>NC_079291.1:21310579-21935579 GCF_023638135.1 Falco biarmicus
AGAGTATAAACGACCCTGTTTTCTCCTTATCAGTCCCCAAAAGATTGGAGTATTATTTGGAGGAGCAAATATAAGAGTAATTATTAATTCTGGTTCCAAATATCTACCATTCAGTTTTCAAGAGTCAGGCCTTCTCGTTCCTTGCTAATCCTCTTGTCCAAGCTGGATCTGCACAGGCATAAGACCTAGCGGACTTGTTACCCTCTACACAGAAGCTCTGGAAGAAATCAGAGAATCTTGTTGAGATGAGCATCATAATCTTAGCTCTGAAACTCGGACATTCTCTCTCAGCCTCCAGTTGCCTTCGGTTGCCAATGGCTGGTGTTGCCCTTTGTCTTCCTGTCCAGGTCCCATTCCCTCTATCATTCAGTTGCCCATATCCCATTTCTTTGCCTTCTTGCTTCCTACCTTCCATTCTGCCAAAGTTTGTATTTCATTTTTTCTTCTCACTCCCCTCAGTTTTTTATTGCCCACTTGCCTTTCTTCCCAAACTCCTTCATTTAAGGATCCTTTAAAGAAGGTTTAGATGAGATATGATATAAACAATGAAATTTTTGAAGATGGATTCAACTGATAGGATATTGTTACAGCTGCCTTAGTCAGTTTGATTTGACTGTTTCTTTAAATAGTGAGCAATTTGTATCAGAAGTTGTGCCTTGTAATGAAGCGATATAATGACGCCGAAGTTCAAATTGGTGTGCAGTCCTGATATAAATGACCATAAAATTCGAGATTCTTGTTTTGAATGTTTTGACAGCAGGTGTGAATTCTGTATGTTTTTATTGTGTCAAAAGCACCGTGTTTCTGCAGTTCTGCATGGGGCTTCCAGCACAACTAGGAGTTTGGCTGGATCCAGTTTAATGTAAGCTATGTGGCAATGCAGTTACACACCTGTAACTGCTGCCTTTACATTCGGGTACCTCATTTTTATCAGATGTGGTTGAGAAATGGAATTTCTTCTCAAGGGATTTATTTTATTTTATTATTTCTTCTCTATATGTTGAAGTTCTAGAAGTAAGAGCTTGAGAGAAAATAAGAGAAAGCTGAGCATTTGTTTGAGAATTTGAGTGAAGGATTAACAATACAGTTTTTCAGAGCTTGCCACATGAGAAAGGGTTGAGGTCTTGCCTATTTTTAGAGTAGCTACAATAGTGGCCAGCAACAAGTGCACAAGAAATTAAGGATCTGACCTTGGCTTTGTAGGAAAATCCATTTAAGTGCATCACACTATAATAATACAACTGGTTCAAACATGATGCAATAATATTAGCATAATATTTTAAAATTATTGTGATTTGTATGTTGCTTTTTATTATAATTATGGGGACTCTTTTAGTTAATGAACAAGTGAAGCTGTACAGTGATAATTTTAAAAATCTCCTTGTTCTAATTTTACTGTTATGCACTTTTTACAGCTGTATTTCTTTACTACAGCAAGACTGATAAATGTATTGTAGGAGTCTCTATTTGATTACCAAATCCCAGTCAGGCAGAGTCGGGTCACAAACCTCCAATGGACAGATATGTGTGAGTTTTTCAATCAAATATGACAGAAATTAATTTGAGGCTAACATTTCCCTTTGAGATGCCTTCTCTGTGTGTTTGTGCACACAATACAAGCTTTTTCCTGCTGGAAGCTCTTAAAGAGGATCTTGATTTTAAGGGAATAGTTTTTCCCTTGCTGAATAGTAATAGGATTTGATATTATATAGGACAAGATCTTTGAAACTTTGATTATCCCACCAGAGAAAATACTTTCATGTAAACAGGTTAAAGCCATGACATTCTTTTTTTCTGACTCTGAAGACATTTATCTTGTGGTTTTATTCTGCTTCAGATATTTTATTTCCATAACATCAAATGCTAGCGTTATTCAGTTGCTATTGTTTTCTTTCATGTCTCGATAGCAGGTACTTATTGAACCGGGGCAAAATGGAAATGAAGGCACATGGAGGTGGGTGAGTGAGTTTGGGAACAGGCAGAAGATTAGACAAGAGTGATATTCCAGTACCAGGGAAGTATCTAGATTTGAAATGTATGCTAGATCAAACAGATGTGTTCTATACTTGCTTTGTCATCCAGACCCCTTTCTGTGCTGCCCATCACAGTTGTGGCCTTCACCTTCATCTGGGTTACCTTCTGCCCTTCTCTAGGGAAGAGATAATGCTAATAGAAGGGATTTTCCATTTTAGCGAGGAAAGGAGAGGACCTAGAGGCAGACCATGATCCTCTTCTTTTTCCTACCTCTTGCATCTTTTCCATTATGGTAAAATAATTAACAACTTGGAACATTGCAGAGCTGCTATGTATGTGAGAGCAAGGAAGTTCTGTGAGTCCTAGGAAGGAGGAGCTTTGAGGAGTAGACAGGTTCTTTAGCTTACATGAGTAAAGATAGGGAGATACACTTTCCTTCACAAAGTGGAATACCTTGGGAAGGTAGTTGAAAGAAAGCAACTGTATTGGGTAAAAGGATCCGTAAAGAGATGGGGTGGACAGCTTTAAAGGCATTTAATGCCACCCTGTCATGTGGCTCCTTCATGAAGTGCTGTGTCAAAGGGAAAAGTTCTTATCCTCTGACAAGGTGAGATTGGCTGGAGGCAGGAGATTGTGAGGGAAAACACAGAAGTCCCATCACAGCCTCCCAGCTCCCATCAAGCTGTTGCCCAACACATCTTGTGGTGCTGTGGTTTTTTATTGATTATTGTGAAACAGGCTAATGATAATGATCACTGCTAGTTGATATGGCTAGATGCAGAGAAATGTAGTAGCCCAAAGGCTAGCATACTGATGACACAGCAGCTGGTAGTCTTGAATCCTAATGGATCCTGAATTTCTAGATTCTTCCTAGCTGCTGCTTCTTCTACAACGTACAAACCAGAAGTAACAGTAGCCCAGCAGATCAATAAAAGAGCAGTGTACAAAACTTTTAACGACAGGACTTGATTTTTCCAGATCTTATTCTAAACAAGCAGACTGTTCTTTGCTGTGGTCCACTGCAGGAACTGGAAAGGTACCAAGGTAAATCCTTCCTGGTGTTTGCTCTACCAGGCTTCATGATGCTTGGGCCATATGAGCTGAACAGGAAGGAGCTGGGGGAGCACAGGTGCTGGTGGAGAGCAAGGCTCTGGGTTCTCAGCATGAGGTCCTGCTAAAGGACAAGCCCTGTGTGAGATGGCAACCTCACTGTGCAGAAGTGTGGCACAGGAGATGGCTTTATAAAATCTGAGAGCAGAGCACTTCATCCCATCCACAGACAGTCCTGTAGGCTGGAGCCTGTGGCCTCTCTTTCTCTCTCTCCAAAGAGTCCTCCAGCAGAAACTAGGGAAGATAAAATGCTATGCTAGATATTTCTGATGTGAGGAGGGCAAGGGGAATGAGGAAAAGACATCCAAGAAACAATCTGCAAGGAATTTTAATAAATCAGTTTGTACAATTTTAACTGTGAGGGTGCAAAATCTAGTCTTAGACTCAAGTTGTTGCATATGCAATAAATACTAGCTTAATAAGTATTCTGTCAGTGTCTGCAACTGTCCCAGATAGCCTTCCCTATGAAGGCTTATAATGTTTTCACCATGGCTCAGAGAAGCATCTCTAACAATCAGGAAGGTCTTCCTGAAATAACGCAGGAGCTGTTAACCTTAGCTCAGAGAATCTATGCTCTTAAACTGATCTGTTGCTCTTGATCTTCAAGGGAACTTGTACTGATGTTATGGGCCATTAGGAAAATTGCAATTCTTAAAGGGACTGCTGAGAGGTAGTTTAGGTCCTAAACTTTTGGAGAGGGAATAACTGTACTTTTTACAGTGATTATAAAACCTGATGATTTTATGTAATGGTAATTCCATGGTGTGAATTCTTATCATTCTCCTTTCAGTGTTTTCAGTCCAAGTACTGAAGCATTGTGCATTAAAATTGGCACAAGAAACTGACTGAAAATAAAGTACTGTATTTTTTGTCAATTCTGAAAAATCAGTCTATAAACTGAAAGCAAAAAGAATGAGAACTACTCTGAATTTTAGGATTCTCCCCATTTTATTATTCATGTGGCTAAAATCATCAACTGCTTATAAGGTTTTTTTTGCACCCAAATATACCCATTGAGATCTTAGAACCCCATTTCTCAGAAATACTTCTGTTTTGTGCCAGAAACTGCTTGAGGGAATAAGTTTTCAGAGCAAGGCCATAAAGGTCTTCCAGGAGTAAGAACATGTGAAGATAGAACTCATTAAAATCACAGCATGATATGACTCGTATGAGTCACACAAAGAAATAATCTAGAAGTGTATGGACTTTATGCATGTTTTACTTTACCTTGAAAACCAAGGTAGTTTAAACACCCAGGGACATCATAGGCATTTGCTCCACTAGAAATGCTAAAAGCATTAAAGCAAGGACTGGCCTACACAAAACCATGTAGATCTGACACAAGTTGATATAGCCTGTGGCATACAATATTAATAATAGTTCCCTTTTTTATACTTTGTCCAACTTGAGCCAGATCATTTGAAACTAAAAAAGTTGATCCAAAATGCTTTGCATAGGGACATGGGACTTAGTCTGGTTCTTTGTAGTCTCAGGAGGTGTAAGTCAACATAGCTTCATATACTTCAAGAATGCTTGTCTGATGTACCCTAGTTCAGGATTCAGTTGGAAATTCCATTTACGCAGTACTCAGTTTTAAATGATTTCCATAACTTCATAGGGCATATGTTGATACAATGCACTTTTGTCCTGTTCTGTTTTCTTCAGGTGTGGCTGTTTTTGTCACCACTCCCCTCTTCTTAAATGCTTTTAGCCATTCACTGGCTAAATCCATTCATCTTTGAAAAATAATGGAGTGTTCTGCCCTAGCCAGGAGCCTCCTGTCTCCACCTCTTCATTACTGGACTGCATTGTGCCATTATCTTAGCTTGTTCTCTTCATGGCTGCTGGCGCCTATTTATTTGATGCAGTGAATCTCTCATTGTAGGCTTATTAGCATCCATGTCAAGACAATGTGTAAAGTCCTCCTTTTTCAAGACTGATGAATGCAAAGAAGTAGAGAACAGAACCTGTGAGCAATCTGTATCATTCCACTGCCACGATAATACCTCTAACTCTAATTGACAGGGTAATTAAACCCCAAAGATATCCCAAGAAAGCAGCCTGGGTAGCTGTGATCATGCCGTGTAAGTGACACAGAACACATTCTGTGAAACAGGATCAAAATGGTTTCTCTGCATTCTGTGTCACCAGAGCAGCTGTCCCGATTATTCACATCCTATTAAGTGTGCTTTGAGCATGTCATAATCAATTAAAAATAGATGTCATTTCAGATAACAGTTTTGGAATTCTGAAACTAGGAATAGATTCTTGGGACAAAAGCTCCTAAGGGCTCTTCTCCATAGGGGCACTGTCATTTATGTGCCTCTCCTCAGGCTTGTGACAGTTCAGGGTCAGTCCTCAATGGAAGACCTCTACAGCAGAAACACAACTTTACTGCTCTGTTCTCACAAATCTCCTCCCATATGCCTTTGCCAGAACCACCACCTGTCCCTAGTTTCTCCTCAGTTGCTACCAACACTGTTCCCAATCTTCACCCTTTTTAGCTCCTGGTTTTGTATTCACCATCTCTTAGGGAACTTCAGCTGCCCATCCCTCTGAGCTGAAGAAACATGACTGTGGGAACAGTGACTTTCCATTTGTGGGAACCGTAATCTATTGTAAAGGGACCAGTATCAGTTGTATTAGTTGAATGTTCAAAATAGAATGGAATAGTTCAGCTGGAAGGGAGCTACAACAATCATCTAGTCCAACTGCCTGCCCATGTTAGGGCTGACCAAAAGTTACAGCATGGTGTTAAGGGCATTCTCCAAATTCCTTTTAAACACTGATGGGTATGGGGCGTTGGCCACATCTCCAGGAAGCCTGTTGATTGAAGTGACAATTCTGCCCAGCCCGACTAGCAGAAAGCACTGCACACCCATAACCATGTCCCAGGCTAGGTAATGCCTCTGTCACCCTGTGGGAAAGGGGCCTGTACCTTTTGATGGGGGTGAGAGATGCGCATCATCTTGCGATAACTGGGCCATCTGCACAATGTGCCAGAAAAAATTATGTAGTCTGGTTTTTGAAAGTCTTCTGTCTTCACACTGTTGAGCTGGGTTTCCATAGAATGGCAAACGCCCCAACAACATGTGACACTAGTGAGGCTCAAAGATCAAGCCCTCGGGCAGATGCAGGACATGCTCCTCAACTGAACGGCTGCAAATCCTTGGGAGGTGAGCAGCACCTGTTTATGTCCCCATGGATTGTTTTTTCCTCCTTGTACTCATTTCCAGAAATTCCTGATCTGTTTCCTATGGATAAACATGCTAAAAGAAAAGAGCCTCAGAAGAACAGTACTCCATGAGACAGAAGGTCCATCGGGCCAAATACTCCATATCCAAAGCGGTCAAACAGCACCGTCTAAAGGAGAGCCTGTGAGCAGAGCAGGTCTACTTCTGCCAGGGTCCTGGGGGTGCCAAGAGTGAGAACTCACGTTCTGATCACAATCCTGATCTGAGGATCAGGACTGACCACACATGAAAGGAGACGACGAAGAGGAGGAGGCGTGTGGTACCGTGGGATATTTTCCAAGTATGGCACATAGTGATGACAAGCACACTTTTTGTCTTCGGAAACGTGCTCCGCCGCTGTGCTTCTTGGCCAGGGATGCACGGGAAGCGCCCTCGTGCCTGCCCTGCGCTTGCCTTGCAGGCAGGGAGAGCTGACAAGGGGCAGCTCCTGATGGGGCAGCGAGCCTGGAGCCCTGCCAAGCAGAGGCTGTTCTGCACAAGCGAGAAGCCCTGGGGAAACGGAGCCGAGGGCAGAGCAGAGCTGGCTCCTGCCAAGGCTTGTGATGGGCAAGAGAGCCAGAGCGCCAGGGCACGGGGGTGCCTCGGAGGTGCAAGCGCAGCAGGCGAGAACCTGGCCGAAAGGGCTCAGAGGAGCCCTGACAAGAGGCTGTGCTCGGTGCGACAGAGGACAACAAGCAACTCCTGGGGGGACCACACTGGGCCCCCCTCCCCGGGAGCCCCGAAAGCTTCCTCCCCCCGGATGCGGGGCACGAGGCCACCTTCGTGGAGCACGAGCAGCGGGCACCCAGCCAGAATGGCCCAAAGGAGCCCTGGCCAGGGGCCCTGCGCGGTGCTGCAGAGGCAGGCAAAAAACCCCCGGGGCGGGACGCTTGGTAGCCCACCGCGGGGGAAAAAAAGCCTTCCTCCCCCCAGCTGCGGGGCACGAGAGGCCACCTTCGTGGGGCACCAGCAGCAGGCGGTGACCTGGCCCGAGGGACCGCAGGAGCCCTGACAAGTGGTCGCGCTCAGTGCTGCAGAGGAAGGCGAAAAACCCCCGGGGGCCAGTGCCAATGTGCCCCGGGGGAAAATTCCTTCCTGACCCCAGGCAGCGCTGGCGATCGGCTGTTCCCTGAGCATGTGAGTGGGACCGGCCTCCTCGTCCCACGGGCTGGGCACGCCTCCCGGGAGATGCCAAGCCTCTCCCTCTGACCTGGAGCCATCGCAGGGGCTTCCAAGAGTGACCAAATGCCTGCGGTCTGACCGACCTTGGAAGCCAGAATCCCTCCCACGCCTGATGGGACACCAGTGGGTGCTCCAAAGCTCCGGGACCCCTGGCAATACCGCTGCATCTTGTTTCTTACGGCTGCTGCCCCTGGCTCCACGGGGATGAGGACGGCGAGCCCTGCGGCGCTCCTCAAGAAGGCGTTCCCGTGGTGTTGCCACCGCTGTCCAGCTGAGAAGGCCCGACAGCCTCGGGCACCCCCAGGGGTGGGTGGTTCTTCTCCTCTCCTGAGGGGCTGGTGTCTGTCCCCAAAGGCTGAAACAACATCTCCACCCATCAGATGGGCTTTGGCCGTGGCCCTGCCGGGAGCTGCCCTTGCAGCGGAGAAGCTCCAGCAGCCTCGTCCAGGCTCCAGGCTCCCTCCCTCAGCCCCCAGGGAATTCCATGATTCCCTCGAGGGCTCCCTCTCGGGTGTCTTCAGGCCGGTGCCAGGCCAGCTCTGGCAGGGGGACCCGGGACGATGCCCCTTTTATACTCCCCCGGGGCACTGTGACAGCGCGTTGCCGTGTGACGGCGCTGTGACACGGGGTAACACGGGGGTGACAGTTGCCCCATGCGCAGCCCCACCCCCGCCCAGCACCCTTGGGAGGAAGGGCTCTGGGGTGCCGGCCCCGAGGCAGCCCCTGTGCCCAGGAGGCCCGGGGGGCTGTCCCTGCCCTCAGTGGCCATGCACAGGGCTGTTCCTCTCTCAGGCCATGGCAGGGACCGTCCCTGCAGCCCAGAGCCCAGCCCTGTCACTGTCTCCTCTCTGCGCCAGTGGCCCCATAGCCAGGAGGAACAGAGCCTAGATGTGGCTGGACACAAAGCTTTTTCCTGGGGCAAAAGGGGAATGATTTCAGCAGCTGCAGTCTGGAGGAAAGCCAAAGAGAAATCAGAGCCATTGGTTGGGATGGAAGGTGCCAGCAGTCCACCATGGAGATAAGAGAGGCTTTGATGACCAAGTGAGCAGAGGTTGCACTGGCGTGGTAGAAAGGTTGGTCATTTTCAGACCTAGAACATTTGGGTTTGTGCCCAAAGATCAGCCAGGCAGATGGCGCCTCTTTCAGACTAAAAATAGCCCATTGCTGCTGTGGCTGTTGCATCCCCATGTCCTACTGAAACCGAGCTGCACAGCTCCTCTGTGAAACACACACGTCAGCCGTGTTTATACGGGATGCAAATGCGCTTCAGCCACAGGGTAAAACTTCCACAGCTTAATTGTCACTTTAACCTTTCTGAGAGTTATTTGCCTAGCTTGATTTGTGGGAAAGTGTTCAGATCTTAGCTAAAACCCTGGTAAATCCCCTTTTCCTTTAGGATTTAGCATTTGAAGTACTGAATGAGTAAGGAAGGTACTATTCTTGTCATTTTGTATGTTGGTGCCAGGATTGGCATGTACAAAGGTACATGTAAATAAGGGCATTGATACCATGGACAGGCATTAGTTTGTAGTCATGCCAGAGGTGAAAAAAAAAAAAAAAAAAAAAAAAAAAAAGAGTTGTGGTTCCCTCTGCATGAACTGTACAGAGACACAGAAATCATCCATGATTTTCTCACCATTCCTTACCAATAAACCAAGCGATATTTGCTACTACACTCTTTATGATGAGGTCTTCATCTTGGAAAGAAGTCCTGGTTTGTTTTGTGGTTTTGCTGTATTTTTTTCCTCACACTTCAATAGCTTTTTTCCTCCTTTGGCCTTCATCCTTGGTACCTTTCTTGCAAGTGATGGCAGCCCTCTCAGCCTTTGTCTCATTGTTCCAGTTGTTCTCTTCTTCTGTAGGCCCTCCATGCTCCTAATCAGCTGCTTAGTCTTTGTCTGCCTTCACTCCAGGTAGAATTTCTCTTTCTTGAACCCGAGGAAAGAGAAATGTCCATAGTGGTACAGGTGAGTTCTCACCAGGGCTTTGCACAATGCTTGTCCTTCCTATGAAAATAGCTTGCCTGACACACAAGAATGCTTTTCCCTGTGTCACATTTGTGGCTTATAGTCACCTGATCTATCCATGCCTCTAGGAATATTTTGCCTAAACTAATGCTGCTAAACTGGAGCAGAAAATCATGGTACTCTACCTGAAGTTGTATTACCTATTTCTACCCTGCAGTTCTTCACACAGGGTCTATTTATATAAGGAATATTTCTTTTGTCAGAGCTTCAGCAGATAGGGAGGATGGGGGCTGTAGAACTATACCATAAGAGAGTATTTTATTTGCCTTGTGGGTGCCATGAAATCCCAAATACGTGTAAAAGAACTATAGAGGAATGAAGGCAGGTTAATTAACATTGATTATATATGGCTGTGGGCTTGCTTCAGGGGCGGTGGGTTGGCTGACGTGGATAACATACAGCTGTGGCTGGTTCCTGCTAAATAGTTAAATAGCTCTAAGTGAGGGGTCCTCAAACTTTTTAAACAGGGGGGCAGTATGCAGATGAGGTTGCAGGCAGTCATCTGTGGCTGCTTGGTTTTCCCCCTCCAACCCCCCGGGGGTGTGTGTCTGTAAATACCGGGGGCCAGATTGAGGACCCTGGGAGGGCTGTATCTGGTCCGCAGGCTGTAGTTTGAGGACCCCTGCTCTAAGGAGTGTATAAAGAGGAGTACTAGAGGAAGAAGACCCAGAAGAAGTAGTGGAGGAGTGAGAGTGCCCTGAATGTAGGAGAGACAAGGAGAGGTCCTGGGAGAAGAAGGGGGCCTGGATGAGGAGAGGCTGGCTGGGGTGGAGCTCAGAGAAGGAAGACTTTAGGTGCAGCAGAGGCAAGAAGCATGGTGGACTGGCCTGAGGAGGATGAAGAAACAGCGTGGACAGCAGATAAACTTTTGAAACCTTTGTGGGGGGTTGTTGGCTGTGTTGGGGCAAGGTGTGGGAACTACTTATTGAAGTTAACCTAGTGTGTGATAGTAAAAGTCTTGTTGCAGCCGGCTAGTTTTGATAGTGATGTGACAAATATGATGTGAACAAGGAAGTCTACATCTCTTGAATGATGGTTTTCTGTGATCTAAATTCAAAAGACCTTACCTTGAACCTCACTGTTTCCTGTGTTTGACAGCAAAGCATGAAGGGTGGAACGTGAGAGATGTGTTAAGGGGCCTTTAGCCCATCAGTAGCTTGCTGGTGTCTAGCTCCATACAGTCCCCACCAGCAGATCCAGTCCTCCACCAGCTGGGCAGCAGAGGAGCTGTGTGGGTGGGCTCTGAAGGTGAAGCTGGGGGTGTCAGTCCAGTTACTTTCAAAAAGGATGCCTGCCTCCCAGGGACAAAAGCATCCACAGCTGCCATTAACAGAGCTTCCTTTTGGGAAGTTTCATGGGTGGAAAGTGCACAATCAGCCCAGATGCTGAAAAATCTACAAGAGATAAAACACTGGTGGGTCAGCACGGTGCAGTTCTTGGCACTGTTGTCTCTGGGGTTATGCTTTACTCTCCAGGTGTGTGAATAAATGTTGATGAGCATTTGTTCAATGAATTCTGCAGGCATTTAGTCAAGAGGAAGGTTCTTGCTGGCAATGCTGATAGGGATAAGGGTGGCCATCGGGTACTAATAGGCAACTGCCTGTCTTTAAGAGGCCCTATGCATCTGTAAGATAGCTGCCAAGAAGGACTGAAGATTCTGCATGTTAGATGCCCACCTGAAGCCACCTGAGAATGTCGATGTGATGAAATCATTGATGACACCATTCAGAGATACAGAGGAACTTTTTTTTTAATTAAGGAACTATAAAACCCAGTCTTCTAGCACACACATGGTAATTACTTTGCAAAACTGGTGCAAGGAGTGCAGAGAGCTGTCAGACTGTGTCTGCTCAGAATCTCAAAATCTTGATAGATAGCTGTAGAGAGCTGCTCTCCTGGCTGGAGCCCTCAGACCTAGCTCATAGCTTGTCTCCAGGCCTGCCTCCTGGATAGACCTGGGACCCCTGATGAAGTCTTCCAGGACACTTTCCAGCTACATCTCTTGCTAATCACAGCCAGTTCTCCTGGCTGGACCCTGGACCTGGCTCATCCCCTTGGTGTGTCAGGGGCTGTTGATGGAGTGGGTTACCAACCAGTGGCTCTGCCCATCTGGGCCAGAGCCTGCAGGATGGTGCCCTGTTGATGAGGGCATAGCCTGTGCCAGGGTTACCAGCAGGTCCTGGCTTGCCTGTCCTCAGTGAGCTGCCAGCCCTTGCTGCTCCCTGGCAACTTCCTTGCATAGACTTACCATCCAATATTTTATAGCTCAAGCACTTCCTAAGCCAAAGAGTGTCAAAAGTGTTCAGCAACCTATCAGTGGATTGTCCTCCATGAACCTATTCAGCCTCACCTTGTAAGCTTCTGGTTTGCACATGGCTGAACTGTAGACACAAACTGATCTTCAACAGGTTGAGCATTAAAGGCTGGAAGAGAGTCATAAATATCTTAAAGAAAACATTAGACAAATTTAACTATAGGTTTTGCTGTTAACTGCATTTATAATTGTCATCACTTAATGAGTTTGTGTAAGTAATTAACACATTTTACTGATAGATGAAACAGACCCAGGAACAATTAGTATATGGCAGCTCTTTCAGTAGCTTAAACCTATCATTTTTACTCCTGATCCTGTGCAATACACAGCAGGACATAAAGTATGTAACCAAACAATGTGAAGTGACTATCAGAAGATCAAACATTTCTTGCTGCAAGATATCCTAATGTAATGCCAGGAAGTACCTCTCTGTATATAGCATACCTTTGTTAGACGCATGAAATATTCACACATCGTCTGAAGTGCTTGGAGCAAGAGAAGCACAGGTATATGGATACATCATTTTACTTGTTTGTTTGTTTGTTTGTTTTTCTTCATTGGAGAGAGACATCTAGTTAGGAATTGGGGATCTAAGGAATACATAGTGTGTAGGAAATGTGTACTTTCACTGCTACTACCCACCCCTCCTGCAACATCTCCATCCACTCTTTTGTCTCCAATGATATGTTACCCTGTTGTGTTGAAGTGGGAGTAATGGCTATGCAAGATGAGCTATTTACAGCTCAAAAAAATGAAAGTAAATACATCAAAGAATAAGAAGCTAATCATCATCACACAAAGTGTGAAAATACCTGCTTTTCCCTGTTGGTGTGGTAAGAGCATTACTGCTTTGAGGAGTTATACAGTTAATGCTGCAACTCATTAATAAATTCTTATTATTCAATGAACAGAAAAATATGCTTTATTTTTTTATGTTTCTACTGTCCTTGTCAATGTCAAGTCTAAATCCTGCCAAAGATTTTGCAAAAATTTTGGAAAAAGACAGTTCCTTTCACTGTAGAAAACATGTTTTTGCTCATTCGTATTTCTTGGCTGCCTTGCTTCAATGATGTTCACCCAAATATAGTCTGTTCTTCACATGATGTAAATCTCCATTATTGACCATGATATATCCAATAAGGAGATGGCTTAAAAAGCCCATTGTGCCAGATACTGTAGAAGAAACCATGAGATGTGAAGAATGTGGTTTTATTAGACTGCTGTAGTTAGTAATGTATCTGTGAAGTGTATTCTTAAACCTTGCCCAGTCAATATCACCCTTTCTTGCTAATCCATCTTTCCTTTTGGCATGTTTTTCCTCCACAGTTCTGTTTCACCTGGGAGAGGTGTGACATTAGTTTGTCATCTGATTAACTAGGCTCCAGCATCATTGCTGTAAATCACCTCCCATCACTTTCCATAAGAGAGAGGAGGAAGGTGCTGTCTCTTCACTATGTAGATAGGAACCACAGTCCCATTTCCTAGATTTTTTTTAGGGAGTGTCCTCCTCAGGAACCTGAAAGACCTACTGAACAATTTGTCCTCCTTGAGACACAAAAATAAGTTTTCAAACAAAGCAGGTTGTTAGATCTAGCCAAAAGGGGGAGAATTTATTCCCACTTTCCCGAAGATACAAGGCATGACAGCAAGCCTCTTTTCTCTAAAATAACAGAGAGAAATTGAGTTCTTTTGCAGAAATTTTCTTTAGACAGTGTAGAATAATGCTGTGGGAAAAGGAGCCATCCCACTGGCTGCACAGGAATGAGTAAAATGTAGATTATGCTTAGGCCTTGTTCTGGTAATTTAGGCACAGAATCGTCGTATTTTCCCAAATTTCCTTTCCATGATATAGCCAAGCGCTTATCAAGGGAAGGAAGTGCAGTCCTTGAAGTGAGGGAGCATGTCCTGGTAGTTCAGTTTTTGAAAAGTGGAGCTATGGGGGAGTCAAAGGGACCCAGAAATTATGCATTAATAGAATCTGGAGGAGAAAAAATTAGAAGCAGCAGGGTTCTTTATTTTAATAGCAAAATTCCCTTCAAAAAGCAAAAAAGATTGACAAGAATGGACTTGCACAGAATGATACTGTAATCCATTAGTGCCTCTTAATACAAAGCAATTCTTTTGGAATTAGCATAAATGAGAGCAGAATTTTGCTCATTTAGAATACCCACTCACATATCTGTGAAAATCAAGATGCAAAATGCAATATAGTGTCTGGTTGGCAGAGATGGAGAGAAGAGGGAGAGAGGGAGGAAGAGCCATTGACAGTTTAGGGTTAGGTTTCTTTATCTTCAAAGAGTGCAAACCCGAGCCTTGCATGTTTAACCTGTTCAGCACCAGTGAAGTGCCTGTAGTGTGAGGTACAACAGCTTGCTCTGACAGTGCCGTGCATCCATCACTCCAGAAAAGAGGAAAAATAGTCCCCCTAGTGTACCAGCGCTGTAAGAAGCAGAAGGAGATATCGCTCGATTCACTATTATCTGCAGCAATTTCTGCTATGGCATGTGTGCAAATGTGTAAAGGTATTGTAGCAAAACCCCAGGCTCTGTTGATCACAAGGCTTGTAGTTTTTGAAGCAAGGAACTATAAACAATAAATAATGTTCATTAAAAAAACAGATGTGTGTTTTAACACTTTTGAACTATGAAGTAATTGGGTTTTACATTGCTGTATAATTCTAAATCTTGCTTTTCTCAACCCCCAAAAAATATATTCTCCTGGAAGAAAAAAACAGAAAGTAGTATATACAGTAAATATTATAAAAAGTTTTAAATATTATTTACACAAGTTCTTAGCTTTGTAGCTGCGAGGTAAATTTAAGAACATTATTCTATTCAAAAGTACTGCTTTAATTTTTTATTCTTTCAATTAAACAGGGGAAGTATATTGCAGTTAACTGATCATAGAAAAAGGTAGAGTCTGAAAGGGAGAAAGTATTCAGTGCCACCGGGGTCTACCACTTTTCCTGGATGCCAGAGATCCAGTGTGCTGCTCAAAACACAGGTTTCGTACCACTTTGAATTTTTGCTCTTGCAGATTAAGTGATGACAGAGCCTCCTCTGCATGTAAGACTTGATCATAGGCCCCCTCTCAATGATTTTAGATACAACAATGCGAACCTGGCCTTTGTGCCAGGTGCTGCAGTAGCATATAGGAAAGCATAGCTGCTGTATATTGCTGTCTCTCCATAACCATTTTCCTCTTGGCTATGCTGAGGAAGAGCTATGGGTAAAAAGTTTCAAAGGAGACCAGAAGGTCTCTGCTAGGGGTGCAGCACAGCTGGCTGAGAAGCGATGTTTGTCATTCTGTCCTTCAACAACGCGCCTCAAGTTGGCAGCGTGAGAGTGAACCTGGCATGCCGAGTTCCCCTTCGCACCCTGCTCTCCACTCGGGTCTGCCCTGTGGCACATTAGCAGCTACCTTGCTCCCTCGCCGTTTTGACTGCTGATGAGGGAGCTAAATCACCTTCTGAGCAGCAAAGCAAGGGGGTGTTTGGGGAGCGGGTAGGGAGACAATTCCTCACAGCAAGTAAAAAAGACAATATTGGACTGACACCTCTTGGGGGATGGCCGGTAGAAAGCCCGAAGGTTGAGCAGCGAAGACGGGAAGGTGCCCAGGGACCAGCTGTGCAGCCTCTACAGGACGAGGTAGATCTGGCTGAGGGAAAAGGTTTCCAGCTTCACACGGGTAAGGGCAGCTCCAGGGTGGCAAAGTCGGCTCTTACAGCTGTTCAGGTTAACAGTGATACCGTGACTTATGCAGAAGCATTGGCTGCAGGGACGTGAGTTTACATTTTACAGAATAGATTGGCATTTCCTAGAAATGAAAGTTAATCATGGTAAAAAGAGAGGCAGCATACAGCTCATTTGGGGAGGAAGGAACTCTTGCATCTCTGCTTGATTGTGCATGAGCCTCTGGTTGGTTGTTGGCGCGTAAGGGTGCAGTAGATTTGTCTGTGTACAGCGCTGTGCTTACTTGTGTGCTGCATCGTATGTCTAGATCAGTGTTTTAGCTAATAAAACCCCCACAATGGTAATTGTCAGGTTTAAGTTGCTTAGCTAAGTTAAGGGAATTTGAAAGGTGTTTATGTATACCCACTGCAAAAAGGCACCTCCTGAAGAGAAACTTTAAAATAAACATCCTTAACTTTTCTTTCAGATTCATATACAGTATTTGCCTTCAGCATGTCTGCTTTCCTGGGGACAGCCGAGGCAATCTCCTCTACTCACTCCCCTGTTTACCAGGTGTAGTTTGGATTGCCTGCGATGATATGGGTGTTGATTATGGCCTTCACACCACTGCCTGTTTTTTCCATAGTATTGTCCTGAGGGATGAGACCACAGCAAATTCTCAGCTGACCAAAGTGCAGCCCAAGGTATTAGTTCAGTTTATTTTCTTTCAGGAGTAAGAAGCAGATTGGATTTCAGCACAAATGGTGCATTTTAATTATGTTTGTAAGTAAAATGCAGAGCACATGTTGGAAGCACCATTTCGAGTACTCCTTCCTCACCCCAGAGGCAATGTTTCAGTGTTAGTATTGTATATTTCTCTAAAAATGGTTGATTTGAAAAACTTTTCAAGCTAAAATATCCTGTTGGCCTATGAGCACTTCTGGGTCCCTGTGCATCTACATGCGAATTCTTTTCTTGTTTCTGATTTTTTAAAACGTACCAAACTTCCTTTCTCAACTTTTTTCTTAGCAATTAAAAAAAAAAAAAAAAAGGTTATAAAACCTCAAAGAATGCAAAGTAAACTTGGTATTTCCTGCCCATCTTACTCCCCTCAATGTAAATTCTCTCTCTCCTATACATGCATGCATGTACACATACATATACACACACATGCGCTCCATTACATTCCAAACACTCCTGGATGTTGGACCTTAAAATTATCTTGTAGGAAATACTAGACTGGTAAGGGCTGTACCTACATTTGGAAGGCTGATGATATTCTTACATTTCTTTGGCTATCACATGCTAAGATCAATATTGTCAATACATTTAAAAATGAGATAACAACTTCAAAATATTGCCAGAAACTTACTTAAAATTGAAAAGGTGCATTATAACAAGCTTAGAGACTCGATTTTTTTTTCTGCATTTTACCTTCTGCCAGTCTTTGAAAAGCAGGTTATTTGCCCTAGTAACAGTAATGCGATTTTAGGAGGGCAGAAAGATGGACTAATATTTACATGAAGCTGTAATACAGCAAAAATTATATGGGCTGTTATTCTACTATATTGCCAGCAGGCTGTATTGATCTTCAAAGGGTTAAAGTCCTACCGGGTTACATTAATGTCACCCTTCAGCAATCACGGGCCAATAACGTATCAGCAATCAATGCTGCAGCGTGTTGTTCACGACACTCATCTTTTGGAGACAAGTGGCTGATATATTTTGACAAGAAGAAAAAAATAGTCTTGGAAATTCTTGCAAATCTTAACTCAGAGGAGAAGATACATAAAACAAACTGCTTCCATTAGAAAAAATGGTAATGTTTGCCTTCATAAGTAACAACATTTTATGTCAGTTCAGTGGAGCAGTGAATGAACCAAAACTCTGCTAACCTCCAAAATGGAAAAGATTCCATAAGTAGGATTTACATAGTCTGAATATTTTATATTTTGAGTGCTCATTGCAGCTTGCATGAACTAATACTTAAATATATATTTCCAATAAGGAAAACATTTGACTTCTTGTGGAGTAAAGCAGTGAGACACGTTTTGGCTTGTGAGTACAGACACAGGTTGCTCAGCCCCTGCTCCTTTTTCTTCCCGTTAGCAATTTTTCTTCTATCAAGTTCTCATAATTTGTGTCCATCCAAAGAAGGCAGTGCAAGCCTTCTACTTTGACACAAAGGAAACTTAAAGAATAAAAATAATCAGGAACTCAAACAGCCATAAAGTAGAAGTATGAAGGGGGGAATAAAAAATAGAGGCTGTGAGGGGACTCGAGGGGTTAAAGTTCTGACCACTGTCTGCATATATAAAATTATATCACCTTATCTGAAAAGTTTAGGCTCAAAAGAAAAGCCCTGGTTTAAAATACCTTTTAGGTTTATTAAATCTTTATGCTGAAGATTACAGCAAGTATTTTGTCTTTGGTGAGTAGCTGTTTGTCTCACTTTATTTACTTGGTATTGGGTATTTGTCAATGTCATTTCATATCTGCAGAAAATTCATACGTTCTATGGAAGTATGTATGTGTGTGAGTGTGCTGAAGGTCACATGACTGTTTCATCCTATTTGGTGGAGCAGCTTGACTTTTTTTCCCTTGCTTTTGGTGATGGTTGTGAGTGCAGAAGTTGATTGACAGATGCATGCCAGAAACCCCCATTCTCCTTTTCAAAGACTACATATGATGGATTGCGATCTTTCAGCTCAGCAGGACACAGGGACCATGCAAGCTGTAATTGGTCAGGTATGGAGTCAGCCATTTCTCAACTCCCCTTTTATTTTTTTTCTTTCCCACAAGGGTCTAACCATATGATTCACATAATTCATATTTACAGTACCATCTTTCTATCTGTATCTTCAGCTACCAGCAAGTGTAGTACTGGAAGTGAGAAAGGCAAAAGAACCACAATAATCTGGCCAGGGAATCACTAGTTAAACCTAAAACACCATGCATTTCTTCTAATAAACCCAGTTTATAATTTAGTCTGAGCTTTGCCAAATCAATCTATTTATTAATTTGCCGTTGTATTTTGTTTAAATGTACTGAAGCAGAAGAACTGAGGAATGAAAAGTGTTACGTTTGCTGGGGAGTTGCTTTCTATTTCTAATGCTGTTCATTATTTCTATATTGACTGTATTTCTGTACTACAGGCTGTGGGGTTTTTTTTTTTCTTTTTCTTTTTTCTTCTTTTACTCCTAACCCAGATAATATGTGATTGAGCTTGGTAAATGTAGTAGTCTTTGCTGCTGCAGAGGAGCAGCCTGCAAATTAAACACTGCCACAATCTGAAAGGTCCAGGTGGTCTGCTCGTGCTTCCTAATGCAATCCAGCACAACAGCTTTAATAAACAGCTCTATTTAGTTCTCCCTCCCTGTATCCAGGGAAGTGAACTGGTCTGGGGCTGCTGTGATGAAATGCCAGAAGAATATCTCTCAAAGGCCTCACAAGCTGATTTTTAGAGCTTTTCCGTTTTGTCGTCTTTGTCTTCCAAATGGGTCAGTGAGTCCTTCTCTTTCTGTTTTGTGATTTCTGATAAGTCTGTAGTTTTTTATGTGTGTGTTTTAACCGTGCTGTTTTGAGCTTTAGCCAGAAGAGAGAGGAATCATTGTCTTTTCATTTGTTTCAAATAATAACCTGAAGTGGGGAAAGAAATTAAATTATTTTGTCCTGATGTACAGGGAGGGCTGTTTTCCTATGAATGCAGCCGGAGTCGGATGAGGGTGTCTGGTTTAATTTTTCTAACAAAATTTTAAGTGCTCAACACTTTCTCGTTAACCAATGACTTGTAAATCAGTCTCTGGCAAAGGGTATTTTTTGAACTCTCAAAAGTTTGTGGTTTTTTGCATATGTTTCCAGTATAGTGAACGCATGCTGCTGAGGTGATGACATAGTATTTGTGTTTCCTATATGTTGATACAATGGTGGAAAAATACGCATCCTACACACTGTTTTCAACTAAATTATGGCAAAGCACAGAAGTCCCTCAAAGCACATGGTTTATTAATACCATCGTACACAGTAATGCATTTCTGGGCGGAAAATGTCAAATATGTAATACCATGTTTACCACAGACTTTTATTGCTTTAAATATTTTAAAAATAGAAGATACATTTTTTATTAAAAATCCCCCAAACATTAACAGCTTTCTATTAGGCTGGCTTATACCTAAAAAGTGGGGCATGTTTACTAGTATTAGGTTATTTGAAAATATGCATTCTGGAGCAGGTTAATTACCTTTTTGTGTAAACTTGTTCAGTCTTAAAGAAATATATTTAATGATTCTAGGGCAGATACAATAGCAAGGTTTTGAGCCAGTACACTTGACAGAAAATGTACCCTGAAACCCTGATAAATCTCAAACCTTGTAATGCCTCTTTAATGCAACTTTTGCTTTTGGCATGTAAGAAAGTGTAAGTTAGCTATTTTATGTTTAAAGCTTGCTAGCTCTCAGAAAGTGGTTTTGAGGCTGGAAAGGGTAGGAGCAGGTTTTGTCCAGTGTGTAATATTCCATATTTCATCAATTAAAAAAAAAAGTTCAGTGAATGCCTGGAAAAATGTTTATATAATGTGTTACTGTATTTCATTTCCTAAAAATCAATAATAAGGACATGGACTTCAAAGAAAAATACATTTAGGTGACTAACTTCTTCGGGGTTTTTATATCAGAATTTATGCATATTATTATTGTGCAACCTAATGTGTTATGTGTTGCAAACACTCTTAATTTTTTTGTAAATCTGCATGTGTACATATTTACATATCATATGCATAAGTGTGCATATCCAAATGTGTTCATAAATCCACAAAATTTTCAAGTATGTTTTTGTTTTGATTAATTGCTCAGTGTTTGGTTGTTATTAGCTACACATCAAGATAAAAAGTTTTACAATATTTTTTTCTGATAAAAATGATGTATTTTCTAGTTGTATAACAAGAGTTAGTTAAAACTTGGGGAGCACAGAGCGATCAGTGTAATTACCATACACTGCTGAAAATAGAAATAGACTTTTTGTATGCACTCTAATACTCAGCTGACAAGAGAAAATAACTGTCAAAAGGCAGACCCATGCCATAAAATCTTTCCACACTGTAAGTTGTATTTAATATTGATAAATAATAAAAACTTGCATACTTGGTATTTGTATATTTTTTAGAGGAGACATTCATTTCCTGACACTATTGTTTTAGAAAGAGTTCTTAAGTGTCTTTGTTAACTTTCAAACCTCTGAAAGTAAAAACTTAAATAAATGTTTATAATTTGGCCTTTTTATTTCAGAACTGTATTTTTCTTCATTGTGAGAACTAAATTTTGTTTTGACTAATCCTACAGATCTAGCTTTAAATTCAGTCTTGTTCACTGCTAATGGAGTGTGAACTTGTCTAATTAAAAACCTAAACCTTACATGTATATCTCTGCTCCAAATACTAGCAGTTATTTGTAGTTCAAACACTAGTCTGTGTATGACACAAAAGTAATAGCAGGAGCGTGCTGATTTAAAGTCATTTTCAACATGAAGTACTTGTTCGTCATTAAATGCATTTTCCACTTTTCTTTTTATATTCTTGATTTCATCTGTCGCCAGTCACCAGTGTCCACAGTGGCTCCCACTGGTGACGGCAATGGTAGCCAGAGTGCTACAAACCTGACCATTACCTAGCACTGGGTGTACTGGCTTCAAGGTGCAGAATTGCTTGTGTACCTTCCCTTTGGATTTTTCCACCCCCAAGCAAGCAATAAACAGCCAAGTACTCTGAAGAACAACCTCCTTGCCTAGCGTGTCAAGATCTAGAAGCTCATTGCTCATTGTGATTTTGATTCATAACTGAAGTGTTTGGAATGAAACCCCGATCCCTGTCAGCAATAGTCTGTAGCATCCTTCTCTGCACGCTGAACCATAATACCTGTTATTTCTTCAAATGTGTTTTACTCCTACAGAAACTATTAGCTGGATTTTTTATGCCATATTCCTTGTATATTCTGAGCCCGTCTAAATGCACAGGTAATTAAATGCATAATCTAATTATTCCAATTATGCTGTATTTTCTCTACCTGTATGCTTTCTAAAATCCATGCTGTACCCTTCTCTTTTTTTTTCCCCCCCTATTTTTTCTCTTTTCTTTTTCTTTCTTTCTTTTTTTTTTTTTTTTTTTTTTTTTTTTTTTTTTTTTCCAGACCTGAGCTTGTGAGTGACAGGTTAGTTCATCAGCATTACAGCCCTCCTGTTTTTGTCTCATCTCATGCAGACAGGTCACTGTGTCCAATCACCCTTCTGGCTCTGCTGTCCCCAGGGGAGCCCAGGCCAGCCTGCCATCTTGATCCACCGGCCTGAGGGCCCAGGCTGGCTGCACATTTCTGTGTTCACTGGTTCTTGCAAATATAGTAAAACGGGAAGGGGAGGGAGGCAGCTTAAATTAGATCTCTCTAACCTGAGAGGAAGTAAATTAGGTAACATTCTTCTACAAATAAGCAGGCATTTGCAGTTATTATTCTGCGATTTGAGTTCTCTTTCCCCATGTTAACTGCGTTTATTTTCTATATTTCAATGGTATCCTCCATGTGATCTCATCCTCTAGTAAAAGCTATTTATGCAAGGGTAAACATGCGCTCTTTTCCTATAGAGAGTTCTGCTCTGAAGCCAAATTTATGAGACTGAACATTGCTGCCATCAAGGTGGGTCTTCCTGTTCTATGTTTTAGTTTGTTGCTTTTTAAATTTTTTTTATTTGTCTTCTTCTCCACAATTAACAACAATAGATCAGGAGGATAAATGTTTTGGAGAAGCCATTCATTTCGATAACTCATGGGTCACTTTTCAGAAGTTTGATCTGATGTCAGTGTTGTTTTGTAATGCAGATCAATGCATATCCAGGACTTCTAATTTTTACCAAATGAAGATCAGATCTATAATGTTAGTTTGTCTTGAGCGATCTTTAAGTGATGCTTCTTGTGGTAGTAGGGAAGGTCTTTTTCTCTTGGCATACCTGTTTCCATCGCTAAGCTAATATACAAAGTGCCTATTACATACAAACAGAAAAGAACCAACTTACACGTAAATTTAAGACCCACTTTTGTAATACAGCAAGGAATTGTGCCCTTTTGTCTACAATTTGGGACAAATCCTGTTCTCTCTCGCAAGAATTAGACCCATCACTGTAAGCATGACTACTTGCGTAAGTAAGAGCAGGCTACTGCTCCCCTTGTCTGCTTAGAATATGTCCAGCAAAGACACTGTTGTCCTTTACAGTCACGAGCAGTTGTTTTCTGCAGTTCAGGACTGTGTGAGAGAGACTTATGGACAGGTACACACTGACTGTTGTTTTCAGTAGTAGAGAGACAATGTAAACAATAAGAATCATGTTTGAAAAACTTCAAAAACATACTTTTTAATATTTATGAACAAGCTGGTACTCTGATAATGAAGCATTCCATCTCTGCAGAAACCCACTGTTTTATATGCTCTCTAGTATACTGTGTCCTTAAGAATTATTATTGTAAGGAGATGCAGGAATGTGGATGTAATATTTTACAGTATAAATATTTGTTGTAGAGGAGTTTGGATCTCGTTAATTTAATATATGTAAATTCTTTGGTCCTAGGCCTGGATTCCAGCAAAAGAATGCATTTCTCTGTTGACTTTTGTTTTTAGAGCAGAGAAGATGGATTTTTATCATTTTCATTCATGCTTAAAAAGATTTTTCTTGTTTTCACACCAAAATCAGGTTTTAGTTGAAATCAGCCCTCAAAACCCATATTTAGTTATTTTTTCTTATTGCATTTATTTTCCATTCTGTGCTACTCTGCTCTTTCATGTGTTTGTTTGTGGGTCAGGCCAATTAAGAGGCCAAATCTCTAAAAAGCTGTGATTTACACTATGTATATTCACTATCACTCTAATTGTAAGAGGAAAAATAAAGTATGTCAGATGACCTTTAAATTGCTGGGCAAGTGACACTCGTCCAGTGATGTAGATTTTTACTTTTGGCAACGCATTTACATTCAAGTACCAGTGCTGTGTTTCCTAGATTCTAGACTGATAAACTAAATACCAATCTGTGCCACTTTTGTATGTACACTACATAGAAGTGACTGAGCCTCCTATCTTACACTGACCTGTAGCTATAGCAAGCCTTCTATTTTTCTCCTCTGATCTGAACTGCAACTCAAATGGAAGAAAATAAAAGGACACTCAAAGGCAAATTGTATATAGCGTTTTCCAAATTAGATGAGGACATGGCAAAATATTCTTTTTTCCTGTTACTTACATCTCTCAGTGGCATTGGTTTCTAATGCTGCTGCTTGTTCTGAAATTATAAAAATGGCAGGAAGAACCTCAGATCAGTCAGTTCTGAATATATGTGTTTACCTCTCATTAAAGTTAACGGAAATTAAACATGTACTTAAAAGTTGGTCAGCAAATCTGTTAAGCCCATATAAGAAGTCTGCAGCTGCTAAATCTTCATGTGCACAGTGCAATACTGTACTCGATGGGACTCCCCACGTAAATAACACTTTGCAGGACCTACTCCAGCTTGCCTATTGAGTAACCGTCATTGCTATGAACTACAACAAAGTCTGGTTTAAATGCTAGCTAAATGATTGCTCTTCAAACTCTCATAATTAGACTATTAGGATTAAAGATAGTAACTCAAGGCTCTTGAACACTTTTATTTTTTGAGGATGTCAGGGCTACAGGTAAATGGACTATAGATTCAGGGATTTTGTTTTATCATTGGCTTTGAAACCTCTCTGATATGTGGGACTATTTCTTCAAAAGAGAAAGATTAGTTGCTGATATTTGCTGCTGATTCTCTGTTGACTGGTAGTGCTGTTCCATAGGAGAGCTTTATCTAACTGTTAGATCAAAAGAAAATTTTGAAGATGAGAGACTGTTCTAAATTTCTAGCCGTTTTTAAAAGTGGTACTGGGAGAAAATAATAAAAAAAGGGGGGGAGAGGGGGACACACAGATACACGACATGATGACCCAAATTTATTCCAAGCCATCCTTAATGGTGAATGATATAAATTAAATTTTATTAAGCTGTTCAGAATAGATTTTACAGTTATTTATAAGCCTACTTTTTCTATCTGAGTGGTACAATTTGTATATGCCATACTATATTACAGCAAAAATACCTCCAACAAACTTTTATGCATAGTCTTCCTTTTACTCACATGGGTAATATCCATTAATGTCATTATCACTGGTGCATATGCTTAAAGTTGAGAAATGTGTTTCAGAGATGGTAGCTTTGGAAACAGATCTTGCTCTCTGGTGTAGTTGCACAACTGTCCTGTGCCCTTTGCTCATGTGAATGAGGATTTATAGGGTAGGATTCTGATAGCTGTTCTTGTCAGAACAGATAGGTCTTGTCTTGATGGGGCTTTCCTGTACCACCTTACTGTAAAAGAAATCCAATAATTTGATAAGCAGTGCAGCAAAATCTTACTTGTGAGAGTAATTTTTGATCCTGTGGTATTTCAGTGAGTGTTACCTAAACTACCTGTGAAATATGACCTATGCCCATAGGTAACTCCAAGATGGGGCTCTGGACTAACAGATGGGGAAGGGCATTGTAAAGAGAAACAGGTCCTTAAGAAAAAAAAAAAAATAAAATAAAAAAAATTCAAAAGGAAATTCATGCTACTTCACTGATTCAATCAAGTGATTTTTATGTTACAGGTTTCTAGCATCTGCAAGTTCTTGCACTTGCGTGTGTTTAGAAGACACAATCCAGCTGTGTAACGGCACTTCCAAAAAGGAAATATTTTAAGTGCAACATTAAAAGAAAAAAGTGGTTTTTTTAGTAACTCCCTGCTACGGAAACAAGAGTTCCAAGCAATGGAAAATAACAGAGCATGAGGTTTTTACGAGTAGATTAGTGAAAGTCATGTTAATAGTATTACACAACAGCTGCTGTTAGATATATTACGAGATAATTCTGTATCAGAATGTTGTCCTTTTCACTCAACTGTTTACATCTCTAACTGCTTTTCTGCTTATTGAGCCAACATGAGAAGCTCTAACTCGGCTGTTACTTAAGCTTTGCTCATGTTTTATGTGCAACGAAGTATGGAGGAGTTTTACCGGAATAAAAAGCGAGATTTTTTTTTTTTTTTTTTTTAAGCTGGAGGCTTTAGTTCATTTCTGGAAGTCATCTTTTGGAGGGTGGGGGGAAAATAAAAGTAATACAAAATAATTTGGAGCACACACTAAGGCTGAAGCAACAATATTAATAACTAAAACATTTTGTATCCTTGTTACAAGCTTATGACTTAAAATGACATTGTGTCCCATGAATGGCAAACTAGTATCAGCTTTCACTTACTCATAGTACAGCACATTAAAGGCTGTGATTATTTTTTTTTTCATTTTAACAACAGAAAACTGTGCCTGATTGTTACTGAATTGAGTTTAAAAATAAAAAAGGGTTAAAGATGCAAATAGCTTTGATAATGTTTAAGTCTGGCAGTTCTGAGACACTGTCATGATGGCTATAGCTGTTGGTACTGGAACCAGGTGGTGCCAAATGCTGAATGCTTCCAGTCCTGGAGTTCGCAGCAGCTTTGTTAGGCAGTACTCTGTTCCAGCAAGGCTTGAATGTTTTCAGTCTTCTTTGGGGGCAGGATCAGGCCCTGAAACACACGAGGGGAAATTTTTCTTCTTCTTTTTTTTTTTTTCCCCCCCTGCACAGACATTGTTAATGGAGGAATAATTGAAAGGTTTCCTGTGAAAACTGTTGTTTAAAGTGAAATAAAATAATTTGGAATAAAGGAGAGTTATGCTACTCTAGGAAACCAAACAGTTATCTCAGGATTCCTGCCCATTGAGTCTTACCTTCCCTTCACTTTGTCCATCCCCTTCTGTGTACAAAACGTGCTTCACATTCTTCAAATGGATTATACAAAGCAAAAATAATATCTGCAAACAAGAAGCTCCCAGCCTTTTGGAGGAAAGGTTGAAAGTGGTGGCAAATATAAAAGTGGCTTCTAATGTGGAAGAATAAAGCAGAGAACATCAAACTCATTTCAGTTAGTGTCGTTGATGATGGTTTATCATTATAGCCAGGGCAAGCTGTGATCTTGGAGCTGAAACAATTTTGTCCATTAGGAGGAAAAAGACAACCCTAAAAAACAAAATGTTCCAGCTTGATTCTTATATCCTTAGGGTTACAATATTGAATTCAGAATTGGGGAAGTTTAATCTTGCAGCCAGATTTGACAAGATGCTGGTTGAACAGTAGGCAGAAGTGATGGTTTGTGCCTTGTAATATCCATGGTGGGAAATAAAGAAAGATAAGAAGATTTTTCCAGGAGTCTGGATGCAGTATTCACTACCTGCTCCAGCTTCTCACCAAAGTAGGCAAGAAAACCCGTCTATGCAAGTTGGTGAGCAAAGCTCACAATTTCAAAGCCTGACAGAAGACAAAGTGGAGCGATCTAAAACAGCATGTGAGAGTTTGCAATAGCTCTGAACAGTTATCTCTATGTTTGTTTTAGTGCTGTTGCTTATTTGAAGGGTGATCATGAAACCATTTAAGCACATCCACAAGTATCCCCACAGACTTACCGGGAAAGCTTACATGAGCACTGTATTGTGCATTAGGCTATGTGATGCTAAAGGCTTGGATCTCACCTGGCCTATGGGGTACAGACATGTACAGCTTTAAAAAAAAAAAAAAAAAAAAAGCTAGTTCTCCAACTCCACTCAGTTAATCCTGGAGAGTAGAAGTCAGGGCCAGGCAGGGCGGGGGGACACAGCGGGATGGGGTAGGAAAAAAGCTGGAGGCTGCATCTGAAATCTTGGAGGGGTGAGCAAGACTCATTGGCAGCTCTTTGGAAAATAAGACCTGGATTTTGAATAGTTAACAAAAAAAGAAAGGACTGAAGACTGGAGTTTCTTCCCCAGAATATATTGGTTTCCGTTTATTTTTTAAGCTCATGCTGGATTCTTAGCAAGAGGAGAAATTGAGGGTTGCCCCCTAACTAGGGATTTAGAGTGACTCTGTAATGAATTTTAACCCAAGAGGCACTGTGGATATTCAGCAAACCTTTGTTCTATTCTGCTCATGTCCTTATGCTAGACCCATCACCGTAGTTATTAGATCTCAAAGATTACATTCTTTGATCTAGTGCTTTCTAAATCCTTAAACCACAGTTTATTTATTTAAAAGGTTATATCCAGCATTGGATTGGATTGTAAAGTACCCTTTGACTCTTTCATGGAGGACGCAGTAGAAACACATGCTGCTGAAGGAGTATTTCCTTCTGACCATGAAGTACCACAGTATTTTATTGAATTAAGAACTGCACAAGAATCTGTGCTTTTAATCTGGCCGGTGTGGTGAGATTTTTTTTAACCTCGTTCGTAGCATGATGTCATTTGTTTCTGATACAACAGACATTTATTAGGGTATGTAGGTGAATTTCAGTTACTCTATGAATTAAAAAAAAAACCTGAAAAGTAGCTTTGTATTTCCCTAAGAAAATAAAAGCACCCTAAACCTCAAACAGGTGTTACAAATCAGTATGTTCAGGATGTGCTCTTGGGGTCTTTTTTTGATCTGTTTACCAGGGTTCATCACAAGTAACTCAGTGGAGCTAAACAGAGTTACATTTGGGTAAACATGATCACCAGCAGCTTTTAAGCTTGCTTCATCAGATTCAGAAACCTTTACATGAGAAAATTTACCAGTGTAGTCTACAATGCTTGATTAATTATGAACTCTGAATTGTGACTCCCAAGCTAACCAGCAAGAAGGCACTTCCTTTTTTGCAAGAAAGCAAAAGAGGAGGACACTAAAACTGGGCCCAGTGGGGTCCATCTTGACTAATATTAATTATATCTACCCAAACTGGCCGCCTTTATTTTTTTCCCCCTCCCCCCAATCAGTACTGCAAGGGAAACTGTAAAAATTCTCATGTAATTTCCCTTAATTCTGGAGTAACCAAGGCTGAAATTGGCACCTGAAAAGAGAAATCTTATTAAAAATACCTATTATTGTTTCTTTTTTTAATGCTTGTGTCTGGTTATTTTTCTGTATTTGAGAAGCTCAGCCCCTGGAGATAGTAGCCTGATTCTACTTTACACTGAGACCTCTTTATACCATCTGGTAGTACAAAACAGCTGTAAAGTGGATGTAAGAGTAATTTATTTATGTGTACTTCAAAGCTCTTTTATATTTCCAGAATGGTAGAACACCACCGTAATGTAAATGGGAATCAGGCCCAAGTAAATGGACTGTAATTTCCATTTCTTTCAGAAGGAAATGAAAACGGGATAGGCAGAAATCAGGCTGGGGGAAGACAGGAAGGACTAAGCCTTATTTAGCTACAAATAGACGTTCATTAATATCCATTCTGAATTGAAAAAACAGACAAGGTGGAAGGGCCAAATTCTGGTTTACTGGCCACCATCCACACCTTTGCTGGCAGCAATGAAAACATGAAAGGGAGAGAAACGGGCACCTGTCAAACCATAGTAGTCAGTACCTGACAACACAACCAAGACAAAATAAAGGCTGCTTTCTCAATCAATCACATGCATTATGGTTTTAAAATGAGTATGCTTAAAAATCAAAAGGCTTGATATTTCTCTATAATTTTTCCTTTTTTCATTTTTTGTTTCAAATTTAACCCCATGGTCTGCAGTGTTGCTGCTGTGGCATTTGACAAAGATCTGTGTTTCCAAAGCATTATTCAGTTAGTACACCTGGATTAGTGAAAAAGAAAACAAATTAAATTCATAGGAATTAATGTCAGTTAAATTCCCTCTTTGTATAATATATATTGTCAGATGAATTCTTCAACTCCAAGTCAAAGGGTAAATAAAAACAGCAAAGAAAGACAGAAGCAGCAAAACAAAGAATGACAGTTATGCTAATGCGAAACATCTCAGATATGGGAAAAAATATTGAAATAGCAATTTTGGGGTTGACCCAAGAGTTTTCTTTGAAATTTTGAGAGGCTTTCTACTCCATTTTGTTTCATAATCTCTTTTAAAGAGGCACATAGGAGGCTTAAGGGATTCTGTGAATGTTGTGAGATATTTCTCTTTGCTTGCCCATTTTGTGAGAGCCCAAGGGAAAAATATTGACAGGGCTTGTAGAACCTTTTATAATTGAAGTAGCCCAGTATTTCCTACCTTAAGACCTTTGCTGCTGCTGCTGTTAGTGTTTCCACCTGGTTGGCTACCTCCTCCTGAATAATTTGGAAGACAATTTCAGCTAAAATATTTCACCGGTCCCCAAAGAGGGTAGGGAAATATGGGATAGTTTTGCCCATTTAAAAGACACCCCATATTTAAGAGCAAAAGGCCAAATTTGGTGAGGAGTAGGAGCATTGTACCTGACATCTTTCTTCTGGTATCCTGTGACAATCCACCCATGTTTGATTACGTTCCAAGCCTTGGAGAAATGTAGTTGGCACATGTTTACTTGGCAGCTCTAAACAGCTAAATCCCTGAAGATTCACGGAAAATAAAGGTGTGAAGGGAACCTCAGAAAGTCATCTGCACATAGATGGGATCAGCTTATCTGAGTCACATCTGACATGTATTTGTCTAAGTGGTTCCTGAAAAAGTCCAGCACCAATTCCACAGTATCCTCGTGCTATTCAGTAACTATCCCCGCCTTAGTGCACACTGTTGGAAAGTTTTCCTTGCAGCAAGAAGAATCTTTCTTGCTTCAAGTTATCTTCTTCCCTCTTTTAGGGATATCAGATTATATGTGTCTCCCCTTGAAAGCCTAGCTTCTTACTTAGCCTGTCTTGGGAAATGGCAGAGGTGGAAGTAGGGACCCTCACTCTTCTATGTACTCACCGACCCCCCTCTATGGGAGATGGAGGGGGAAAAGGTGTGATTCAAATGAAGACAGGACAAAAGCCAGAGAAGATACAGGTATAGATTGAAACAATGAACACACAAGTAGTCAGACAGGACTAGAGAGAAGTGCAGGATGGAGAGGAAAAGTAGGAGCTTGAGGGAAGAGTGGGCCCAAGAGAAGTTTGGAACTGTGAGTGACAGTAGGGAAGAGCACTTGCCCAGACTGTGGGCGAGCTTAGATGAGAGGAGCAATGGAGAGGGGACTGGAGCTGGCTAGGGATAGAAACAGAAAGCCCGTAGGGCAGGTCTGCCACTGCTCAGAAATTTCTGCTGGTAAATCCCCACTGGCAAAATATCTCAGTTTTCTTTTAACAATTATGAAGCTACACATGCAAAATGTGAAAAACATTATTTGTATTGTTAAGCCGCATGTAGTGCAGTAGCTGTACAGTCATAATTTGTTTTCCATGTAAATATGTATAATAATAGATCCTTTAATTATCTAAACAACTACATATGCTACACAGATTAGGTTCCTTTAGTGTGATCTCTATACTTCCACACCTCCATTTATGTCTCCATAACAGTTCTTGTCAATATAGATAATATTTCATTACACTTCTTTCTGAATATCATATTTGACATATAATGTTTTCTGGCTTCCTAGAAATTGCAGGAAGTTCATGTATGTATGTATACAAATATGCACATATATGCACATGTGTGTATATATATGTTCTGGGCCAAATTCCAGAAAAATCTTATTTGATTTTAAATGGCAGGGGCAGAGGCGGTGGTTTTACATAGTTTTTAAAGATTAAAAAAAAGAGAATTTTTAAAGAAAATGTAACTTTGAATTAAGCAGTCAAAATGTTCTGCTTACAAAATGTCAGACTGAATCCTATGGACTTTTTTTCTCTCTTTTTCATATGAATGGTAGGATTAAAGGTTCTAACATAGCTGAATTTTCATTTTGAATAAAAGATTTCCCAGAGATCTTGCCATTCCTGTTGCCAACAGACGAAATCTATCAACTTATCCAGTAGTTGTGCCAGAACAGTGACTGACATAGAGATTTTTGGATATATATAGACATTGGTCTTTGTTAGACACAAGACCTCTATAATAGTTGATACTTGGGTATTAATTCTCCACAGCCTCAATTAGTTATTTACAATGTTAAAAAATGGAAGCATTGCAAAGCCAAGTGCTTTTTCACTTCAAATGTCTAATACAGTTCCTTTACTGCAAAGTAAAAGCTTCAGTTTACTACAGAGAAACAACACTGGATTATCATTTGAACAGATATAATTGCTACTTTTAGCAGCTTGAAGTCACTTTAATTCCTGTACTATGCCAATTTTATCTTTAATGGGAGGGCATAATTTTCTGAAACTTATTTAGCTTTTCTTCAGCATTATTTACAATTGTGACTATAATCTAATGTATAATTTAGTAAGAGCATGCCATCATACTGAAGGAGAACTGGGAATAGGTAGCTAGTACAAACCATTTATGTGGAGCAGAGTGACATGCAAAGGGAAAGGAGTAATTGTCAACATGGGGGCGTGAAAAAGGCAGAATTAGAAGAACAGGGGAGTTGTAGGGTGGTAGGAGTGCATGGCACCTAGAGAAAAGGTGTTCTGGTAAAGCTGAAGATTTCAGAATTATTTTTTAATAGGTCTGTTACAGTTTTATATATTGGACTAGTGGTTAACAAGGGCTCAGAAAGGTTGAAAGATTAGGAATAGTAACCAGGATTAGGCTGTGGCAGAGAGCTGTGTGAAACAGTTGTGTACAGGAAGACTGGGGATAATAAAACTACACCCATGTTATATCTTTTCTCTTGCCCTTTATCCATTCAGCATCTGCTGAGATCTAAGTTCAGGGGCCCATTTTACCATGTGTTAGCAAAGCATGCTTTCGTAGTGGTGCAGTAACAACTGAGACAAGTGTAAAAGCAGGGCTTGGTCCCATCACCCTCCTGTCTTTATTGATACTTTGCCAAACTTTTAGCTGTTACCACCATTAATGCTAATCTCTTAAATTCCATTTTTATGCCTTAACTGAAGGTAGATTGCCATAGGAATTGTCTGATGGCAAATTGGGTCCTACAATATTTCAGATAAAGGTTACAAAACCAAGAAAAAGTCTATGAAGCTGTCCTTAAAAGTGAGTTACATCCAGAGCTGTTCTGTTAGCAAAGGCATTGTTGGCTGTGGTACCGATCCTCCCCCTCAATGTGATTTAATGATTCTTTTGAAATTGCTTTTCTAAAAGACACTTTGTTTTTTGGTCAGCATCCTTCTGCTTTGGATCAGCTTCTGCTTGGTAAATGCCAACTTGGATGCTCACTGCATCTGCAGCTGTCTTGAGCATGAGGAAGGCTAGGAGAATATATTTTAGCTGCCCTTTTATGCTTTTGTCTGGTAAATGTCTCCCCTTCAGACTAGAAAAAGAAAACAACTATTATTTGGTTAAGTTTTACTAAAATAATGCATTGTTGCTTTTTTTTTTTTCCTTCTCAAATGATCTGATAAGAATGGTTGGAAAGCACGGTATCCAGTCCTTGTCCTCCTGGGTGACTGGTGCCAGACTAATGAGGTGATGCCAGGCCCAACCAAGGGGGCACTAAAGCTGCTGCCCATGCACCTGCTGGGATCAACAGGCATGGAAACACAGGCTCAGTTTTAATGCCATATCTTGAAGGTGCTCCAAACTCCTGCTCCCAGTTGTTGGATTGTGGAGCGTCACAGCACTCTCCAAACTAGCTGCCTACAGCAAGGCCTCTAACCATCACATACCAGCATACACTTCATGCCAGTCCCTCTGCTGCCTTCTCCAAGTCTCTCCTCATCCAGGGCATACATTCTTTCTCTTCTTTCTTCCTCGGCTGCTCCCTCTTCCTTGGCTGCCCAACCTCTTAACAGAACCAGCCACAGCTGCACCTTATCTATATCAGCCAACCCACTGCCCCTGAAGCCAGCCCACAGCTGTATATTATCAATGATAATTAACCCAGCTTCCTTCTTCTACAGTGGAGTGTCTCCTAGTATACACGAAATGACAAGCAAAGATCCTGTTTATTGTGATAGGGTTAGGTTTGCACTATATGTTCATTTGAAATCTCCTGTTTGAATCATTTAAAGACTGGGTAAGTACAACTGAAGGGGTACTGCTAAGTTTCAGCCAAGAGCTTTCATCTTGTCATAACTGACCCTATGCTGAGGCCCAGGTCTTAAAAATGGTGCAACAATAGAGTCAGATAGGTGTAGGGATCCACTTACTTCGAGAATGTCCCTGGAAGTTACAAATAATAATAAAAACCCAAGGAACAAACCTATCTGGCCAGTCTTTACAGAACTTCTTTGTCATTTTTTCATGTGCTGCACTCAGTTTGGTGTATGTGTTTGCTAGCTGCACCAAGTAATTAATAGAACCCTTTCATTTGTCTCAAAGGTAAGGTAAAATGATTGGATTTCTTTGTAGTTTTCATCGAAGTTGAAATGCAGTAAAAGCGGATCAAGCATGAGCACAGCATTGCTGAGGTTTTTTAATTTCTCAGGTGAGGTTCTCTGCACTACATGCATGGGGAATGCTGGAAGAAATGTGGTAGTTGAATTTATCTGTGTTACACTGGGGGAAGCTGGAGTGGGGGCAATCTGAGCAGCTGCAGACTCTTGCAAAAAGTTGTTGGTCAGGAAATATTTGGGCAACCATTGTTAAAATACTCTAATTTCTTTCTGAGTTTCTTTCTAAATCACAGTTATGAAATGTAGATCAGAGAGCTGTGATAAAGATGTAGCCTGTTCTCCAGCATGTAGTTCAAGTTTGGAAAAAGTGTTTGGTTTGTCTTTGTTTTGGTACTGTCTGATTTTCCCATATATAGTTGTTTAAAGGTTGAAAAAAAACCCCAACAACCAGTTTCAAGACTAATTTTTTGATAGGTGGAAATCTTTTCTTCAAAGAGGAAAGAGGTACCACAGATGAAAAAGAAGAACATTAATAGAGAGCTTTGAAAGCATTTTTTAAAAGGAGGAACAAAAAAAATAATTATTCTGCCAGTGCATACAAGGGTATGGGTTTCATCTTTTTTTTTATATTGGGGTTTTTTTCCTTACAGCCTGATGAAGGTTTAAACATTTAAGTGGCAAAGATGAGAAAACCAAGGCTTACAGATGCATCCTCATACCTCAGCTCTCATACTACCACCTGCAAAATTCCTGTTAAGCTAAACAGAATCACAGTCAAGCAAAAATTGAATTCAGAATCTGTCCTTTGCTGTGCTGCATCAAGCATTGCATTACAGTATTATTAACAAGCTTTCTTCTCAACAGAAAGTGTGTTAGGCTCCCTACAATTAGCATTCACTATGACTGCTTTTTTGTGCTCTGTTTGTAGAAGACTTATACATCAAAGGGGTTTATTCTTGGGTAATATTGTGTCAGTGTGCCTGCATCTTTCTTAAAGAATCTCTCTTTAGTGTACTTATATATTCCAAGGTGTTTTACAAATGCAACATTCTCCTGCTTCTGAGCCTTTCAGCTACCTGTAAGATGAAATGAAAAAATATGTAGTTGAGCCTAGTGATTTTACATGGCAGTGTGTATACGGAAGTAGAGAGCGTGTTACCAGTGGAGTTTGAAGGAGTGCAGCAATTCAGGTGTGGAGCTTGGGCAAGATATCAGCAGCGCTCCGTGGGAGATTTCCATTGCTTTCTGATAGTCCAAAAGGGAGAAAAAAGGCAGCTCTGTAGCTGCACTTGTGCAGGCTGCTTTTTCACCATATTTCTCATTTAGAGAATAGATCACAGATGTTAACATGTGTTTAGGAACATGAGGTAGTGTGGCTTCTGTAGCACCTGTTTTCTTTATTTCTGTGCTTCTACCAGGTGCTCTTTACAATCTAGGAGATTGTCCTCCCTCAGGTGCTTTCCCAGTGTTGCAGCTCCACTTTGGGTGGGTAACAGGGTGGAGCTCAGGTGTACTGGCCTTACTTCATCTCTCTTCTTTAGTTCACAACAGGCATTCATTCATTTTGTGTTTGCTGGTGCCTAGCAAACCTGCTAAAATAGTCCACTCCATTCCTGTGCCAAAGGAGTCAGAGCTAGAATATCAAATAGCATGCAAATTTACTCCCACTGATTTCAATACAGAACCTTGTTCAAAACACAGGCCGTATGCACGGACATGATTCTGATACTGTTGCTAAACATGCTGTTATCAATATTGCTAAACAGACCTTTATTATGAGCACAGTCAGACCAAGTGTAAATACTAATTAGGATCTAATCCAAAAATCTATCAAAGTTTGTGGCAAGATTCAATGTGCTTTGGACATGTCCCAAGGTAAAGAAGTAATCACTATTTTAGCAGGGTTCTGCCTCTGCAGCTGAGAAATTTACCTTGCTAACGAAGGACTGTTTTGTTTACCTGAGTCCTCCCATGTTCCAAAGCTCACCTGTTTTCACTTTGGTAGAAATAATATGTAAGCTCTTAACAAGTATGAGCTGACTGCAGAGAAGCAGCTGCAGCAGCAAACACTACCTTGCCGCATAAAGAATGCCATAATGGAAACTTACTTGTATAAATAAAACACAGGGCATTTATCCAACTTTATTGTATTGTCAAACTACAAACTCTATTAACCTTGTTTACAAGTCTGTGGGAAAAGAGTTAAAATCCTGGCTTTACTGAAGTCAACAGGGATTTATTAATTAACTGCTATCACCTGGAGGATCTGTGGTCGTTAAGGGTACTTAAAGGCTATGCTGGGGACAGAACAATTCCAAATCTGCTCTGAAGGATCTTGAGGTCTCATCTGAAGAATCTCTCAGGTTATGGAGGAATTTCTACCTTCTAAAAGCTCAGTATTGGCTAATACCCGATGTACCATGAAGGAAGTTAAAAAATAATGGCTCTGAAACCTGAAGGTATGTTCATTTTCAGTGGTCTAAGAACCCCATCTTTCAAGGATGAATGTCTTTTTATTGCTCCTTTCTGTTTTGTGGCAGTACCTGCATTTTAATGTAACTATTTACTGCTTCAGGAATGATAATATTCAACACAAGATCCCTTTTAATTAACGATCCCATTTATGATAGTATTTAATACAATGTTTTAATGTTTTATGTAATATTTCTGTATTAATACATTTTCTTGGAATGTGTACAGTAGGACTTTGTGATACTTGGAAGTTACTGTAGCAGCAAACTTCAAATTATATACTGTCAGGCTAAATGCATCTGCTTCAGTAATGTTGCTGTAGTAGCAATATTTTTGAGCCCTGCTTGTGTGAGAGAAACCCAGCTGAAGTCAGTGATGCTCCTTATGGCCTTAAAGTTCAAGGTGGGCTGCAGTCCTTTGCTGGAGTGCAGCCTAACCTCTGAATGGGTAAATGAGGTCAGTGTGGGAATTGCCATAGCAGGCTTCATGCAGTAGCCTTCTCTTCCTGCTCCCTGGGTATGTAATCATCCTTATCAACTTGAATGTACCTTTGGAACCAATGCTGAGTTATCTAAATGCCATCTGATTAGCTTAAACAGAAATATAATATAGGAATATGCACAATAGATGCGATTGTTTCTACAGAACATCTGAGAATTTATTTCTGTTGATCTGTTTCTGTGGCCAGCCTATGCAAACTAAAAGATAGGTATTCATATAAGGTGTTGGCTGTATGTAAGTGACAGACACACAGACTTCAGGAGACTTACAATCCTTGCTGAAGTATAACATAATTGGACCTTAATATGTTGACTCAGTTACTTTGAAGAAAAAGATATGTCTTTTCAAGATCAGATTTTAAACACATTTTGGTATTTTTTTCTTTCCCCTCAGAAGTTAGTAATTTTCATCAGATAAAAAGATTGTTGCTGCACAAATGGGAATTAGCACTTATCCCCATTTTTAGGAATTAGTGTAGAGTTAATATTACCTGAAAGGATTTAAAATTGTTACAAGTATTTTCAAAATGTAAATCATTACAGCTATCCCATAAGTGAGAGACTTAATTCATTTTTAAATTCTTAGATTTGGAGACCAACATAAAAATGAAGCATGTTTCTGGTAACCAGAGGGATGTTGCACTTTATACAATTATATATTTCAGTGGAAGAATTGCCTGGTGCACTTCCATCTGCATAAATTAGGGAAACTTTTTAAAAAAATTTCAATTTTCCAGATACACTTGTACATTCTATGATTCTTGTAATTGTCAGTCAGTAAGTTTCCTCCTCCAGCCTACAATGATGGACTTCTAAAATATCCATCTGTATGTCATCGGATGCTTAATTTCTCATATGGCATTCATCAGCTCTGACTTAGGCGTCTTAAAAATTGTGTCGAAGTCTGAGTCAGTCATTCTAAAGACTGTTTTTTCGCTAAGTTCCATAAAGGAAGGCAAAGACTGAGAGCTACACTGGAAAGTCTTGTTGAACTTTTGTAAAGTAACTATTAAATCAGGAGCTAGGAACCGTGCCTTTCATTATATAGCAGTTAAAAACAAATAATTATTTAAAAAGCTTTTTTTGAAATTATAGCTGGCAGGTTAATTTTCACAAATGAGTTTCCAAAGCCTGCAATTTTGGCTTGATAAAATAGCATCCTAAGCAGCGTACCAAAGTTGAGGGTTGGAAATGTTCCAACAGTCTTCCATCAGAGGAGAGGAGGATGTGTGTTTCATAGCATGGCTAATTTATATTAAATAGTTAAGAGTGGGGGTTTTTTTCCTCATATGAAGTATTATTTTATTTTTTTCTGAATCATCTAGTATGTGAGGCTATATAATTTCCCTCCAAAGAAGTTTTTAAAAATTCCATGAAATTATTATTTTTCACAAAACAAGTACTGAGTGTTAGGTAATTCTTATGTGAGTTGAATAGCAGATGGGAAGGGAAAAGCATCTTGGAAAAAGTTTCCACTTTTTTATAAAGAGCTTTTTCCCTTCAATTATTACTTCATATTAATATATAATCACTTCCAAGTGATTAATGCCGTAAAATGCAAAGAAATTATTAGCAGATGGAGGCCTCTGATTTGGCCATGCCAGCTGAACCTCCTTGTGACCATTATTTTCAGAACTTGTCAAGTGCCCCATGTCCAAAAATCACATCGTTTTGTAGAGCCTGGAGGCGGGCTCACATGAATTAACATTTACTGGTCAGTCTTTAGTTCTGGTTGTGTAGTTCTTCACGGCAAGGAGTTCTGTAGTATATACACATAGTGAGTAGGCTTGTTGATTATTTTTCATCAGCTATCAGCAATGGCTGTTGTAACATGTTTTAGTTCTTTTAAGTAAAGTTATACTGTGAAATTGCAGGTGTTGATTTTTCTGATGCTTGTCTTGCTAGGGTGTGTAATGATGTAGTAATAACAAATACTAAATGTAAAAACAGATATAAAATGTCTAAGGTAAAAATGAACAACCTCAAACAGCTTCTTGTAGGCAATAGTTGTTTGTTAAATGTCTTCACAGTAAAAGGTTTAAGTTCTCCATCTGTTGTTCCTTACGTTTCCAGATATTGTCCACACAAAATTTACTGGGGAAAAGAAGGCCTGGAAGCGTCAATGTGCTTGTAGGCAGCCCTGATCACTTAAAGGCAGCCTCCTTGCTCTCCTTTGGCTGTTCAGTGCCACACATGAAATATCTGGAGAAGCTGTGAGTTTCAAAGGGAACTTATGTGGTACTGGTGCTGTACTAGAGGAGCCGGGGATGAAAGCTCTTAGGAAGCCCAAGGCATTGCCAGCTGAGGCTCTGAGCTGTAGTCCCACCATCACAAAGAGATACATGTCAAAGTTGTGCCTGTGTAAGGGACCCCAAGTGGAAGCATATCTTTGACCTGGGTCCCACAGCAGCAGGTGGTGTTTCTGCAGTGTGGAGCAAGATGCTTTGCTGTCTTCCTCCCTTCATTCACCCCCCCCCCAGTGCAGTCACACTGGTGCTGTTTTATGGTGTAGGTCACTGCTGTCTATCTCCTCAGGACATAAGGGGAGTCTTCAAAAACAGCAAAAAAATGTGGCTGTTACAGATCTGTTATTTTGCCATGTTTCTGATTGTGTAGCTGCAAGGAAAAGTTAGGGTCCAGCTTGCACCTGGTGAGAAGCAGCTGAACTGTAACTTTTTGAGGTTGAAATTAATTTCTGTGCAGAAGAGCCTTCTTATTAATTAACTATGTGCATGTGTCACTTTGAGGGGCTAACTGGGAGACCGTGGTCCATGTAAACTTCGTAGTCATCCTTCACATGAGATTGGGTTAAGTTCCATTCTTTTTAGTGGGGGATGGGTTTTGAGTCTGGTACTTGGCAGAATAAAGTTGAAGTGAAGACATGTATGTTTAACTATCAAATGACAGCTATTACAAATTCTCAGTGATTTTTACAGGATTTTTTTACTTATTTTACAGAATTCCCACAGATATTCAAACCTTAGCAAAAATCCATCCAGCCATGAGGTTCCGTTGAAGTCCATCACCTACATGTTACATGGTAGGTTTAAAAGATAGTTGCTGTGAAGATGAACACAAAAACCAAAACGAAGCCCTCTGCCTCAAGCCCAAGCAACTCAGTGCAATGTAAGAGAGGAAATGCTGTGATGTGTGAAACTTCTCTCTTACTCTGAGGTGGGATTAGCTGAATCCTCAGATGTCAGTATGACACAATTACCAAATACATTGGCTGGTCTTGAATGATACTGTCAAGTGACAGTCTCATCTGTAGGTAACTCCCTCCCCAAAAGAAAAGCCCTCATCTTCATAGGACTGAAGAAATATATTTTTGTCTTGCATCAGGAACCTTTTGAAGTGTGGATGGCAACTTGACAACATGTCTGTTGCAGCCAGATGATGCTTTCTGTCTCATATTTAGGAAAAACAAAGCAAACTTTGTGTGTGTTTTCTCCTAACTAATTTTATGAACTGGCAGCCTATATAGCACCATGTAGCAGGGCCCTGGGGCGATGCCCTGAGTTGGCCCCATGGGCTGGGGCCCCCGAGTGTGGGAGGAGAGCCAGGGATGGTGGTCAACTGTGGGAAGGGGGTCACTTGGGTACATTTTGTTGAGCAAAGCTATTGGGAAGTGGATCCAAGTGATACTGTTGGGGGAGATGAAATGATGTTTGCTGGGTTACTGCAGAAGAAAAGGAGGGATAGGAGTGAGTGCTGCAGGATAGGGAGGTCTGCCAGCCCTTGCTGTATTTATGTGGCTGCTGCAGAAGGCCATGTGTTTGCCGGTGTAGCGCCAGGCTGGTACATGCTTACCCTCTGTGCCTGGCCAGCTCTGGTGCTGGCAGCATGCTCACTGTGTTCACCCTGGGGCTGTGCCTCTCCATGCTGATGGACTACTTGCTGTAGCCCCTTACTGCTTCACCTGTCATCTCTCTTACTGTCGCTTTATTAAAAAGTTTTAAACAAAAAATAAAAAACCTCCTCAACTTATTCAGCTGTTTGCTTCCGCTATGCTGCTCTCTAGGAGAGCGAAGTGTAACTTTTCTAACTTCTGCTACTATCATGTTCAAGGTGATGGAGCTGGACTAAAACACAATGATGCCTGTTGAGGGGCTCGTGCTTTATTGACTACTAGCTTGTGTTTTCCCCTGGATCTGAACTGGGAGAGTTTTCTATCTGGTCATGAAGAATTACATAAACTCATACTTGTAGGCACAGCAAAAATAATGGTGGTGTAACCATTTACAAACTAAAGGTTTGTAGTGGTGTTAATGCCATTATCTCTAGGAAGTGGTGTGTACACAGGTCCGTGCCGTGGGTCTAAGGAGCCCTATTCTGGCTGGAGTGGTGTACTGAACTTGAGTCTACGTCACCTACAGTAAATAGTTTGCTCTTTCTGTGAAGCACTTAAATAACTATATAAAGTTCATATCACTAAAGGAGGAAAAAAAGCTGGTTTTTTTCTGCGCTCCATTTCCTATCTTTTATCATATTAGAATATAAGTGTGGATTGACTGAATCCCAACAATATTCTGGCTGATGCACACTGTTAATGTCCAAATATCTTTTTCTCCTGGGATTCTCCTATGCTTAACTGAAAAAACCAGACAGACAGTGGCATAAACTGAGCCTTCTCTCTCTCTAAATCCGCTTTCTTTATACCCATTCTCGCACTACTGCAGTAAGTTCAAGCTAAGTCACCTAACGCCATAAACTGGTGGTTGGATAGAGTAGGAGAACAGCATGGTATCTCCAGTAAGGGGCTTAAAATCACATTTTCCATCATGAAGACTCTTAACAGGAGCTGCACTGTATTAAAATTGTTAGGGTTACTGTAAAAAAATCTTTAATAATGTGGTACCTGAATGACTGAAAGATGTTAAGATGTAACATGGCAGAAAAAGCATCCTGTGCTGTGGCATATTAAACAGAACTAGTGTGTGAAGTGCTCTCCCATTATACACCAGTTCAAAGTGAGGGGGGATTGTTTGAAAGACTATGGTCCCTATCAGATGGACTGGAGATGCAGGCTGGATGCCTGCAGATAGCACAGGCTGGGTGGAGGTGAAATGATTAAAGGAGAATGCTTGAGTTTTATTTCACTGTGAACTTCTTCTCACCATGCATGCTAATTATACTGATTAATGAGAGAAAAGCTTTCTTTAGCAGTATCTCCATCCCACCCTGACAAAGAAAAAGATGTCTGCAGGATTTTCTTTCTTGTCCTATATGTTGAGCAGGATGTTGCTAAGTGCACTGAGTGCTGTCTGTGCTCATGCCATGCAGTCTCCCCACCATCTTTGCCCCCTTCCGGAGAAAGAGTTTGGGATGGTTCTCCATCTTTGTTTGCAGCAGAAAAGACTCAAGGTGAGAGAGAGAACAAATCTTGTAAGGCAATTCTGTCACTCACCTCATCTTCATAATCTTTCCCTAGCTTCCTCTGCCTTCTAACCCTCGTATTGATCGTGTCATAGGCTATAGTAGACCAAGGCAGGGGGCTGAAAACCTTTCCGAACAGCAGTTGCCAGTCTGCCTGTTGCAGCTTGAAGACGAAGAGCATGCTGTGAAAACAATCAGTGCGTTTGCTTTAGATCTAAGTGATTCCAACTAGGTCGATGCTTCATGCTGATGTGTTGAAAACATTTAAAAAATTTCTCAGAGTTTGATTTCAACTGAAACATTTCAGCATGTGTCTGACTCTCTGAAGTTGTTATTTCTCACTAATGTAGCAGATGACTGTTTTTTTCCACCCTAGCACAAAGCAGTAGGGAAAGTGGGCCTTTTGTCTAGATAGGTTTGTTTAGAATGTTTTTATGGGAAGGGAAGTTATTAATTTTTTTATAAGCTCAGGCTCTTGCAAATTGACTTTAGGGGAGCAGTAGTTTATTTCATGAAGGGAGAAGGAGGTAATCACAGTTTTACAGAGTGTGAATGAGAGTTTAGCTTTAGCTTTTGTTCCCTGTATTTTAATCTTCATTCAGAGGAAGGCTAGATCATTCATAAATACGTGAAGAGTATTTTCTTTAAAGCATGTGATGCTTCTTCATAATGTGTTTGCACTCAGTGTAATTGGCCTGATTCTCTCACTGCTTGGGATCACAGAGCAAATGAAGCATTGCAAAAGGAAGCTATCTTCACCCAAATTAGCATTTATTCAGTTTCCATGAGTGGCATGAACCCAGGAAAACTTTTTTTTATGGCAGGTGGTATTGCAATCGGTTTCCGAACTGCTTGGAAAAGACCACAGAGAAACAGAATTTGCTATAATTTCTGTTACGGTTTGGTTTGCATATGATTGGCAGTCACTAGAGATTATAGGAAGCTAAACTGGGCAAAATCCACAGGACTTCTCTCCTAGTTTGGAGCTGGCTGTTCAGTGGTCTCCATGGGAGCAGATCGGTAGGACCTTATCTCTGATACTGCTCCGCTGCATTTCAGTACATATTTCTCTTACTTCATGTGCCCTTTCTAATAACAGGTGCTTATCAATGCCTATTGTACTCTTTGGGATACCTTTTAATTATACAGCATATAAATGTATATTAACTATATGTTGAAATTTCTCTTCCCCCAAGGAAGTGAAGTCACCCCATGTGTTGCTGCAATCTTTGCTGCTTGCTTCAAATAACACAAAGAACATTCCTGCCCTATTCCAACAGGAAATAGCGAACAATACTTGCCTTGAGGTATTTCATTGAGTTTCAGGATACCAGCAGATAGAGATGTTCCAAAAAAATAGATATTTTGTTGGAAGAAAATAATAATAATAATAAAAAAACTTAAAAGCTGTATTTATCTGTGGAGAGGAATTTCCCTCCCCCCTGAACTAAGCCTTTGCAAATGCAGTGTATGGTATATGTGGCACTAATGGATTTCATACTTCAGCATTTATTTCACCAAATATCATGCAGTGAACAACAGTTGTCATTTAAGCAACTGTAGTTTGCAACTGCGTCTTAGACATTAAAACTAGGTAAGCTAGTGTAGGGGTGTGGGAGAAATTCTGTAGTCTTAGTAGCATTATTTCATTCATTCATTTTTAAACTGACTCCATAGGGATGCTGCAAAAGTGCAGGTTATAATTTAAGTGTACTGTTAGGAGTCCTGTTTATAAAGAACGTATGTACTTAATTTATATATTCAAGCTGATGGTTTACTTAGATAGTTGATTTTTTTTTTTTCTCCTTCCTCCCAGAGCAGTGGCTGAAGCCTAGAGAAGGAGAAGCTTCAGCATTGCTGAAGAAGTTTATGTCTGGCTGGAGTTTAGCTAGACCTAACCCTTTTGCTGTGATCTAGTATGGCTGTTGAGCAATAATGAAAACTATTTTTTGAAAGGATGGTTCTTATCATGGGAATTGTCCCATTGGATTCAACAGGGCTATGTATGTGAAAGCAGGGAAGGGAGGAGAGTGGTTTTAGTAACGAGTCCTCAGTGGTCTAAATGAGTTACCTTCTACTAGTGTGGATGTATATTTTTAAGTTGCAGCAGTTAACATAGCATTGGAACTGGCTCAGAATTTGTTATGGTGCCTGTTTGCAACTATAAGGCTAAGGCCTGTTCAAGCAGAGGCCGTTGATGCTTAAGTGCTCAGTTCCTCCACTGAATTCAGACGATGTAAATTAGCATGCACTTGTTAGTCTTTTTTAGTGGATTACTGAGGAAGTAGTTAGGGGTGACTTTAGAATGATTTTATGTATTCTGCTGGGCCTCTGCTTCTTATAAAGGCTTCTTGAAGCCACTTCCAGTGTAAACTTTCTACCTTCCATGAATTGTGACCAAAAGTAGGTTTCAGAATTGCTACTCCAAGAGAATTCAAACCAAAATCGTGGTGCTTCCCATGTGCATGTTGACCTTCACTCTGCCTTTCTTGATGCAGTTTTTTAAGCCTAGGGTTTACACAGCATTAGCCATAATTGGAATTGACACTGGAAAACCACAGAAGGCAATTCACTTAATCTGAGTTTGTTGTGAAACTGAAAACAGAGTTCTGCCTGAATTCTCTGTAGATCTCCTGGCAGGAAGCATCTTGGCATTTTCAGGTGAAATTTGTTCAGAAGGACCTTAAAGAAAGGATCTTGCTTTGGTCTGTCTCTTACAGAAGTCAATGAAAGAGACTCCATTGACTACAATGAACACTGAGAAGCTGCCCCATTCAGAGCTACGTGTAACTTCCACTTCTGGACAATTGCTTTTCTTCAGTAGCAATCCAAGGAGAGATTCATGTAACTACACAGGGAAGACAGACAGTGGTGAATAATAGGGAGCTCATCCCAAAGAGCAACTGAACAAGGAGGGAGTAGAACATGACTGCTTTGTCACTGCTCATATGCTAAACTGATGGGTGCAAATAAGTCCCGTGTATACTGAGATAAGGGGAGAAACTTGTTAGGTGCAGTGGCTGTAGGGCTCGTCATTCTGTGATATTTTCAACTTCATCTTCAAATGCTGTTTGTGCTGAGATGATTTTACTGCTATAAATAAAGTATGTCAATATATTTAGATAGAGAGAAAAAGCTGGCATAACGCTATCCAACAACTACCTGTGCCTCTACCCTGTTGCTTTCTTCAAATTGTCTCCTTTGCATGACAGTAATACAGTTAAATTGCCTCATATGTTTTATGTACCAAGGTCAGTCTATTAATGCCATGTATCCTATAAGTCTTAAACAATTTCAGCAGGCTTGTCTAGCTAAATTGTCAGCCAGACCATATACCTGTGTTGGTTTCTCTGCTACGGAATTCCCACGTGCAGCCCTGAGTGATAATTGAACCAGATGGGTACTAAATATGGCAGTGAGAATGGGACATAATATTTCAGATTTGGCTGTACCTTCTTTCAAAGTAACTAGGTCACTTGCAGCTGTCACAAGGGCTAGTACCCCAGAGCCAAGGACACTTCACCCAAAACAGTAGCCACCAAACCAACAAAAACCTAGGCTAGCAAGTTTATGGAGCTTTTGTGATCTCTAAACAAAAAAATTAAAATGAAAAACACAACAGGGACTGGTGATCAAGAGACTGTTCCTATTGGGAATGTGGGTGTAGGACAGCAATGAGGGGGAGGCAGTTGCAGAGTTGTCTTATGCTTACCCCCTTTGCAGATGCCATTTGATAAAGCTCTGATTTAAGCATCTGACAGCAAAATGCTCTCTTGGGCACAAATCCACTCTTCCCATGGACTTAAGATATATACGGAGACCTTTAATTTCAGTTACTTTAGGCTATAAAGGAAACTAGCTAGTGCATGGTCAAAGAGTTTGGATGGCCCCAGTACAACAGAGTCAATACAAAACTCCCTTAGTAGAATTAACAGCTACCCTCTACTTCCTGCTCCCCTCAACCCCCAAACTTGTCTCTGCTTTTCTCTTTCCACCAGCCTGCCAAGCTCAGGGTTTCTTTTTCAGAAACATGTATTTCTTCTCTGGAAGAAGTTGATATAAAGAGGGAAAATAATTTTCTTTATCCTTTAATCCTTTATTCTCTTTGCTTTTAGAAGTTTATTTACTTCCTACAGTTGGCCATCTTGAGCTTCTGCTTCTCTGCTGTGTCAAGACTTGCTTAAGCTTGAAGGTTTTTTTAGGCTTGACCAAGCATTGACAGCACTATCACAGGAGCTAATGCTAGAGTCTGCCAGTTTGATGGATTAAGTAAACTTATTGAAATCTTTTTTTCTTTAATACTAAAAGATGCCAAGGGCTGTTTTCTATTCTTGTGCTTTGTGTGAAACCCACTGACATTAATGGGAGTCCCATGTGTGGAATTAGAGTAGAACAGGGTCCTTAATATTTAAAAGACTTGTCAACCTTGCACATGAAGTAATCTGGAGGTGTGTTACGTTGCTGCTTTGCTCTGCAGAGGCAGTTCTCCTTATACATCCCCTGCCTTTTAAAGGCACTTCTTGCATGAACTGCATGGCTGCTAGCAACAGGATTACTTAATTTTTTCCCCCTCTAAAAGTATTTAAAAACATACTGTTCCCTTCTTGTGTCATCTGCCTGCTTTGCTTTGTCAATAAAATACACTTGAGCTGACTCAGTTCTGGTTTCTGAACAGTCTTGTTTTCTGAGTTGTTCATGGTGCTAGTCTATAGAGGAAGAGGAGGAGAGAGAAAGCTTAACAGAGAAGCCATTTCCAATGGTTTTTACATTCTTTTTAGTGTTTGAACAAAATGCCTAATCTTACACGCTCTGCCTGCTTTGATTGTCTGCTTATTCTCAGGTTGCACCTTACTCTAACGCAGTGGCGATATGCTGGGTAGCTAAGGAAAGCTAAATTATTTATGTAAAAAAATAAAAATTCACCACCAGTCCCATTCCTACTTTTAAATGCACACCCTGCTTATTTTGTTAAAACTAGAGCTGCAGCTCAGTAGGGCTACCAGGCTGTCATGGTTGGCATCCGTAGAGCAGAACTTTCTGCATAGAGAGCTGGCTGCAAAGCTGGTTTCTTTATCTTCCCAGAAAGACTTTGCCCATTCTCCTGCTGTTCCTCAGTCATGGTTCTTGAAGCTCCTCATCTTTAACTGGGAACAGCTGCTTGTGCCCATGAAGGATGTCTTAGGTGGCTTCTTGGCAGGAAGGGTAGAGCTGGTGTTCTAATTGCCAACAGATCTTGAAGATTTTTGGTTATAATGTTGGAAGGTTGGGGAAAAAATGAGTGGAGGTGGGGAAAGAAGGGCCTAGATAACTCTTTCTGTTTTTTGAAGATAATATTGACAATCGACTGAACAAGACAAAAGATGGTTACTTCCCGTCACAAATGCTTATGTTTACCATCATCTAAGCCTTTCACAAATGAGGCTAGTGAGTCTCCTCATTGGGATGTACCGTGCAAGTTCTGACAGTGTTTTTATTAAAGTAAGAATGTGACTTTTTGTGAAAATCCTAAGAATGCTGCCCAAATCTGCATACAGGGTACAGCAAACCTGCTTCTACTGATGTCAGTGACCTGGACTGGGTCCTAGATGTTCATCTGCATTAAGCAGTCCTCAACAGATCTAAGCATGGTCATGCAGAAGTCTACCAAAGTTATTACAAGTAGCATGTGTGCTTTACAGTAGTGTGGCCTGCTCTGCAGAAATGCTCTGCAATCTGTATTTTCGAGGGATTTTTAAAGGTGTTTTTCCAGAGGACCTGCCTGCTATGCTATTTCTTAAATTTTTAAAATTTCTGGTATTTCTATACAAGATCACCTCTTTAAGCAACTGAGAGACAGGGCCAAGTGCATCCACTTTAAAGTGGCCTAGGTATATGGTTCTGAAAATATGTATGGGCTTCAGTAACTAGTACGTTTTCTTGGTATGTTTACTTGGGTTAACATTTTAAGTTAGCTAGCCAGACCTGAGGGTGACTATAGACCAGGGGTCCTCAAACTTTTTAACCAGGGGGCCGGTGTGTGGATGAAGTGTCAGGCAGTCATCTGCGGCTGCTTGGTTTCCCCCCCCAACCCCTGGTGGGGGGCGGGGGGGTCTGTAAATATCAGGGGCTGGATTGAGGACCCTGGGGGGCCGTATCTGGCCTGCGGGCCATAGTTTCAGGACCACTGCTATAGAAGGTGGATGATACCAACAAGTGATAGTAGCAGTTAACAGTGCGGAATTATCAAAAACTGACAGAAACCCTTAAGTGTCCTTCCCAGACTCTTCACCTTAAAGTTGTTCTTTCAAAATTTATAAAAAATACTGTGGTGTTTCAGGGTGACAGTAGCACTGCACTGAAAAGGTGTTTGAACTCAACCCCTTTGGTAATCTTAATTTTTTTTCTTTATTGTGAATGAAAGAATGGAGGACTTATCAGGCCATTTGAAGTAGACTTTGTTCTGCAGATTCCAAGGTGTCCATTTGCAAAATGTAAAGTGGAAGAACATGGATATGACATTCCTCCATTCCTTACTCCACTGTGCTCACAGCTGAAATTGGTTCACATCAAGGCAGGATGTCATTCCTGGCCTTGCTTTCCTCTGCTGTTCCTCCTGTGCCCTTGCAAACTCAGCCTCTCTCTGTGGGGCTTATTTTTCCCGTCGGTCTCCCTTTTTTGTTCCCCATGTAATTTTTTTAGTTCTCTTTTCTATTATGTAAGACATAGGAAAACATTAAGGCCAACAAAACAAGGTAAATTTCCTTTATTGGTCTTCATATAGTTAGTTAAAGGTGATTCTTTTTATTCTTTTGTGCAATGGGCAAGAGAATGCTAGAAGTTCACAGAATCAGTGGTAGAGGTTGGAAAGGACCTGTGGAGGTCATCTAGTCCATACCTCCTGCTGAAGCAGAGCCACCTAAAGCTGGTTGCCCAGCACCATAACCAGATGGTTTTTGAATATTTCCAAGGAAGCAGACTCCATGACCTCTTTGGCTAACCTGTGCCAGTGCTCGGTCACCTTCACAGGGATGAGGTGTTTTCTGATGTTCAGAGGGAACCTCCTGTGTTTCAGTGCGTGCCCCCTGCCCTGTTACCGAGCACCACTGAAACAGTCTGGGTCTGTCTTCTTTGCATTCTCCCTTCAGGTATTTATATACACTGATGAGGTTCCCCTGAGGCTTCTCTTGACCAGGCTGCAGAGTCCCAGCTCTGTCTCATATATGAGGTTCTTCAGTCCCTTATCCATCTGAGCGATCCTTTGTTGGACTCATTCCAGTATGTACATCTCTCTCTTATTGGGGAGGCCAGAACTGCATGCAGTATTCCAGGTATGGACTCGCCAGTGTTGAGCAGAGGGAAGGATCACCTGCCAGCAATACTTTGTCTAATGCAGTCCAGGATGCCATTCACCTTCTTTGTTGCAAGGGCAGATCGCTGGCTCATACTCAACTCTGTGTCCACCAGAACCCCAGGTCCTTCTCTGCGAAGCTACTTTCTAGCTGACTGGCCACCAGCATGTGGTAGCGCACAGGGTTGTTACTCCCCGCCTGCAGAACTTCATGCTTCTTCTTGTTGAACTTCGTGAGGTCCCTGTCAGCCTCTTTCTCCAGCCTGTTGAGCTCCTTCTGGATAGTTGTTCTACAGGGCAGATGAAACCAGTTTGAATAAGTTCATTTTCAAAACCCAAACCCTCTTTTTTTTTTATTGTCTTTTAAACTTCTCAGGAAAATCTTTACTCTGTGATGAGCTACAATGTACAGCATCTTAAGTTGTGTCTTTTTGAAAATTCAGGTGAAATTTTATGGCATTAAGAATGGAAGTAAGTTTCAGCCTTTGCTACAAGGTTGCCTTATAATTTAATTTGAAAATGCACATTGTCTAGTTGTATTAGTATAACATGCCTTTGAATGCAAATGCAATTTTTAGTTTATGACATAGAAGAGCTCCTTTCTGTAACTTTTTAGGAGTTTATTATAGAATTATATCCTGGAATTTTGCACATCTGTATATGTGCTACCATATAACATTCACGTAAGGATTCAGTTAGTGAAGCTCCTTAACATAATGTGTTTGGGACAATGAGTCAAAAATATTGCTTGAAAATGTAGTTGGAAGAAACTCTTTAACATTCTGGAAAATGCATCTGAAGGTGCCTAGTGTAAGGTTAATTTTGTTGTGTTGCACCACTGGTGAAATTTGTTATGGGTATTTGATAACATAAAAAGAGCCTTGTCTTTACATGCAATGTTTCTGTAGACCTCCCGTTGATGAATGCCCATGTGGATATCCTGGATGGAGTCTCCCCTGTTTGAAAGCAATGGGAATTTTGTATTTTAGTGAGTGCAGGATTTGGTTCTTTGTGCGAGTTAAAAACATTGGTCTTTGAAGGTGTATGTGTCCTTTAGTGTTTAGGCATTTTAGCCAGTATTTCTAAACAGAGATCCATACTATTTAGTTTATGATTTTCTTAGAGCAGGTGAAGAGTAGATAGGTAAGTCTCAAAGGGCTGAGTATAGACAACCATGATTTGTCTCGACTGTAATCATGCAAACCCTTCCTGCTAGGCAGCATCCTACGATTGGGTTTGGCCTCCACTGCATATTATTCCAGGAGCAGACACAGGAACTCTTAATCCACCTCCATTGTATGGCTTGTGAAAGGGCACGTTATCAAAAGCAGAAGAGGGTAAATAAAAAAAAGTTGTTAAAACAGGATTGAACGGTTACAGTACTGTTAGTTCAAAATTTATGCTGTGTCTGAATATGAGAAAACTAAAGGAGACGAAAAACCTAAAAATCCCACAAAAACCTAAAAAAATCCAAACATCTAAAAAAAAAAGTTAATTCCTTTCCTGACAGAAATAGGTCTTGCCTAGTAGCAACAGGCCCATCTTGGGTAGGCAGACAGTGAGCTGTAAGTGTTGTTCCCTCTGTGAGGAGACTATTACCAAATTTCATATATATAGATATTTAATCTTATTTTCACTGTTCTCCTAATCTGAGATATTAGGAAAAATAAAGGAAGAATAAAAAGGTAGAGGTTTTTTTCTAAGTAGATGATGTTACCTGCCTTCCAGGAAAATCATGTCACTGAAGAAAACAGAAAAAAACAAACATCCTGTGAGCAACAGAGGAAACTAAACACCTGGAGGTGCTAGCTGGGTGGGTTGAAGAACAGTCAAAATAAATGCTTACAGACTAGAACAGGTGGGTCATGCTACTCTGGGTCGGTCAGTTGTAGCTGGAATGGTGGACATGGGTCTGAACTATGACTTCAGTGTGGGACTATCCTCAGGAGAGTAGTGCAAGATACATGCTGATATGAGAGAGAATGGGATTTATCCAGTATGACATAAAGCCTGAAGTACAACCGTTATACCCTGCTGGTGTGGTGCATCATGAACTCCTACCTGAGCAAGGTGTGTTCTTTAACAGATGAGGCATCAGCATGTTACTTTGCAAGTAGTGTTAGGCCCTTTTCATTTTTTGTTTAATTTGTGATGCTGCAAGGAGAATGAATGCTTCCATGGTTTGGTTTCAATGAAGATATCCCTTTCCAAAACCTATGGTAAAAGAAAATTCTACATTTCTGAGATATACAAAAATTGTTTGGGGTATGTGTGATGGATAAGAGCATGTGTATTATTGTGTGTGTATACTATTGTATCTGTATAGGCCAGAGCTCCCCTTTGGGTACCAGCCATGCGCTGCCACTGACTAGCTACATCTTTCTGACTTTCATGTGTGTTTCCATGTGTTCAGGACGAGAGGGAAGGACTAGTCTGGCATCGGTTTCCTGTGTGGTTTTCACCTAGTCACTTAGGTCAACATTTCAGACTATAGTAGATTAAGCATCCAGATGTAAAATGTTGACCCTGCCTCCCTGTGGTACCCCAGTGCATGTGCACATGCATGCGCACATGTGTGGGCCTTAAGTCTGTTCCCTGCCATGCCGTGAGGAGGTGTTACAAAGCTTCATTATCTGAAATGTGCAAAGTGCTTTGAAAAGCTCCACTGAAAGGGTTCAAAATACATAGGTCTAAGGAGATGCTGCAGTGGACTCCTGAGGATCCCTTACTGTGGTGTCCTTGGATAAAAATGAGATTTGTCGGTCCAAGAGAACTTAATGTTATCCTTTTCTCCCTCATGGCAATGACAGGAATTGATATACTGCATTTTTTACTCTCCTTTTATATATTTTTTTGTCCCACATAAGTCCACGTACTTTGGTCTTATTTGTTCTGGTGGACATGGGGGTGGTAGAGACAATGGGGAAAAAAGAGATAATTTTAGCTACATGCTCCCTCAAGCATGAGACAGTGCAGTGGCCCAGCCTGTTTGGGTACATTCTGATACCCTCTGCTCAGCTAGGACCTGGGGCAGCATCTGTTCTTGAGCAGTTTTGTTAGTATTACCCCGCTTATAAAAACAAAAGAAAAAAACCCAACACACGAACCAACAAAAGAGAAGCTCAAAGGATTAAGGAAATTGTGCAAGCAGGTTCCTTGAACTGTAGAAGTATACAAGGCGTTGGATCTTCTGAGTATAAATAACGATGACCATCATATGTGCAGTGGTTAATATGTACATATGTATCATTTTGAATAGACGTCTTCAAGATTCTACTGTGTGTCTGAATAAGTTTCTCTGGCATTTTCCAGGTGGTGCACAGTTTGGTTTTCAGGATGTCACTCTGTGAGAGTTCTGCATCTTAAAATATTCATAACTGCACTGGAGGGTTCAAACCCCATCCCTTTTGGGGGGGCTCAGTCAAACATGAAGCAGTATCAGAATGCTGAACTCAGAATTTTTCCTGCCTGTTCCTTCCCATCATATTTGGTTTCTTGTGTTATCCTGGGCTGCTTTAGACGGGATTTTCTGTGTCATTCCAAAACTTAGTTGCAGGAGAGAGCCTGGTCTCCAGACCGGTGGTTTCTCTGGGCAGCAGAGGCTGCCTCCTCTCCTTTCTGGTTTCTCAGCATTAGGGAGAGGGACAAAGCTTTCTTTTCCTTTCCTCAGCATGCCTCCCCTCAAAGATTACCACCCAGAATACTTCTGTGCTGGGAGCGCCAGGAATAGAAATGCAACCCAGCATGTTAAGTTTCATACTGACACTGGCATTTAGAATTGGAATGGACATTTAAGTGCCCACACTGTGCATATTACCACTGCTGCAGAAACAACACTACAGACATTTCTGGCAGGATCCTCTTACTCTCTGCAGCAGGAGAAAGAGATTGTGTAAAAAGGACAAATGAATTCCTCTGCTTGCGTGCATAGCCCACTTGTGACTTGGCAATACATTTGAACTGCTTGCTGTAGGCTGTGTTATCATGCTGTCTTCAGGCAGATGCTGTTTTTTGCTTGTATGTAAAAATCACATGTTTAAGTACAATGTGGCTATCAGATTTGATAGTGTAAATGCCAGATGGCGTGTGCTGCTTCAGTAACTGGCTGAACACCTTTCAGGTCTGTGAAGCACCTAGTAGAGTTACAGTTGCTATATGTGTTATAATTAACTCTGTGCTGAAAATTTAGCTATATAAGTGTACACACAAAAAAAATTAATCATATAAATACACACAATGTAATAAATATTTGTGTGTGTATAGATATAGAAAGAACACAGAGTATTTGTGTAGGTGCAGAGTGAGTGGTATAGTAACAATCATATATGTGTGCATGGGTGTAATGACATTTCCTCATATCACATCTATCGGGTTACAAGCAGCTAATAATTTTCTTTTTCTACTCACAGCCAAGCATTATAATGGCATATACTCATAAATCAACATCAACATGGAACATTGCTTAGCAAATATAAATGTATGTGCATTGCAGAATGATCCGAGATTACAAAAATATATCAGAAGTCAAAAGTAGCTGGTGGAGAAATGCTATGTCTTTAGTTTATTGAGATTGTTTGGAGGATCCTAATGTACTGTCACTGAAAGAATAATTTTTCCTTTACAATCTACTTAGCAAAGATTTATCGATCCTTTTCCCCTTCATAGAGAATTACTGATCCATTTTAGAAAATCAGATTTTCACACCTTTCATGAGAATGTGCACAGCACAGTTCCCTAGGGATTGCCAAGGAAGTTGACTTTGACATGAAATCCCTAGGTACTGGCGCACAACAGCCTATAGTCTCATCACTGATTTGTTGCACAGGGTGGTAAAATACTTTTATACATTTATAGAGAAATGATTGCACTGCAAGGACTTATTTTTCCATGCTAGTGGATGTATTCAGGGTCCTGTTATTTGTGTAAACAGCATTTTTCAGGGGGGGTTTCTTCTCAGCTGTGATGTTATGAACAGTAAGGTAAGATAAAAGTTGTTGAAATTCATGTTGCAAAGCAGTAGGGTACTGTAGAATTTTTCAGTGTGTGTAAATAACTTTCTTCAAGATGTGTCTACTCTCTGTCCTCATTATTGTAGTATCCTAGGTAGCTAAGCATTAGGCATGTTATATTGAAGTATGCATCATAATGAAGGTGATTTATTATAATTAAAACAGCATGGAGAGCAGCTTTTATTAGACATATTGTTTCACAGGAGAGCTTAATAAAGAGCATTATTATTAGTTATAGATCTGCGTGAGGGATGTTGTTTACTGAGAGTTATGTGAGTATTAGTCAAAGTCTGAAGTTGCTCATTTGAGCTGTCCACTGTAGGGGGAAAAAAAAAGCATTCAGCACAGCAAAGAGAAGAATTTTAAGATTGGAGGGGAGAGAGAGAGAGAGAGACAGACAGAGAAAAGGAAATGCCGAGTGCATGAAGTGTTCTCTGCAGGAGCAGTTCTAGAATACTTTATTACATATCTACGGAGACAATGGCATGGACTGTAAGTAGCTCCTGTCTCTCAATATAATAATGCACATAAAGTCGGGGTCAGATTGGGTTCGCTCTGGGCTTTGATGCTGTAGAAGGTCACCAGGGGAATCGATGGACAAAAATGAGACCTGAGTTTCATGCAATCAATGAGATTTTTCTATTTAAAGTGGACACTGCTGGGTGCGAGTCTCGGAGCTTCAAATGTGGTTTTGCTCAGCTTCAGCAGATTGAGAAAAAGATGCACTGTAAATGTATTGTTTGTTTTAATAACTCTGCTGGCACAAGGAGTGTATATCTAAACAGGTTAGTCTGGCAAACTCTATTATGAAGTTGAATGAGCTCCAAATAAATGGACGAATTAGCAGCTACTTTGAATGTTAATTACAATGAGTTTTTACTGTGTTTCTGTAGAGTTGTAATTGCCTGGCATTTATATAACCCTTAAAATATGGTTAGAGAATTACTGAATCATTTGGTTAGAAATCATATGAGATTTAGATGTCCTGTAAATTATACTTTCTACTATTAATTTCTTAGTCTTCTTTACTCGTTCTAGCTAATTCCTTATTTTTTAAAAAATTATTTACTTTTCCACAGACAAAAACAAGTTCTTAAGTGCCTTTGGTTAAGAAGCTTCATTCTTTTGAGTAGCCAGTGGATTCTTGGGACAGAATTGCTTTGATAATTTTCTCGTTTAAGTTTTCAGGCAGCTGAAAGATCATCTGTTGTTTTGCCTTTATTGTGTACAGTTATCTCTCTAGGATGAGGGAAACAATCAGGAAGAATGTGATCAGTGAGTCTGACACAGCTGTTACACTGGCAACAGCAAATAATTGACCAACATGGAGGAGATTTATCTCTGTTGTGAAATGGTTAAGAAATTAAAGAATGTTACAGGCCAATCTCTAATCACTGATATACATGATTGTAGCTGCTCTGCAGTCGATGGAGTTGTTTCCAAATTTGCACTGCCCTAACAGCCGTAGGTCCTGACACCGTTTTCAATTTCAAAGCAAGTCAGCTATTGGACTGTACTTTGTGAATGAGAAAGCCACTTAAATCTCAGATTTAAATCATCTGATTGGTTGTTTTTCAAAAGTAAAAAGGAAACAGCTAACACCTCCCCCCCCTCCCCCATCCTCTTTCACTAGATTTCATACTGCTTTTTCTGAGCTTCCATTTCACAAATTTAAGTATTCAGTCTGAAAGACTGTTTATCCTACATCCCTGCATAAGTAAATGTCCATCAGAGGCTCTGAGGGGGGAAAAGGGAAAGCAGCAAACCCAGCCCCCCTGTATTTTTCAATTTATTATTAAAAGTAGCTTTTTTTGATGACAGTAAATGAAATCAAATTATTCCCTCAACACAGCAAAACAATCCCAAAGCAAAGAAACAAGCCAAGGCCTTGACAGCCTTTTTCATTTAAGCATCTTAAAAATAGAGTAATTGAAGATTTGTGAGAAGAGCAATAGAAATCATAGATTTTCTACAGCTCAAGTCTAAATTTGTTTGCCAGAGTCTGAAAAATGCCCCAAAGAAGAGTAGGTGTACAGAAGAGAACTTAAGCCTCTGCCTCAATCTAATTTCTGTTAGCAGGGTCATTTACAATTCAAGCAGAATTTATGCTCACCTGAAATGATTTATTTGTGTTTCCTTGTATGCCCTGAGTAAGAACACTTCAGTTTATATTATTCTCATTAAAAAGAAAAAAAAAAAAAAATGGAAAACATCCTCCACCTCAACATCCTCTCTTAATGCTCCTTAGTGTTGCATTCTTAGGATGTGCTAAACATTTTCCAGCTAAGCCTTTTTGATAAAGTATAGAAGGAAATGTATTAGTTGAATTTTGTGTATGAAGATGTTGGCAATAAAAGCCCATTGCAATAACCACATTCCATTGTAAAACAGGTCTCTGGCAGATAATGGAAAGAGTAAGAAATTGCAGGTATATTATATAAAACTCAAACAATAGCACAATGAGCCACCAGCTTCTTTCTGCAACCTAAAATAAATCAGAAGGTGATACAGAAAAGGAGGGTGGAGGGGGGGGGAAAAATACCACAACATCTGTAATACTTTTCTCTGGACACACCTTGGTTATCAGTATTTGTCTGTCTTCTCTTTGGCTGCAAACATAGGAAGGTGATAAACCATGGCACATACAAATTCAATTGGTAGCACAACTACCTGGATTTTTTTTAGCTGATACCGAGGTGTCTTGGGGACAGCAGGCCTAGCGTGATTCACACTGAAGAGTCACTGAAAGTTAAATTAGGTGTTTTGCAGTAGACGCAGTGACTGCTGCCCTTTAAGGTACTTTCTTTGACTTAAGCATATGCAGCCTGTTTTGGCCTCCCCAGAGAGAACTGCTGGCTGTTACAGCCAGCCCCAACAGGGTTAAGTTCCCAAGTCTCCACTCCTGAAAATTTTTTTGAGGTTTATGGTGAAATATCTGCTTGCAGAATCCAGAGCAGAGGCAACTGCGTTTCTGTGCGAGGACTCCTGCAAAATTAGGTGCTGAATTAGTGCATGCTTCCCTGAGTATACCTCACATATGAGGGTAATAAAAAGGTGGTTTTCTGATTTTCTGGTTTAAAGGTACTGTGTATTTCATTGTATTTTATTTTTCTGAGTGTTTTAGGAAGGGATGGAAGATGACCTGCATATACAACAGCAGGAGTGTATGGGCCACAGGGAAAAGAAGTACAAATGATCCAAAACTGAGGAAACAGATGAGTTCAAATGAAAAATTTTGCACACTGGGAAAATGTTGAATGTCACTTATAAGGACTTCACCTAAATATTCACACTTCATGTATTTTGCTTTTTATACTAATTAATGGACCATCCTGAAAAGCAATTTTTTTACTTTCCTCTGCTACCCATTTTAAAATGCTGGGAAGACAGACATGTAAATTAAAGCTTTCTATGGACATTTTTAACATCTGCAACCAGCTCTTATTCAACGTATCATCCTAGGTCTCGCTGATCTTAGCAGCATTACAAGGATCATATTTTCACACAGATGAACCATTTGTGGCAATTTCTCCAATAGATTTGACACAAACATTCTTTTCTTTGATATCAGAGATATAAGCTTTCTATTTTTGACCTATTTTTTCCCCTGACCGACATATTTATTGAGGCTATTGCAAAGAAAATCCCACCTTCCATTAATATTTGACTTCTCTGTTTCTTCCTCTTGCAATATTTCAGTCTGATAGATCAGTAAGAAAGTCTTGGTCAATGTCAGCTTATGTGGGTGCAGGCATTAATGAAAACAAACCTCTAAAGTTTTTTTAGAATTAATATTTAGATAAACACATGCAGACGTGCAGTAGTTAATACATATATATGTATCATTTTGAGTAGACACCTTCATGATTCTACTGTTGTATATCAACAGGTAGCATTTATTGATCTGTTATAACAGCACTTCTAGTTCCAGAGAAGATTTTGATTGATTGTCCTCATCCAGAGTGAGTTCTTTCTCCATCTCTCTAGAGTCTTCAGTGGTATTGGCTGCGGATAGTGTGGAGACAAAAGATTTCTTTCTGAGGAAAGGATGTAATTGTATATGTGTATAATCGTGTTTGGATTTCAAGTAATTATTTCAATGCTCTTTGGTATATCTATCTGAGCAATTTGATACACCTCTTATGCTAAGAGTCTTTAAACTGTTGGTAGGAGTATAGATATCTTATGTCAAACCTCCATTCTGCCGAATAAGTTGATTACGATTTAATACACCACATGGAGCAGGAATGTCTTTTGTGAGTTGTGCTGTTTGTTTCATCAGACAAATCTCCTTCCCCTTTTACCTTTTAAATCTAAAATCAATGTTTCAGTTTTAAAAATTCCAAGCATGCAAAATTCTTTATTACAGAAGGTAGGAAAATACTTAAATAACTTCACGTTTTTCATTCTTAATATTAAACTGTAAGGTACCTTACTACATATTTCAACATTAAATGTTTCTTGCAATGATGTTTTATTCTCAGTCTAGGTCAGGAGGTAAGAATGTGCTTGTATTTGTTTAGATAAATAAGCTACTTAGCCACACCTCACTTACTGATGCCAGGTCCAACCACAGAATGCATTTCATGGGTCAGGTTTTTGATCAGTTGCCAACTCATAAGCAGTTCACTTTCCTTATTGTGCCTTATTTGCACCTCTTCCTAGAATCTAAATGATCTCTTATGTTTTGTCTCAGAGTTCCTTCTACTTGTTGAATGAAGTAAAAAGAAAGGGAGTCCATTCTCCACCACCCTTTGCCTTCCCTTTATAAACTGCAATGCTCACCACAGAAGCCTGGAAAGGAAATGTATGAATGCTGGTACTACTTCCTGGGGAGTTCTCCATCAACCAGATATCTTGGTTAGACCCATTAAGAACTCCACGTCTATCAGGTTACTGTTTGAAAATAAATCTCAGACAGTCCTGAACGTTTTTATAAAAGCAGTCCCACTCTCACTCCCAACCCTTATTCCCATACTGTTGGTAGGTGGGGTTTTTTGGTTGGGGTGTTTTTTGGTGGTGTGTGGTTTTTTGGGTTTTGTTGGTTTTTTTTTTTTTCCCCAGACCAACAATACTTTGCCTGCTTTACCCCCACAAAGCTTTGTGTGCATGCATTTAACTGTCCTGGAAAATTAGACAGCTGGTCCAGAGTTCATCACCTCTTCTGACGAGTTAAACTAGAGAAACCTGCTTGGAGGCTGTTCTGCAACAGATCCATCCCTAGCAATGGCATGAACAGTAGGTAGTCCTCATGTGCTCACAGTGCTAAACTGCACCTAGTTGTATTGCTCCTTGAAAACTGCAGTCTGCCATGTGGGCTGAAGGAAGGTCTTTGCTTCATGCTTATTCAAGACTGCTTGCTCTTGAGCTGCAGCCTACCTCTGGATGGCAGTACGGTCACTGTGAACGGGTCAGAGCTCCTCCAGCTTTTTCTTAGGAAGCACATATCTGGTAAATTTGTCTAGCCTTCACCCACACTCCTGGTATGGTTTGCCTTTACCTCAAGATTTCAAAATTTGACACAAGAAGTGAAGCCTCAAGGCTGGAGCCTCCACGCACAGACGAAGATCTACTGACAACTTCCTTTTCAGTTGCATTGTTTTCAAGGTATTGTGTCCCTTCCCTCCTGAGTCATCAGTTACAGCTGTTCAGCATTTTAAGGGGCTGCTTTTTTTCTTTTAATTGGGTGTTATTACAGTACCTGATCTGAATGCTCTCTGAAAGTTGTTGAGAAAGTAGGAACTTCGCTCACACAGACTATAGCTATACTTAGTTATAATGTGGCTTATAGCTTATTTCTTACAGTAGACTTAAGCTCAAACGTTTAAAATCTTTTCACATTATATAAAGATATTCAGGGTTGGTAATAAGTTTTGTTGAGCTACAATGAAACTGGAAACATTTCAGAGCATGTACTTTTCCCCCTGGCCCCTGTGAGCAGCAAACAGGAATTGTCTGACAAATTTTCCCCAAGTTTATTGTAAGTTTTTCTCTTTGGTCTTCAGGATGTCTGGCTCTATTTTTTTTTTCTTGCAAATAAATGTTGCAAGCCAAAGCAATGGGATTTGAAACAGCACAGAGAACAAAAAACTAGGACTTTGCCATGAAATTATATAGTCTTCATGCTCATACTTAAAATCAGATTGTTTTCTAAATAGACTCTATGCACATTATAGCTCTTTGTTAAGAGTATGATATCAGTAGAAAAATGTATGCAGAACAGGCACACAAAGCAAAGTCAGTTTTTACTGCTGTTGTATCTGTGACGCCAACTGGGAGACTAAAAGGGACTCTGCTGTGCGTTGTCACCAGCAACATTATAAACTGTGCTCCACTTCCTAGACTGTCTTTGCAATCTCATTGCTTTAAATGAAGTGCTAAATTACACTTGCAGAACCCTAGTGAAGGTAATAGGATTAGAATAGATGTTACCGAGATCATAACTTATTAATGATGTTAATATGGTATATAAGGCAGGAGGGAACCCACTTTGACAGTGCGATCCTAGGCTGAGTCTGTAGAGACAGCATTAGAGGAAAACCCTGCAAACTTGGGAAAGACTTTTGAAGAGAAAATAAACACAAAACTATATGTTCTCTCATTTTTACTTTCGCTATCAGTGTAGTGTTTAATTTTCTCACTGGATAATATTGCAAAAAGTATTTCTTTGACTTGCACTAAGTTTGAAGTAAAAGACTTTTGGTGGTATAGCTTAGAAGATGCGAAAACCATTCATGATTGTGCACTCCTGTGTTATGCATTTCTCTGTCCGGTAGAATTTCAAATACCACAAACAGAAGAGCTTTTTCTACTCGTCTTTTCAGGAGAAGGTTGCAGTCTAAGCACTTGCTTTTCTGTTTTTTTCTTCCCACTCCTAATGCCCATTATATGCATTTTGATGTAATTTTCATCCTCTCTCCTGCTTAGCTCTGTGGCTACCTTTGAGCAATTTGTCCCCACTGCTGCGCTCCAGCCTCAAAATCTGGTCATATAAGTGGTCCCATTGATTCCAGTATGTATACTTAGTGCAGGGTTACATGCTTGAAGGACCAGTTTATATCCTTCGATATAGATAAATGACTAACATATCTGTTGTGGTTTAACGCCGGCTGGTAATTAAGTACCACATAGCTGCTCGCTTACTCCCCCTTCACCAAGAGGGATGGGGAGGAGAGTTGGAAAGGAATGTAAAACTTGAGGGTTGAGATAAGAAGAATTTAATAATTGGAATAGAATAAAAATGAAATAACGATGACAGTAACAGTTATAATGAAAAGGGGAAGGGAAGAAGGGAACACGTGGTGCACAGTGCAACTGCTCACCACCCACCAACAGATGCCCAGCCAGTCCCCCAGGAATGACCTGCCTGTCCCAGCCAACTCCCCAGGTGTCTATACCAGGCATGATGTCCCATGGTATGGAATACCTTTTTGGCTAGTTTGGGTTGGCTGACCTGGCTGTGTCCCCTCCCAATTCCTCGTGCCCCTCCAGCCTTTTCACTAGCAAGGCCTGAGGAACTGGAGAGTCTCACATCAGAGCCAAAACACAGCACCAGCACCATACTAGCTCCTAAGAAGATAATTAACTCCACCCCAGCTGAAACCAGGACCGTTTCGATGTCATTTTCATCCTTTTCCTCCTACTTAGCTCTGTGGTTACCTTTGAGCAATTTGTCCCCACTGCTGCGCTCCAGCCTCACAAAATCTGATCGTATAAGTGGTCCCATTGATTCCAGTATGTATACTTAGCACAGGGTTACATGCTTGAAGGACCAGTTTATATCCTTCAGATATAGATAAATGATTATCATATCTTAAAGCCATAATTTAACCACAGTGTAAACATGGCTTTGTTTACATCACAGCAGTTCAGTTCCTCTGTCACCATAAATTTAACATATGTGGTTGGGCTTCTTGTAGTGCTTCTCAGTATGTTGTTGTCTTTGCCTTAAACGTGTACAGGCACTAGGTCATCTAGAAGAAAGAAATCCTATAGTTGGAGTGACTGCACAGGGGGGTAATGAGATGACACCCTTAAGAACTGTGGCTTGAAGCCCAGTGTAAGTGTTCATTTGTGTTGTCATTTCTCAGTGTCATGCATCTCCTTTGTTGGTGGTATTCCAAATCACTTTGATATTGTAGGAACTATGTCTCTGTAGAAGAATGGCTGCAGAAGCGTGGCCTTAGAATCTCTGAAGATCTGCACAATCCAGGCCTGGTATTAGAATAGGCCTGTAACCAGAATTGTACTGAAGTTGCTGTGCTGAAGTTAACAAGAAGGGTAGCCTTGAGCTATTCTTGAATCCTGAGCCCAAGTAATTATGTTGTGCCAACAGGCCGTGGCTGTAACAAGATACAGCTGCTGGGAAAGCAGGCGCAGGGCCAAGAAAGATAGGGAGCAGTAGGGGAAAATAGGGAGTAACAAAACTACAAGGCTGAAGCACAGCGACAATTAGCTACATGGATAGAATGCTTATTTTAGTCATGATAATTAGGGGTGTGAGAACCGCGCACGTTTATAGAGACTACTAACCAATTATATTTTTGCTTTACAAATATGCATGTGTATCAGTTCTATATAAGTAGTGTTAGAAACTAATAAAGTCGAGCAAGATGCATAACTCATATTGAGCATCTTCTTGACTCCGGTGAACCCTTCTTCCAACAAGTCTCTAGGTACTTTTGAAAGTATTAACTTACCCGTGTTAGTTGTGAGAAAAGGAGGTGGAAATTAAAAGAATTTGAATTTAAAAATTTCTCATTATAAGTGCACGTTCATTTATTCTTTCTTCTTTCCTGATGTCTGTAAAAACAGAATAAAAAATAGTGGGAGTCTGCAACTAGAAGTAATTTTCAGAAGAGAAGCCCAGTAATTTGGTCAAATTTTTCTACTGTTTTATCGTCTGTCCTTCTATTACTATTTATTCTCAGTTGCTGTGCTGAAATCAGGCTGGGGGAGTGCTGTAGATTGGGAACAGTTCTCTCATAAAGGATTGTGCATGTGGCCATGTGAGACTTCTAAGATCATAAAGGCTTTAAACTACTAGACAAGGCAGATTTTGACGTGAAGTCCAGGGAATTGCTACTTAAGCATGCAATTCATGTTAATGCACCCCGATCCCTGGTGAGCTGCTGATTAATCTAAGTGGGTTATAGCATAGCCCCTCATAGCTTTTCTATAACTGATACACAGAATAGAATTCACCGTTGTTTTGCACTTAATATGTTATCCTAGAAAACTGAAGAGCAGTCCAGCTTTTTTTTATCATTGTGGGTTTAGATTTTCTCCTTATTTTATTAATCTTTGTTCCATACAACACTTGGCCTTAGAATATAACGAAAGTGATGTTCTGTGCTTAATGCTCATAGTCCTTTAAAACTGTCATTACTCTTTTCTTTTTTTTTCTTTTTTTTTTTGTATTTTTTATTGTTGTTCTTGTTTGTTTGTTTTCCCTTTGAACTGTATTCCCTTAAGAGTTCAAGGCCGGTGAATTTTTAGGCTTCCTACATGAAGAGGTAGTTTGGAGACCAACAGAAATTTTGTTATGCATGTTAAGATTTGAAGCTGAAAGATGAGCAGAAGAGGGAAGTTTGGGAACTACTGGTAGAACTGTACAAATTACGTTCTCTTGGAAACAAACAAATACTTTATGATATCCACTTAAGTGGGTTTATTGTGCTCCCTACAAATATGCCCTACTTGTGAGCACAAAAATAGTAGCACGTTCTTATGGAAAAAGAGCTTTTTCCAAAACCATTGTGGCTGCTATTGCAGTAATGGGATATCAAACAAGCAAAATTGTATGTGTTGTCAATGGCTACAATATAATTTCATTGATTTACAATGTTTAAAGTGAAGGCATGATGGTAAGCTTATATAAGGTGTCACATTGAAGTAATTGCCCACCAACTTGATTTTATGGCCAAAGAGAACATTTTAATATACACACGAGTTCTGAGGACACTCTAGCCTGAGTAGAAACATAGAGATCAAAGGATGTGATTAAGTGTTCAGATACTATAGTGCTGAGAAATACTTAACCAAAAAAATAAATGGATGAAGTAAATGTCGGTAAAAATAAATGAAAAAGTTCTTTTAAATCTCTGAGTAAGAATTAGGTGTAAAATGCAAACAAGCAAAAAAGGGGATGGTTTAAATCACTGGTTTTACTCACTCCAGTGTAGCCAGCTTTGTGTATTTGATGTTTGTCTAAGTCTCCTTGCTTATGCTTTCATTAAACCAAGATTTCTGGTCAGCATTCTTCAGGCTAATGTGTTAGCTTGGAGTCAGGTGATAGAAAGGAGCCCGTGTGTGGCTCCAGAGGAAGCCCGTGCACTAGGACCATTAGGGCTGTGAGCTGAGCAGAGCTGCCTGGATGTACGAAAAGGGTGCTCAAGGAGTGTCAGGGGTATGTGGGTGGGTGCTCTGCTTGTTTTCCTGAATTGTAGGTCTGAATTGTTGTACTGGGGCGGCTGGCTGGTGGTAGCTTGCTTCATGGCAGCCCGTATGGTGCTGTGTTTTGGATTTGCGACTGAAACCATGCTGGTAATGCACCAGTGTTTTGGCTGTTGCAGAGCAGTGCTTGCACAGCGTCTGTGCTACAGGTAGGCAAGACGGTGGGAGAGGACGCAGCCGGGACAGCTGACCCAACTGATTGAAGGGGTATTCCATACCATGTGCTGTAGTGTTCAGCCTTAGAAGCTGGGTGAAAGGAGGGGGAAGTAGAGATGTTTGTGGTTATGGTGTTTGTCTTCCCATGTATCTGTTACCCACATTGAGGCCTTGCTACCCTGGAATTGGCTGGACATCTGCTTGTCAGTGGGAAGTAGTGGGACAAATTCCTTATTCTGCTTTGCTTGCTCATGCATTGTATGCTTCCCCTATCAAAATGTCTTCATATTGATCCACAAGTCTTCTCTCCTTCCTTTTGTTTTCTTCCTATCCCGTGGGAAAGGAGAGCAAGCGAGCAGCTGTGTGGGTGCTTGGCTGCTGGCTAGGGTCAACTCGGCACTCTGGAGGGAGCAACTGCTGTAACCACTTAAACCGGGAATAAATGTGCTGGAAGAAAATCTCAGTAGGTTAAGGACTAAGAACCATCTACTGGGATTTTAAAAATAATTGTTTTGCATGTCACATTAATAATTGCTTGGAAAGTGAATATTACTGAGGAAACAGCAGTGCTAGCTCTGGCTGTGGAAGAAAAGGAAAAAGAACAAGCATAGGGCCTGACAGTAGCAGAGATGAGCTCTGCTCAGCTCCTGTTTTACAGCGCATTACTTCCCTATCTTCAATTTCTGTAATGAAGATCATCTTTGCTAATTCTCCTTGAGATCTTTAGGCTGGGAGGGTGGAGGGCACACGTTGTACCAGAAAGCAGTAAGACAGCAAGGAAAAAGCATCTTTTGCTCCTAGAAGACCCTTTGAAGTTTGCCCCAGTGTTGTGTTTCCCAGGCACAGTCAAGATCTGCAGCAGCTCTGTGAAATGGATCAGAAGTGCTACCAGGTTAAGAAATGGGAGAGATGGATTTTTGTTGATGTAAGGATTAAATTGGTTAAGTATGCATGGCTTGATTATTTGCTCAACCCATGAGAAATTGGATATCTCTGGATATTAGAAGCAGATAAATCGTCAAAGGAGTAGGTTAACAAAAGGAATAAATGGAAATAATCAGATAAAATTAAGAATGGGCCACTTAAATACAGTGGAAAGTGTTCCAGCAGTAAATATCGTTAAAATTTGTTAAATAATGTTTGAGGAAGGTGGAGTTTTATGAAACTTTAGGTTAGATATTATTAAACCCTAGAAATGCATAGATTAAGGAAGAGTTCAGTAGAGGCTCTGTGGGGATAGGGTAGATGACTTCGGACATTTCACAGAAACACTTAGAAGTCAAAATAGACATCTTTGCTCTTGCTCTGCCTTTTGCAAATCAGTTAAACAGACCACCAGAGATTAGGTGACTTGAGCAGCAACCCATAGAGAGATTCAGTGGCAGAAATGACTCTCCAAGGTGCCAGCCCTCCTATTCTAACCATCTGTCGGCAAACTTGCTCTCCCACAAAGAAAAGGCTGTTTTTCATCAAAACAGGACTAACGGGAAGGACTAAGGTAGTTTGAATACGGATACGCTCTCACAGCTGTACTAGTATGCTCACACTTGCTGCAGGAAACCCAAGTGGCTCTTTGCCTGTGCATATATAAACTGTAAATACATGTAGCTTCTAGAGTCAGAAAACTAATGATACATATGGACATAGGAATTTGCTTTTTCTTAAAAGTAAGAAGCAAATATGCTTTTTTCAAATATATATGCCAAACATATTAATTTCCATTTAGAATGATGCAAGAACTTACAATAAACAAATAATGCGAGATTGTAGCCAAAACTGATATGCATTTTACTGCTCTATTTTTGTATTTTTTCATCATTCTGAAGTTATTAATGGCTACTTCTGTATTGATATTGGTTATATTAATGTTTTTTAAAAAAATTGTAATGGTATGCATCTTTGTGCGTGGGTTGTACATACTTTGTCAAATCCTACATATTGCAAAAAGATCTGTAAATTATGCCATGTCTAAATAATATTAATAATTTTAAAGAAATTCATGTTCAAAATCTTTATTTTAATAACAAAGTTTGTAGCAGGTTGAAAAGTAATTTGAGACCAACAATATTATGCAATTGTTTATGTTGACCTATGCTTTTTTGAAACAACTACACTACATTTAGGGTTACCTACTGAAGTTTTGTTACTGATTTCAGTGACAGGAAGATCAGGGCCCTTACACTTAAAATTTTTCCTGAGGAGAATTGACTATGCGTGTGTCCCTGTTGAAATAGATGTCGGCAATCTAAATGGCTTCATTGGGAAGGAATCAGGACTGCTAAAAACTTTTTTATATATGTAATATATGCACACATATATATACTTCTATTATACGTGTATGTGATAAACAATAGCAGGATCTTTGCAAAGATTTTTCTGCTTTTGAAGCAGAAGGGAACCAACAGGACTTGTGACTGTGCTCCCGAAGTAGAGCAGTGACAGTTACTCTTTAAGAGTGAAACTGCACAGCCTGGTGATCTTGGTCAGTTTGCAAATAACTGGTGCAAGCAACAAAGTATTGCTGTAGTTGCACATTTTGTTTTACACACTGATCAGGTTTTCTGCCTTAAAGTATTGTTTGTTTAGAGAGAGTTTCCTTAAGAAATAATAAGGCTCCAATGGCAAATCATTGCATGGGGACTTTTTTGCGGTTTTTGTTTTGTTTTTGTTTTTGTTCTTTTTTAAACAACACAAAAAACCAAACCAAACAGAAGAAACCAAAACAAGCCTTCTAAGCCAAAACACAAACTCAAACAAAACACTATCTAATAAAGAATAGAGTTGTCCATGTAGGAAAATACTAGTAGATCTGAGAAATGCTTCATTCATGGTTTATTGATAATCCAGTTACTGTAATTGCTGCTAAAATGATCAGTAAATGTTATGCTGTTTTCCTATTGTAAGGCATTAAATGGAAAAGCTGCTGTTATACTGCTCTGAATTGGGAGTGATCCTCCCCGTGTCCAACACATAATACTGTTACTGTGTGTGGTGTGTGACATATCCTACCCTAGCATACGGAATGAAACATTGAAAGTTTGTAAGTACACCAGCAACTTCCAGCAGATGAAGGCTGTTGACAAACAGGTGAAGCACCCTTTGGGCTTCAAGTTCCTGAAGAAAACCAAGTCCTTCTGCAAATTGCATTAGAAGTTCAAAGCTGTATGATAGTTAAAGGCATGTTCAATTTGGAATACATTTAATTAGAAATTAGTATGTTGTGATCTACAATGTGAAAAGAAAGATGTGATACCCAGGTGTTGATAAAGACCTGGTATGAAGAAAAGCAACACTGAAGATCCTTTGTAATGATTAAAAAAAACACCAATTGCACTCATTTATCAATGGGAAAGGTTTGGAAAACGTAAAAAGCATAACATTATTGATCTGCAGTATTTGTGGCATTATTAAGTATGTTTAGCAGTTATAACAGCAAGTCTTGCTGTCAGAAAAGCTCAACATAGGAGAACCATAGGAAAACTATTTGGGATTCTTACTATTAACCTAGGAGCTGCACATCTTATGGCAGTGCATCCTCTACTATGTGGAAAGGAAAAGAACATTTTAGTCTGTGAGGCTCTGTTCCAATGAAGCTTTCAGTTTCTTCAATAGGTGGGCATTACTGCTATTTTATTCTAGGTATAGAGGAGATAAAAGGAAATCTGAGGGCCCACCCCAGAAGGCACATACTTGTTACTAGAATTCAAATATGCTGTATTAAGGCAAGTATCATGAAGAGCTGACTACCTTGTTAATCAATCACATGATATATAAAATCAAGGCTGAGCTGAATCCTAAGTTTGGATGCAGATTTGGAAGCCCTTCAGTCTTGTTTAGGAGGAAGAATTCAAGGCAGATCTTCTCACTTGTTTCAAGCTGACAAAGAACAATTTGATATTGGAATTAAGATTTTTCCAGCAATTTCTAATTGTGATATTCTGGTGAAATCCTGACTTGCCTGGTGTGTTTTTTAAGTATTATACCCTTATTTATAAATGGTTTTGAAAGGTTCACACAAGATACATAACCAATTTCCAAACTGGTCTAGGTTGTGACTGTGTATTTTATTATAGATTGTAACTGATTTTAAAAAGTGTCATTCAGGAGCTGGATGAAACTGGAATGAGATCTACTTTAAAAATCTTCAGCAAAAAAAGTCTTCACTAGAAAAGTTTGCTTCATTGCACTAAATCTGATACGTCCCCATTTCAACAAATTTTCTTTTGAAGATTGCTACTTTGTGTCTTTGATGGAATTTCTGGTGGGAAGACCTATACTAAAAGAGAAAGTGACTTTCCAGATATGGCAGACTCCCATGGCTGGCTACAGACAGATCTTGATTTGGGTTTTCCTGGCCGAACTGCAAATAATTGAATTAACGGCTAAGTTAGGTTACTGTTTTACCCATACTCTGATTTTCAAAAATTCAAGTTAATGGTTTCTTTGTTTTACAACTTGCAAATCCCAACATGTTATGTAAAATCAAGTTTTTGTTTAACTAAGAGAATAGAGCTACTTTCAATTGCTGCAAGTCCCTTCTATGCTGCCTAGTCAAGTTTCTCTCTCATAGATGATCAGTGTTCAAAAGTTATTGTAAAATTGTTTTTTTTGTGGTTCTGGATGCGCTGATTTCTAAAAGAAAGCAATTTTAGCTGAATTCTGGTTTTGATATTTTCCTCCCAAAACTAATTTTTGGTGCATGCATTGTAGACTAAGCCTGCCAAACGGAAATATAAAGAAACTGTTGTTTGAATGATTTGTGGTGGAAATGCTGATAAGCAATCTTTTCCCTAGGAAAGACTAACTCAGTTGTCCCATGGAGTATTTTATGGCATTTGTTAGTTTCAAGGAGGCCATTTATGGCCTGTTCCTCATGGAGAGCAGGAGGATTATGTTGATAAGGGGATGTCATAGGTTCTAAAAGGATATTTAACATATGTGGCAAGATCATCTGGAAAGAGAAGCCTTGTACTTAAGGCCCCTTCAAAACAGAAATTGAGCAAATATGGAAATAATAAAAAAAAAAAGGCAAGTTATATAGACCTGGCAGGACTGTGAAAGAGTGCTTGTGAAGGTAGTGCTGTGATTTGGAAAACAGGATCGTGTCTCCTTTAGATAGTCAGTGTGGAGACTAAAACAACCCAATGCGAAATAATTTTCAGGGTTGAATGAGAAATTTTTGTTTTTATAGCAAAGATCCTTTAGACAGCTACAATATGTGCTTATTACTTTATGGTAGATGGTATTTTTTTTGTCTAAGAATGAGGAGTACTTTTATAAATATTTATTTTTTTAATGGAAGACAATGTCCTTCTCTTCATAATGGAAACTTTTTCAAGTCTTCTGGTAAGTTGGCCCCAGAGTATACAAATTTTAGAAAATCCTAGTTATTCCTACCTACAGGCTTATACTTTGCATGGTTTCCTGCAGAATAGAACTGACAGAGCAGTGGGAATCATCCACTACTCCTATGAAGGAAATGTGTCAAAGTCTTACTTCTGATAGGAACAAACTTCTAATTTCAGATTTAATTGCTCTCCTAGGTCATCTCTTCCTTTCGGAACACGGATGGCAGAAGAGTAGGATATCTCTTGGTGTGATGATCTTAAAGCTCTTTCCCAACCTAAATGATTCTATGAAATGAGTGGGAAAGTCTCTTGAAGGTTTATATCACCATGTTGGTCCCACTCAAAAATGTTACTGCCTGTTCCACCTTTGTCCTGTCGTGAGCTGTAAGGCCTTATCTGGTTCCTCAAAAATGGGGTCTGCTTCTGTGTGGCTGCAAGAATCTCATAACTAGAAAGCAACTGCTTTCTCTTCCCATTCTCAGGACGGACTTCTCCTCCTGGCTGTGTGCTGTTATTTATTACGTGTTTTGAGGAGTATGGTAGCTTCTTTGGCTCTTGATCCCTGTATGCATACAAACTTCTGCTACGTGTTGACAGTTGAACGAGCTCCTTTCCAGTAAGCCAGAGTATAATTTAAATGGGAAGTTATTATAGTCAGACCAGGGCCAAAATTACCACTCTTGTTAATGTAATTAATAGAGCAAAGTTTTATATAGCTCCACCCTGTACATGGCAGAGAGCTCTAAAGATGAAATGGTTTGCAAGAAGAAGAGCACAATGATTCTTAAACCAGATCAATAACTGGATCAGAAGCTTTAAGGTCAACTCCAGGAGTTGAAAGCAACATTTAGAGTAAAGCTTCTATGCTGTGTGTACTCTGTTAGTGATTCAGAAGTGTCATGTGGGTCAGAAGTCTAGATCCATACATGTGAGTCTGTCTTTCACAGCCAGCTCCAGAAATGGCTTTTCTGGAGAAGAGATGCAGCAGTCTCCTACAATGATATAGTTGTTCCTCACTTTTCTGTGATGAAACGAGCATCCTTTGCTTTTCTTTCCTGTTTGAAGCATGCAGTGTGACTGCTGAGGTATGTTTAAAGCAATAAACCCAAGCTGATTATAAAATAATGGTGACCTAGGCATTTAGTACTGTGCAGCTGCTGTATGCATATCCCCATCCTGCAGCCCGTAGTCAGCATGTTGCAGAGCAACCCGACTTGATTAGGACTTCTCTCATGAACTTTTCAGCTTGCTTCTCAATAGGTGTAAGAAATATGTGAAACATTTTAATTAGGGAAAATAGCTCAGTAAGAGGAAAAAATGTTCCGTAAGGGTTGGGGTTTTTTGTATGATTTGAAAATACACTGTAGTATCTCAGACTCGAGACACTACAATTCAAGGGACATTTTCATAAAACTTAGTTAAAAAAAGAGTTCAATTCAACTTTAAGATTCCCAAAACTGCAGCTAAAGCCTCCATGAGTTTCTGAACACACTTTTTTCTGTCAGAATCTATGTTATACTAACAGCAGTAACCATTTCAATTTCCAGAGGACTTAAAATTACGTACATAAATGAAGGAGACCATCCTAGTATTACTGCTTAATCTGAGAAGAATATTTAAATGAAAGGAAGCACCATGGGCAGTGATAGTCTCTCTGATTTCCAAATATTAATAGTACTGAACTTGAATTAACATTTTAAACATGGATATAATTAGGCACTGGTTAGTTAGCTGCATTACTTTTAACTGGAGAATGCTGCTTTTTAACTGCAACCCAGACACTAGATGTGAAGATGAGTATTACTGCAAAAATAGAAAGTCCAAAGTCACACTAGCATTGAGAAAAGGAAGAAGAAAAGAACATTTCTGCTACAGAGATTTTCACAAGAAGAATAAAAACCATTCTAGCTGAAGAAAAGTAGAGACTGTTTTGGGTGATAATATTCATATTGAGTGAGAAAAGCTGGGATAGATCAGCTTTTGGCTGTAAGAGGAAGAAGAGGCAATATGAAGATTTTAGTAAGTTAAATATGAGTAATATAGGTAATATAAGAAAATATGCAGTAAATAGAAGTACAAGATCAAAGTAGTGAAGGGAGTTCAATGATCATGTATCAGCAGTCTTGTTTGTTTTGCTTATAGAAACATCCATCTAAGGATGGTGGTACAGGTGGCTGTGAAGAAATTGAGAGATTATTTTTTTCTGTAACTTTGCCAGGAAAATTACAGCAATGGTCAAATGCTAGGAGGAACAAAAGGTTGATTCAAAGTAGTTTGCATAAACAAGACTATAGATTGATTGGGGTGGAAATATCTGCACATTAGTGCCAGCAGATAAAACAATGTTTAAAGAAGAAAGAATCAAAGAAGGTTGTCTGTGAGAAATCCTTATTTATGGAAAAAAAATTTGAATATGTCTAGAGGCAATAAGATGAGGGAAGAAGGACTAGTTCATAAGAGGACCAAGGGACAAGGTAATCCTAAATCTCACTGCTATTTGATACAAAATAAACCAAATCCTTCCCCAGTAGTCTTTTTAATGTATTCCTCGCTCAGAAACTATAAGCCAAGTTACAGAATTACAGGATGGATGAGGTTGGAAGTGACCTCTAGAGATCATCAAGTCCAACCCCCTGCTAAGGCAGGTTCTCCCAGAGCAGGCTGCACAGTCACATCCAGGTGGGTTTTAAATGTCTCCAGAAAAAGGACCCCACGGCCTCTCTGGGCAGCTTGTGCCAGGCTTTGGTCACTCTCAGAGTAAAGTTTTTCCTTGTATTCAGGTGGAAGCCCCCGTGTTTCAATCTGTGCCCATTGCCCCTTGTCCTGTCACTGGACACCACTGAAAAAAGCTTGTCCTGTCCCCCTGACAACTGCCCTTAAGACATTTGTAGACATTGATAAGATCTGCTGTGTCTTCTCCAGTCTAAAGAGCCTGAGAGAGCTGGGCCTTTCCTCATTACACCTTAAAATAGCTTTATTCGAGGATATAATGGTGCTCTGTCTTGATTAAAAAAAATTAAAGATCTACAATTTGAGTACTTTTTTAGTGTAGTCATTAGAATAATGTATGAACAGTGCAAATTTTATGTTTATTTTCAGTAGAATTGGAGTGCTTGCTCTCAAACATATGCATTGTGTATGTCCCAAACAGAAGTCTGTGTGAGATCAGAACCCTGGAGAGGTGGGATTTATTTCATACTTTGAAAAAAATCAAATTAATTTCAACTACTTCTAAGCTAGAGAAATAAAGCCTGTGCCAAGTTACTTCAAACTAAGGGCAAATTAAAAAGCAAACCAAAGGATCTTACTTCTTTCCTAATTAAAATTTTAAAAAGTAATTCAATTCAGACCAACAATGTTTATGGTGCAGTAAGTACAGAATTTATACCAGTGGCTAAATCGTGCATGAAGCCTTTATAAAGCTGTATTATCACTGAAGTCCTACATTAAGGATAAAAGTAGTTCGTTCTCCCATTTTTAGCCTTGTGCCTAGAGCATGTTTCACACAAAAACCATATAGTTTCCTTTAAAAGCTGTCTTTGATTACTAAATACTTTTGCTTAGAAACTGTACCTTTACCCTTAAAGTTTGCAGAGGCAAAGCTTTTAACACAGTGATAAATGTTCTCCTGTACTTCATCCAGTGCTTGCAGATAAGAAAAAGTTAAAGGTTTTGGCTTTTAAAAGAGGATGGGTAACCAGAACTGCAATTTGCATTTGCAAATCCACATGATTTTTACTGTTAAATTAAGCCCAACAGTTTATTTCAGTTGCCGGGGAGTGGTGGAGCTGAACAGAGGTGTTAAATTGAATTACAGGAGGTATAAGCTACCCTTAAGGGAGGCACACAGCAGGGAGGACCACTTGCTGCACAGAACTGTCAGGGAAATCTCAGAAAACAGGCAAGTCTGGGAATACTAGTGGTGGTTGGACAAGCAATAGATGACAAGTTATATGAGTATTTGCAAGAGATGAGTGTAAAATTTGTCACTGCACGTGTGGTATATATAGGCATATTTCAAATAAGGCGGTTGCAATTCCTTAGTTCTCACAACTACAACTTTGCTCTTGTGGTTACATCATCTGTAATTCTGAAGCATTACATCCCTTCTATGGACCGTTGCCTCCTAAAGCATGTAAGCCCTTTTCACAAATTTCGTCTTACTGGTTTTTATGCATTCTTAGATTTTTCAATTTTGTATATAAAACTTTTGTGTGGTTGTCAGTCCACAGAAGATCCTGTGCTAGAGTGCAAAGTGTAACCTGACCTTGAGCACCTTCCAAAAAGCAAAAGCTGAGTGTCAAGCCTACAGACACCCAGGGTGGGAAGGAGAACAGATCCTAATGGGATATCCCCAGTAGAAGCGCAACAATTCCTTACCTTGAAGAATCATCTCCAATGCTATGTATCTTCTCAGGGGTGGGTGGAGGAGGAGGTGAAGGCTGCTGGGCCTGCCATGGGCATAGTAACTACTCCAGAGGTTTTTCAGGGAGGCCATTGGGAAATACAGGAACCACCCCTCCAGTCCCCAGAGGATTTTGCAGTGTACCTGCTGTGCACTGAAGTTAGAATTTATTACACTTTTTGCAAAAACAACTAGTTCTAAATCACGCATAATCCCCTGCAGAAAAGACACATTCTTAAGTATGGAGAACAAAGGCCAGGAGACAGCCTGAAGGGAAAAAATGTCCATTTTCTGAAAGTATGTTTTTGGAGGAAGTAAACCCTCCCTCAGCCCATCATTTAAGTGATTTATTTAGTCTTCATGTAGACTAGAATTTTAGACAGTATCTAAACCATCTGCTTATAGAGAAAGTTGTCCTTCATTCATCACCTGACAGAGAGAGCTACCCTGAGGGTTAACTACAGGTTCTGGTACCGTCTGAGAGAAGGGGCAGCAGTTTATGTTGTTTCAGGTTTTATAGCCCTTGGTGCTGTTTGGAAAGCTGTTTTAAATACACTGGTAGGAGTGTACCCAGCCATGTGAGAAACTATGTTGATGCTTACTGCCCTTGCAGCAATGAGTTCCACAGATTTTTCACCACTTACTGTTTGGAAAAGTGTCTTTAGATATGTATACACACACACACACACACATATATATAATTACTAGATTTGTGACCTTTCTGTTGCAGTGGAGGCCCCTTTTCTCCTCATATGAAGTAGGGTGAATAGTTCCTGATCTGTTTTCTCCTTGCCATCTATTATTTTGTATACTTTGATCACGCTCATTCTTATTCACTTTTTTTTTGTAGACATTCCCAATCCTTTCAATCTCTTTATCATTCTTACTGCACATCTGTCTGATGTATCTTCCTTAGATGGGCTAACCAGAAATGAACAAAGTATACCAGATGAGGCCGAATTATTGATGTACACAACAGGTAAAATCCTGGCCCTGTTGAAGTTGCTGGGAATTCACTGACATCTGAGGGCTGAGTTTTCTTCCAGTGCTGTCACATTTCCTACATTATTCTTCCTTCTATTTTTCATATATTCAACTTCAAAATTTGGCAGCTGAGACTTTAATCTAGAATTCTACTGATTCAGCATCCTTCATTAAATTGTTGTTAGTCCTCAGATTAGCAGCGTAGCTCTGTGGACAGAATTAGTTCCCTCCCCAAAATACTTCGATGAAAAGAATCAAATTTTGTCCCGATTCACATTTTTTACAGAAGCACTCCTGATGTTAGTTTTGAACTGCTGAAACCAAGGGCAGCAGCCCAGACTTTGAAGAAATGCTGTTTGTGTTCGCAGTGACCTTTAGCTGCAAAATCTGCTAAAGTACATTATTTAATACATGAAAGAAAACAAAATTTTTGCCTGCCCATACACTGTCTGTAATGCAATATGCATAGGAGGCAAAACAAGTCAGAGTTTTTTTTACAGTATCTGCAAAAGAAATCTGTTAACTTCTGTTTCCTCCCCAGAAACATCTAAGAAATGTTCAGATTGTTGCTGGCTAATAAATACGGTAAATGAAACGTTAATAAATCACCAGCAATTTAGCCTGACAATAACATGGATTGACCGCATTGATTAAATTGATTATGTTTCATATATTTACAATATGTAGACACAAGCCTAATTTATTTTCTGAAGAGTTCAAGGTAGGTATCACTGGTTTAAAAAAAAAAAGGCAAAACAAAACAATGGAGTAATGTTTGTGGTTGCTATCTTCAATAATCTAATGCTGACAGAGAGCAGTATTTTATTTAGTAATTAACAGTGTAAAGGGGAGAGAAGCTGTCATGTTGGTTCTTAAGCTGGGGAATGTGATGAAAGATGATATCTGCGATCTCATCCTTTCCACTTGTTTAGGATTGTCAGGATGAGAAATGTCAGCATTATGAAAGCTCAGCTCTGCTCTTGATATGATAAAACCCTTCAAAAGCCAGTCTTTCTCTCCCTCTCCCCCCTCCTTTCTCCCGCTTCCTCTCGCACTTGCTTTTTTATTTATCCTGTTTTGTTAGATGGCAGAAATATAATTCTTTTCTTTCTTCCTATTATAAGCCACCATTTTTGTTTTATTATATGTTTCACAACCCCTAATGCCCCACTGAAAATTACCTTGTTAAATGACAGTGTTTCAAAGCCATGAATCCTTTCCACCATTCCCTCAGAGGTTTGAAACAGTCAACAGACTGTAAAGAATAAATAATAAAAAAGTATTGATTATTTTGATGACTGTGAGATTCAATTAAGTATTAATTTTGCCCTCCAGTGGACCTATCAAGGTATTCAAAAGGGAGGATTCAGCTCAGCTAAATGCGTGCTGAGTGCTTCAGCCTTAAATAGGGAGAAAATGTGTTTACCTACAGTATTTGAAGAGGAGTGCATTGATGCACAGAGTCCAATATTTAAGTGCTGTGCAAATTAAGCCCTGGTGACAGTGACATTGTTTTCGGCAATATGAGTATTGACTAAAGAAGTGCATTTGATGACAGCTTAAACTATTTGTATTGATTAACATTTTCATAGATTATCATGTGTCATATCAAATTCACTTTTCAGACATGAATACATTAAAAAACCCATAGGCAAACATCGACCAATGTGAGGACGGGACAGAGGGAACATGCTAACCAACCTACTTGCTCGCTGGTCACCTGTTCTCTGCATAAGAACCATTTAGGCATGAACTTTGCAATAAATAGCTGCCAGAGAGCGCAACAAGGTCACTTGTTCCTTTCCTTTTTTTTTTTTAGTTTTTTTTTTCCACTCTGGTTTCCGTGCTGTCATGATATTATGCCTATTAGTTTGCAAACGGAATAATAGAGTGTGCTTGGAAATAATGCCTGACCCCAAATGTCCTCAATGAGCAGAAGATAAAGCAGATCCAAATCAACAAGAAAAAATTTAGATGTGTATATATATGCGTAATGTTTTACGGGGGACATAATGTTGCAAACACAAGAATAATTGCAAAGTATATGTGTAAGTACCTTCCCTAATTTTATCTTTTAAAAAATGGTTCTTTGTTTTTTATTTTCAAAAGGAAAATGTGTGTTTGTGTGTGTTTATGGACTTTTGGAGTAGTATCCCAAAGACAGGAATAGTTAGAAGAATCTGTCTCTCTGTTGAATGTATGTAATGGTAATTTGCTGCTGTGTATTTTCATCGAAACACTGGAATGCTAGAAACTGTATTTGATTTTGTTAATGTTGTACAGGTAAGGATGCCTCCTTAAATCGCTGTGAAGTGCTCACAGGGCTCCTCTTCTGTGGCGTTGGAGCATACAGGAATTTCTTTTCTTGCTACGTTAAGGACAGGGTGAGATGTAAAAACATACACAAAGAAAAAGCACATCCCACAATTAAAGCTGTGTTGGTTATGTTGCTTTCATAGAAGTTTTTCTCCAAAGCATCCTGAATCTCTCACATGCTAGTTGAGCTTTAATAGGGTGGGGAGTAATGGAAAACTCATTGGATCTGTAATAGCTCTTCACTTGACTGCAGCCAGCAATAACAGCAGGAGCAGCCAGAGATAAGAGAGAGAGAGAGAGAGAGAGAGAGTGTGTGTATGTGTATGTGAGAGAGAGAGAGGGAGTGGAAGAGAGAGTATACGCACACCAAAGCTGCCACTTTTTTTTTTCCCCTCACTCTTTCCCCCCCCCCCCCCCCATCCTAGGATCCAATGATAGCTGGACAAGTCAGTAAGCCCTTGCTGTCACTGCGGAGTGAAATGAATGCAGAGTTGAGAGGTGAGGACAAGGCAGCTACTTCAGACAACGAGCTGAATGAGCCCCTGCTTGCGCCTGTGGAATCAAATGACAGCGAGGACACTCCCAGCAAGCTCTTCGGTAAGTCTGTCTAGGTATTTCATTTCACTGCTACCATGTTGTCCGGAAGAGCAATCTCCCCACCCCCACCCCCTTCTTTTTTCCTTTTTTTTTTTTTTTTTTTTTTTTTTTTTTTGTTCACTCAATTTTCTTCTAAGTACGAAGGAGTAGCTTGGAGCATGCAGGCGTACAGCCCTCTGCTCCCATTGCAACTGGTTTCCAGAATGACAGCATCAGTCCTGAAAACTTTTGTCAGCAATGAACTTATTTTGTGCAAGTTGAAGGCATTTTACGTTTTCCTTTGATCCGTGGTCCCTGATGTAAAAAAAAAAATAGAGGGGGGGATCATTTTCTTGGAGTAGTTTGTTAACATTTATTGTGTTAGCTGCTCATGTGTCTCTCATGCTACCAGTTTTTTCTAAGGCTGGATTGAACTGAAAAGTTACCATTTTATATGGTAAAGATAAAGCTGGCTGAAAAGAGCAGAAACATTCCCATATAACACACTCTGTACTGAGGCTATCAAGGCTACTGCACATGGAGCTAATGTTTTTGGAATTTAAATTAGAAATTAAATATTTCTTCTAAAGCCTGTGCAAAGATAAATTACCTTTTGAATTTTTATTTATTTTTAATAGTCTAAATTGTGCCAGATAAGTGTAACCTTTCACAATCAAAACAAAATTGGCAAGAGTGGCACTCCAGCACAGACATCTGTCATTCAAACGGATGACACCCTGTAAGCCAACTCAAGCAACTCTGATCTCTAATCAGAAAAGGGAGTAGAGCTGTTGAGGTGCGTGCCTGAGTGATAGATGTTGATAGATGTCTGAGCTGGAGCAACACTGTATGGTACATAGTGACATTTTGGGTTTAGAGGAAGTGCTCTCCTGCAGGAGTTCCTTTTAATTATTTCCATTTGTGACTTTGAGACAAACGTTAATAGAAATGGAGCATTTCCTTATTTTACATGATCCTATAGGTGGAAGTTGAAAGGAAAAAGATCTTGTTTAAAGGTAATGCCGCTTTAAGGGTGAAAGCCCATTTTCTAAGATTCAAGTTTTGATTTCATAATCTGTAAGGAAATCTGTAGCAGTGTTTAGATTTCAGTATTCCAGCTACAGTAAAAGCTGCAAGATTTTTTTTTTTAAACAAAAGAATACATTCAGTTTTCTGTTAAAGTGTTCTTTACCCCTTACTAAAAGATACAGATAAAAAACACAAAATGTTTTACTAAACAACTTCACTACAGATATGGCAAAATAATAATAATTTTAAAATCCTAAAATTTAATTTCTGGGTTACAGGAATGACCATGACTGAATATCACATCCATTTTTAAGCACCCTTTTAGTAATCTTTGTTTCCATGGAAAGCATAATTTCCATTAGCAGTTTGAATGTTCAAAAAGCATACAATAATTGTTTTAGTCCATTTCATCCAGGAAAAAATTGTTATGTCTAAAATTCAGAGGGCTGTTAGCTGTCCAGAGCAGTATAAATATCTTCAGCTGTGTTTATGTATTTTATTTGCTTAAATGTTTAGGGTACATCTATTAAGTGTAGCAAGGTATATACAAAACAAAAATCAGACTTTTAATTTGAGGCTAGTGAAATGTCTGTTTTTAGATCAGGTTTGTAATAAAATGCAGGATATTTTTTGAGCCATTGTCATTTGGATGCTCTACAGTGATAGTGAAATATACACAGACACTTTCATTAGAGTTGCTGTGTGGGATATAGAAATGATGTGCAACAATATCTTGTCTCTTTCTGAACTGCAAATATAATTTATGTCCCTAAAAGCACTAATGAGAAAGCTACAGATTAATATATTGTGCTCTTTCTGTTGGTGAATGTCAGATGTTTGCTAGCCTTGTTCTTACACTGCTAAAAAGATGTTCCCAAGTAAACGAAAGTAGGTAAAATAGTTCAACTGCCTCAGTATGAACTTATGTACCATTTATCGAGGTTCTGTTACAGTAATGACCGATGCTACAGATCTTCTAGCAGCAGCCCTTGTCAGTTAATTTTAGAAACTTTGAGAACATAAAGGACAGTGAGGCTATTTTGATACAAACTGAGCAAATTTAAAGATTATCAGCCTTTATGCCACGGATGCGTCCTGTAAGATAGGTTTGCAGTAAACATTTAAAACAAGTGTAGTTTTGTTTAAAGCTTTGATACATAAATTTGGACCATTATTTTATAGCTGTTTCTCTTTGTTTAATGTTATGAATAGCATGTTAGGAATGCATACTTTGGGCCTTTCTTTGCAGTCTCTGAACTTAAATTATTTGTTGATTTATTGACCTGAGATGGCATAAAGATTGACAGTTTTCTCCTCCAAGTTTGTTTCATGTGATCTGAGATAAAAAAATTCTTTTTACAATATAGCATTTGATACATGCTGTGTTAAAATTTGCCCAAAATCTGTTAAGCAGGAGAGGGAGGAGCATTTTAAAAAGTCAAGGGGAGGAGACAGGTCCATAGAGAACAAAGTTTTTCTACACTGCTACTTTCATGTTTTTGAAAAAAATGTGAAAATCATGTACTGATTTAGTTGGAACGAATGGCCAGCATTTGAGTCTTGTTGATGTTAGCAGTATTTCATGAGTCTTATTTTCATATAGATGAACATGGCTGAAAGATTAGATGCAAGGAGCTTTCTTCTTTCTCACCGGACACATTCTGCTTAGCTGCTTTTGATGGATGGGTTTATTTCTGCAAGGACCTGCATTACTCACCTGTATCTTTTCCTAAAATCCACTTCAAACTTCCTTGTTTCAGTATTTAACTGCATACCATAGAAACAGTGGGTATTTTTTTTTTGTTTGTTTTGGTAGCAGATAGCACAATTAATCATAAAAATGGCATCTCTTCAACAATAGTCCCTGCTGCAGGTGAGGAAAGGGCAGGAGTGCAATTAATTGTACTTAGTTTTTACTTACGAAGATACACAGTAAACTTTTGTTTCTGTTATAGGTGCTTTGCTATCAGTGACAAAGCAGATGAACACTGTAGCTCCTTGGGTCTCGGAAATACCAGCATAAACTGGGATAAGTTTCTGATGATCTGAAATAGCTCCCACCTGAAACTGGTGCACAGGTGTCTGGGAAGATGCACTTTGTCACTGCCGTGCAGTTGTTACCTGTGAGTGATGACAGGAGCAGCTGTGATTAGAGGGGTTGTGCTTGCTTGTTGTTTGCTTGCTTGCTTTCTCTTGGTGATGGTGGTGGCTGGGTTTTTTTGCTGGATTTTTTGTTTGTTTTCTAAAGAAAAGGCTGTCCTACTGTAGTCTGGGGGGTTGCATCTGTAATACTCTCCACATGCATTTGTACCACTGCACTTTTCGGAATCTGAGTGCAAAAGACTTTGGATACGGAAATGTTGTCAAACAAGAAGGGAGTTAAAAACAATGGTGAAAAATACTTTCTAAAGTGTAAAATACTGATATCCTGAAACAGATTAGCTCAGAAGTACAATTTTAAAGTGTGGAGTTAGCACAGCTAGTGTTTCAGTTACAGAAATCCCAGTTTTGCTGAGCAGTATAAGGTGAAGTTGCTTTGCAAAACATGTTGTAGAGTGTTATTTACTCTTTAAAATATTTGTGAAGCAGTATCTCCTATTTTAATCATATGATGTAATTAAGAAACAGAGAGACTAAGCCTGGCTGTTGACATTCCTGGTGTCATTTTCAGATCAGCTTGCCTCACTCTGCAATATGCTTCAAAATAGTAACCCAGGCCAAATGCCACGGCTTCTACTAGAGAAAGCTTTTGTTAATGCTAAGTAGTAGCTTCACTTGGGTAAACACATTGGGATTAGATACTAAATTATGTAATCATAGTTGCCATTTTATACGATACCTTCAAACAAGTTTAGAGTAAGTTATGACGTATTGGTCTGAAAAAAATCTTAGGAAAAAAAACCCTTCATTTTTAGCTGTGTAGTATTATAACTGTTGAGATTCACAAGTGATATAGACACCAGGGATATTGCATGCATAAAATTCTCAGTACGGTAAAAATCCCAGGAAAGCAGTGACTACTCCAAGCACCAAAAAGCCCTGTGGATGGAGGCTGGCTTTCCTGCAGTTAGATCCAGTCCTTAATTCATCCTTAATTGAAAGCAGTTTATGGAATGATTAGATGATGGTAAAAAAGCTGGGAATGCTCTTGCATGTACTGCGTTATAAAAAGTTGCTTTTTGAGCTCGAGCCTGTAGTGCTACGCATCAAACTTATTGAAATAAATAAAGCTGTAAGTATATAGTAAGTGCAAGATGAAGGCTGTAATTGTGGAGCGCAAGTGTTTCCTATTTAATAATTGCAGGACAAAAAAATTGACTGCTAACCTTTTTTTTTTTTTTCTTTTCTTTTTCTGGCAAGGTTTTGTTCCAGTGAAATTAAATCTTAGGTTTGCTGTGCTGGATCTGAAGACTGTGGTTTCATTTGGTTCACTACCAGTTTTTTGCTTTTTTCATAATGCTGTGTATGCTTGAAATACGTCGTGGGGATATGAGAGTTAAAGGAATATGCACACATTTCCATAAACAAGGGTTTATTTCCAAACCCCTGCATTGGCTTTGGGATTTTGTTTTTCTTTCCCATATTGTTACCCATGTTTCAGAACTGCACAGATCTTTCCGTATTAGCATACGCATATATGCTGTAGCGGAACAGGGTCGAAGTTGTTCCCAGCTGATTGTGTTTTGCTAGTAGAACCCTTGTGTTGCTCTTTAAGGAAACATACGTTATCTTTTTTTTCTTGTGTGTGTTTTTTTTTGTTTTCTTTTTTTTTTTTTTTTAATCAGAGTTGCCTTGATTAGAATTTATGGCACTGGAGTCATTTCGGTTACAAAGGATAAAGGACTAAATTGTCTTTTACCTCTTGAGACAGTGGTCTCTGCAGGTCAGAGCAGAGGTCATTGGCAGGTTGCTGTGAGGAAGCTCACATTATCGTCATTAACAGCATATCTCGCCTGTGGGGGGAAAAAGGCCTTCAGACTAAGAGCTTTCCTTTCATCAATGTATTTAAGGATGATTCTCAGTGTTTTGGTTATATCCTCAAATTTTAAAGGCCTTATAAGATCTCTGCCCATCAGGAACACTTTGATAAGGATTGGTAATTTCAATGAAAGCAAGCAATGTGTGTTTGTCACTCTTGCTGCGTTTTAAAGCTCTAGTGAATATTTTAGTTCTGATAGGGAAGTTCATAGCCCAAATGGTCTCAATATTAAAATCACAGTCTTCTTTTAGATGCAGCAAACATTTGAAATATGTTTAATCTGCTTATAAAGCTTCCCGTTTCTTCACATAATTTTATTCAGTAATTTCCACATTGTAGATGCTTTGTTCTGAGACGCTATTGGTTATCCATGCCATCCATAAGGGCCACAGGAAGGATCCTGCTAGTGCCTAAATGTGTGATACTTTTAAAGTGAGTAATCTGTGGCTTAGGAGCACTACTTCATTACAAAGACTGTCAATGAGGAACATTAAAGGGTGACATGTTTACAGAACAGGGTCATTATACAGGCTTGTAAATCCATTTCGTAAAATGTAGTGGTGTCTTGCTCAATTAACAAATAAGTTTTCAAACAATCTGAAGATCTGGCTGATCGATTGATTTCTGAAGCATATATTTGACATAAGCATTTTTAAATAGGTGTTTGCAAATAGTTAGGGAGTTTATTCAACTACTCAGAATAACGTTATGGTCTGATGCCTTGGTGGAGTTCTTATCAAAGTTAGTGGGGGATGCACTTGTGAACAGGGAGTTAATACCCATTAAAGCCTAAAAAGATGTTATGACTATTTAAACACAAAGCACGATGCAATGGTAAGACAGAAAATCCATCCTTAGCTCAGTGTTCCTGCTGTGCCTAGGTATCGCAGGTAGCTCGTGGGCAGTGGTGGCACTGATGCTAGCATGTATATTCCAACTCTAAGGAGACTGGAGTCTCACTCCTTTAACCTTTGTTGAAAGCAATATTGGGCTGATGAAGGACAAATATTGCAGCCCCACTTATAAATTCCCTTGTTTGTATGGAAACAAGTAAGTCTCTCATTGTGGTGCCTGAATTGTGACAAAGACAGCCTATTTTAAAAAGGCAAACAAACAACAGAAGCTGTTTTGAGTATGGAGAAAGTTAATTGTGTGTTTTTTAAAGAAATTCTGTTTGTTCTCCTAAATTTCTAATTCTTTGCTACATTTTTTTGAGATGTGTATGTTATGTGTTTCTTCAAATAGGCTTGAGGTCTGATTTTCTGTATTTATATACGGAATAGCTAACATTAGAGAGGGAAGGAAAAAAATTAAATCCTAGTATGTAATTGGCATGACTGAATGACAAATAGTTCATTTTTAATTAGTTAATCTTCTTCTGTCTTTGAAGTTATAAAAATAACAACAAACTTGTTTAAAAGCAACATAAATGGCTGGCTGTTTCAAAGGGGACTTGCCGGCTACTAGACAGTAAACAGGTAATTTGTGAAAGAACTGTTACTTTCTTTGATTGAGATCCTTGCCGGTTTGTTTTGAGATTAATAATAGATCAGACACTTGCACATTAAAAAGGAAGCAAACTTAGGAAAGAGAAGGAAGGAGAATTGGATGTGTCTGTTGGACTTCACATGATTAAGCAAGCTCTCCATGGAAATGTGCAGGTGAGGCAGACGAAGGCAAAGTTAGATTTGCCCAAATGTGCACATGGCACCACTTAACACCTCTCTTGATTTCCTTATGCTAAACAAAGAGATAGCAAGTGCTCATACCAAGCTGGCACCCTGTCAGGGGGCAATCTGTATAAAGCTTCCTGCTGTCAGGTTAATAAATTTTTTAAAAATATCCAAAGGCAGAGGTAGCTGTAAGAAGCTCATAGTAACAGTTGCCATTCTCATGTGGATCATTTTTCTCTTTAATATCCTATGTAGTGCTTGGTTTTCCTTGTTGTGTTGTCTTCATAGGTTTTGTTCTTTCTGACATTTGTGGATTCTTCTTTGTTTTAATTCCTTTTCCTTGATAAGCTGTTTCTTCTGTTGCATCCATCATCCTGATTTGTGAAGCAATGGTCAGAGGATGGGAAGATCTGCTTTATGGCTTTTTATACTTTGGTTTAATGTGTATTCAGTATATTGATGCTTCTTCCATTAATGGGTAATTTTCTGACTTTTTATATGACTACCACTAGTACTACCTTAGTATTACCAAAATAACATTATTTTGCTAGTTAAAAAATCATTTCTGATGAGCTCAGTTGTAGAAGTTACATTCAAATGACAACTAAATGAGAAAATTAATGCTGAGCAGGGGCAAAAGCAGAATAAAATTAAATGTGTCATAATTTGTGGGTTTCAACAGGAATATTATTTTGTCATGGAAATGGTTTGATATTTGTTAGTGTGAAGCCTCACTTTTCTGTTTTTCCACCATATAAAAATCAAAATCGATGTCAGTGTAAAACAAAGGAAGATTTGTATTGTGACATGTCCTGCTTTACGTTGTGATACTGCTTTGATGCTCTTGGAAGCAAGCCTTTTTACTCTGAAAGCAGAGGTCATGTAGAGAAGAATAGTACCTCATCCCATCTGGCTAAGTTTTCAGAAAACATGAAATCTAGATGTTCCAGGAATATCTACATCTACCAAATCAAGGCACTGCCAACACCCCTGCCACTCTAAAATGTGTTTGTTTAACACTGAAATACTGCCTGTCTATTCCTAAAAGTAGTTTGGATTTCTGTTTTTTATTTTAGAATATAAAGAAGAGTTGTTAGGAGAGTGGGAGTTTTGTTTTTCTTATCAGATGTCCTTTCTTTTCAGAAAGGTAAACTATCTTTTTAATTTAAGAACAGTTTGAAGTTGTCTTAAGGAAAACGTTACATCTCAGAAAACAGAGCAATCATGCTACTTGAAAGTGATTACATAAGTTAAATATATTTAATAAATGTGTAACTATATATACAAATTATCAGGCAGTGTGACTGGAATATGATGTAATTTATTTTAATGCAATAAGAAAAAAAAAAATCAGTCCTAAACCAATTCCATGTTACTCTGAAGATTTGAATGTTACATGAATAAGAAAGGTTTTCCTATTGAGAACACTATTTTCTGCAGCAATCTATCGTGAGTTTACCACTTTGAAAACTAGCATGGACTTTATAGAACCATTAGTACTAGCTTTTAAAAATATCTCTGTGCTTTTCAGTTTGGGTGGTGGTTGTATGGTATGATAACCATTAGAGATTCTGTTAAGTCATTTTCATTTTCTAGCACAGTCTCCTATCTGACATAGTCCCGCTTTTAAAAATCTTGTTATGTTGTTGAATAAAGAATTATTAGCAGTCACTTGCCTTCCAGCAGAAGGAAGTCCTCTCCCAGACTGCACTGGATGCACAGGAGATGCACAGCCTAGCCTGTTATTCTCCCCACAAATGTTAAGGCTTGTAAAGTAGAGGGTCAGTAAAAACTAAAGTGCCACCTTTCCTTTCTGCCCCTCTCCTTCTTTATGGCCAGATTTGGAGCTGTTCCCTCTCTTCTTCTGCTTCTTAGTGTGTGCATACAGCTGTGCACAGGCAGCTGTTGCTCAGGTCCCCTTGAATACGTTTTGCCTCTGTCTGTTGAGGTCTGCCTTAGGTTTCCACATGCTGTTTGAAGCTTAGCATTTGCGGGGGGTTGCTCCTTGAAGAGGATGATCTAAAACCTGTGTTTAATCAAGGAGCCAGAATTGCTTTTCGGTTAATATACCTTAAGGCATACTTTAATATACTGTACTATTAAGTATGTGTAATTATTTCTTGAGATAGCACAGTGTTAACTGGAAAGGAAGAAAGATAATTTGAATTCAGTCTAATCTCTTAAGCAAATACAACATGGGGCAGTTTTTGTGTTTTCTTTTGCATACAATTAAGATTTATTCATGTGGTGTAGAGATGTCATGTTTGCTCAGTGATTTGAATAAACGTGAGGCCACATCCTGACAGGTCTCGGGTGACTGTCCATCACGTACACAGGGACATCATAGATTTCAACAGGGTGTTCATCCTATCAATACTTTTATGCCAGTCCATGGCCTCCACCTCCAACATGGTCACTGCTCTACAGCTTCCCGTGTTCTGGAGCTAAAATCAGGAAAGCAAGCAGGCTGACAGGAATGATCAACCACTCTGTAATTATGCTGCCTTTATGTTTAACAAAAGTTGAATTACTGAGCCAGTCCCAGAGTTACTGTGGGTTTCTGTTACACCGTGCAGGTATGCGTATGTATTGCAAAGGCTTTGTAACTCCACCTCTGCTGTTTTGCCATTGGGGAACAGGCAGTAACCGTGGCCAGAACAGCATCTGACCTGCTGTGGGCAGAGGTGACATGTTGGTGTAGGCACCTATGTGGAGCTTCCATAAATACAGAGAAGTTTTTAGGGGATATTTATGGGACAGGTAGAGAGGATTATCATAATTAAGCATTCAAAAATAATTAAGGACCATAAATGGTAGTTACTACTGAAAGGAAAGCATAACTAGAAAAATCAGAAGTGATTAAAGTGGAGGTGGGGCAGGAATTAGATAGATATATATGAGCTCAAAGGTGATTGTAAATGTACAGGCTTGATATTTCTCCTCCTTTCTTATGCTTCCTTGCCTGTAATCATAAATATTTGGGACTGCAAGCCACAAATCTCTCTGAAGTAAAAATGAAATTTACAACTGGAAGCAATCAGAAATTGAAAATATTTTAATTTTTTTTTCTACTAATTGAATATACTTTACTCTCATAAGCACGGTAAATTTAATGATAATATCCAGCAAGAAAAGCATCTGCATAAGTCACTTGAGGAGTTGTGGTTTGTTTTTTTCCCCTGGTATGATCACTGCAGAGGAAACCCTTGTGTGGCTCTATTGCTGGGATTTGATGCATTGCTTTCAGAGTCTCCTTATTTTAACTGCATGGATACAGCACAGTGAACCTTCTCATAACAGTTGCTGACAAGAAAAAAAAAAAAATCTTTCAATCAGCTGGTCCTGCTCGCTCTCCCCCAGCCCCCACATCTCTTCGCTTTTATGAGGCAATGAATAAAAGAGGGACCAGATGATGCAAAGGTTTTCTCAGATGAGATGTCCTACTCAATGAGCAACTCTGGATTTGCAGGACTCCAGCTTGTGACCCTGGACCTCAAAGGGATTGAGTTTGGGGGCTGACCCTTTCCCACATGGCCGTTATCTCATTTGTGTAAAATGATGGCTGGTGTATTTTGAATAGCACTTTACATATTTCAAGCTTGCATGTGGCAGCAGACCCCTGTTTGGTGTAAAAGCTGGTATGCTTTTGGCGTTTTACAACACACAGTGCATCCTCCTAGCAGCAGCAGTGGGGCTATCTGGGGCAATACTGGAAGGGAGGAGATGGAGGGGGTGGAGGGAGGGTTTTGGTTTATATTCTGTCTGAACTCAGGAGCAAAACATTCATGCTTATCACAGGGAGTAGAATCAGGCCCATTCTTGCAGTGATTTAAAAAAAAAAATGAGAAGAAATTAGATCTCTAGGCTCTGGTCAGGTTTTTGGTTATTTCTAATAATGTATTCTCTTGGTTTTCTATTCTCTTTTCTGTGGGTTCATATAACTGCTGTATTTCAAACCATGTTAGAACAGTTTGGTTTTGTGTGTTTGGTTGTTTTTTTTTTAAAAAAAAGGTTTCCCTAAAAGACAGCTTACTGCTGACTGTTTTATTTTGTTTATATCTGATATTTCTTATGGTATTCAGATGGTTGTAATAGACTAGCACAAGAGCTGCATGTCTTGTCATCTGTACTGTATCAATACGTTTTTATAATGATACAATAACCTGAACCCTGTAACAGTTTATGATCCATTTGAGAATTCTTATGGATTCTCAGAGTGACGGAGACCTGAAAAAAGAACTTGACTGCTTTCGCAAAACTGGTGCTGTGACAGGAAAAACTAGTGCGCTTGTGATTTAGTTGCTAAGGAATCATATTGATCTGATTTGTCATTAAACTTTTAAGTTTGAAAAAAAAAAAAAAAAGGCTGGTTGAAGGTGGAAAAAACAGTGATATGATTGTGAAGGCCTGCAATACAGGTAAACTGTGCCGTACTACTACTGATATTGATTTGTTATGATTAATAAATAAGATTTTATGCATTAGCCATGTACTGTATCTGTAATAGTGCTTTTTTAAGAGCAGAAGAAAATTGCTTCTTGCTCTTTATTTTTCATTGACTATTTTTAGTCAATGATAAATAAAGAACTTTAACAGCAGTCTGAATACAGGAAAGACAGGACTTTAAAACAGAAACATAGCAGTAATGAATAACCACACAGTGAACTAGACACAAGCAGCCATCTTAACATTTGTAATGGTGCTAATTTCCTACTGCTTTTTAAAATATGCTTCCACATGAACTCTCAAAAACCATAAAAGCTTGGCATGTAAAGTAAATTGTTTGTCACTTGCTGACGACCTGCCATATTTATTGTCAGGAGAAATGGACATTAGTTGGAAAAGCAGTTGTTAAAGGCCAAACAATTTTTAAAGATGGCAAAGATGTGCAAGGGCTTTCCTTTTTCTAACAATGAGCCACCCCTTCAGACATCAAAAGACAAGATAATAAGACACTTCAAGCACAATTCAAGATTATATTCAACATCTAAAGGCTCATCTCTTGTCAGTTTGCATTTACTCTCCCAGGGATGTGATGCTTCTATCATCATTCTGTCAAGAGGAGTCTGGCAGAAGCGATGAGGGCCCCTCATTTCACACACTTAGTGTTTTTTATCAAATAGCCCACGCTTATTCCGATTCAGCCAAAATGGAGGGATAATTTGAAGAAGGTCATACACAAGTACAAAAATCTTGTGCTGATTTGTGTGATTAGAAGGCATTAAAATTGCACGTTTATGTTAGTTCTGAGATGTTTTGTCAGTGTATTTAGTAATACACTGTTGAGGCATTAAAACTGGTTTTTGAAGAAATAAAGAAGTTTGCTTAAAACAACACACACTATTATTTAGCAAATATTTTGAACAGTGAGTTATTCTAAATGGCGTTGTTTTAATATAACTTTAAAATGCATTCACCTCCCCTTTCCCCTTTAAAAGTGAGATGTCCAAGAGCTCCAGGGATGAAATCTTGGCCCACTCAAACTCCTTAGGATTTCAATCACTGGTCACTTCATCCTCAGAAATTTTGTTCGGGTAAGGATTCAGGAGGCTGAATTCAGCATAGTATCAATATAAAGGAAGTAATTTTAACAGCTTATGTACACGTACCTGAATACAGACTAAAATCATACAGTACTGGTAGGGTTACCTAGAGATGGTATTTAAATTACATCACACGAGGTCTTTGATTTGGCACATGGGTGTTACACACCCTATTAGTAATCCCATTCACTTTTGTGCAGACAGCTGTCTGAAACATATTCTTCTGGAAACCAGAGCTGTGATAATGCGTGCTGCCCGAGGACGTATTTCCAGTCTCTTCCTTCATCTTTCCATTCTGCAAACTTGTAATGTGGCATTTTATGTGCTATTCTAGATAACTTTTCCAGTGAATTGACTGGTGGTTTCTGTGTTTGAGTTATAAAGGAAGGGGACATGACTGCAGAAGCAGTTGTCCTGGTTGTTGTTTTCATAGGGCTTAGGTTAATAATGAACGTACTAATTACTAGAGACAGCGTTTGAAAAGCAATTTTCTTAATCCTAGTAAAATAATTTGGTGTGACAGTTTTCAAGTAAACCATAACAACACCTGTAAAGAAGTTGTTTCCAAACTTTTTTCGTTGTAAGCCTCTGTCAGTAAGATTTTGAGCATGCACCCTCCAACATACGTATATTTATTTATAAAATATATATATTTGTACTGCTGCAGTAATATGTACATCATAAAGCATACACCAGAATAGATATTAAAAAAGGATGAGATGATGATGAAATAAACGTGATTTAAAATAATATCTTTACATTTTATTGGGGTACAAAATATTTTCTTCCTGCACCCAAATGGATTGTCTTGCACATCTCTTGGAGTACACATACCCCACATTGGAAAACACTGCTGTAGAGGACCAAGAACTGAAATGATAATAAGTAAACTGCCTGTCTGTCTAGGTATCCTGTGCTCAAAATCCTCACTGAAATGGGTGGGCCAAAAGCTGCATTTATTTTCACATCTGGTGTCATACCATATTCAATGTGGGTCCCCCAAAGGTGAGGGAGGGAAGGATTTAGCTCTTTACAATTTCAACTGCCTAAGTAAAGTGGAGTCCTGAGAAGGATGTTGAATCTGTTTAAAATGGGAAGTCACTTTGCTTGTACAGGCTTCTAGCTTTTCAGGAAAGAAAATAAGACTGGTGCCTTAGCAAGTTTTTTTTGGCATCTCTATTGGATACCATGAATGAAACTTTTCTGAGGATTTCTTGTGTGGTATGTATTATTTTCATGTCACCTGGATCTTGCCACCTCTTGTCTTGGAATTACACACCTCTTTCTTGCTAGCAAGGAGTATGAGAATCTGACAGTGGGATGGAGTAAAACTGTTTTACTCATTTCTGACTTCTTTGATTTAAGCAACAAAAATAAAAACACTGGATTGTGCTGTAAGGGTATCTTGTACATGAAACAGGCTCCGGTATGCAAACCATACATGGACCATGTAATGTGGGGGGGGCTTCATCTCCCATTGAAACCAATGGGGTGTGAGGCTGTTTAACCCCTCTCAAAAAGGAGCCACTCCTGAGGGGCTTGGCTGGACCTGCTCTGAATTTTGAATCAGGAGTCAGCTCTGATATGAAGGAATTGTGAAGGAACGTGCGTTTGGCCTTGTGGAAAAAAAAACAAAACAAACCACCTCTGCTCTATGGTTTGCCTTAGCACAATGCTGAAGAAAAGGTAACCTGCAATCACACTGCATTCCAAGGGGTTTCACCGGACAAGAAACGGCAAGGGAATTGGGAAGCTGTGAACAAATTGTCAAAAAGACAGATGGAATCACTGACTGACCTACTGGTAAGATACACTAACAACTTCCACCTCAGTAGTACAATATTTATGCTGCAGTGCAGAGCAACTTCTCAAAGGAATTTCCTTTTCTACACATGTAAATGCCTTTGTGTGTCTAATATATCAATGTGGTGTGCAGTATTTCTAGGGAAGTTATAAGGAGAAGTGAGTGTGCATTTAAACAGCTGCAGATGTTTAAACTGCCAGACTGTTACATCCAGAATAAACAGCATTTTTTGCTCTCACTGAAAAAGCTTTCCTGCTTTATTCATAAGGCCTATCTATATTCAGAAATTTGGCTCCTTTCTGCTGAATTATTCTGGAGGAGAACTTATGGCTGTTTCCATATTGGTATGATTCTCTGTGCGTCTGCTTCTGCTCCGCTCCACGCTGTCCACTGGAACACCAGCATCTTCTGAGACAGAGTGGGGAGACAGGCAATGCTTACTTTGCAGGATGCTCATTGACAAAATATTAAGGGCTGTCAAAGATTCAAGGGTAAATATGACCAAAAGGCAGCATAAAGTAGTTGTGCAAGATCCATAGTACCACCAGAAAATGCAAGTGGTCTCTCTAAAAGGCTTGTATTCTGAACAGAATTTGGTTTCTAATAGGACAGACTTGCTAAATTTTCACCTGGTCTGTGAGCCAGCTCAGGCCTGTTTCATGATCATCTATTTCAGCAGAAGCATATGGGCTCGTGTGGACTCTGGTTGCTATATGTATGTGGCTATCTTGGTGGAATTGCTCCCCAGTATTTATATTCATTAAAGGTCAGATCCCAAATGCTGTAGCTCATGGGGAGGGGAGAGAGGAGTGGCTGCAAAGTTACAGGACCTGACCCTCAACATAAATTCAGCTGTGTTTGAATCTCTCCTAGCTTGCTTCTGTATCTTCCTTCCTCAGTCCCATCCTTGGTGCTCTAGGAGGCTTCTTCCCCTGTGTCTGGGGATGTTATCCTGGCAGCCTTCTTCTCAAGCATGAATGTGCAGAAAACAAACACTAGTAACAAGTACTGTTAAAAGTCTGTAAATTGTTTTCCATCTGCTGCCAGACCCCAAACTGTGGAAGTTGTAGGGATACATGCAGGGAAGCTAATGTAGATGCTCAGAGCCAGTGAACAAATCAAGCGTCCCCACACTGAGCAACAACTCTCTGTTTAAAAAGTATTTAAGTGGTAGCTATTGTGCAGTCTATTGCAAGCATTCACAGTAGGATCTAGATAATGAAAATGAATTCCCATAAATGAAGATAGAGGAACTACTATGTTTAAGGCATTATGGATGTGTTTTACCTTTCTACCAATCCTACTAGAAGTAACAGGGATAGGCAGTAGCTTCTGCTAAAGTAATTATATTGATTTACTCTGTGCTGTGCACCCAGCTGCTTTCTGAACCACTCTCTAAGCTGTCTGGCAAGAATTACCTGGTGCTTTAGAGAGAGCATCATGTGGTAGACAGAAGTTTCCCATGTAAAGATGTGAGGAGGAGTATTGCAGTTGGTGTGCACGAGCATAGTGTTTCTAAACATGAATATTAAACCCATAAGTTTTATTAATTTCAAAATCAAACTGAAAAAGCTGGAGTGACAAATTTGATGTCAGTTGTGTACACGAAGGCATCTTTCCCCCAAAGTCAGTACTAATATGCAAAGAGGCTGGGAGGAGCATGCACTTATGTAAAGTGCCTAAGGTCTTGCACAATGACACTGAGTAATTCTGTATGCTTCTGGGTTAGTGTTTACATGAGTTGACTGTGCATTGTTTTCATGGGTAAGTGGAAGTGAATAAGCATGCATAAATGTGTTTCTGAAGATATAATTCAACTTTTTTGTGTTACCATTCAACTGTTTTTCTTTTTAAACTGAGTCTTTGACTGTGGCGTCTCCTCTTAGAAAATTCCTGCCCAACAAACAACTCATTAAATCATTGATAAGATTCTGCTAAACACTGGATAACACAGGATATCAGTCCTTGACAGGCACATGCACACACACAAAAAGTTGCACTTAGCTGGTTTTGTGAATGCTTTTGTGGCTTCCTTTTGAAGTGGAGCGGTTGGTTGTTCAGGCCTAGTAGAATTATTGAAGTTATTGAACTAGCTACTAAATAAATAATGAAACACATAGCTATGAAATAAATTTTTTGCATTTTTTAAATTATTACCATATTTCTTAAGTATATATTGCTCTCTCCCCTAAAAAGGTTTTCACCAGCTCTTCCCTCAGAGGCAGGAACACACAGTAGGAAACTAAAAAAGCAACAGGAGCTACTTTTGAAAATGCTTCTGTTATTGCATCCTTTGGTCCCTAAAAGCTAGGCTCTGACACCAGAACTTTAGTCATACAGCCCTGGAAAAAAGCAGGTATAGAATTGTTCAGTTTTGCTGAGAAAGCTTAACAGCTCTGAATGTAGGAAAATCCATGTGCTACGATTAGTCAGGTACAATAGCTGGTGTTGAAGGTTGTTCTCTCACTTGTACTTTGCAAATTGTGAATAATTTCAGTGAATGCTGGAATTACTTGTCAGTATTACCTTTCTGCTATACTTTGTGTGTAGGAAGACATACCACCATTTCTGAAAGATGGGAAGGGTGCTTTTTTGGAGGTGTCCAGTCCATATTGAATGTGTTCAATATGATAGGGTCTCTAGGTTTCAAGTGTGTAATCCAAAGCAGAAGTGTCTTCAGAAAGCACCCTCCCTCATTAATAATTCAGAATATGTTACAAAAAAGTCAGTTAAAATTCAGTAAAACAAGTGATGCCAGGTACAGCTGTAAGAAGTCCGTCTATAGGAAGTAAAGGCTTAAGAGGTAGCAGCTAGAATTGGTCAGACAAAATGAAGCCTCTTTAATATAGTTACAACTATTTCTTTGATTGTTTTTTGACTAGATGGTCTTACTTGTTCCAGTGTGAATTAGAGGGAGACACATGACAGCGTAGATACTGGCTGTCTCTCACCTGCAGTGAAACTCAGGTTTTGGTATAAAGTAATGATATAATGGAATTTGTAGCATTTTGAATGTAGGCATTTCTCAAGTCAGCTGGAGGGAGGAGGTGGTTTTAGTACTGTTCTGTTTTATTCCTTATTTGCAAAGTGTGTATAGAGGCAGAAGCAGAAACGACCGGCTATTTGTCAGTCTTCCAGAAAGACAATTTGGTTTAACTACTTTACATGTCATAAAATACAGAGAATATATGGGAAGGTCTGTTGCAACACTGGGAACATGCTCAATGGCCTCTCCTATTCTCATGCTGTGATATTGGTTCTGAAATAACTCTCCAACCTTTCCAGTCCAAACTACCTTTTCTTAGAGAGAATTGTCATGTAAGTGCAGATAAGAGCCAAATCTGCTTGTTTAATGAGAGGTGACAAATGACAGTGGATTCAGATAGAACATATATCAATGTGTCTTCCTGCTGGAAAATACAACTTACAAATGTAGTGCTTCTAAAACAATCAATAGTCATTTAGGAATGATTTTTTGTAGGTCATTTTGCTGGGCTGATGCTGTCCAAAGTGAGGACTTCTGTGATGTGTGTTAGCTGTGCCCATGTTGCATATTTTAGCTGCAAGAAGCATGGTGGTTTACATGAACTGTGCTTGTTCGCTGTGCTTTATTTTTCTGTAATGTAATTTTAGTTGAAATTATACTCATGCATTTTAGACAAAGCAGACCAAAACCCACCATCAGAATATCTGAATTGTCATGAATCACCATGCTTGCATTGCTTAAAATTTGTAAATAAGATCTTAAGCAATAAAATGAAACTCAATCTCGCAAAATGCTAAAACGCTCGCCTCTCAATTTGCTTAGTTGCAGTTCATGGAAACTCCCATTCCAGGCTGTGTGGTGGGGACATGTGGCCTTTAAGTTGTTAGAGAGCAGTTTTGCTGTAAGGATATGATGAACTGTCAAGGGAAATTAAAGGAGGCTTGCCTAGGACAGTGGCAATATGCAATGACTCCAGGAGAGTTGTGATCACCCTTCCAGGCCCTGATCTGGACACCAAGCAGCACCTTCAGATGCTGGGATGAGAGGGCAAGAGTTGCAAGGTAGCTGAATGAAACCCCAGAAAGATTTGGCATATCTTGGGACTGTGTGTCTAGCAAAGCACAATGGCTGTACAGCTGAGGAAGTATTTACAACCTTTAAAGCTGTCCTGTCCTTTGGGTTGTGAACCTTCTTTCCTTGGGGGGGGATTGGGGCTGGGGAGGATGCCAATGAAAACCTGTGGAGTGTGATATTCCTCTCCCCTGTTCACTCATTTACCTATATAGGATAGTATTAGTTCCTATTGCTAGAAGGAATATTTTTTATATTATTTTCGTGAAGATCATGTGTATATGGCCTGTATTCCTACGACACTGCTAATTTCTACCTAACCTAATTAAGGTCATTTACACCCAAACTCAGTGCGTATAAAATGCAGTCTTGGCAGGCCAGGAGTATGTTATGTCTACTTAGCACAGATCTACCCATGGTGCAATGCAGGAAAGACTTTTCTACTTTGGGATTATGTTTTTATCTCAAATGCAGCACAGCAATATAAAACCCATAAACCCATTTATTTTTTATAATCATGTATTGCTGTAAGTCACAGTTTTAGCTGACATTCCCTACTCTTTATTGACCTGTTTTGTGAGATTTTGTAAACTAGCTAATAAACCTTTGCTCTTGCTACTGTTAAGTTTAATACAGTACATTACATTCACAGCTGAAATAAAAACTATGGTTTAGATAATTAAAAATTGCTCAAAATGTCTTAACAATAAACACTTGGATATTTGTTCACAAATACACTTTTATGTTACATCCTACTCGAAACAGGACATTTTCTCTAATTCATCTTCAGTGTCTCCTTTTAAAGCACATATTTCTGAGTTTGGGTTTAACTTGTATTCCTCAGGCAGTGCCAACTGCACTTTCCCATAGCTGAGGCAGAAAGCCTATGTTGCGACGCTAGTTTGGGCTTTAGGAGCTGCACTGGAGTCCAGGGTGGTGGAGGCTGTAGAGAGTGCAGTAGATGCAGTTATCCTACTTGTTTGCTTTCTTTGGAGAGTGAGATGGCAATTTAGACCCTAGATGTTGAAGTTTGTCGGCATTATGAGTCTTTTTGTTAGCCCAGACAATGGTGTGACTGTGCGGGTTATGGTCAATCTAGTGCAGAGATCAATGAAAGCTTCTCTCCACCAACCTGTTGGGTGACTGTTGGATGAGAAGAGCCTCTACTGTGAATGAATGTTCTTGTTCGTGGAACCACACTGATGAAGGGAGATGTTTGTAAAGGGGTAAAAGTATGTGAAGTCTGTGACGGTGGGAAGGTGGGCTGGAGTACACCGGTGGGACACAGATGTTAGTACAGTATTGAGATGAGTTTTAGCCTTCCTGCTGGAGTCTTCTACTGCAGCCAGGGTAGTAAGAATGATTTTGGAGTACTAGAGATGTTTCTCAGGACTGTTCTCAGTATCTGTCCTCCTGTCAGGAAGCAGTGAGGCTGGCTGTTCCCTGAGAGAAGGTGAGCCACAAGTGGAGGGTGACCCCCAGTGATGGGGAAGGGGTCTAGTGGGGTCTGAAACCAGGTCCAAGGCCTACCCAGGAAGCTCAGAGAGGAACAAATGGAAAGGGGGGCAAAGACAGGACTAGAGACATGCCTACAACAGATGTACAAGAATTTGGCTTGTGCCTACAGTGTAGATCCAAGGCTCATCCAGGAGACAGGGCCAGAGGCTGGTACCACTGAAATGCAAGTTAAGCGAGGGTTGAATGCTCCGGAGTCCCTGACCCATGGGCAGGGCATGTGTGGGGAGGCCTGCCCCAGGTCATCAGATTGGGGACATTAAGGCCTGTTGGTGCACTCGTGGCCCTGACACCTTCTGACTGGCAACTAGAGCTGGGCAGCTTGAATTGTCTTTGTAAGTCTGCAACAAGCAACTTAACAGGAGCCCTGTAATGAAGCCTATCTGGTACAGGCAGGTGGGACACCAGTGAGACAGGTTTTGTTGCTCTACTCGGGCCAGTGGTGCTCAGCAGTGGTGTACATGAGGGTTATTCCAGCCAGGGGATGATGCTTTTTTCACAGACTGTGGCCCAGAATTAAGGGAAGGTGCTATGTGAACTTCTCCATACTTGGTTGATTTTATGAAGTTTGGTGCCTGGAAGGACTGTGTTTCCCCCACAACCTCAAGCAGTGGGGAAAGCCGCCTTCTCAGATCCTCCTTCCTCAGCCTTATGAGCCTGTGAAGACTGATTGCACTGTGTTAGGGCCTTGTATAACAAATAAGTTTTACAGGGGTAAGAGACGACTTCCTACCTTCTGTAATTAATTAAACCTTTCTAATATTTATTTTCAGTCAGTATAAGAATGAACTGTGGCTAGGAAAACCACTTCCACTCACAAAATTTAATGATGAACTTCATACTCTTTGAGTTCTCCTGGTCTTTGGAGCTTTTCTGGAAGGCCCTTTGAGGTATCTTGGAAGAAAATTTTCAATAGAGAGCTTTCAAATGCAGGACCAACTCTCCGAGCATCTCTGCTGGTGGTGGCTGTGGAAGACCGTGCTGCTACTTCTGATTATTTCTTCCATGTGTTAAACCTGGGTCATCTTTTATGGCTATTGGTCTTTCAACTAAAGTAGGTAGGAAAACATGTTCCATTTGTAGCATGTATGGGTTGATACCACTCTGGTGATAACTGGCTATGGCGAGTTAGTGGTGACTGTCGAAGGAATGAATTTTATGCCTGAGGAATATTTATGTGAGGTGCTCGTGCATAAAAAAAAAAGTAGTTGAAATTTACATAACACTTCTTGCACCTGCTTGGATGAACTGTTAGATTATTGTGCCAGGCTGCCTGAGTTCAAATGCTTCAGCTTCTGCCATTCTCAATGGATTAGTAAAAATAATTGTGTGGTTTGACAGAGGAATTTATATTGTGTTTGAGAGTCTTTGAGCAAACACTAAAGTGTGAAAAATACATTATAGACCTGGTGAGCCACGCTGTGGGAAATGTAAACTAAAGCAGTGATATATCTTTAGGAGTTATTTCCCTTTTACTACTTGTGAAACACCTCCCATTTTAATCAATTATGAATAAGTTAGATCTGTGGTATAAACTGATGAGTGAAATTTATTAAACTGTAACTATCATGAAATATTTACAGGACAATAGGGGAAATCATTACATTTTCCAGGGGTGAAGTTAAATTTGATCTCTGAAGACATGCCCAAAAGCCAGCTTCAAACTCAAATGCTTCTATTTTAAGGAAGAGTGCACTGTTCTCCTTGTGCATGTATTTACATGGCTTCTCAGACTGTATGATGAGAGAGAAAAGTTACCGTTATTTATTAAAATGGAGACAGTTAAGTCTTCTAATCTCCTCAACTACTGATGTCCTTTGGCTTGTTCCTCCCGATTAAGCATGCAGTAGTTATTGATACCATAGATGTTGACTGTTAGATTCCCACAGCTGCACTAACTGTAATAGGAGTTGAAACAGAGTTGTTATAACCTATACACCCAAGGATCATATGGAAGAGAGAACAAAATGAGATGATAAGGGTAAAGCACTTAGTGTACTCTGTCTCCTATTAAAAAACCCAAAATGTTACACAGCTTGGAGGTCAAATCCAGGTACTCAGAAGACGCTAACAGGGAACGCAAACTTGTGGTTGAAAGTGCAGTGGTAAATTTACTGGCTGAGATTATGCCATGATATACAATTTTAGTATTTACAATTTTAAAACAGTTAATTCATTCCTCTTGTATTTTCTTTGCATTTACTCAGCACTGTGCTCATTCCAAGTCACTCTGGACATACATCAGTATTTTAGATTTTAATAATGTGATTTCCTATTTATAGCATATTCTGTTTCTAAACTCTGAAGCTTTCTTAAAAAAAAAAAACAAACCTTCAGAGTATCATTTTGCTTTGTATAGTTAGACACATAGGCCTTAAAGACCAAAAAATTAGGAAAATGTTTTCACCTGTTGCTTACGTATGTTAAATTAACATCAAATTTAATTACTCCTATTATCTCTATTGTACTTTACAAACAATTCCCCTAGTATTACGTGAGGGCACGCTCTAATTAAACTAGAGTTAAACCGCTCTGGGTGACTCTGGGAGATACTGCAAGCATCCCAGGGAGCAGGCAGGACTTGAGAAGTGGTGTGTCTGGGAGCTGTCTGCACTGACTCAGTAGCTTACTATTACTTGTTTCTTTATGCTGTTAATGAACATGGTGCTTTGGGGATATGTACCAGCAGCAGTCGTGGTTTTATCAAACAGCCATGGTTTTCATTCTGGTTTCTAGCACTTATGACCACATGCACGTATCATTTAAAGGCAATTCTCTGTCATTAATGTAGTTTATAGTTTCTTGTGTGCTACAGTTGAAACGTGATTTGGTCTGTATTATAGTAAGGTATCAACTTGTAATTTTCAGGTTTAAGTACTAGAGTTGTACAGTTTAAATCTGTCTCAATACCTTAAAAAAAACAATCAAACCAAAAAACCAAAACAAAATCAGAAACATCCCCCACACCCCTCTCCAAATCAAAAGCAGCATTGTTTTCAGGGTTTTTTGGTAAACAAGATGCCTCACTGGGTAAATGTGATCCATGGCATCAGAGCAGCCTGTTGAAGCAGTGGTAAGATGAGTTATAAATTTTGGGTTGTTAACCTCTGAAATCCACCTAGTATTCAAGGCAGCAAGAGGGGGAGAGCTGTACAAGTAGTGCAGTTCTCAGTACCAGTCCTGCTGAAGTGACAGACTTAGAGCAGGTTCTGGACTGAGAGCAGGTTTCATTTAGATGTGCTTTGTGTGGGATACCGCTTCCCCATCTGAGGAAGACCCTTTGTACCTAGCGTTGGTAGGTCCAGGGAGCATCTGCTGTTCTTGAAGGCTGAATGCAGTGATAGGCCAGCCATGAGCTGTAACCCACAAAATTGATGAAAATCCATCAAGTAGCTCTGTGCTATTCTGAGCCTTTTACAAGGTAATGGTGCTGCTGGGGAGGGGGTGGGTTTCTTTGTATTTTTATGTTTTCAGAGTAGGGGGGACCATGCTGCTACCTGATTCTTGGTTCTAGCCATATTCAGTGGCAGCATCTGGCCTCTGTCTGGAGCCAGGGGCTAACACTTCATTTTGGCCAAGATCTTGGCCTCTGAGAGGCAGTAGCTTTTGGCACCCATCTCCCCATGCAGCATGAATGCAGTAGAACTGGACTCTGTGGTTCCCTGTTCTGGTGAGTTCTGTACCCTATACACTGATGACCCCTATGGCGGAGTTACAGTATGCCAAGGGTTAGTCTCTGAGCTCCTTCAGGTTCAAATTAAGTTCTCCGTGTTTTAAGGACTCTCGGTTTATGGAGTTCAAGTCCTTGGGCTGGATCTGGTCTTCTGTGATACTTACAGGTATTCAACCATGTGCTGCCGGGGCCAAGCCCTGACACATGCTACAGAACTGTTGTCGCTGGCTCAGGTTAAGGAAACTCACTGTTTAGCTTTCAGTGGCTCTTCAAAAAGCCTTATGCTGCAAAGCATGCTTGGTTACTGTTTTAATAAATTCTTTCCTGATTTAAGATTAAAGATTTGGCAGTTTGTAAATTAATTATTAGCTTATGTTGCTTTATTAAAAAAACCCAGATGGTTTAATAAAAGTCTACTCTCTAGCTGCCTTTGCAACATTTGAAATTTACCTTCTCATGAGAGTGATGTTATAAATATGTACAGTGAGACAGAGAGAGAGTGAGATACTGTAGCAGTTTTATGGCTATGTAAACAAACCTCCTTTGTCAGAATTCAGTCATCTTTAACAGCTGGGAGGTGATGCTTCTAGTGATGGTGATCACCTTCCAGATGATAGTACCTACTTATCCATCTCACAGTAATTTAAAGAGGAGCCACAGCTCATCCATCTTTTTCAAAGAGTTACAATGAATATTTGAATGTAAGAATTTAGCATTTACCCTTCCTGGGTCAGTGAATGGGTTAGTCTTAAAGCATCTTTAGGGAGAGATGATTCTAATAACGCCTTTTTACACACAACATACTGTACTAGTATTTCATGTTTGGTTTTTTTTTTTTTTTTTTTTTTTTAATAAACCAAGTAGCAGGCTACATTTCCTATTAAGCCATGTTTCAGACATAGCATCCCCACAAGTTAGGGATGATGTGGGCTTTTATAAAGAGTGGATTAACGGAAATACTTCGTTTAAACCCGTTTTGGGGAGGTAGATATTCATAACAGGCTAACAGGAAGGCACTTGGATTATTGTTTTGAGCCAGTGTTCTGGGAGCATCATCTTAAAGGCAACCCATTTTTATATTCCTTTTGTTATTGCCTCCTCATTTAATCCCAGTTTTCATTAATTTGTGATTTATGTACAGAATGGTTTACCTTGAAATTTGCAAGCTGTGCAAGCATAAAGTGAGATCCTAATTTAGCGTCTCTTAGGAAAGTATGTCAGTTGTATTTTACAGACATCAAGGCTTTTTTACCACAAAGTACAATTGTTATAAATTTTCATGCAGGCTGCACACTTGTCTTGCCTCATTTGCATTTGCAACATTTGCTGTGCTCAGTAGCTCACAATTTTAGAAAGTAGTTCAGGACAGGGACTGAAGAACATCATATTTAGTTAAAAGTGGAAGGGGACTTTAGTTGATGGTGTAAGTAGGGAGGCAATCTTTGCTTATTGCATTTCCTTTCTCTGTCATTAGAAAGAAAAGTATCTTTTCTTCCCTATGTTAAGAAAGTAATGGAAATGCTACATGGTAAAATTCTGTGCTTTTACATTTGAAAATACTGTGGTAAGCACTGAGGAAGAGCTTAGGGTTTTTTGTTGCCTGCTAACACTTACTACTAAAACTGCCGTGTCTTTAGGAGGATTTGGCCTCCTATTAGTGTTTTTCTCATAGTGAATACCAGGTCTGAGCTTCTATAAAATGCTAAAAAGTGGAAGATCTTAAACTCTCCTAGTCATAAAGCAAAGCTCTAATCTGAACAGAATGTAAAGTAATGCACTGACATCTACCTGAGGTCTGTGAATCTGCTTAGCCTCAGCTGGGGAATGTGGAATTGGCTCATTCGAGATGAATCTTTGAATCTTTATGATGATACTGGAAATGACCTTTTTAAAAATTATTATTTATTATTTCAACATAAACAGCAAGCATTTTTTTGTTTTTGTCACACTCTGAGGGTACCTTCTTGCCTGCCAAATATGTTTGTTCCCCTTGTTCTGTGCCCTGTAGTTAAAACCTCTGTGTTCTGTTGAAACTTGTGGCACTCATCCATGCCGGGGTGTGTGTGTGGGAATAATCTGTAGTATGCTGCTAAAAACTTAGAGGAAGCTTGAAATGAATTACATGGGGGGGGAGGATTTATCGTTTCTGTTCATATTTCATTCAGCTTTTTCTACAACTGAGCTGAACTGCCTGAAGATTTCTAGCTCTTCCTTGGGAGTACAGCAGACTTCAGACTCTTGCTATAAAACTGGACCAGGCAGGCTCAGCCAGGGAGGAAGCTGTGTTATCTAAGGTAAAACTGGAAGCTCTTTATATAGACAAGATATAATCTAGTAATTAGCATCCATCCTCTAATTTTTAGTGTATAAAATGACATTATTCCACTTGAACTCAAACTTAAGTTTCAGAGACAGTCAGTAGCAGCTGACTAGCCAGAAAATTTGTATATAGAGGAATGAATGAGTGAGCTCCCAGATTTGGGCAGTTGCTTCGGTGAACAGAATTAATTTGTGACAGGGTGAGAAGAGATGGTGCTCAGAGAAGGGTCTTCCTGAAGGATTCAAGAATCCAGGGCCCAAGTTGCAGCTTCTTCACACTTTTCACGCTTCTTATGACACCAGTGAGCACAGGCAAATTTTACAGGTTATTAAAACGTTACTGTTGTAGGCATGGCAAGATCTCAGGTGTTTTTTCGGGAGTGACTTTGGTCCAGATTATTCAGGTGTGAGAGCTAGGTATTTAAAAACCTTTAAAAATCTGGTCCATGAGATTGTAAAAGGTTAGCTTCTATTGATTTTTCTCTGTGGTTTTAGGCACCACAGAGTGACAGTCACTTTTGAAAGTGGCTGTGGAACAGAGGACCCTCGAAACAGTTGAGGAGGATCAAATAAAAGAAGGAAGTGAAGGGACATAAATTAAGGCAGTTTGATGTAGTTATATGGACTTTCTTCTAAGGGTTCCCAAGCACTTTAACTTAATGCTAGAGTATAAGCACTTTAAAAATGTGCCTTATCCTTGCTTTATCTAGGTTCCCTCTGTATAAAGTAGGGATAATAGCTTGTCCCTGTCTCACAGTGATAAAAACATTAAAAGATTGTGAGATTTTTTTCCAGTAGTACACTAATGGGGGCTATATAAACACCTTAGATAGCGGAAGGGTAAGTTGAACTGGCAAAGCATAGGTCTCGAGCAACTAGAGATGAGTTGTAGAAAGGGGCAAAGTTACGCAAGGCCTGGAAGGCCTGGTAATAACTTTATATACTGTATTATGTCTAGGAGGGAGAATTTCAGCTTTCACTGACCTTTATTTTGAGCTTTTTTCTTTCCTGTTTTATTTACAGTTACACGTACTGACATTTGTACAATTTCACATTTGTCAAAGACAGAAATCTGGCAATTTTGTCTTTCAGACTTTGTTTTAAATTGTGTGCACGTGTGCATGTATGAGATTAGCCTTCTACTTTGTCATTAGTTATCTACTGTGGCATGCAATTAGAACCTGTAGCACGGGTAACAAGGCTCGCTCTTTAGTAGTAATAGGTGTAGAGGTACAGTGTGTTGGATCTGAGTAGCAAATTTAGGTAAGAATGCTTCTGAAACTTATTTTTGTGTCATAAGAACTGGAAGAAACTCATATAGCAAGGCTTGCCTAATATTTTCCATTATGAGAACATGTTTTCAGAAGTTTATGACTTTATCAAGCACCAGTCTTAAGTTTTTAAACTTTGAACTAAACCTTTCAGTGTGATACGATTGTTTGAGGGTAACTTTTGTCTGCGACAATGATGATTCAACCATTTCCTATACTAACAGCAGATAAATATGTATTGTCCAGTATTGTTAGTTTATGTATCGTTCATCTTGCATATACTGAAACAGAATTTGGCAGGGTGGTGTCCTCTGAACACCTCCTTTAGAATCTGCCCAAATGTGGCTCTTCTGTCATTACTGGGAAATCACCTTTTTTGCACTCAGCCTTGTTAGTTGCTGGCAGCTAAATTACCAGAGGAGTCTAGTGTGCATCCACCAGTGAGATTCATCTCAGGTGTACAGGCACTGAGCAGGATGGCTGCTATTGCTTGTCCATGATTCAGCGGCGGCTCTGACACGAAGCGCTGTGTCTAGAGAGCAGATTTGGTGAAGAATGGGTTGGGGAAGACGAAACCAGAGAAAAAGGGTACAGAAGAGGCTAGTCAATAGCAGCTGAAGAAAATTACTTCTTCCTACAGCTCAGAAACTACTCTGAGGGATAAATAATTTCAAAATCCCCTAGAAAAAATGCATCTTACTCACATGGTAGTAACTGGGCTGCCCAGAGGGTCCCAGATGCCTTGACCTGCATGTGGAACTAAGAAGTCCCAGTCCCACCGTGGGCCCTTTCTGAAGCCAGAGCTGTGCTGTGTGAGCCCATCCCCAGTGCCTCAGTTTGCTTTTTTGTCTTAGGACATTAAAATCCCACTATTGATCGCTTCAAGGTTATGAGATGGCACCCCTAAGGCCCAGTTAAACTTAATATTAGCACTTCCCTGTTTATATGTGTTTGATTACATTCTCATTTTTCTTTTGACTTAGTGATCTGACTGAGGATGTGGCTCTTCACTTTGCTTGAGCATATGAAGCACTAAGCATATTTTCATGAGATGTATGAAGGAGGAAAATCGCTTTAGCCTCAGGGTTGTCTGTAAATTTCATCTCCTGTAGTCAGTGGTCATCTTTAGGAAAGCTTATACTTTGGGTAAACAGATGGCCTGATCCCTCTTCTGCTGGAATAGTGGGATTTTCCATTACAGCGATAGATACCGGGGTCAGGCCTAGAAGCTTCTGAACCAAGAGGCTGGAGAAAATTATCTTTCAGACCCTTTCATAATTTTAAAGGTGCTCACTGAGTGATTCACTTCTTCCTTGCCTCATTTTGACACTGAGTTATCTGGCTAAAACCCAATCTTGCAAAAGACCCTTTCGAAGCTGATCCTGCCAGAGGGCGACTGCTTCTTTAGCAGCGCGGAACCCTCTCACCACAAGGGAGAAGGGTTGTGTATTGAAGATATTTGCCTCTCAGCACCTTGCAGCATTTCACCTAATAGGCCTCCTCTTGCAAGTATGTCAGATCTATAACTGTCATATGGCGGGTTTGCAGGATTAGCCCTATCTATTCTCCTTTAAAAACAGTTCTCTGACAATGACAAAAAAGATTATGCATGTATGTGTAGGTATGTATATGTAATTTGTGCATATATACATACGCACACACACCAGGTATGTATAGACTGACCGTCATCTATTGTACATTAGACAGCAAGACAATTGACCATTTTCTGCTTAGCATGGAACTTTTAAAAGAATGTATATGGACTATAAATGTATGCATACACATATATATGTATGTACACATGCATGCACACCAGTATTCCTGTCACCTACAGTGCATTAAGAAGCAAGACATTTTAGATTGCTCTCCGTATGGAACTTGTTAAAAATGTGTGTTAGTGTATCAGTTCCTATATTTCCTATATTGCAGCACACAGGCATGCAATCTAAAGTTGCTTGGTATTTTTAAGCTGAAATTAGATTCATTGCTTTGATTATTCCATTGTGGGCCTCAAGTTATATTTTAGTGTCCTTCACCCTTTTCTCCTTTATTATTTATAACCCGCACTCTTTGAGCAATGACCAGGACTAATCTGTAACCTTCTGTCCTTCTGCCTGATGCGTTCTCTTTTGAAACACAAAGATTGAAGCAAATATTCTCAGACTCTCTGTTAAAATATAGATAGATAGATATTTCTCCCATGTCTTATACCGAAATAAGACAATGGAGGTTTTGCTTTTCTAATTCAGTCTCAGTGGACCTACTTCAAAGGGAAATAGCAAAGGACTGGGAAGTGTACATTTGGTATTTGTTGTATTATAATCTATCTACCGCACATGCATCCACGTAGGTATTTTATAGGCATTCACCAAATGGCTTGTGTGGCCATCTTGATTGTTAGATTAATGCACCCGTGTTTTGTGGGGTGTCCTGTGTTGTCGTCCCCCCCTCCCCCACAATGTTTTTTTGTTTCCCTTGCAATGTTAGCTGCACCTAAATAAATAAATTAAATAGTAATTCATTTGTGCTCACTCTGCATCACAAAGAAGTGGGGCATAAAACAGCATTAGCAGTGAATCCCCCGAGGACCAAAGAACCTCACAGGGGGCTGGTCCTCTGAATGGTCTCTGTCACTCCCTAGCAGCTAATGACTGAAACAGGATCCATTGCCACTGGGAGCTTTTAATTTCCTTACATTGTACAGATTGCTCTGATCCAATGCAAAGTGACAGCTACCGTTTCAGTACAGCTCATTAACAGCTTTTGCAAAAGCCAGCGTGCACCATGTCTTCATGTATGCTATATTCCCGTGATCTCTGTTCGTGCAAGCTGGAATTCAGCCTTTGGATAAGTTATAAAATAACATAGTTGCAGGCATAATAAATGCAGTGTCTTAGATACCTGGGGAAAACAGACAGTATATTTAAACTTATCTTGGGGCGGAACGATTCATGTCCATACTTCAGAATAACTTGAGAAAACTCAGGGATTTATTTGCTTGGTGAACACCAGCAATAATGTATTGAAGAGCAGGAAGCACATAACAAAGAAAGCTTTCCAGGAAATTTAGGAAATGTCATCATAGTTGACAGGGGAAGAGGAAGAAGGCGGCAATTCAAGAAAATAATTGGAAAATTAAGGGAAAGTTTTCAAATTCTTTAAGGCAGGTGCAATAACAAGACATAGGTATGTCTGTCAAGCAGGGGCAACAAAACTAGAATAACTTTTGTTGTGCTAGGTTGGTTCTGTGTTTGTGTGTTTTTGTAAGCATTAGAAAATTGTAGCCAGCTCTGGTATCTGCAAAATCGGTGGAAAAGTCTTGCTTTAATTTATATAGGGGTGTTTATTTTTCCAGCATATGTTTATATGGGAAAAATGGTATTGGCTGGGTTAGCAATAATAATAAACTTTCTTTTGTTTATTTTTGTAAATAAGTTTTCTTTAGAAAAACAAATTCACTGAAAACAAGGAAAGAAAAGCCTGGATTTTCCATTTTCAGAGAACCATTTGTGTTTAATAGTAGAATAGGTCCAAAGCATCCTGATGTTCCTCATCCTTCACCTCTGAGAAGGGCAATAGCTGTCCAGATGTGGTCTACTAATTCTAGCATAACTGATGAACCCTGGAAGGGTGTCCTAAATCAGAAGCGGTGTTGATGCTTGCTCTGTGGTGAGTTTGTGGGTACATACCTGTGGTGCTTCCATATCAAGCGTATTAAGAGTAGCTTTAAAGTCTGGAACAAAAGTATACAGTTACACTAGACTCAGGGGATGTTGCTGAGTAATTTAGGATGGTACAGGTTTTATCAACCCTTCTTCAGCTCAGTGAAACTGAAGGTATTTGACATCTTAAATGGTTGTAAAGAAGAGGCAGTCCTGGAACTGAGAGTATGAAATGTTCTGTGGGTGTTTGCTGAAGGTGGCATTTACAGTTGCAGAATGAGAAATTTGGTAAGTCCAATGGGAAAGAGGTCACCCTTAAAGTTTTATATTGTCCTGATTCTGAAAGGTGGAAAACCTGAGAGATGAAGCGTGGAGTGTGCCTTGCTGAGTAAAGGCAGCCAAGTTGTGAGCAGTCATTTCAGTTTTTTCTGCAGTTTTGCTTCTGACTGTTTGTGAGACTGGAGTCTAATTGCTATGCAAAGTTTAGATCAGTGCATGACATAAATAGCACCAGCTATGGGTAACATAATTAGAAGAACTGTGGTGTAGTTACATTAAAGCTTGCAGTCTAAATGCATGAGTTAATGAAAAGCTGTAAGATGTGGCACAGTTATTGTAAGGTGGAAGCTTCTACTTTTGGGGACTTTTTTTCTCTTCTTTTTTTAATGCAGAAGATAAGAAAAGTGCAAATCTGGTCCTGTAAAGTAGATGAGTTGAAACAGCGTCATTGACAGCTTAACAGTGTAGAGCTGGGTGACTTGTAGTGACAAGAAGTAGTGATGCTCTCTAATATCTTACAGGATTTGTAGCAGGCAGAGAGACAAACCCAGAATCTTGTGTTTTTAGGGCATTAAGGAATGCAATCACTGAGAAAGCACTGAACTGGGTGGGGTGTCACCTACTGAGGGTGGCAAATGTATGTTTTAGTGTCCAATAAAACAAGCCAATGTATTGTCAATATCAGCATTGTATTTTTACAAGTAAAACTACATTTAAAAAGATGTAAAACACCTTGCTGCAGCTCATAACCTGTTGTTTCTATCCGCAGTGTTCCTTTGACACCTCTTGTTCCTCACTCATTTTTTTTCATCAGTGTGAAACATGTCAACATGTACAAAGAATGCACAATACACATCGAGTAAGTAATGGAAGCACAGCTCAGTTAATGAAACAAAATTAGATATAGGTCCATGATAATATGTTTAGGGAAACAAATAGGATTGTGTTTAATTATAAACATGTTTACATGGTGTATGCGGAAAAGATGAGTGGCTCTGTATAAATTAGAGTATCAGTAACAGTGAGTTTGTAAAAAAATATTGCACCAAATGCATGTATCACTGCATAAAATGTGTGTGTATCAGAAATAACACTGTGTTAATATGGAAAAGTAGTAAGTAAATATTGATGCATCCAATAGAAAGTACAACAGATACTCATTAATCCAAACACTTTGAGGGGCTGTATCTTAGTAAAAGCTCGTGTTCCTAAAGGTGGAAAGCTGCTAGTGCAAGTACATAGGCTTGGATTAAGTTCTGACATAAAGAATGAATATTTTTGCCTTAAAAAATGATTGCACTAAACGTAAAGGTCTCTCTGAGAACAGCAGCGAGAGGAGTAGGGGAGTGGGTCAGCATTAGCTGAGGGTGCTGATTTTATGGGACTACATAGCAGCCAGCATCTTCTCTAGATAACAACTTGACCTCGATGGTTTGGTGGGACTCCCTGCTTCGAGAAAGTGTCCTTATTGTAGGCTCTAACCTCTTGCCAGGGAGCTGCTGCCTCCTAATCACAGGGCGCCTCGGGGCTTCTCTGAGTGTGGGATTGTACATGTCCCATTTCTACCACAGCTTTGAAGAGTCTCTGTAGCTAAACTAGTGTAAAGGGCCATATTAACACTTTCTGTGGGGATTCTCAGCCTTATTTGGCTGTATTCACCCATCAGCAAAGGAGGAAATTTAAAGTAAATTTAAATAAGCCAGTTATGTGAGTTATGATTAAAGAAGTTAGAATTATGTTTTTATGCAGGCAGACTTTTAAATACAGTTAGTATTACGTATACTCCCAAACCATCACATGTTCATTCCACCAGGCGCATATCTAGTAGTAGTAGACCAGCATGTGTCTGGTGATACACCTCCAATCATAGTGTTTCTCTGGGAAAGAAAAAAAAATAAAAAATCAGTTGTACACAGCTGCATGGTGTTTCTACAATATGTTGTGCTCAAGAGTAAGGCAAGAAAGCACCCAGCCATGTGCCTTACATCTCTGGCTGAACGCGTAAGCAGCCTGAGTACTGAAGCTTTAAACAGCATGTCATGTTGTCTGTTGATGACGCTCAGAAGAAGTCTACAAAGCAGATGTCTCAAAATTAATTAAAATTATGGATTAATAGTACTCAGTGGTGCTCAGAAAATTTCATTTTCACCGCTGACTTCTCTGTAAGGTAGAAAAATTAGCTGACTACTAAGGACCTATTGAAGATCCTATTCTGTGGCCTTTTTTTGTACATTGTTCCCCCAAAGTACAATGGTAGTTTTTCAAGTGGAAAGGTTACATGTGTGAGTTAAATTGCAGGGTCAGGTGCTGCTCTTGGATGTGCATGAAGAACCCAGTTGATGATGATAGATGAATCAGGCCTTAGGTGACGAAGTTGGGGTATTTTACTCTTTAAGCTGAAGGAGAACATGTATGGCCACATTTTCAGAAATATATGGTGACTGTGTACCCTTAAGAAAATGTTCCTAAAATAAGTACTCTGTATTGATTGACGTGAGCGGGATCTGTTAACAGCTGAATCACTTTGGGAACATCAACTCCCAAAATCATGAATATAAAAATTGTAGTTTTTTGAGTTTTTTAAACAGTAATTTCTTGCTTCTTGGGTTTTGAGGCTCCATGGTCCTTGTATTCAAGGTTCTGTTCTCTAAAAAAAGCTGATGATTTTTATTTTTTTTTTTTGCAGGGGGAGAAAGGGGGAAAGAGAGAAAACTCACCTGTATTCACTTGATTCCCACAACAGGATCTTTAGAAAAGTATTAAATACTGAAAGGCTCAGTGAGGCAGTCAGGGCTATATGTGTTCACTAGACGGAGGGCCCTGTGAAAAATTAGCAGATGTGTTGATTCCTTTTTTGTTATTGGGGATATAGTTTCTAGGATTAATAAAGAAGAAAGCAGACTTTATGACTCTTCCAGAAGTGCAAGTCTTGTGATGAAAGATGTATCCTGGGATGGGACATCATGATGCATTTCCATTTAGAGTTTAGTTCTTTGCTGGTCTCTGCCAAGAGACAGCCACTGCAGATGCAAGGTGAGCTTTGGGGAGTTACTTAGCTTGGCATCAGGAACTGCAGGAGGATGGCTGTGGTGAGCCTGGGCAGTGCCAGTGCCTCTGCTGGGCTGAAAATAGTGGGTGGTGGTAATTTTTCCCTCTGTGAAGAGAGGAGGTGCTGTTGCCTGGGGTCATCCCACTTGCTTTCCCCTTTCAAATAGCACACGGGGCTGGGGAGGAAATGGGAGCAAATAATGGTTTTGACAAGGAGGAAATGAAATGGGGAAACTTTTAACTCTGAAAAAAGATATTTTTTATCAGGACCAATGTTTAGTGGTTTTTTATGTGTCTGTTTTTCACAGGGTGAGCTTGGACTTACAGGTCTAAATGTTCATCTTAGCTGGTGTCCCCGCCCCCACCCCCCCACCCCCCCCCACCCCCACCCCCCATTTGAAGGACTTGGGGACAGGCAAAGGAGTGTGTCTGGGACCAGGTTATTGTAGCTGCAAGAAAGAGGAAATGGTATTTAAAAAAAACATTTAATTAAATGACAACACTTGGGATTTCATTTAGTTCACATTACAGGAGGAATTTAGACTTCTACTGCTACCACCTGCTGCCAGGCTGAGCTGCGAGCGTTGTTCCTGCGTCTCACCGATGCAGGTGAACTTACTGCTGAACCACTTTCACAGTCCAGAAAGCATGACATTCCTTGTTACCAGTGGGAGGAAAGGCTAATTGAGAAGTGTGTATAAAAGCTGTAATGAGTAGCATTTACATGTATTGATTAGAAGTAGGGCCACCGTCTCTCATTTATCACCACCAGCAGCTGTGAAATTTTCCCCACGTCGATTGGCACGGCTCATATTCCCGCTCCTCTGGTTCTTTATTGCTTTTTCTCCCCCCCACCCGCCCTGAACCAGAGGGCTGATCCACCAGCTGGAATGGGCTGGTAATTACTCCAGCTTCTCCACCAGCTGCCACAATTGCCAAACCGCTGGAGTGAAAAATTCCATCCTGCATTTCCGATTTTTTACATTACTACTGCATAATCATATTTGACGAATAATTAACCTGGGTTAATACTTCAGGGAGCCATTTGCAAGTAAATTGATAAGCTGAGTGCTGTAAAGGCGCAAAAGGGCTAAAGGCTTTAGGAAGCTGCACACAACAGCCCACTGTCTGTGCTGTTTTAAAACATGCACACCTCGTGACCATCTTAATTAAGAGTGGTCTGTAGGTTCTGTCCTGCAGCCTCCTTAAACAGAGTGTGGCTCAGGAGGAGGCAGAGGATGGGAAATACATTCAAATGAAACTCTGCACTGTATCTGTCTCGTGGCGGTGGAGCAACAGACATGAATAAGTGCACTTTTCCTCCCTTTTGTATTTAGAAATAAATACTGTTAGATCGGAAAGTTGTTAGAGTTGAAATCAAGGGAAATTTTCCCTGCCAACTCAGTGGAGCTGGATGCAGGTCAGGCCAGAGAGTGGTTTTCCTCACCTTTAATAATGGCATTCAGGTCAATGAGAGAGCAGAGCTGAGTCCTTTTGCAAATGTAAATATTTGTATATTCTTTTCAATTAAGGCAGCTGCACTGTGTTTCAAATGTGTGCCTTTGCTTTGGTGTTGATCCTGGACTTCTGAGATAAGTGGAAAACCTCTCTATGAGACTTCTGTGGTTTGTAAATCCACTCTTTCTTCAGCTTCAGCTTGTAGAGTGTTTGGCACGTATCTTCTATGGAGCAGGATTGCACCAAATAGTTATTGTAGGTTTCAGCAGGGTTTCTTTGGGGGGGGCAGAGGGGAATGGAGGTGGGAAAAATATTTTTGGTTTGTGCTTCATTTTTAAGTCACGTAGTGGTACACATTTATTTTCATATTATTTTATGTTGTTGAGTTTTGGTTGTTTTTTTTTTTAAATATATTATAGCTAAAAAAAATTAAAGAACAAGCTTATCACAAGCGAATCAACAAAGATTATATAATGCACTTGTAAGGATCCTGTAAAAGAAAACCAGAGTAACTTATTTGCCAAAAGACAAGACTGTTCAAATAACAGGTCCCACTGTAGCTTTCCCTGCTGCGAAGCCTTATATTTAGCTTCATCAGCATGAGCTCTTTGACAGATTCTTGCTTGATAATTCAGCAAGAGAGAACAGACAAGCCTGCTTCCTTTAGAAAGACAGGTATCTAGAATGATGTTCTGACTCTAGAAATTGGGTATTGATGAGGCTGCGTGAAGGGTGTGGATTAGGGGCCCAGAGAATTTTTGTCATGTTTGTTTGTCTGGCCCAATGGTACTGTTATCTAGGCAAATACGTCTTCCTCAGGGTGGCCAGTAAATGCCGTAGGAATTTTCTGAAGTATGGTTTTGGGCAGAGCAATGGACAAGAATTAGAATTAAATAAGTCCTATTAGTGCAAATCTTACCTGGATTTTGTGTTTGGTTTGATTTTTGCTATGTAGCAACATTCCTTAGATTCACAGAAACATCTCATAAGGAATATGAAAATCTGTTTCTATTTCTGGGGAGAAATGCCAGAAAACAGTATCTAAATGATCTGAAAAAGTAAAGAACTGGGCACTTAGGATTTCCACAGAAACTGTGAGATTTGTTATCTCCTCAAGATTTCCAGCCTAACTCCTGATTTTTGGGAACATCGGTTTGACAGTCTTGGTGGCAGCCCAGATGTACCACACAGCTGCAAAGAAGAACTTGGAAGAACAATTAATGGATTTGTGTATCATGCGCTTGCACTTGCCAGCATGCCTCGAGCTGGTGGCCTGCACAACACTGTCAAGGCAGCCTTAGCAGAGTTACATGTAACAGCTGGACACCTAGCCAGGGGAAACAGTTCCCAGCCCAGGACACTGCCTGGCTGAACTCGCTGTGCAAAGCCCTGTGAGCTCCCCGCGAGGCCTCAGCACATCCCGGCACTTGTGCCCCAGGAATACCTATGGGGATACTGAATGGGCATGTGGAAGCTGCAAGAGCTGTGTAAGTTATTTCACCTCTACATGAAAAAGAAAAGCTATCAGAAGACAGTTAAATAAAAATATATGCATTAGGGTTTAAGAGATCAGGGCAGTTTTATTATTCGCTAAAGTAAGGAGAAGGAGGGAGAAGAAGATGGGATTATTTAAAATTAGATGTTGTCACCATGGTCCTATGAAGAGTGAGGCTTTCTGCAGCACAGCTTCCTCTTATTGGTATGCTGACTCTGGGAGCAGGTTTGGGTAGGTTGCTGTGAAATTATAAGCCACGTACCTGATGGCAACATCATTTTTCTTGAAAGGTGCAATATTTCTTTAAGAAGCATAAACCCTACTCACCTGGAATATTATCTATTCTGTCATTTGTAATAATACTATCTATTCTATTCTGTCATTTGCTTTAAATAATTTGAGGCTATCAAAAGTAGCCTAAGTTAAAATTTGCCTTATATGTAGTGATTTACCCTGTTGCTGGTGAGAACCTATGGATTTCTGGGTTATTTTTTGTCATTTGAAATCTCTGTAGTTTCAGAGAATTCCAAGAGGAAGAATAATTCTTAAAGATATGGTACATACACGATTTTCAGTGTTTTTGCTATTTTTTTGCAAATATACTCAGTTTAATAAGTATTTTATAAAAAACTTCTTCATTATACAGGACAAGGGGTAGCCAAACCCTGAATTTCTTCCTTAAGCCTCAGGCTGGGAGAGCTGTATGTATTGTGGCAGACATATGAGCCCCATATAAATCCCTGTTAGGAATGTAGTGCAGAGGGTTTCCATCACAAATATAATACACTTAAGGCTACCACTGTTAAGTCACTGCTGGTCAAAACTTGTGCACGAGGTGAGTTTGCCTTAGCAAGCGGTGCTAGAAACCGAGGTGGGCACTTCAGGATGTGGCCCATTCACCATAAATCTGAATTAGATTTTTCAGTTTTGTTTTCTTCCGCCGTGCAGCTTCCCAGGTCTGCCTTATCATTTCCATGTGGCCAAATTGTCGTCTGTCTTATTGTCTACTCAGCTGTTTCTGTGAGCATCCTTTTTCAAACCTAAATAGAATTGCACAGGGTGGCCTGGTGATTCAGAAAATAAATAAAGAATAACACAACTATGACTGTCATGCAGTATTCCCCTGGCATGTAAGCAGTCTGGCTGCCTTTTTTTTTTTTTTTTTAAAATAGAGCTTCTGTGCATGCGAGACTGAAGTCAGCGCTGGGCATTTGTCACCATGTGTGGTAATGCAGGGGAAAGCAGTTCCTTTCAGAGCTCAACTGTAGCACTAAGTGAAATCAATGGCCGAACAATCTAACACAATTGGTCACATATTGATAGAATTAAACACTGCTGTTAACGTGACTTGTCATTGATCTGACAAAAACAGAGTCCAGGGTAAAAGTCGCCCGAAGCCTTTAGACTCTGTGTTTATGTAGCAAAGGTTGGGAAATTATTCGCTCCATCTGCTTCTAACATTTTTTTTATTTTTGCTGACAGTACTCCTCACTCTAGAAAACACTTGCAGAACCTTAACCTCTTCATTGTCAGAAACCTGTAAATGTGCAGCAGCTCCCCTCCACCCTCAATGCAAAATCTGTCTTGGTTCAGGGCGTTGGGTCTCTCTCCCCGTGCATGCATGGGGGAACGCTTACAAATGTTGTTCCAAGTACTGGGAGGCTTCCCTGGGCTGGGAGTGGAGGAAGGCTGGTTAGCACAGGGACATGGTCATCTCACTCAGCTGCAGGCAGTCTGCCAGCAGGCAAACTCAAATGGTAGCATACCGAGTATTACTGTCTTTGAAACGGGGAGTATATCAGAAAAGCAGTTAGGCCCGTACCTACCTTTTCGTGCGCAACATATCTGGCTTATGCAGGGTGTAGCCTGTTGTCATGTAGCATCTATGGTCAGAGGGTAAAAATACCAATAAAGACGGCAATTAAGAGGTTGTCTCCTAGTATCACTTGAAAATAGTCTGCATTTCAGGGATCATTTTTATTGAGCTCTAGATTTGCATTGGTAGTTTAGCTGTTGGCCTTCTATTGGTGTGTCAGAATCCAAAAGATTTTACATTATGAAATCTTCAGCTAGCTGGAATAATTGCCATGCATGCTAGAAACAAATGTCTAATGAGCGCCTGAAATATCTGAGCAAATTGCTCCAGAGTATTTGCAGGGGAGAGTTGTTCTTAATGCTGCTGAGTTCTCCAATCTGACCTACGAGTCACACTTTGCTTTTAGGCTGATTGCAAACCTGATAATGTTTTCTAAAATACCATAAGATAAAGGAGCCTGGGTTTGTAAAAGCCATACCTTACTGGTAACTCATAGTCACCACATGTCAGCCCTGTGTTTCTGCACCATTTGCAGTGTCAGGAGAGACATTCTCACCTGCTCCGCACTCACAATCATTTCTCTCCTCCCCTCCGACAGCTCTTTGCCTCTTAGACTTCTATTTTGTTTGCTGTAATCTTTATGTTGTGTTAGAGGTTATAGATATTTGACGCTTTGATAGTGGGTGCTCTTCTTTGTTTGTCTGCTGGCTGCTGAGCACGGGCATCGGCGCTGACTGTGCTAGCAGGCTGTGCTCATGCCTGTGCCGATGTGGCATGCGGTACTCCTGGGCACCCCCAGCACCCCAGGGTGATCAGCAGCAAAAGGCTGCTGCACACCTCAGGTTTGGGGGAAAGCAAGGAGGAGCTGTGTTTGCGGGTTTTTTTTTTGTTTACTTTTTTCCAATGTTATAGTTGTATAATAAAAGCTTTCCACCCAAGTTCACTGTAGATATTGCTGGTGGATTGTTGTTGCCTGTGGCAGCCGCAATGGCAAGATTTGCTGTGCTGTGTGCAGCCTAGGGACTCTGAGGCAAGTTATCACACCTCCACAGCTCCTTCCTTTAATTCACAAGCCTTGAGAAGATGTAGGGAGGGAGAGAGGGAGAAAAAACTTTAATGTACACAGTAACCTAGTCGCAGGGGGGAGAGAGTCAGAAAAGACTTATGCTGCTTACTTGCACTTCTGGCAACATTATAGAAGCCCACAGGTTTCTTCTGAGTGGAATATGAGTTTTTCCAAGAATATTAGTAGAAAGGCATTCCCCCAGTAGGAAAGGAGCAAAGATACCTGTGCACAGTAATTATGTTCTCGCAGTCTGAAGCTCAGTGGGACACAGTGAGGGTGCTCATCCACCTTCTCTCCATCCTCATCATGAAACAGTGGTTCGTTGGTGGTATACACATCTGAACTGGAAATGTGAAATGCTGCAAAAATATTATCGTGTGCTGAAGTTGAAAGCTAATTGCCCATCATGACAATTCCTGGTAGAGTGATATGTCTAAATTCTCAGTGTGAACACTTAAAGCTCATTCCAGGGGTTAAAGAACCCTACTGACAGATGGGATGTCAGGAGGGAGATATAATTGCAAAACAGAAGTGGTAACCTGCACACCTTGGGAAGAGAACAGGACATAGCTCCTGCAGCTTCAAAGAAATAGCTGTGGCCAGGCCTTTGAACTCTATCAAGAAAGATCACGTCACCAAGAAGGCAGCAATGGGATGTGGCCTTCCTTCACACTGATGCTGTCTTCACCTCTCCTCTCTCAGTTGTACCTCTTTTCCTAAAGAAAGTTGTACCTCTTCTCTTTTCCTAAAGTGGTCTAAAACTTGGTGGTGGTTTCATGAAATGCCCTGATAAAGAATGTAAACAGTGTGTGAATTCCAAACATCACACTGCAGTCTGATGGAAACAGAAAGAGCGTGCACAAAAAGGCTTTCTTTCTCTCTTCTTTCTATTCAGTGGCTGGAGTAACTTTCATAAAAGTTCTTCAGATTGTGCTTGGGTGGTTTGGTTGCTTATAGCATGTGCAAAATCTGTTGAAATAGGAAGAAATTATGTGAAATGAATTTCAAATGTTTCGGGCTGGATCCACATCTGAATAGTGCCTGTAGTTTTTAGAGAGTCTGCTTTCATTTGCAGTAGGGAATTCAGGGTGTTTTTATAAGCCATAGGGTTGCATTATTTTCAGTAAGAGGCCTTGCCCGTAATGGCGTTTTCTCACCAAAAGAAATTAAGAGACAACTCAATTTAAGGTGAGTAGACTACGTGCATATACCTCAGTATCGTCTTCATGCTGCATTATTAAAGAAAACTCAGAAATCCTCATCTTATTTCATCACTCATTGCAAAAAAAATAGAAAGCTTTTCTTGTTTACCTGACACACCTTTACCTTTTAGAAGATAAAGGTTAACAACTTCAGTTATCTTCTAGCTTCTAAGTTTGAAGGCACCAGAGATTTTTTGGCAAAATCCCCAAAGTTAGTCCTTAGAAGTGCAAACCTATGTTTGCAGGGTTTCCCCTTGAATTTTTTAATCATCAGCGAATAGTAGTTCTGTCTAACAGCTGCTCAAAATTTATGTCAATTAACTTTTTCTAGACTTCATAGGATGCAGGAGCAATGGCAAACTCTGCCCTGAATTTCTTCCTATTTGCTAGAATAAGGGTACTTAATTTTAAATGAGGAACACTGAAATAACTACGTGTAACCTTCACGTTAATGTTATTTCATCACTTTCATCGCGGTGTAACACTGTAACAGAGAATTAAAACTAAATATCCTCCATAGACCTGCAGTGATGTATTGTGGTCACCAGAGACATTTTAAACAGTGCAGCCAGCTGAGTGAGGTTTCTGTGCTGTCTTTATCTCTTTGTGTCCATGAAGTGTTTAGTTCTTATTACAGCTTACTTATGCAGCCTAGGATTGAATTTTTTTCCCCCTTAACTTAGACAATTGGCTGATCAAGGACAGCTCTTTAAGCGGGGTTGAGGGATCTGTAATAAATTATCAAAGACCTGTGAAGCCGGCTTCATAATAAATTATCCCAAGTTCCATGCAGTCCCTAGCGTTGCAATTGGAATTCATGGGAGCCTGGCCTGACATGTCTCAGGAGAAAGTCTTAATCCTTCAAGTGAAAGCCTGAGAAACTTGGCATGACAGAGTGTGTAAGATAAAGCCACGATGATCTGCCAAGACTGTTTTAGAAATTTTGAGCTTAATGGCCTCAGCTGTATTTCTCACTCGTGTTGTTCCTCCTCCAATGGATCTCTATTGATATGGTGAAATATGGATCAACCCAACAGGAGGGGTGAACTTTTAATTATCTATGTGCCAAAATCTCTTGTGGTGTATGCCATGGGTTCTTGGTTTCATAAATATTTCTGAGTGTCCATAACCTTACTGACATGAGTAATTCCACCGATGGGAGAAGAACCCTCCGGGCCCAGTCCATGGCAGCACAGGTCCCGAGTAGGCAGGGAAGAGAGGATTTTCTGCCACTGGCATCATGCTGCGATGTCTCTACCCACTGTTTCAGTTCCAGGGTAAAAGAAAGCACGTATAGTGTGCCTGCAGAATCAGAGCTGGTAGCTTCTCAGTGTTTGTTTTACTGCAGTTGTGTTTTTGATTCTCAGGTGTATTTGGATTGAGCTGAACTGACCAGGACTCAGAGTGATCCATAAAATCTTCATGAAAAAAAAAATAAATCTTAAAATATCTTTTCTCTACATAAAATTGTAATGATGTTGAAGTGTTTTCAGTGGAGATTTTCTAGTGTAGAAAATATGCTGCTTTGGAAAACCAAGTCTCTCCCTTTTAGAGTAACATTCTTAATTTTTTCCTGTAAGAGTGTTGTGAAAGTCTTCCACCTTAAACCTACCATTAGAGCAAGATACTCTATTCCTGTGTCCTGCATTTATTTAACTTTTGAGAGAAGTTTCCTGGTTTTGGAGAGTAACAAAAATATGTTGCTATAGCAGAGAGACTGGAACCAAATAATTGCCCTCTGAGTCAGTCAGCTAATCAGGGGATTAAAGGTTAAAAAAAAAAAGTCCATGTGAGATGCATTAATGAAATATTTGTATGTGACATAGTAAGGTCTGAATGACAGATGTATGTCATTCCATGCAATATCATATGGGTAAAGCATCCACCTAGATTTTGTACTTCTGTATTATTTGTGTTGCAGTGTTTTCTCAAAACCCAAGGAGGACTGAATTATTATTTTACAGTGTGTTTATAAGCATTGGGAAGCTGGTCAGGAAAGTGAAAAAGATATGTTTTGTGATGACTGTAATAAATCCAAGGAGAGAACAATGGAAGCAAACTTAGAGAAGCGTCTGTTGGCGGATGATACGTTTTGTATTGTATGATGTATCCGTGAGACACATATGACACTTCATATAGGAACGACAGCAGCTATGTCTGCACACACAGTGTTAAAGAGAGAAATCATGTCATGCATAAAGATATTTTGATGTATGCCCAGGAGCCAGTCTGTCCAGTGATTAATATTAGTGCTATTCTTCCCTTTTGATTGAAACCCCTCTGGAGGGGAATGCAACCAGTAGCTTCAACATCTTATTATTAATGTTGCTGACATTAAGGGGAGCTGTTGCTAAAGTTGCAAGGTTTAACCAGATGGGTAACCACAGTATGCTGTTCCTCCAGAAAGATCTTCACAGCCCCACATGATATAGTGTGCCCTGGCTGTGACCCAGCAAGGTGTTTATCTCCACTTTTAAGAACAAGGATGATGTGCTGGATCAGCCCAAGAGGCCCTCCAGCATCTGACATGATCCATCATCCCTGCAGGCACCCTGCATAGTCGTCTCTGCAGAGCTTGGGAGGCAGTGGAGAAAAAAACTTGGTTTCCTTCAGCTGAAGGTATGCAAAAGATCTTTATTGGAATAAACGTTTCACAGGAATAGGTAACTCACGATGAAAGAAATTTCATTATGTAAAATCAATATTTCTTAAAAATACATATGTGGCTACTCCTATTTGTTTACTTTGGTGCGTGGTGTGAGATTGGTAGCTTTTGAAGGACTAGCGTGCAGTTGTTTGACAGTATTAGAAGTGCTGATACTTCTCTGATTCTTGCAACTCTGAGTAAAATTAACACCAGTTATTTTTCAGAATTAAATGCTGATTTTTGGTTGACTTGGGTGGGTTTCGGTTTTTTTTTTAATAGAAGCAATATGGGAGGTTGATCCCGGTCCTCCTGTTTCATCTGCATATGGACCATGTCTAACCTCGGGTGAGACCAGGACTGTTGCAGGCAGCTTCTTTTCACTGCAGCTGGTAGCTGGGCCTGAATTTCTGAGTTCTGCGCTGTGTAAGCTGTGCACTGATGCTGCATCCAAGATGCTGAAGCACATGTAGGGTAATCCTGTATGTGCCAGTGCTGGGCTCTGGGATGGCTGAAGGCTGCTGGGGCTGACCCAGACACATGAGTCCCACTTCACTAAAACACCAAGGGTTTGTGTCTGGCTTTTTCCTGTTGCAGAAAATAAATGAAGCTGTTTCCATAACAGAAGATGGAGAGGAATGTGCATCTGGGAGAACGCAAGGGTATAGTGTCACGTGGCATTAGCTTGGGAAATGAGACCTGGCTTTGTGTCCTAAGTCAGATCTTAGTGCTCCCAGATTCAGTCAAGTGCAGAAACCATTGGGGAGCTGGCTGTTTTTAGAAGCCCGGTCCGTTTCTTTCCCTCTCCAGTTCTGGTTTCAGTCTGAAATTTTGTTCTGGATGTTAGAAATTAGTGTTCTGCTATACACTGAGTATACCCTTCCTTTTCTGAAAAGAGAGTTTGGTGAAATTCAATTAACTGGTTTTAGCTACTCTGGCATTTTCCAATAAAAATAAAATAGTATAAAATCAGGAAGTTTCTACCTGGATCTAGAGGTCAAATTAATCCCATGTCAGAGGTGTAGGTTTTATAGCAGTCCTTATTGCCGAGCAGGGGAAATAAAATTTTCAAAATTTTGTTGTCTTAAAAATCAAAGTTGGAAAATATTTTTAATTGGGTTTTAGAGCATTGGGAATTAAATGAAGTAAGAGAATGACATACTTTTTTTTTTTTTTTTTTAAATACAAAAATGGTTGCCTGTTTTAGCCCACTCCATTTGTTCAAATTCAGGGAGGCTGGCTATTGTATTAGCTCTTTGTAGTCCCACTCTTTTGTAGAAGGGATTTCATGGCACTAGGTGCTGTATAAATACAAGACCAAAAAAATGGAGCAAACCCCAGAAGTTATAGCATTTTTGAAAAATAAGGAAAACCTAATGCTGGAAATATTAAATTAGAATGTGGAAATGAAAGGTAAAGAATTCTGGGCAGCCTTCCTATGAGGCATTAATTCATTCCAAAAGGTGCCAAAATAATCCCAATTTTCATAAATCACAGTATGGCTCAGTGTCTGGCAGGACTGAACCCTGTAATGCTGAAGCAACCGTGATACTGATGAGCAGGAATTTTGTTAAAGCCTTTTCTTTATTTTAATTGTTCTTACAGGGTGGAAAAGAGCAGAGCATACAACAGCTAGAAATACAGCAGATATTTTGCATACATAGAAAAGCAAACAAAATAGAAATAGCAAGGCATCGATACACATGAGAAAAATTGCATCAATACTTTAGTCATACATCAGCTTATGAATACTGTATTGATCTGTTTTTCGTCCAGCATCAAGATAAGATTAGTGTTACATGCATGGAGCTTCCTTAGCTATTGGAGGCAAGGATTAGTGATTGGAGCATGGGGACTGGTAGTCAAGAAATCCTGAATCGTAAGTTGGAGAAAACATTCCTGGCTTTCTTTTCCTGCTTTCCCTACCTGTTATTGTGGACAGAGAGATACTTCATACTTGCCTGTCTTACAGATCTGATGTCAAGTATCTGCTGGACAATTTTAAATGATTGTAAAATGTTGTATGTGCAGAAAAGCTGCTGCCTGTTATTCTGGTCCATGAGTGTCCCTTTCACACCGTTACTTTTTTTTTTTTTTTTGCTTTTTAGTATTTGTATCATTGTGGCATCCAGAGGCCCAAGCTAAGTGTCGTGTCACAAACTGCATAAGCATGTCACAGGAGATAGTGACTGTATTTCTGGAAGCAGTGTCTGCTCTGCAGATCAGGGCTAGGTGCCACTGCCTGTGGGCAGCTGCCCCTGCCATCCCCAGGGGCCTTACACTCCTCCTTGTGTCCTCCATCTCTGCCAAGTAACATGCCTTCCCCTCCAGAGTCTGCTGTGTGCCTCTGCCTCTCAGGGATGGGAGAGAATCCTCTGGTGATGTATCTTAATGAACACAGTAATGGAAATAATTATAAAAAGAATCAGTTCCTCAGGAAAATTGAGTTCTCCTAAGTATCAAGTCCGGGCCTGAGTTTCCTCCCTTGTGTTTTTAGTAGGAGAGAGGGAAAGTAGGAAAAACAAGTCACGTAGCTGCACATCATGACAATAGATAATAGTAAGCAGCTTTAGTGGCCTTTCCTGTCGAAGTGCTGCCACTCTCCCTGACAATTTGGGCATGCTGACTAAGAAGGATAGAAAGGAGAACGGAGCTGGTACAAAGGAAAAGCAGTGTGTACTGTACTTAAAGAAATTTAGATTACTGTCTTCCAGAGGAAAACATTTTTATTAACCAGCTTTGCTTTACAGCTTTAAAAAGGCATAGTTTTCCTTGTCATCTCCTGACTACATTTGTGTCAAGAAAATGCTTCTGAAGTAAAGTATGCTCCTGAGTTTGTAAGACATGGGGTTTGATACAGTTCATGTTGACATCTGTTGGAGCATCTTTCACTGGCCTTACTGGAAATTAGTTCAAGCGTGGGAATGATGGGAAGGACCTGTTTGTTTTTATATTCTCACTCTAAAATCCTTGTAGGGTCTTATGAATACTCTAATAACATCCTGCTTTCCCCCCTAGTTACCGTTTTCAGGTACAAATCCCTCACTAAAGACCCAGTTCTGTGCTAGCATGTGGCTTGGCCAAGCCCTGTTAGTAAGTCACCATATTGCAGTCTGAAGAAGCAGCCATTGAACTGTTGCGTGTTTTGTGAACTTCTGGTGTCTGGCAGAGTCTCAGGTTTGCCCTCTACCTTCAAATCTACTTTTTTTCATTTGATGGGGGGAAGTGAGAGAGAAAGAAATGTGAAGAAATCAGATAAACAGGCTTTGCACAGGGATTTTTAACACAATGCTGCTTTTATTTAAAGCATGCTGTTGTTTCTGTTTAGCAGCTCTGCTGCCAAGCTATTTCAGGCTTCTCCTGGGAGCCCCCTTTACTGAATCTGTGGTGAGTCAGGAAGTATTTCTCCCTGCATCACTGTGTTCCTGGGATAAAAGGAGCCAAATAGGAGAGGTGCTTTTGCCTTTCTGTATGGAGTACTGATCTGATTTACTCCCATCAGGTGAGCAGATCCTCCTTCGGCAATGTTTTACCTCTGTGGCTGCCTCCATGACAAGCTGGCATTCCTCAGCAGGAGCTACCTTACAGGCCAATTGCCTCTTGGTTTCATAGCAAAATAGGTCAAAGACCTTCCTTTTCAGGCTCAGGTTTGTGCACGTCCAGTCTGGAGCTGAATACACAATTAATCGTGCCCTTAATCCAGAGCTAGCTGTCTCCTTGCTGCCCCCTTCTCCCAGCTCAGTGAGCCCGTGCTCACTAGCCGAGTGTATTGTCTACATGCAGAAAGACATTGCAGGTGCTTTTCAGACAGCTGTCTGTAATACTAAATGCTAATTTTTCAGTGGCAAAAGTTCAGTGGAGAACGCAGTGCTCTTTGATAGGAATTTCATTTCTTTACAGGCCGTCCATGCCATGGCAAGATTAACCCACATGCATTTCACCTCTTTATGCCAGTGATAGATGTTGTCCTCCTGATCCTAAACACTCTTTCTCTGCATCTCATCCATCCACCCAGAACATTTATATTGAAAATACATTGATTTGTGGTGCAATTCTGAAAATCTTTTCTCTTCGCTTCCCAGCTGTGGATATATTTTAGCATCACACTTTAAGATATTGGGTGGAAAATGCTGGATATACCAAAATAAAAGGAGAGTGAGTTGCAAATCAGGTCTATTTCTTGTTTCGCAGATGGTAGGAAAAAAAATTAGGTCATAAAACTGCAACTACTTCAATTAATTTCTTGATTCAGGTTTGACCCTGCAAATGTTTCAAGTTCTTGAGGTGAATGATTTACAGAATGTAAATAGGTGTCTAAAAGCAAACTATTGCTGTAGTTTGAGTACTTTAACTCACCTTTACAACTAGGTACACGTAGCTACTGCAAACTGCAGATGTAAATTTTGCTTAAAGTGGGAGGGACTAATTTTTAGAGGAATATTTCTGTTTTAATTAGTTATCCTTACGAATGATGCTGAAACATGAACTAACACTAAGGAAGGAGGGAAGTTGTATTTCTACATGTGTAGGAGTCAGCCTGCTCGCATTTCTGTGTATGAGGTGGTCTGAGGATAGTTTTACTCAACAAGTATGTGTGGGTGGGTGGATCTATATACATACATGTATATTACAACAAACAGATTATTCCCAAATCTTAGTGAATAAATAAAACTTACACTGAATAAAGTAAAGCTTGTTAAAAGCACCCAGCCTACTCCCAATGGTTTGTGCCATATTCAGAAAAGCCAGTATGAGCAACAAAATAAATTGCATCCCCTTTGCATTAAGCTTGCACTAATGTTGTTGTTTTGCTTGTGATATTTTGATTGTCACATCCATTTTCCTTTGCTTCTTTTTTAGATTGTTTTCAGTGGGCTTTTAGCTGGTGTGAATGTACAGCGCTTCCCCACTGTTTGATGTTTTAACTGAAGATGGACCCATCGAGGAGGAAGTGTAGTTAAATTTGCTTGACTGCATTTTCCCCTTCTTGTTCCATTTCTAATTCTTTTTTAGCATGGTAATGCTTGAAAGACGGCAGGCAAATCTTTTTGTTGTAAACCAGCACTTCACATATAGCCAAATGGTCCTTGTCCAACAATCATCTTTCAAATCAACAGGAGTCTTTCCGCTGGCCTTGCCAAGCCCTTCTGTCGTTGGGAGGCTTACGTGTTTCAAGTGCTTTGCCAGACTGAGGTTTTAAGTAATCAAAGTGGCACACTATGGGCGAAGCGTTGTGTTGTTTTATGTCCTCTGCAGTCATTTACACTCTTGTCAACTCTGGAAAAATGTTTTCTCCAATTCCTCCCAAAATGACAGTGCTATATCTCACGGGTTGTGCTGGCACCAGAAAGTACTGAGTGACATTGGATTGGACCCTCTATGTTTAAAATTATCTTCAATTTATTTTGTCGTTGCAGCTCTTAAGACACTAACCAGCCACCCTCTTTGCCCATGATGTGAAGTCCAGCCTTGTGGTAGGAGCAAGGCCATTGTGAATCTTTGCTTGAGCACGGAGCTGGCTCTGAATGCTGTTTGGTGCTTTGCACAGCTTTGCAAAGCTGTTTGTGATATTTGCAAAATACTGTGCTCAGCTCTGGAGTCCCCTGTTCAGAAGCAGAGCAGGTACTTTTGCTAGCTAGCTCTGGCTGTGAAGTCCCATACTGGTTGTGACAGCACGTTATTATGTACCATCAGTGTTGAATCTAGGGGAAGACTATGAGACAACTAACAGTCCCAAGATCTAATAGCCCTAATTTTAATTATCAAAAAGCTAATTTATAAGATGTCTTACAAAACTTCATGAAAATGAGGTGACAGGCTGACATTTTAAGACAGCCATGTGCCATTGCTGGCATATGATGACAGAGCTATAGGGAAGAAGAAAAACATTTCTCCATTCCTTTTACAATGTTAGAAGTTATTTTGTGTTTCTAATTTTTCTTTTTAATTGTTGGAAATATTAGTGGAACCAGCTAAGTGATCTTCAGTTGAAGTATTGAACTCTTGTTTGGTAAAGACTTTTCTAAATATGCTGTTTATAGCACCTGAAAAAAAGTGTTATTGAAACCCATCTGAGTTTTTCCTCCCAAAAACCTCTTTTTCGGATCTTTAAAAAGGACAGAAACCTTTGTGATAGTAATAGTAATACAATAATAACGTCTCAGCTTTTCTTTATTTGCTGTTGAAAATGAGAACAGGTAAAGGTACAACATTTTTCCTGGTTTTGAGTTATCTGAGTTGACTTAATATTGACTTGAGAATGTGCAGGTGAATGTTTCTTAGTCCTGTTGTTACTTGCTACCATGTTAAATCCTGCAACCTAAAATATGGACCTCTTTCTTTAGAGTGCAATCCTATTGATATCTGGGTATACACTTGATTAAAAATACATTTGCTTGTATGAATGAAGCTACTTACAAGGGTAAAGTCCCATTGCTAAGTAGGAATAAGTTGGATCTGGACTGTGTAGTATCAGACTAGTTATTTGCAGGGACACAGTGGGAAGCGGAAGCCATTTCTTTCATATTGTACATCAAAATCCATTCAGATTTCCTAGAAGAGTCTGCTTTATTTCCACTTTATTAAATGTAGTCTTGCTTATCCTCATACCAATTGTGTGTGTGCATGTGTGTGTTTTCTGAATGTATCTTCCTTTATTTATTGTAATATGGGAATATTGTATTTTGCAGTCTGTAAATTAGACATTTGATTCAATGCAGTGGCAGAACACAAGAGTGTTAAAAACGTCCAGTTCCAGCAGGTGAAGCCAAGGGATGTTTAAAGCTTGGTGCATATAATGTTTATATTACATTAAGTACTGTGTTATTGCACAGGATGCTTATTGTTAATGTCTGTAGGGAGAATCAGTTCCAAAGATTTCAATTTCAATAAACTGATTATGTAGTTCCACCACATACAATTAGGAAGGTAGTAATGAAATGGTTATGAAGTCCCTTGACATTCTGTAGTTGTTTGTTTTTTTTTTTTAATTTTGTAAATAACATCAGGAGCATTCTAGGGGGAAGTGTTTATGTATTTATTTATTATTGATTTAAAAAAAACACATTTAACATTACTAGTTATTACAAATCCAGTCTCAGCAACAGGAAGGAGATAAGCTGTTTCCACATTATTAAATGCAAAATGTCTAGGGAATTGAGGAGATTTATCCTTTATATAAATATATTAAATATTAATGAATAGTGATTACAGAAATTAATTTATAGCTGCATTTAATTTTCTAATAACCTTTCATATCTTTATTCCTTTGTTGCAAACAATGCATATTTAAATACAGCCCCTTGACAAATACCTTGGATGACTACAGAATGATGTTGTCCACTGATGAGAGTGCTGCATGCACTTCATTGGATAAGAGAGGGAAGATGAAGTGGAAGATTCTGAATCCACTCAATGCTTTGTGGCTCAATAAGAGAGGCATATCATATCTTCTGAGGGGAAACACATGGGCAACAGAGGGAGAGATTCAGAACTTTGAAAAGGTTGCTGTGTCTTACTACAGACTACACCTGTCTTTTTTGGGAGACAGCGTGTATTATCGCCTATTTAAAAAAACCCCTAGAAATACTTTGTTTGCTGATTTTCATCAATTTGTGTGGAATATTTTCTGTTTCTATGGCTCGATTGGGAAGAACACTTGCATTTGTCTCACGTGCAACTTCTTGTCCCCATGAGTTGGTTTTTTACTTTTCCAGCTGCCAGTAACATTTATTGTTATTTTGTTGATTATTTTTGCTTTCATTTGAGCTCAGGTCTAGGCACAAAACAGCTCCAGAGGAAAGGTCAGTTCCAGTTCTGACATGGATTTATTGCATCATCTTGGACAGGTCAGTCTTGGGTAAGATCACGGTCAATCTACTCCCTGTGCCTAAGTTTCCCTATCAATGAAATAGGTGGGGGGCATCTTATTTCTTTTTCTTTTTTTCATCTAAACGAATAGATGCAGGAGAGCTGAACTTTTCTGTTGCTTCAGGTTGCTAGAGATAAGGCCTCAGACAGTAGGTTGGATGTGAATTGTATCTTACTGTGGCTGACTGCAGAGCTTCTAGAATTCCAAAATTTTTATGAACTCCATTTTTGCTTTTTGTATTTTGTTTTTTTTCTATGTAGATTGCAGGTGTCAGAAACATAGTGAAGAGAGAAAATAGTTCTGTTACGCATGCTGACTTTTTTCCTGTTCAAGATTTACCTGGCTTCTGGATGAGTCTTAATCTGAGGCCCGCCAGATATCTATGGGGAATTTTCACGGATCTTGAATAGCCAAAGAGAAATGAGCCTTTGTGTCCTCTTCTTTCCTTGAGCGTGGTTAGAATTGTGCCATTACTATCCAGCTAGAGGACTTCTGGCATTCAAGAAACAGGTTTTCAGTGATTAACTAGATTCGCATGATTCAGTGTCCCTGAAAACTTCACAAACAATAAATTCATCCTCCTGTTAGCAAGACAGGGAGATAGTTCAGGGAGACTTGGGGAAGAAGATGTAGAAAGGAAAAAGACAGCCAAGGATTGTCACCTTCAGAGAACATGGGAGCCCATTTCCGCTGGCTCAGACATGGAACAGAAATAACATTTTCAAACCGAATGGCACATGATGATGGTGTACATACAACAGGGTGGCAAAGGGATCTGTACAGAATTTGGTAATGCCAGTTGCATGCGTTGCTTTGCTGAGTAGTTCTCACTGTGGCTAACAGTGATGGGAAAGTACGTTACCTTCTTTATGTTAAGCTGATTTTAAACACTGGTGGTTTTGTCATCTCATTTGAGTTGTCTGCTAGTGTCTGCTACAGATCTGAAAACCAAGGCCCTTTTAAATACATGATAAATTTATGACAAGAGGGAATCACTAGATTCCAGGGATGATGAGAACATGTCTAAAGAAATGTTTAAGTCAGAAGTGGGTGGAACACAGTTCCCTCCTGCAGGCCACAAAGCAGGTGGTTCAGCACTGCTGGGACCTTGGGTAACAGGACTGTTTGTGTGTGCTCCTCCTGGTCTTTATTAGAAGGCGGCTTGATGTTGACGTGCCAAGTCAAACCTATGGAAGTCAATGGATGTCTTTTGTATTGAAATTAGTTAGGTTTGTGTCACACCTTGCAAAAGTAAGTTCACTGCCGATCAGCGAATCTCTTACAGAGCACAAGTTCCCTTTGCAGAGCAGATGTATCTAATTAGGGATCAAACCTGCAATTTGACCAAACAAACATGTTAAACAATCTAGATCCTCCTGTATTTTTCAGTTTTTCTAAATCATCAGAGGAGAGCTTGAAAATTCCAAAACCTGTTGAGCACTCAGAACCAGGACAAGCTCCCTGGGAGCCCACCCTGAGAGCAGTGTATGTGTTGGCCAACATGGAGTTGAGTAACATGACAACAAACAGAGTGTCAGGGAAGACTGCAGACCTGTTAGGTGTCTATTGGTTTGAGCATTGATTCAGACGTGTATTAGAATACAAAGAGCTACTCTGGATCTTGTCTCCTGGCCTGCTGCCAGGTTCATTTCCAAGCTCAATGTTTCAAGCTGCCAGCCTGAGTAATCTATGCCTTTGTGCATCTGGACATCCCAGCTTTGCTTGCTGTTGGTGAAACACATGCTGTTCTCTTTGTGAGAAGGCAGACAACCCCTCTGCACTGCTCTGTTGTGCTATTTGGGGCAAGTGATGTTGCATGAGAAGAGGATTTTTTGAATAAAGTTTACTTTGTCAAGCTTTCCTACCATCTGGAGTGAACATACGACAATCCAAAGTAGATACTCTACAAGGGTGTTTCAACTGTATTACAATGTGCCTGTCTGAAAATTTGAAAGCAAGGTCTTCAGTCTGGTGTGCTGCTTGGAGGCATTTCCAGTTCTGCCTGCCAGAGCAGAATCTCACAGGACTGAGTTTTGTGGTAAGGATCATAAAAATGACTGGCCCGATATGCTGTCAGCATAGTCTCTGGATGTGTTTGAACCATTCACATCAGTAGATGCACAAAAATGAATCCTTTCTGCATAAGTAGCTATTAACACCTTTAGCAAGTACTGCTATTTAAGCTTCCTCACTCCACCTTGACCCTGCTCTGCCCTCTGCACTGGACCCATGTGGTGAACCACATCAAAGAGCCATCCTGCTGAAAAGAATATTTTTCATATGTTTTCTCCAATCCAGCCAGTATTGTTTCCCCCAGCTGAGGCACCACACAGTTGCGTAAGAAGGGATGCCAGCACATCATGTTGTAACAGATGCATAAACACATGGACTGGGTGCAGAAATATATGCCATTGCACCTTCACGCTCTTTGCAGAGGACATAATATTATTTAAGCATAAAAATATGTATGCAGAAGGGGTTTTGTTTAGTTGTCACTTAATCCCCATGCCCGTACGTTGCGGCATGTGACTAGTTACACTGAAATTAAACAGAAATGTGTAGGCTTAAAATTGAACAGTAAAAGATGTTGATGCATGTCTGCCTATTCTAACACGTCAGGACCAGATCTATGAACTCCCAGCACGGCTGGAGGACAGTCAGACCTTTACAAGCTTCATCTTTTTGAGCAAGCCCTTGGAACTCTCCTTTATTCAGCTGATCTGTGTGAATGTCAGAGAGCAGAATTTGGTCAACTCGATGTAAATTTGGGAAGAAGTCTACCACCCCCGGATTTGGCTTTTTCAGGAAAAACAAGTCTTTGCTGAGTACTTTTATGAGAGGAAAAATAGTTGCGGGTATTTTTTCCTATTCTGTAGTGCAGGTTAGCATAGTGTGGTAATAATTATGTACTTTCTACACATGAAGCAGCTGTATGAAGTCGTTGGAAGAATTTAAACCACAGTAAGTAATGACTGGAAAGTCTTCGTGGAGCACCATCATTGCTGCTGAAATGACTGACAGGGATAAAAGTTAATATTTGGCTAATCATCCTAGTTCTAATAAAGGTTGGTGTTTTATCACTTTTATTAATGGTTTATTGGGAAGAAAATAATTCAAACAATGTCTCAGAAGGTAGCAAGGCAGTGTGTTCCCACACAGGCTGTCTTGGGTCTTTTGTGTGAATGGGCTCTAACAGCTTGACAGAGTGATGAGCTTTTGGGTGAAAGTAGAGGGTTACCTGGTGATACAGGGTGGGACTGGCTGAAATAGTCATGAGTCTGTATAAATGGTAGGGAATACCAAAGAAATGGATTTGGGGGAAATTGGATGCAAAGTAGTTGTGAAAGCATTTGAGCCTAGGGGACAGTAGTGAGGCCTGAGCGTTTTCCACTATTGAAAATGTACTTGATATGGTGATGATGGGATCCAAGAAACTCCAACGTCCCCCTGCAAGCATTGCTGCAGTCCTGCCAGGTGAGAGCACGAACTATGGAAGATCCTTGGCAAAAGGGTTGCTTTGGTTGCATGCTCCTGTTCAGTGTTCACTGATGTCTAATCTGTAGAGGATAGGAGTTTGATACCGTGGAGTTGTGCTGTTTAAAACTGTCCTTGTTGGTTGGAAAGACGAGGGCTGTCACTTCCAATGCATTCTCTGCGGTAGCACGTGGAGAGAAGACTGTACAGGTCTTTCAGAAAAGTGAGTCCATTTCAAAACTCCCGACTGGAAGTTTGACTGCTTGGTTTGGGATGTGAATTCACTACTCCTGGCTCTGGTAGCTGCAAGGAAATTGGCCCCCAAGGTTAATTGAGCAGAAAAAATTTCATGCTAATGGTGCTGTCAACTGCCATTACCACATCGTTGGTATTTCTTGTCATTTGTTACAAGAAAGTGATAATTCCTTGATATTCACTGGCATTAAAGTAGGAATGCCCTGTAGTTTTGTGTTGCAACATCACTAAAAGCTATCAAATGAGTTCAGGAACATGAATGGACCCAAACCTGTGAATTTCCTAGAGGAGGTAGGAAAGGAGTTTTAGCCTCTGGTTTGTGCACTTGTGGACCCATCAAAACCAAGCTATTGTACTTATGCTGAGCTTGTATGAATGACTCCACATCTGCTTCAGAAAAGGTTTGGGGGTTCAGAAACCAAAAAATGGTGGTACATGAGGACTGAGAGCTGACTGAACGTGCTTCTGGTGTTTGTCTTGGTGTGTGGCACTCCTGTTATGACCTTTCGGAATTTTCAAGCATATCTCGAGAATAACCACAATCTGGTGCATATTAGAGAAGCTGAGGATATTTAAATTCCAATATTGGTTTGTAATCAAGCTGTCTGTCAAAGCATAGGGTAGAAATGCCATGGAAAACTCTAGTTCTTTGTGGAGTGCAACTCGGTGAGATCTGGCCTCCAAATACAAAAACTCAGTCTTGGCTCTTCTGTTCCATTGAAATTATTTAAAAGTGCATTAAGAGGGGAATGCTGGTGGTGACACTACTAATTACCTGCATTATTCCTATCAACTGTATAAAATTTACACAGCAAAACCATGTTAAAACAAACTCCTTTTATTTTAAGGTACAAATTCTCTGTGTGTCATTTTGTCCCAGAGTGTGCTTTTACCCCAACAGTGCTGTAAACCCATAAAATATAGGATTTGTGGTGGTTGTAATTGGACTTGGTACAACATGTTACAATTGAAAATTGCTAGCCAGTTGAGAATTATTAATAAAATCAAGAATTTCAGGAACGGGGGCAGGGAGAGAAAGCTGTCTTTGGATGTTGTTTTTTTTTTCAGCGTGACTTTCAGCCTTGCTCAGGGGGGATAAAATGAGATGACATTGGGAAGAAAAGTACCTTACCAGAGCTTGTAGTTATTGCTGTTTTGAATGCTTATGCAGCTGCTCCACTGGAGCCAGATTGATCCATTTCTAGGCAATGGTCATTATATATCGTTTCATACAGAAAATGCAATGCTCTTCTTTTAAGTTGTCCTTTCTGATGGATGTTATTATGCTGAATCTTATTGCATTATATTATAGTTTTGAAATATTAAGATATTTATGTCTTTGGTAAGTACAAGAGAAGAGTGTGAATATGATACAGCGTTTGAAAATATTTGTCTTTGTGGAGGAGGAAAGTATCCTTGGAAGATGAGCTGCTCCTAAAGGGGAAATTCCACTTTCCGTTCCAGCATCAGAGGGTGAAGTGTGTGGGGCCTGCAGCCTCAAGGATGCCCTGATATGATTAAGCCCTTGTGTTAATGGCAGGATCTGTCAGCCATCTACTCTGACTTTCTCCACTGTTCCCGCTTTAATGCAAACTATTTTTTTATTCCAAGTGCAAAGTTATTCTCAGAAAACAGTGGGCTTAAAAGTTGCCTATATAAGGCAACTGCATTTGAGATATTTTTTTTCATGAGCCCCCCTGCCTTTAAAAACATAAGCAATTAACCCCACATATTTTTAATATTCTTGAAGTCACTGTTTCAGGGGTTTTGCCCAAGAATCCTCATAAAAGAGGAGGAAAACAGCACAGAAGAAAGGGAAGCTGTGTGGGAAAGGGGAGCCAAGGAAAGCAACTGTAGTCTGTGACCGATTCTTTCTTAGAAGAGGCAGGTCAGGTGTCAGGCTTTAATTGTACGTATGCTAGGAGAGTGCAGCCCCAATGAAGAGCCCTGGAGAAAAATGTAGGGATCACTGTAGGAGTGCTTTTGTCCCCCAATATCTGCAGGATTTTTCTAAGGATTACAGGATATCTTTGAGTTTAGGCGATTAAAAAACATTGACCACCACGATCTTTCTGTATAAGAAGGAATGGTGTGAATTTTTCTGTGACGATCATCAAAGTGCGAGAAAAAGGGTTCAGAATTATAGATTTGCACCCCAGACCCTTATTTTTATAGTCTTGTGACCACTTTATATTGTAAATAAATGAAGGGTGCATATTCTTGCTTCCCCCTTTAGAACCATGTACTTCAAAAGGAAATGAATGAAGGGTAAGACAGCACCTATTTTACCTAGATATGAGAGTTAAATGTTGTCACTATTCTTTGCAGTGACTAAACCAGTTTTTTCTATCCCCTGAGCTGTGTCCTGTACTGGGTAAGCCTGAAGTTCTGATATGATGTTCTTTCAATGCTCGGAGCTCAAGCACAAAGGAATGCTCAGTATGCTGCCGGGTGCTGTAGGTATACAGGAGCCGATGCTGCCATGCCTTTGCTCTCCGAGGGGTCAGCCCTGCTCCACAGGTGTACAGTGAATAGGATGCTCAAACAACTGACAGAGTCTTAGCAGTGGCTCTGCTGTACTTGCTGATGCTGGCCTAATATTTTGCGAAGATATCCCTAGAAAGGCTGTGGCAGAAAGATCAACCTCTACTAAAAACAGCTGCTAGATGAAGCCCATCCACAGTGTTGCTCCCTGTCAGCCCCCAAGTCTGCTGCTCATGGCTTAGGAGAACTGATACTAGTGCTGCTCAGCCCCTTGCCTGGCACTTTGTGTGCTGCAGGGCCCTTTCCCACCCAGCCCACTGGTATTTTGGAGCAGTTGGGCTGCCAGCACTGTTGCTGAGGGGTCCCAGCGCAGAAGTGCTGCAGGTAAGGACTGTACTTTTGAGACCATCGCCACAGGGCAGGCTCCACTGAGTAAGCATGGTGTCCCTCCTTGCAACCCACTGTGCTAACATCTGGCCCCAGCACATGACACAACAGAACCACCTTGTCATCCTGCAAGTTGGTATGTCAGGTGGATGCACTATCATATAACCCAGTGTTCAAGATCTCAAACTCTGCAAAATTCAGAGGTACTTTAAAGAAACCTACTTTATCATAAACCAGCAAGCCTGTAGCTTAGTGCTGCAGTTTGTCTCAGTGTTACTACATGATATAAAATGAAACTTATGGAGAAGAAAGTTAAAAGAATTTTCGTGCTGTTCACAATAGATATCACTCTATATTAATTGTGTACTTGCATCTGCACAGCTGCCAGAGACCTGGTTCTTCAGTGCCAGACAGAATTGGGTAAACTAGAAGAAAATATTTAAATTCTTACAAAGCCTTGCAACCTCTCTAAGACCTGAGAGTAGTACACTCACTCTTACTCCAGGAACATAAAGAAGCATCACCAGTGCCTCATGCTCATGTTATTTCAATGAGTCTGCTCACAAGAGTGAAGTTGTTTCCTGAGACCTTTGTAGTATTGAGCCAAATACAGGTTACTGCAACATGCTCTTCTGCATCAGACAGTGAAAGTAGAAGGGAAAGCCTCCTTCAACTGAAACTCCAACATGAATCCCAAACTGCATAGTCTTGTGCTGATTATCAGCTGGATTTATACTCTGTATCTATTTTAAAAGCTTTTCATGTTGGGTTTTTTTTTGGCTTAGGTTAACAAAGTCTAGGAATGTGTTGCTACCCTCGGCTGTTTTAGGCAACCCTGTCTGTGGTCAGTTTTTGAAAAGAAAGGATTCGGAGGCTGCTGTTGTACAACATGCCCCTCCTGTGTTTCTCTGCAGTTAACTTGTAGGCTGCTGGAGCTGTGCGGAAGGGGCTTGGATTTGTTCCCAAACCAGTGCTCCACAGTAATCTTATCCAAAAGCCAAGTGCAGTTTTAGGACATATTTCAGCCGTGAACCAAGAGAGCAGCATCAGAACAGGAAAATTTTCATCGATAACAGATCATGTGTTCAGCTAGCTAAGAAGGACGAAAGAAAAAGATATTGTATCTATAAGTCTAAGTAAGCCTGTGGGTGTGTATTAAGGGCTTAACTCAATTTGAAAAATGCTGCCCAAATTTGTTTCTACTGTGAGCAAAGTGTTTCTAAGCCTCAGATGAGCCATTATATTTATCCAGCATGACATCTGTTAAAATATTTTTGAATGAAGAGCCTGTATAGAGCATACATAATAAGATAGCTTTTGTGAGCATGCTTGTAATCCTGATAGACGAGAATGGCTCATTTGGAGCCCTCCCAATTTTATGCTGTTTAGGAGGTGTGCTAGATCCCAGGTGAAAACCCACAAGAAAATGTAATTAGTGGAACAAAATTTAGTGTGTATGCCCCACGGCTAGTTTTAACATTGCAGCAGCTTTGCTGCTAATTTTTCTTCTTCTTCGAAGTACTGAAAACAAGAGATTATCAAGTTAGGGACCTAATCACATCACAAAATCAAGCCTTATTTCCCAGTGCTTCCATATATTAGTTTTTTTTAACCTTAAAGAATATTTTTAAAGGGACCCAATCCTCTTTTCAGTAAGAAAACAAAACAACCAGGCTCATACGCTTTGACCTTGGATTGTAATTTGGCAGGACCCAGCTAATGGAAACACTTCCACTGAAATAAAATGGTCAACTTTCCTGAGTAAAGATTTGTAGAATCTGGCTTCTGGTTCACCAAGTTTCAGGCCAAAGCAAATTTTACAGCCAAGTTATAAATATTTGAAAAATGGGGAGCATAATGGAAATGCTGACACAACCTTAACCACAGAGGCATAAGCAGCACAGCGTTACAATCTGGTGGTGCTGTTTTGACAGTGGTTATACGATAATGCAGTCCAGGTCTGGAGCACTTTTAGCTAAATGTATCAATATGAACCTAATTTACTTAGACCTTCATGTAGTCATTCACATTAAAAATCTCTAGTGTTCTGATGTATAGATCAAGGCGGTTTCTTTCTCCCTGATTTATACCAGACAGGTATATGTTAAAGTACACAATAAATAGGCAGAGTATTAAATTGCTGAGGTGGTGGTTCTTCAGAGTTTTCTTCAGACCACCATTTACTAAACAATATCACAAGAGCTATATATCCTTCGGAGTGTTAATATGTAACCAGAACAAACAGAGGACATAGGAAAGGTGGCGAAAAGTTAGATATATAAGCAAGAAAAAGTGAGTTATTGATTTTATTGACTGGTCTGTTAACTTCTGACATTGCAATAAAGCCTTATTTATTTGTATACAGAAGACTCAATTACATAGATACATATCATTTTAACAACTGGGTTATCTACAGGAGAATTGCAGCTTCATAAATAATATAGACCTGCATTTCTCAAGCTGATGTTTATCCATTGTTACCATTTAGGAATTTGTGGTGTCCACAAATGCTCTTTGGAGGAAAGTCATTAGAATAACATCAAGTAAAAACAATGCTATTGTAATGATGCATGTGTGAAGTACATATACAAGTGGTGTACTTTACAATGACTGAAATAAAACCTATTGCATCCTGTTTTGAGTATACAACTGTTTTATGAATGTCAACTGTGCATATTACGGTAAAGGTCTGGACTTTCCCTGGAAGCTCTTTAAATGCTGTTTTAACTGAGAAGATGATAAGTATGGATATAAGCTGGGTTTTTTGTTGTTTTGGTTTGGTTTTTAGTTTGTTTTCAATCTGGATTGAGTTTTGAACCCAGGCGTCTTTTGCTGAGTGAAATCTACCTAGTGCATTATCATCTATATAATCAACAGGCCGTACAGAATAACAAAGGGAGCAATCTGAGTGCTGGTTAACAGAATAACTGACTGTGACCAGAACCTCACTTGGGACTATATAGTCTGTAGTCAACAAATATTATTTCCTCCAGCAGTCCTTCAGTAGCCAGTATGTGGCGAGAGTTAAGGAGAGGCAAGGTAGTGAGAGTAGGAGCTTTTTGTGCCGATGTGAGGATGCTAGTGCAGTGGCTTTGTCCCAAAGATAACAAGAAGTTATTCCAGGGACCTGAGGGCACATTCTTTCAACATGGAGGAAAGGCAGCTCTAGAGCCCAGTTGCTCAGACATTGCACCACATCCAACATATGTTTGCCCTAAAGATAGGGTAGTGTCAGGGGGTAAGAAGTCTGTGACTAGAGGAAGCAGCATGCTGGCAATACCCACCCATGCAACTGCTCTAATTGACATGTTCCTTTGGTCCAGGACTTTTTTAAGCTCTGAAGGCCCAACAATGCCCTTTGTGTGTCAGATGAAAAGAGCTGGTAAAGTCTCGCAGGAATTCTGTGATGGTTGAACATTGAGCCTAAATCTTGGTTTTGCCAGATTAGCACCTGATCTTTCTTTCCTTTATGGCAGCCATAAGGAACAGATGGTGGAAGTGTTGGTTATTTCAAACCAACCCTGGCTGTCTTTTGTATGTCCTCAAAAGCTGGGATCATAAAAGAAGATATTAAGAAGGCAACAGCAGTCCACTTCGGAAAAGCCCATCAGGTGTGCTGAACCATCTGCTGGCTGCTAAAGGATCTGACTTGTAGGAAAGGTGGGCCCAGGGTCCTCTTTTCTCCAGGTCCTCTGTGCTCCAGCGTAGCCTGACACAAGACGGCTTCTGCCTAGAAGTAACACAGCTGTGTTGGTGACACACACTGTGTGTGTATAGAGCACCAGATGAGCACAGCTGTGTGGCTTCCACACCAGGACTGGCTTCTGTCAGCTCAGCTGGGAGTACGGCCAAGATCAAATCTGTTTGTCTGTATGTGCCTCTAGACGTTGTCTTATTTTTTATAAATATAGGTAGATTCTTCTAAAGGGTTGCATGGGTCAAAATCAGATGAAAGAGCTCTTACAGAAAAGTTAAAAAATGTTTTCTTTAAAAGCATTTTTAAAAGGAATCAGTGTTTACTTTTTGCCCAACTCCAAATTATGTTTAGTAGGCACGTACACAGTCTGAGATCTGACATAATCCTCAAAATAAATAATATGACAAATGGAAGCTGATGCTGGTTTTGTGTTGTTGTGTAATGGAGTTAGAATAATGACAGGACAATAATATAATAGAATTCTGCAATGCCCTCACTCTACTTGACTTTAAGTGGATGTAAAATCTTAGAAATGAGAGGACAATAAAATAATGCTTTGTAAAAAGGATAAAAGAATAATGTTACCTAAGTCTATTAGTGACATAACACACTATGAATGCACTTAAATTAATAGCATCTTTTACCAGTAGATATTTTTCAATTACTGTAATGCTGAAAAAATAAACAGAACAATAATGTAAAAATGAAAGGGATATAGGAAACTAATTTGTTTAAAAATATGTATCTATATAGAGAGACACATACATATATATACAAACACAAGCATTCTCATGGCTTGGAAACAGTTTGTATATTCCATATAATTTAATCCTGTTAGGATGTGTCATAGTGCCCTCTCTCACTCTCCGAAGCAAGTTGCCTGCTACTTGGTATTTTGGCAAAGCTGTGTGGCTTATTTTTGCTTTTTTCCTTCCTGCACAGTGTGTTGTTATTAAGAGGTCTTGCCACGACAAGTCATTACTAACCAGGAGATCTTTCATGCAACAGGACTGTCCTGGCTTATATGCCTGTTGTCTGTAAAGCTTTTTTAACCTGTGCTGTATTCTTAAACCTTTCCTAGAGAACTAATTCAACACCTTGAAATCTGGTGAGAGTTTGATTCACATAAAGGCAAGATCAACATACTAGAGGAATGATAGCCAAATGTTTGTAAACTACTTGGTTATTTCCCTGCAGATCTGTTTTAGGGTATTTTTAGTGTGTGGAAGACCACCTTAGTGGTTTCTGCAGAGTGTTTCGCTATCATTGTCAGTAAATAGCTGCTCAAATTCGGGAGGCAGAGAGAGTCCTAGTGCTGACTGCTGGTTCTTTAGGTCTTTTTAGGTCTCATATTTTGAGCATTTTGTCTACAGAGGAGAGAGTGGATGGAAGTGTGTGTATGCATAGGAAGTAAAAGCCTTGTTGTGTGTTTTAAACTTGGTTTAGCAATGGTCAGGCTTGATATAGCTTGCAAGACCTGGCCAGCAGACTGAATAAAAACAGATAAATATAAAGTGTTTGGGAACTCCTGGCAAAAGCTCCTTGTAAATAGTCACTACAATTGATTTCAGACAATAATAAAGAGGCAGAAGTTAATTCAGTTCAAGATTTACAAGATCTGGAGGTATGCATACCATGAGTTTCTGCAGCTGCCAGCCAACACTTTCATTTGAAATAATGGCTCACCCTGCTGAGCCACATCATGAGAACTTGCTGCAGATATCAAACGGCACAGGCTGCTTTTGATGGGGGAGTGCTGCTGAATTTTTCTAGCTAGGAATTTCTGAAGGTACATGTGCAGCTAAATAGGTTTATAATGTAGACTTACCAGTCTTGTGATTTAGTCTGATCTAGGAGCATGGTCTCCTGCATACAGAGTTGCTGCCACTGTTAAGGTTTCCTCCTGGATCTCGACTGGACTCCTACAGTATGCTGCTCTGTGGGACGGCTCTTTCAAGAGTCTCAATAAAGTCTGAACAGCTGAACAACCTGTAATGAGACACTTGATGGAGCTGCCCCACAGGGCTGTGTAAAGACCACAGCAGTGAGTGTAAAATTGTTGAAGACACCACAGGGATGAAATCAGACAGTGAACTCAGTAGCACGAGTGATAAACCACTGTCGCTCGACCATACTTGCTGGTCAGGATGCTCCAGTAGGAGTTTCATTATATTGTGGCGTGCATTTTGCTGAAGATCTAAGTGCCAGGTGCTTTTACTGGGTTTAATTTGATGCTTACTCCCATAACTTGATATTCCTCACTCACTGAACCAGGTGATTTGAATTTCTAAACAGGCTTTCATAGGACTGGTAGGACACTAGGTTCATCCCTTCCTTGCATTACAGTTATTTCTTTCCAGTCCCTGGAAGGTGTCAGCTGAGAGTTAAATTTCTGTCATCAGACACCTACCTGTGCCCTATCCTTTGTAAGTAAGTCTATCAATGTAACTTGTAAAAAGCAAATGTCAAGACATGCTACCCTTTTCTTCCACCCAGAAGCCTGAATTACGATGCACCAGAGGCTGGCTGCATGTATTGCCTGGCTTTCCGCAGCCTATAGTGCCAGCAGCCAAGCCTATGATCCATAAATTGCGCAAGGTTCCCCGGGTAAAGGGCAAAATATGTCATTGTAAGAGATTATAATAGTCTACCTTATTTTGGGGAGGGTACATCAGTCAGATGAGGTGGGTGAGTGTCAGGAAGTTGGGCTTTTGGTGAAAAGCTTGCCCTCTGCCCTGTTAGGAATAAAAGTGCACACATAGATCGACACTGTAAAAATCATAAAAAAATCTTAGTTAGCTATAAAGATAGCAAACTGTAGCAGTTGTTCCAAAATAGATATTCTTTAACGTGCTCACTCTTTGGCATTTAGTAAGCTTTCAGGGATGGAAAGAAAGGAAAGTTTAATTTAGAGAAGCCTCCTGCCCTTCTTAGCTAGGGATCAGCTGCCCAACATGAAATAATAATGCATTCAACTGTCCATCTTCTGGTAAGTAACCTTTATCATCATTGCATTCACCAGCACTAACAGCAAACAGTGAGTATGAAATGTATGAATTCAGGGAAAACTGATAGGGTCTTTGTGACCTTAATGTGATTATATTTGTGCTAATGCATACAGTATAAAAGAAACTAGAACTCTCAATATGAAGGGTCCAATTCATAAAAAATGTATGCACCATTAGCAAGGGATTTTTATGCACTGTACTTAGGGGGTGAAGAAAAGTAGAATGAGCCTATTTTGAATAAAGAACGTACTTCTGCAATTATATTCCTTCACCTTTTCAGCAGTAGCAATGCTTTTTTTCTCACGTAAATTATCTAAAGTGGAGGAATATTCATATAGGCACCAACAAGAAAAAAATTCACTTGAGGAAAAGAGAAAGAAGAGGATTAAGACAACCAAAGAGAAGCAAAAATGAAGATGAGAAACAAGAAAATTTAAGGCAGCTGGGAAGGCTGGTTTTTTGCGTAATCTGTGATTTTTGTCCCTTGGTATGGTAGGGTTTTTGTTTGGTGGTAAATATAGCTGGTGGTTGCCCAGGAGAAGTTCTTTGTGGTATGAATCACTTTAATAGCATGATTTTCATTATAAATAGTCATAGAGTTTTAATGTTATCAGTCCTGATACAGAAAGATGCAGGTGCGTAAATACAAGCCGAGCTCTGTGCATATGGGTAATGAGGACAGTGATTTCAGCTACTTTATGTGTCTTGTGGGAGAAGATCCTTAGGAGAAAATACCCCCAGGGACCAGGAAGAGGTGAGATTTTGTGCTCTGCCGGCAGAATGATTTTGAGCTTTGCAGTGATTTTGGTAATTTTGCAGTTGCAACTATGTGGCAGTTTCAGGTAAGTATAAAACTGTGTGTTCTACTTACTGAAGTGCTGAATGATATAGTTAGTAAAGCAATCTGCTGTATTCGTTCTGCTGTCTAATGCAATCCATTTTCCATGCAAGACTTCTAGCTTTTCTGTACAGGATATTGCATTGACATATATGATAATGTGGTAGATCATTATGGCATTTCCTTATCACACCACAAACTTGTTCAAAGGTAAACCGAAAGGTTTTTATACATAGGGTAGGGGAACATTAAGAGTGTGAGCTATGTAAGCTGAGACAACCTGACATTGTGGGACATCAGCACAGTACTTGTATGTTGTACTAAAATGATTGAACAGTACAATAGTATTGACATCGCAACATCGTTAGGTTTCAGAGTTAGCAGGTGCTGTGGTAATTCTGCCCTCACCCAGATTTCTACTTGTTGATTTTCTTAGTGAGGCTGAAATCACGGCCTAACAATAAAAGCTTAGAATCTGAACCAGAGGTCAGCAGGAAAACATGAATTGCTTAAGGATCTGTGGGATAACCTGATACTTTGAGAAGTTTTATACAATCCAGATGAGTGAATTGTATGCCACAACTTGGTCATGGACTGCAAGAAGACAACCATCTGACTACTTAAACTAAATATGAGAAGTCCAAGCTTAAAATCATACCTTTCAGTGGGTGATTCATTACTGTAATTTAATTTCTGAGCTTGATTTTCTTAGCTCAGGTAATAGGAACATCTCTAATAACCATAAGATAATACCGATGTAAAACCGATTCAGCATAAGATCTTGATTTTTTTTCTTCTGCAAGTATTATAAAACTTTGATGTGTTTGTGAAATTCTGTGTAGCAATCTGATTACTAAGGTTTTAAGGTGAGGTGATTTGGAAGGGCTTCCTACCTACATCTGAGGCAGCAGGGAAATGAAAACAGCGAAATTAAAAACCACAATATGGTTCTTTGCGGAAGAATGAGGATTGTTTGGAGGGAATGTTACATTTTTTCATTATCAGCTGCATCTTTTTCTTTCAGCTATTAAAATTTGTTCAGCAAGATTGCTCCTGGTATAATTGCTGACAATTAAGGGCTCATTTAATGAAGAGCTGTGTTACTTTAATCAGAAATGATGGACTTTCGCACACCATACCTGATAATTTGAATATTATCAGTTGATCTATTTAATGCCTTTAAAAAAGTTATCTTTTTTTCTCCTGATAATGTCTCATGATCTAAATGCAGCTATGTTACATGCTCAGACTGTGAGTTTATTAGTTTTGAAAATGTAAGACTTCTCACAGGCAGTATTTTCACTTTAATGATTTCATTCTTAAAGCTGTATCTTTAATGTGAGTTGACTCAATGAGTAGTAAAAAAATACTCTTGATTTCTTATTGTTACAGTTACTGAGAGATAAATGCAAGTAATTTATTATCACATTGTGGAACTGTATCTAAGGATTTTAATATGAAGTATTGCTTGAAATGCTGTGTTCTTTTATTAATGTTGATTCATTTAAAATATTTGCTTAAATGTGTATCTCAGAAGGTTTTATATATTCTTTTGATTAGTGAAAATCTAGTATTATTAAATTTGATCTTGTATGTTTTTCAAAGCATTGAGTCCTAGAGAGGTGGCCCAGCATCTCCCTGGTTCTGATATATGTGAGAAATATTGAATTCCTTCCTGAAGACAATGAGGAAGTTACTTATTTCCAGATCATCTGCTGAGAGTTGACTTACGCTGTGGTTTGAACCCTGGCTTTGAGTGAGCTTTGGTGCATTTTGAGAGGAGACGCTGCTGCGCACCGTGCCTTCGAGCAGGCACAAGCTCATCTCTGCAGATGAACCAGGAGGTCCAGGACAGAGCGGGATGTATGTGTTTAAGGCACTTGATCATATATCCCGTAATGCTCTTCAGTATAGTGGCATTTGCCAGTCAGCTGCAGCTTCCCTGCAAGCATCAGGCATCACGTGAGACCAGGGCTGCTGGGACGGGCAGTGCATCCAAGTGCAGGGTGCTGGGCGCATGTACAGGTTCACCTTGTCAGAGCTACTGATAGCCCTGGAGTAGCCAAGGAGTCACAAAGCAGTTTTGCATTTTGACCCGTTCTTTCCTGAAGAGTGTAAATACAGCTGGGGAGGTGTTGGTGCCTAAACGGTGCTGATTTGAGACTCTGGATCCGAGTCGCTCTGTCCATTAGATGCTCATTTGTAAAGCAGGGATTAGAGCATTCCCCCCTTCATGGGGTGCTCGGAGATACAGACATTTAGAACTGAATTACCTGTTGTGTTGCTGAAGATGTGTAAGAAACAAAAAGGAAGCAAACTGTAGAAAGCCTGTTTATAACTAGTGCATTTACAGTTGTAATTTTGTGTGAGACTCAGAGACCTTGGGGATGTGGAATTTCTTTTTCCTTCTGATGTTTCTCTTGTGGTTTTCTCATTTTTGAAACAGATATTGTTCAACAAGATTTTTTACTTAGTTTTGGGGATTTCATTTTTTTATATTTTTTGGTAAGGGGAGAAAAAGGTTGCGTTTGTTTTACTTAGCTTTATTTTAAATAATATTTTATTTTAAGAGGGTTATTTTACAATGTTTACAGTGCACTTCAATTTTTTATTGTGTCATGCCCTTCCAGCCCCTTGGCAGGATGAGAGGTGAGTGTATGTATTATATAATTTATAATTAATTTATCATGAATCACATATGATGAATACTGCTTATTAAATATTAAAGCCTTGTCTGCGGTCCTGCCTGTACCATGGCAGTAGCACTTGGGTCTGTTCATACGGTACCACTGAGCGAACTCGTCTGCTTAGGCTGCGATGGCAGTGCTCAGTTAGAAGTGAAGTCTTAGCTCCCTGCCTAGGCAAATGGTGTTAAGAAGAATTATTTCTCTTTCCAGAGTAGGTGCCCCGTTACTACCTTCCCCCTACCCCTTGTGCACCAGTAATCAGAGGTATTATGAGAATAAAATCTCTCCAGTCATAGCTGAGAACGGAGAAGGTGCTACTGGTAGCTCCCCAGCTCCATAGGGATTGCTATGAATCCTGGTTCCTTGCCGCCATACCCCTCGCGGATAGAAATCTGAGCAGCGCTGGAGGATAGCCTAACAGGAGGTAATGGCCTGGATCTGGACAAGTGGAAAAATCCAAGCCAAATTTTGACAGACCATTTATTATTAGTGAGGACTGGAATTTGGACAGGGGAATAATTTACCTGCAGAGGTCATGCCAGCATCTGGAACTAATGAAATCCCAAATAAAGGCAGTAAAACAGAGGGGGAAAAACAGTGTGGGGGGTTGTGCGCTGCCAGTTTAGGGTAATGGTCTTAATGAAGGTATTTTTCCAAATTAGTAGCAATGCGTCTGTGAATCAGAAATAGTAGCTGTGACACAGAGTTCTCCCAGCTCCTCAGATCCTTTGAAACCAGAGGAATCCACCCAGTCAACATTATGAGACAGAAGAGGTAAAGTAGCCTTCCACCAGTGTTTTTTGCTCTGCTTTGCTTTCCTGGGAGCTTTGACCTGTGCGTCTCAGCAAAGATAGTGTACAGCCAGGAACAAATGCGGTCACCGTGTGTGATGCAACAGAACTTAACCCTGAAATCCTCGCTTCACTGTGTTTACTGCCAGCCCAGCAGGAAGATTTTCCTGTGCCTTTTGAAAAAAATCTTGACTCTTGAGCAGCTTTTAGGGTGGGTAGATTAGAAGGGGCATGAGAGGAAATGTGAGAATTTCGCTCTGAGAATATGGCATGCATAATTTGATATCGGGTGCCATGTAAGACCACATTCATGCACATGAAAGTGTATGCTGTTTTGCTGAAATGCCTGCATCATAAGGAAAGTGAGCTAGAAGCAGCAGAGTGTTAAAAATAGCACTGAAATAAAAAGATACATCATCTGCGATGAGTGACCATATGAAAGGAATGTAACCCTCAGTGATTCCAATTAGTGCAATGCAAAAGGAAAGGAGTGTAATTAATTTTGGCTTTATGGTCCTATATAAACCAGTATAACCCAGTTGTACTACACGCAGCTTGTGAGATGAAATACTGCAAAATCCTTAGGGTACAGATAAGAGAAAACAGTGGTTCTCAGGATAGCCGCACCATGGAAAAAAAAATGCTAAAGCACAGGCATTGTTCTTCAGAACTTCTTACTTATTTTCTGAGAGCTCAAGCTGTAGTAAATGCAATAAAATGGACTTCTACTGAATATTTCACTCTAGTTATGTTCTCCCAGAGCATTCATAGGACAATTTAATGACAGGACAGATTATCAGGAGCTTGTTTTAATATTAATTAAATCATACACAAAGACAAAATTCTCAGCCTTTAAAATTACATAAACAAAATTGACTTATAAGATTTGATCTTAATGGGGAGTGATATATTCATTGGTATTGAGCCTTTGATCTAATATCGCTTTATACATACAGCTGTGATGAGAAGATTAAAAAAACCCCACAACAATATGTGGAAATTACCAAAGGTAAAATTGTGTTTAGTAACATAACACTTTATTTTGTATAGGAGGAACCCATACTGAAGAAAACCTCTCTTTGGTCTTAGGCATAGCAGCAGCACTGGGATTGTAATGCATTTAAAAGAAACAGTTTTCGCTGAATCTCCCATATCTAGTTACATTTCTTTCTTTTCAAGTAACTTGGATGAGTAAATTGCACATAAAAAATTTAGTGACTGTGTCTCTTTTTGCATGTTATTAGGCCACTGTTGGAGTCCTCACCAATTATAGTAGGTCAGCTTGTTCTCATTATTAAATGACAGTGGTCATTAAAATGCCAAACATATTTTTATAGAATTCACTTTATAAAATGTCAGCAAGTCTGTATATTTTTATTAGTTTCAAATCAGATATTTCGATAGACTGTAAGTATTCCCAAAGCAACGTCCGTTTCTGACTTTTTGAGACCACATGAAAATATTACAAATTAATCAGATTTCCAGATTTCTGCATAAAACCTCTGCAAATTTATTGTTTAGTCCTATTCTAAAATACTGTTATGATTGACACCTTGCTGTAGAGATAGAAGTCAATTGAATAATATGTAGCAGTCAATTTTATTTGTACCTTAATATGCTGAAGGGTGTTTTTTTTTCTTCACATTTCCATTATTTATAAATCTGTCCCCTTGGAGAATATATAGAAGAATTTGTTTTAAATGAGCTGATAATACCCTCTTTAAAATTTATAAGTATGACAGAATCATATCCTTTTTCCTTACTGCGCCAGGGTGTGCCAATAAACTGGTTCTGAATTATCTTGCACTTGCTATTCATAGGACAAACATTGGAAAAGAACATCTTGTTAAGGTTTACTTAGAATTTCAACCACTTATCAGAAAAAACTAACAGAACAGGAACTATTGTACCAACCGGGAAACTGACACCATTACTAGAGTTTTCTTTTTAAGAAACCACAGTAGTCTTGCAGCTACTTTTGATACCTGCTGTCATTCCTTCAGCTTCCAAGGTAAATGTGGGCCTGATCACCAAAAAACTTTCTGAATCAATGCAAGTCCTTCAGCCAGAGGAAGCGGAGGATTGGGACGTAGTTTTGAAAATATTTTGGTACTTTCTTGCAACTGATAGGACATTTCTCTTTCTCTTTTTCCTTTCCAAATCTGTATTACAGACTTCAGCAAAATCCAGTAGGGCTGGACTGTGTTCTGGGCTTAGCAAGTCATTAGTACCCAGCATATAGTTCAATTGTTGGATCTCAACATCTCAATAAATGCTGGAAATCTTTGGTTTCACGGAATTTTGTTCATCTCCCGCCACATGCAATTTAGAAAAGAAGCTGTCCTTTGGAAGCATACCTGTTCTCAGTTTTTGTAGTGCCTTTTTATTGCACACAGTACAACCTTTGCTGCCTCACTAACTGACAAAAGAAAATACTTTATTAAGCTACAAAGTAGATGTGACCTGATTGTTTTTCAGATAATTTCTGCTTTCAGAAATTAGAATGGCTGATGCTCACCTAAGCGTAAAAAATGCAGTTCCCACACACGCGGAGTGCTCATGTACTGTATGTAAATTGATGTATAACGCAACCCACATTAGCTGGGTTGATGATATCTTCAGTTTCACTGCTGTCAGATTTTTGTAGCTCCTTGAATGAGTTGGCTGGTCTGAATGAATTTCAGCATAATTTATGCAGCTGATAAGTGATTTGAGTGCTTGAGTTATTGATAAAGCACTTTAACATATCATTTTCAGCTTGATGTAATGTGGCATCAAAGTAGAAGGTAATGTGGCAGTCCCCAGGCTTGATATTAAAGTCAATCTGCTCCTTGGATTTCAGAGGCCAGAGGAAACACAGTGCTGCCTGACACGAGCCCAGCAGACCAGCACCAACCTGGTCAGTCCCATCCTGCATTTCCTGTTGGGCCTCAGGTCAGTATGTTTCCTTTCAACTAATCGAGATGTGCAATGTGATGAAAAGTAAATAACTGCAGTTGGTCATCTTGGATCTGTGTAATATAGAGAACATGATTGTTTGGCTGCATTTAGTGTTACAAAAAGGGGCCGTGTATGTATCACATATGCTTTAAAAGTTACTTGTTTGGAAAGATTAGCTTTTTGTATGGTTTTCTAACATAAAACCTAAGCAGTTTTGCATATTTAGGAGGTTTAATTATTTTAATTTCTTATATAAGTTATTTTTTAAATACATGTAATAATTTAACATTAAAAAGTTCGTGCAATTTTAATGCAACCTTATTGGCTCTGGCAGTTCTGCCTGTCACACACAGCTCCTGTGTCAGTAAAGGCATTTAATTATCCTTTAAGCCAGGTATTTATTTTCTTTAGAGCAAAATGCAGGCATAATAGTATGACACTGTAAATATTTTAAAAGATTTCCCATATCACTTCACGATTTTATCCAAGTTCAGCTGTACTCTAGGAGGTTACTCAATGTTCTTCCACTTTCCAGTACAGTCTTGGTCCACAGAGTTTCTGGTAATTGTTACTGTAGTGTTTTCTGCTTTTACTGATCAGTATACAACTGGGGAAATTTGGGAAATGTTAGTATTTAGGTACTTCTGTGCTGACTTGAGTTAGGCCTTCTTGTGTTCATAAATTATCTTTGGTGCATGTGTAATGAATTTTCCAGTCTAGATGGTACTGGATTGCTACCAGGCTACGTGATTGTAAGGCTTACATCTTCAGCCTGTCAAGTTTGTCAAAACTTTTTGTGTTGGTGAAAATATGTGCTTTAAGATATTGGAAGCAGTGCTGTGCTGTGCTGTCTGTAATGGAACATGAAAGGTTTCCAAGCCAGAAGAGTTGTATGTAAGTGTGTAACACCGAGCTATGCACAGTAAAATAGGTTTGCTGTTTGTGTTTTGTTACAGCCGTTACTGACAGCCCAACAATTAGCCTCAGCAGTAGCGGGGGTGATGCCAGGAGGCACTCCAGCCCTGAATCAGCCGATCCTTATTCCTTTCAACATGGCTGGGCAGCTGGGGGGCCAACAAGGACTCGTCCTAACTCTACCTACAGCAAATCTCACCAACATCCAAGGGCTGGTAGCAGCAGCTGCAGCAGGAGGCATCATGACTTTGCCATTGCAAAATCTACAAGGTAAGTCATGTTTGTAATTTTTACAGTAGGTTCTTTTGCCTGTTTGTTTCACTTTCTCTCTTTTAAACTGAGTGATCTCTTTTTTTCCAATGAAATGTTGCTCTTGATGCATATTGAAAGTCAGTACTTGGATTGTTTTTTAATACTTGAGAGATACTTAAGGGATATTTGCATTGTTATCAGAACAGATTTGAGTTTGGGTCTTAGATTCTATGCGTCAGTAATGCAAAGTACTTGAATGATTCATTAGCCTTTTCTGTCATCAGTGATCAATGTTCCCTACTCACAGTTCACTTTAAAACTTGAAACGGCAGCATGAAGACAAATACTCTGTTTCACCACTGAGGGTAGCTGAAAGAGTAGGGGCAACTAAGAGTTTTCTCAGCTGTCATCAGTGCCTCAAATATTCGTTCTCATTCTTGCTGTGGGAGGTCTGCTTTATCAGTAAGGTTCTGCCATCCTCATCCAAGCTGTTGAGGGAGTTATATGACTCCAAAGTCAACAGCAAAAAGTTAATCTCTGTGTGTATCCCGCCCGTTGTCTGAGCTGTACCATGTTCGCAACAGTTCTACCCTAAGTTACCTGCTGCATTCTCCTTGGAATCTAAAATCAGACTGAAAAACAGTTCTCTAACATCACTGTTCTTCCCTAGTAGTCTCTGCTGTTCAATTAATGTGTCTAACACTGTTAGCAGCAGTACTCAATCCAAACACATATAATATAAAATACAGATATATTTATTTACTGTTCATAATTATGTTGCTTGCTTCTCAGAAAGCAGTTGCTGCTCAACAGAACTGAACCAAGTATAGCAAGGTAAGTATTAGCCAATATTTTACAATAGAATTGCACAGCTTTCATGGAAGAGGATGGCAAGAAAGTGATTGTCCGGTGTGAAAGTGATAAAGATGTGAGCAACAAGTATCAAAATAAAGCTTTAGCCCTTTTGATATATTTATTTTATTTCTTGCTGATGTAAATGCTAGGAAGAGTTCTTTTCAGACAGTATGGTAATTTTTTCTTAAATGAGTGCTCTGCATTACGGTGCCCTAAGTACTTTCTAGTTATTAAACTCTGGTGGCTGCTGATTAGCAGATGACTTGTTTGAAGCACGATATCCTACAGGCTGTGAAACAGAGAGAAGGAAGAGACAGCTTGTGTTGAACAAACTCCCGTACAAACCGCATGCATAGTACTCTCACCTGTTGGGGCAGCTACTTGCCTTTACCTTGTGCATGTTTTAAAGTTTAATGTCAACAGACCTCTCTTATCATAGTTGTAAATGGTTTTCACTTTAATGTTTAAAATAATGTCTCTCTCATACCATTAAGCTGCACCGAAGAACCTGTCATTCATAAATCATAGATGAACAGGACACACTAATGCACAAATTTTGCTTGTTTAAAATTTGAGAGTGCATGTAAAGTAGGGAACTGGAGATTAAAAAAATAATGTGGGAACAGGAGTGGGTAAAAGCAGATATAACAAAGTGAAGGAGAAGTGGCTTTTTAGCGTAGGTGGATGATGAAATCTTAATGAAGAAACAGGCATTATAAAAATGTATCCTTCCACTCTGGAGTGCCCCAGGTTATAGTTGCTGGGTATGTAGTATTATAAATAAACATAAGCTCGTGCAGTTCTTACGTTGTTTATTCACCCAGTATTGCAAAGCTGGAGGGTAGGGATTAAGCCAGGCAACCTTTGCTCTTTAGTTTAGCCATGGGTGTCTAATTGCTAGCTAAAAGGTGTAACTCTGCTGCCAAATAAATTTTGCAAGCAATGACCTTACCAGATGAAAAGGTTTCCTCTGTAATCTTTACAGATAGATAGAAGCATGGGATCAAATCGGGACTTGCTGGAGCATCAGGTACAGCTCTGTCTATGGATGCAATCCCATCTTCCATAAAGTAGCTAAATGGAACAGCACCCATGAATTCACCTAGTTGCGTTGCTGTTTGTCATCTTCTCTACTCTTCCCTCCCAACCCTCTAAGCAAGTCCCACTGCACTCATTTGGAAGTGAGACTGATACACAAGGAAATGAAGTAACTTGGTCAAGATAGCTCTTGAGAACCCTGAAACACAGTTGTAAGTTTCTGTTGCTTCCTGTGTAGCCCACTACCTTATGCATGTGTGAATGAAGGTAGGAGTCAGCTGAGAGTGCTGAGACCGTCTTTAGCTGTGTGGTATCATCAGTGATTGACTTCTGGTCCCTGGTTTTTGTGACTATTTGAAAGATAATCATAGAATATGTGTTCTGTTTTGTAGCCAGCGCTTTTACAGGTATACTCATAGAAGCCTATGCTTTAACCCCGTTTTGGTAATTCCTGCCTTTTGGGTGAAATCAGACCATCTGTCTTAAACCTCACTGTGGCACAATCGACTTAGTTGACTGGGGGAAATGTTTTCATGCCGTTTTCTAACCTGTCTTATTACTTCTCTTGTCATGCATGCTGTCCCTGAATTTCAGTGCAGTCAAGCACAGATGGCCACAGCTCCTGTGAGCTGGGTCTTCTGTCATCTTTTTCTTCTCTCATCAGTAAACTTCTAAACCTCTTCATCACAAACTACCCCAGCTAGGTAACTCAAAAGACACCCTGAAGACTTTTTGAATAACGTATGAATTCAGAAAAGTTGTGATCTAACAGAGTACTTCAATCAGACTAAATGCCGATCAAGGAAGTAATACCACTTCATTTTGTTTGATCCACATGCATGTTTAAGTGATTTTATTCTCGGGAACTTTCAGGTCTGGTCCGGGGTGAAGTAAGATAATGTTTTTTTCCCAAATGTGTTTATTTTACATTGTTCAGTTGCTATATGGTCCTGATCCAGCACTGAGTCAACAGGAATTTTGTTGCTGTAAGTAGAAAGAGATTTAGGCTAAGCCTCTTTCAGAACTACTTCTCTTGATACATACTTGATTATTTTCTGTTCATTACGCTGTCATTTGCCATACACAGTGTAATACGAGATCCGTTCCCTGAGCAAATAAGTCAAATGGTGTGAACAGAAAGAAGGAAGGTGAATGTGTAAATTCTTGCTGTGAAACTTAAAAAAACATGTTTTCCCTGGCTTCTATTAAGAAAATTTCATATGCATGAGGAATATGCAAAGAATACAATTTAACTGAGATGCCAGAGGGTTGGTGGCAGAATAGAGCCATCTGCTTTAGAGTAAATGGAAATCCCTGAACATAACACAGATTCACCTATGGAATTCTGGCTTTCCACCAACAGTTCTTTGAAGAAAACAATAAAATCAACAAACATAACTTTTCACTGTAATCCTTTAAAAGCACTGAAGATAAAAATTTAAAAACCATCCAAGAAAGCTGTTGTCCCAAGGAATTTACACACCTGTTTTCCAATCAGCATTTCTTAGAATTAGAGCTGGAACACAGCTATCCTTTCCTAATCACCAAAAATTTTGGAGGTGTCACAGTAGCAATGGTGAGGTTGTGAGAAGAGGTGAGGCAGGTACCCTACAAGACAACATGTTGCCTGCCTGCTGCTTTTAGTCCATTGCTTCTTGGTCTGTCCTTATTGACTTAATGCAGAAAACACCCTGCCAGCTTTCCTCTTATTGTCCAAATGGGAGTTCATCAATATTGAACTTTCTGTCTTCAGGAAACTTTTCTTTGGGCTGAACAGTTTCAATTTCTGCATCTCCTTTGCCAGGTTTTTTGGGGAGTGTGTTCCTTTTTTTTAATTTTAGTTATCCTTTTCAAGAGCCTCCCCAAGGGACTAGTGTTTGCTTAATCTCCGAGTATTCAGTAGTGCCTGGGAGCTGATATTAATGGAAAGACATTCTTTCCTCAAGCCCGTCTGATTTTTAAATCTCAGTGTAATATTTATGTATATCTGAATAGAAAGATACCTGTTGGGGGGGCTGAGTTTGTTCTGTCTTGTTTTCAACATGAAATCAACAGGGTTAAAATTATATTCAGAAATCACTGAATAATGGGAAGGTATTCCAGTGCTGAGGAGTTGCTAAAGGCTGTCCCCTCACTTTGTTCACTTTCCATGACAGCCAAAGCAGTTTTAGCTAAGAAGTTAATGCATTTTAGCTATCCTTTTAGTATACCATACGTGTTTGAAATAAGAAGAAACTAGCACGGTGTTGCCTGCCAGCTCGCTGCTGGCCACTCGTGCACTGTGGATAAGAATTTGGGAGTCTCTCTGCAAAGGTTTGGCCCAAATATATTGCATTGCATAGCAATGGCACAACAGTATTTTAGATACATCCACCGATACAGAGCTTGAATGACATTTGAATCTTGAAAGAAATCAACAAGTTGGAGATTCTAGCCTCATGGCACTGAAACTTTGTGTATTTTATTTCCACTACATACTATACTGTTCCTAAAGTGGATGTCAATAATTTATTTCCAAGTCAGAGTTTCGCAGTCTTGAGTTCTGAAAGAAATGAGAACAAACTATCTCCCCAAATCATTAGTGAAAGGCTTCAGTGCTGAAAGGAAACCTAGCATGGCTGAAAATGTGAAATCATTAAATTACATTATTTAAACAGCAGCAGGTCATATTTTAGCTGCAATACAATGGAAGGGGAAATGTATTAAACATTTTGAGAGCAGGAGACAGCCATTAAAATGCATTGATATGGGTAACAATAGACATAGATGATGGTAAAACAAAAATTTAAAAGGCCTTTTTTTGCTTGACATTAGTCAAAACGAGTGTTTGGTGAAGACAGTGGTAACAAAAAGGAAAAAAAGGCATTGTTTACATTTATTAGATCTCGTTTCATCTGAACATAGATTTGTATCATTAATTGTGCAACAGATAAAGTAAACATGCTCTGCCTCCGTTCCTCCGTGTACACACACCTTAAAAATAAAAAACACCCAGAAATCAGAGAAAGATGAAAAACAAAAAAGAGACAGAAAAGAAGTAAACTACAAACCTCAATTGCTTACTGATCTAGAGTCCCAATTCCAGTTTTTTAGAACATTTTCCCCTTTTAACTAACATGATGCAGTCCCTATTCATTTGTATTCCCCTTCAAGTAACATGAAATAGCTTTCAGAGTCTACAGAAAGGCAGTGTTTCACTTATGTATTTTAATGAGCACCAATGTCAGTAATAATCAAAATGATGTTTCACTTAGAGGAATAGTTTATTCCCAGGTACTTCTGCAGTGTACTAACACAACCAGAACAAGAGTGACAAGAACCAAGAAAAGGAGCTGCACTCAACTAGCAATTTCTGTGAAGCCCTCAAACGCATAATGCAGTCACTGTGAAGAGCTCACTTAAACAAAGGGGTTAGCCACCCCCTAAGACTAACCTCCCTACCTGCGTACATGGGAAGAAATAGCATGAATTTGTGCTTCCTTAAGCACATTGTGGCATGCACAGCATGCCTATGGATTAGCAACCACTACAGCAGGTTTCCTCAGGCTAACAGCTGCATGCCATCCAAAGCGTGTTGTAGGGAAGCTGAAGTAGTAGGCAGGGATCCCTAATGATGGGTAGAAGGCTTTGTGTCTCCGTCTGGTGTCCCAGGAAATGTACTGTTTGGGAGACATAACATACGCTTTTGGAAGAAAGGGCGAAACCTGGTTTTCTGAAGGTAGTGCAGAACGAACCTCACTGGGCTGGTTTTTTGTTTGGTTGGTTTTGTGTGGTTGGTTTTCCCCCACCATCCTAGGCTTCTCCTGTGGGAATGCTATGGCCTCATGTTGATTGCTCATCTTACTCAGTGGCAAATTGCTGCCTTCACAGAGGGAATGTGAAAGGTTCAGGGCTTTATTAGTTACTAGTTGTTTATTGATCACTCCCAGTGTGTTAGCTATTTGTTGTTTGGATTTTCTGCCCCACAAGTTAAAGGCCTACCGAAAGAGGCATTAAAATGCAGTAGTCCTCATGCTTGTGTGCTCGGTTGTTGCCTTCCACCCAAAATAGACCTCTGACATGCCTACTTTTTCGCTGCTGATGGTTATGGAACATCATCAGTGGGGAGTAATGATGTGATGTAAATCAAATTAATTCTGAAATCAAAGTGTTCACACCTACTTAAACTTTGCAGGCCAAGTTTTGGCAGTGTCTGAGTTTCCATACTTGTAGCCAAGAAGCAGATGGGAAATGCAGAAGTAGTCTGCACCTCCCCAAAGTTTCCACCAAAATCCTGTTGGTTAACTACCCTCTAGCAGACGTGACCACTAGGCTAGGAGCTGTGGCGTGACTGGTGTGCAAGACCTGGGCGTTTCTGGGAATGTACCCCTTTATTAAGCTCTGACTCAGACTGGTACTGCTCCTGGCAGGAATGCTTTACATGCAGGATTATAAATGAAGTTTCTGTCAACCAGAACATGGATGCATTTTAATGCTGCTTTTAAAGTATATCTTTGCACCTGTTTCCAGGAGCCTTTAATCTTCTTCTTGAATTTAGACCGTGACAATTTAAATTAATGTAGAGAAAACTCATTCCAATAATGTGAAGCACTTAACTTACTGTAATCTTACAAAAGCCAAGAAATTTCAAATGCAAGTGAAAATCCTAACTAGTGTTTGTCATTCTGTTCCTCACCTCCGCATTGTAGTGTACATGCTTCATGCACTGGTAGATTACATGCAAATAGGTAGGTACATCTAGATCACATGCACATAGAAGGGTACGTCTATATGATGTATGCATATATGACTCATACACTGATCCAAGACTCTTTACTGCAATAGAGTGAGTTGTAGAAGGATTACCAGGATGGATTTGCAGCCTTCAGTCTTAATTTCCTTGCTTTAGTGGATTTAAGTCAGACATTTATAGTCTTTGTGGTTTAATTTCCTTTGTTTTTCCATGGTGTTTGTATTAATAAAATCCCTATGATTCATGTTTTAAAAACTCCCTGGATACAAAATTGTGTTCTTGATAGACCAGTGAGATTCTAATCAAGCACATATTTATTTAGGGACTCATAAAAACAACAAAGACACTATTGACCATCTGGGTTTATGGTCATTTTTAATGGTGTGAGTTTTGAATGCATGGAACATACAAGCCTACTACCTGGGAGCTAATTTTTTAAAATTAAATCTCTTTAAAGTCTGTGTGGTTCTGTGCCACAGAACCATACACCTCCTTTTTTTTTTTTTTATGGAGATGTCTTTTTTTTTTTTTTTTCCTTAATTATCTTGGAAAGTTCTGAAGGTGTGTTATTACTCTCTTATTAAAATAGTTACAGATTGTGCATCTTGAAACATTTACAGCATCTTTCTTTTTTCCTGCTGTTTTTTGAGAAAAAAATTGTGTCTGCCACTGAGATTGCTCTAGAAATGGGAACAGGACCTGTCTGGTGACATCAGGAATGATGAAAGTGAAACTTCCTTGAGTTTTTTCATCCCCAGACCACTATACAATTTATGTCCTTTGGGTAGAAATCTGTGCTCATGGAGATCTTCAGGCCTCGCTCTCATTTTGTCGCTGATCCCTGAAGCTGCTTTCATTCCTTGAACGTTTTGTCTTTACAAGCCTATTGCTCTGACACATGTAGCAGAGAGCGCAGACGTGAGACCTGTGTTCGGCTCTGTGCTCCGCCCCAGGTGTCCCGTATGATGGCAGGCAATCCATGCAGGTTTTCTGCAACTCTCTTCCTACCTGTGAATGAATGTGCAGATAGTGAGCGCTGTGCTTTCCTACAGAGTGGCTCAAATCACTGTTGTTAGATGCCTTGAGTTCCTCAGACACAGCTAGATCTTTGCTAAATGTCCTAAATTCTGAAGTCTTGCTCTGGTTCATAGACCTTTTTGAGTAGCTGCGGTAATACGGTGAATTTTCCTTGTTTGGGACCTACAGTGACCTTCTGTAGCCCATAAAAACACTGGAAGTTTCCACCAAGATTAGTAATATCCAACACAATATGGGTTCTTAAACTGTTGCCTGCTATAGTTTTTTTTTCCCCCTTATTTATTTTAACAGTAATATTGCTTTTAAACTTAATCTGCTGTAGATCTGACATATCTTACAGACTTTTCTTTCACTTAATTGTGCTTGGTTATGATAAATTATGCAATATTAAAAATAAATCTTCAGCACAAAGGCAAGTTTCTCATTTCACTTCCATGATTAATTCCGTTGAAGTCAACGCTGATGCTTTGGATTTATATAATCGGATCCTTGAATATCTTTGACTTTCTGTTTCTCAGATCCCATTTCAGCCTCTTGTCCCTTTCCTCATCCAGCACTGTTTCTGTCCATCCTTTACATTTCAGCTTGGTTATTCACAACGCAAATGTTCCTAAATGTGTTTTTTACTCTGTAGCTGATTTCCCGTTATATCAGCAGTAATAAATGAAGAAGAGGTAAACATCTGGAGGTGATAAACCTGTTGTAATTTTCCCACTATATTGGGCTTCTGTATTTTAGAAGATGCAGTTGTAACAGGACATGAATCCTGTCTAAAAAACAAGAAAAAGATAGTAGTACATTTTCAGAAAATTCATTTATTGGCAATCTGAAAGTTGTTTCTTTCTTGTCTATTTTTAAAAGGATAAAACCTCTCAAGAATAAACTTTTACACCTTCTCTGAAAAGTGTAAGTCTAGCAATCTAACAGAGCAATCGCTTTCAGATTTTCTCTTCAAGATTTTAGCTTTTCCTTTCCCAAATCAATGCTTGTGAACTGTAAAGGAAGACCGTGTTCCCCTCCCAGCACTATAGCATCTTTAAAAAATATTCGGTCCCAGCTTCCTCCCCCACCCCCTGTTCATTTTACTGGTAACAAAATCGTTCTTTAAATCTTTGGTTTGCTCTGCTTTAGCAGGAGTGGTAGTTCAAAGTTATGTCTTATGAAATTACATTTATCTAATATGAGCACCTTGGCCAGTTGCAACCAAAATTAAAAACATATACTATTTGTTCCATTTGTCAGAAGAAAATCATTGGCTGCAAGTATAAGGCTTATCAAGTGTATCTTTATGCATTTATGTTCCCATGAGTGCCATTATTTTAAAATTTCTTAGTGGTATTTATATATATTCAACGTTTGACATCAGATAATTTGAGTTTGCTATGTTTGTGAGATAACTCACAAGGGAGAAAGTTGTATTAAATAAATAATAGAGATAAATTTTATACTTCCATATATTTCAAAGCTAATGCAGCTAACTTGCAGTGGAATGGTAACATGAAGACACAGTGCTATAATATGATTGATTTGTTTTGACAGCAGCCAAATAATTGAGAGTGAAAGGTGTCAGCACAGATGAAATATTGTATAAGCCACATTCAGAAGGCAACCCCAGCAGCAATAGCAACTGGAGTTTTATTTCCTTTGATATCGCACTGTTACTCACTTCCAGTTTATTATAAAACCATGAAAGGTACGCAACTTTCCATATGACGGAGGCTTTTATGGAGGGGATAGAAACAGAAGTTTGTCAGGTACTTGAACAATAGATACTGACAATGGGATTTATGATGGATACACTATACAAGGGTAAATTATCTTAATCTTTCCCCCTGGTTTTCTCTCTTCTTTTAATCCCTTTTTACAGGCTACTGCTTATCTGGCATCTTACCTCTAGCTTGGAGGGTAAGTGATTCCCTCCAGAGCAACCATCAGTGTCAGTCTATGGATTGCCTGGCAGGGGATTGATGCAAAAGCAGTGTTGCTATTACCCTCCCCAGCAGTGAGACTTGTTTTTAGTTCACCTCTTCTGCACAGCAAACTATACCCATTCTGACTAACTGAGACAGGGTGAGGCTTGGGTATTTGCATTATGGCATCCTACCGCACTGCAAGGAATAGAAAGAACTATAGAATCTTTTGAGCCTAGGAGACTGTCAGTGTGCAAGTAAACTAGTATAGAAGGTAGCCAAATAGACCAGCTGAAATAATACCTGAAAGTAAAAATATTTGAGGAGCTGTTGGCCCTCCTTTAAAGCAACCTGAAAAAGAGACTAGAGTGTGCCTGTAAAAACACAAACTATAACGCTTCCTTTATCCTGAAGCCTCATTGACTTCAGTGGGAGCAGGACTCCAAGGTACAGTTTGAATTGAACTGTATGTCCTGCCATTCATTTCAGAAATGCTCCATTAAGAAAACACAAGTCGATGTGAATGACAAGGGTTCTCAGTAATGAGCTTTTGCTCATGCAAAAAAAACCAAACAATGACAACCATCATGTTAACAAGATCAGGAACCCTTGTGGCTTTGTAATGTAACATCTAATCTATATCTATACCTATACCTATACAAATATAATTATATCTTACTTGGAGAAAAGTAAATAACAGAATGGGATGAGATTTCCAATACAGAACAATTTATACACAGTCACATTCCACTTGCATTCTCTTTGTCTCCTGATGTGATCATTTCATAAATAGCATGGTGGAGATTAGACACAAGGGCTAAGAAATCTAACTTACTGGTAGTAGTAAGGGGAACGTTTGTGGTATAGGAAGGGAGGAGGCAAGCCATTGTTCATAAAATAAATCTTACTGTATGGCAGGCTGCATCTACTGAAGTATTTTGGTTTACAGAATTAGAGCACACTTGAAATTAATCCATTTGTTCCCACTGTTTGCCTCAGGTTAGTTTGATGTGCACAGACCAGATTTCTTTTGGAGGAAGCTAAACCAGAAGCTCCACTCCAGGTGCATGCCAACTGCATCCCAGAGCCAGGTGTTGATATGAAGCCCCAAACCAACAGTTGGCCCAAACCCCATTATGGTTTCAAGACCCGCACATTCAGTGCAAGAAACCAGAGTATATACAGTCCAAAGTAAAAACCCTGGACTAGAAGTAGAGGGAAAGAGACTCAGAACCAACTGTCTCCATCTAGTGATCCTCTCATACTGCAGCAAATTACTTGCTAATGCTGACATAGCCTTAAACCTGTATTAGTGCTTCAGGAAGCAGTAATTTGTGATGGGTGTACATGCAATGAAAACAAATCCTCATTGCTGATGGTTCAGAGATACGTTCTTTATGTAGAGGCTTCTGTTAGAGCCCTGAGTGCCCAGGTTGCAGGTCTATATGGTTTACGTAATAAATAACTCTCTGCCATCAGCACCTGCAGTTAAATTTAACTTGACAGCTCTGATTTTAGCCACCAGCAGCTGTAATGTTCTGTTTAGTAATTGTTGACAAAATGCTGAAAACTGAATGCCTAAATGTTCTGTGCATATAAATCTGTTGATAGGCATTGAGATGGGCATGTAGACATCTAAATCTGAAGTTCTGATTTATATTTGCTGGTGTGTGATTCATAGTGGAAACACAGGCTTCCCAACTTTTCTGTACAGATGTTAGTCTCTTCATGAAGAAGTAATCAGAATTACATGAAAACTTGTGTGTGTGTGTGAAAAGACTCTTAGGAGAGTGCATGATTTTCATGAGAAGTATTTGCTTTCCTTTTCTTTCTAATATGCCTTCAGATATTTTCTTTTTCACAACCCAGCCTGTATCTATGAGCATGTGCGTATACTTCTACTGCCCCTTTTAAACTTCAGCTAGCTCACTTATCCAGGAGCCTCTATCCAGCAGGCTGTGAAATAGAAGCTCCTCCTGAGAAGAATTTCACATTATCATGCAAAGAGGTAGAGGATCTAGTTAATGGAAAGATGCTCAAGTATCTAGTGTTCTTCCTGACCACGGCAATTTGGATTCCTCTTTGGTTGCTCACCTCTTGATCATTAAAGGCATTTGCCAACCCATTGCTGATGGAACAAAAAGCCACAAAAAGAAATATAAGTGGAAAAATAAAAACACGAATGAAGGTAAAACCCAAAAGGACATCCTTCTGGCCCTGAGCTGTCCAGGCAAATGGAAAAAAGAAGAAAAGTAAACTAGCCACCCAACTGAACCAACTCACAGGCATCTCCCACATTGAGTAGTTTTTTGAAAAAACTATTAAGAAATCTTCCTCCAAAAGAAATCTCAAAAATAGCCTTTCAGATTGGTCAGATAACCCAACCAGCTATTTCAGTGTTTAGTTACAGTAGTGAACTTTAAAAGTCTTGCTAGATTACCAGACAGGTTGTCTTCAGTGGTAATCCCTACTCCAGAAAGTTTCCAGTGACTATTAATAGACTGTTTTGGAGACTTGGCTGTTGTGAATAGCTTTCTTCTTAGATGATGGGTTTTCTCTAAGCCAGGAAGCAAAGTAAACATTTTTCCCCACACCTCTTCATATCTGAAGTAATTCCACATCACTGTTACAAGTGGTCAGCTCTAAGCGGTGATTGTGATATGCCATCACAGAGCCAAATCTGGAGGCCCTCAGCTCTCGAGTTTAGTGAGGCAGATTCACATTAGATGTGATGCTTGAGGCCCCACTGACATTTGGGAGTTTGGGTTTTAAAAAACGCCATGCGAAGACCCTCAAGGTTTGGCTGACTATAACCTGCAAATGGTTTGGCAAGACCCTATTTACAGAGATGACTCGAGAGCCTTTCCCTTCCCCCATTTCACTGGTCAGCACTGACATACTGCATTATGAGAAAGAGCTGCACTTAATGCAGAACTACTTTCAATTGTCATGACCACTCAGCCTTATTTAAACTGACACCCTCTCCATCACCCCCAAGCTAGACTCCCAATGTCAGAGTGCTTCAAGAACTTGGGATTCAAAGCTGTACTGTCTTGCTAAGAGCTGTGATAGAGTGGTGCAAAACAGCACAGAAATGAACTTCAGAGATGGAAGGAAAATCCCAAAGGTAGAGGGAGACATGGTAAATATGAGTATGCCAGGTGAGCAGAGGAAAAGAGAGTGAAGGGAAGACTTGCATGTGGGTTCAGATCAGGAAAGAGACTTGGAGGATCCATGCTTCTGTCTTCCCTTGCACGTAGTCAGTTCAACTAGACTTCAGTGATCTGGGGTAATGCCATTAGAAAGGGTTACAATTCCTTCGTGTTCCAAGAGCAGATACAGCCCTTCCTTCTCCCACCACACCAGGTTGTTCTGTTGGAGTATTTGTCCTTCAGGGTTTGGTTTGAGGTTCTCAGGTGCCAATAACATGAAAAGTCTGAAATTAAACAGCATGGAAATTCCAGGTGTGAGGAAATGTAGTCTACCTACAAAAAGAGTTAAATGACCACATGATCACTCCTGCCTCTTGCTATTCAGTAAATGCCGATGCATATGTAAGCTTACGCATTTAAGTGGTCCTGTTTAATATGAAAAAAAGGGTCGTTTTAATGATCTGCTTACTAACGGGGAAACTAAGGCACAGAGTAGCAAAGTGACTGCCCTGTGTTTCTTAACAGGAGAATAGAAAAACCAGACATAGAAACCATGTTTCCCAAGACCAGTCTGCCATATGTATGTTTACAAATTTGCAAGGGGGGAAGCACTATGTTTAAATTAATATAAGAAAAGAACATTTTAGAGAATACTCTTTCAGGATATTTTCTGGGCGTTCCTATAACACATTTCTTATAGATTGTTGTAAAGGTTGAATCCTCCTTGTCTCATAGGCATATCCCATTGGTTTTAGGGTGGCTGCTTCTGTAAGTAAAGTTAACAATATTCAGTCATATATTTTAGCCCAAACAAAGATTCTGTTAGAATATGAGAAAAAAGAATGGTTCCAAGAAAGCACAGTCACTAGCTCAACTGTGAATGGTTTTTCTCCTTTTCTTCCTTTTCTGTCTTCTTTCCCCTAGAGAAGTACATGATTGCAGTAGGGGTTTGGGATTAAGTAATCATGTCTGCTTTCTGCAAATCTAAAGCAGTTTATATTTTTGCCTGAATTTTTGGTTTAGGAACAAATGTCATTATCATGAAAGACTTTTAGCTCTACATATGGTTACATTTCCAAAATGTACCTGCTTTTTAGAGGCAGAGGGAGGAGAGGAATACCACTACTTGGGTCTCATGCCAGACTTTAATGTAAAATTAATTCCTTTAAAAAGATTTTTAAAAAACCACAACATTTTTCTAATGTGCATTAAGAATGTTAGAGAGCTCACTGAAGCATATGCTTTGAGCTTTCAGGAGCAATCTGTAGTCAGGCATTTTAAATGAAAATTGATTTGTGATTTACATGGTCAGTGGAAAGAAAATTAACTTATGGAAGGTTGTAATGAAATATTAGACAAGTAAAAAAGTAGATGGTGATCTAGTGGAACTAAAAGTCCCATCTGGAAGAATTCTGTGACATTTTTACATTTATCTGTGTTCTGCATGAGTTGTAATGTTAGTGGTAATTTTATGGGACTGAACTGAAATGAAAAGGGTGTTATCACAGATTGCCTACAATATAGGATTGTGTTCAGTGGAGAGTCCTGTATCCTTTTCTCCATTTTCCTATAATATGAATCATTGCACTTTTTTCAGCTACTGTTGTTGAATTCATTCAGCCTTTTACTTGAGGTTATTAAAAAAGAACATCAAATGCTCACAAATACAATCTAGCAGCACATTTAAAAGCAACACTGCTGCTTCCACTTACTCCTGTGTAGTTGAGGCACTGTCCAGGAGACCCTTTAAAATATATGCTAAAATAGCATGTTACCACTCTGAAACACAGTTTAGCAACACAGTTTTAAAAATGTGTTCTCTTTTGATTTGTGACTCATCAATATAGTGAGAGTAAAGAAATAATGCTTCTGCAGAGAACGTAGTGCCATACTTCTGTTCCTCCATCCCTTTTGAATGCTGATATCCAGTGTATGACATCCCTGATTGCTCTTGCTGTCAGCTTCTTGGAGAACGAAGAAAGAGAAACATGTCAGAATAACATGATGCCATACTCCCTGCTCTCTTCTACTGCTCTTGTACTAGAAAATATTTCTCCTGTTTCAGTAATCCAGACTTTACCAGTATTGGAAAGAGGAACCCTTGTACTACCTTCTAACAGATAAACTTCCTCCTTCTGTAGTCTCCGTGTATGACAACTTCTGATTTATCATAGTTTACACACTTTGAAACGTGGGGCTCTGATTTGGCAGAAGGTTAATAGTCTTTGGAATCAGTAGGATCTGTTAAAGCATTTGGTGAAATTGGTCCCATCATGGATTTAAAATACCTCCAATTTTCAAAATCTAGAGAAAAATCTTCCTATCAAAGGCTTGCTTCCTTCTGTTATTAATTAGCTCTATGTCCTACCAAAGTCTTGTTGGTTATGGACATCTTACCTCCCTCTTCACAGGAGAGCTGTGTTAGATTCCTTAAGCAGGTAAAGCTAAATTTATGCTATTTCTAATTCTCTGTTCCTTTCGGAAATATATAGGTCTGATTTAAATGAATGACAAGATTCTAGTTTCTTTGAACTACACAGGGTTTCAATATGGCTCAGTACCATGCATGATCTGGACACTGCCAAGGAAACATATACTGTGGACATTAACCTCTTCTTGTTGTTAGTCTTTTCTAATGAAGACTTGAGTATCAGGTTTACGATTATACCATGTGCGTATCACCGTTAGCTGAAATAGTCTTAAACATCAAATTGTACAACTAATATATGCAACGTATTAGTTTGAACGAGTTCATTATTGAAGAATATAGTTTGAAACACACCATGTTATCTCTCCAGAAAATTAATTTTGTAAGCATATTTGAAAGAGGAGAAATATCACAAATCTATCACAAACAGTATATATGTTTTTCAATAGAATGACGTGGCTAATGATGGTAGAAGCAGCCTTTCTAATCACAGGATACTGTAAAGGTCAATATTAGGTATTGGCTTTCCGTCCTGTCCCTGTGAAACAATACACCATAGTGAATGTAATCAGTAAATGGTGGTAAATGAACCTATTAGAAACATTAGCATTGGAGAAAGACAAGTTTTGAGAATAGATGTTAAGTGGATCCTGCAGCTGGTAATTGTCATCCTGGGAATAATTACACTAATTAATAGTTGCTAACCCCAGACCCTTGTGCCTGTGACTTTGAATGAGTTAATGATTGCTGCTCTGGAGAGTGTATTGCTGGTAGATTTTCAGTAAGTGTCAGCAGAGTAAAAAGGCCCCAGGGAAGAGACTTTGGCTGTGATGATCTTTAGGGTCCCCATTCTTACAAACCACAAGTACATCACTGAATGATCAGATAACGTCTCCACAGACCACAGAGTAGTTGGGGATTTTCTAATGAAGAGATCCATTTCATCATAAAGTTCCTGATTTGTAAAGTTAATATTAAGTTCATGTAACCTCATACTCATAGCACTTGCAATCAGCGGATTTTACTTTTGAGGCTGTGCTTTAAGTGAACCACAAAAGCCATTTTTTTCTGTTGTCTTTCCTCCCGACCCTAGTTAAGTGGGCTGTATTTCTACCACAGTTAATTTAAAACACTACGAAATCTTTATTGACATAATTTAAATTTTGTAGGCTTTTAAATACTGAGAAGTTTATTTTACATAGGAGAGTGGGTCTAATTCCTTTGACTTCTGTTTCTGTCTCTCTTTTATCCCTCCCACTGCCCAATAAGTATATGAATCCTGTAGTATCCATACATTCAGGGCATATAATCTTGCTTTCTTCTAAGGGTGAATATCAGGGATAATTTTGTGTCATTAAAATCAATAGTTGACTGGTGTCAAAATGGAAACAGAAGAATTCTAGTGAAGTCAAGATTATGTTCACCAAGCGCAAAGGAAAATGTAAGGAGAGCTGTATAACTCCTGGTTTTGCAGTCTGTGAGGAGAAGGATTATTAATATACTTTGGAATATTAGTCCATGGCCTTTGATCAGATAGAATGATAAAAGACTGAGTGCTGCTCCATGTTGAAGCCTTCTTTTTGTCTAAACAAACAAACAAACAAGGTAATATTGCAATATCATAAATCCAGCTTACTTACACTACTAGTTGAAGATTTCTCATATTGTCTTCAGGGAATTAGAAGAAATTGTAAAGATAGATTTTCTTTTAACTGCATTTTCTGCTTCTGATGTTTTCCCATGGCCTTCCAAATGGACAAAAGAACTCCTTAATGCCAGTGTGAGTTGTCCTGGTTTGGTATGTAAAACTGCCAGCTCATGACAGTCCTAGCCATCTTTAGTTAGGTAGAAAAGGACAACTGCTTATAGAAAAATCTGTGGAAGCTTCAAAGAATTCGAAAAATCAGTATGCTTAAATGTTGCTTTGAACATAGAGCCTGAAATACAAACCTAGTATCTGTTGGTACTTTGAAGCAAGAATAAACATGGCACTTGTATGGGCAGCTCATTAGTTTTCTACAGGCTGTAATAGAGAATTTATTTTGTAATGTTTTTCTTTTTTTTTTTCCAGCACTTATTTCTCTAGGCTTGTGGTATTTTTGCTTTGCTTTGTTTTGCTCACTAATTATGCCCATAAAGGTAAGCGTACATAGTGCCAAAGTAAGATACAAAATGCTGAAAATTTTAAGGAAGAAAGCAGAATGGATCTTAGGAGCCCCGTAGGTACTAAACGGCTCCTTTTGAGACCACAGCGTCATGTAAACTGAGAGTAAAATGCCCCCAGGCTTCTGAAACCAGATATAAAAGTTAAATCATTGCTATCTCCCTTAATTAAGATCCTGTGATTTCCCACATGACAATTTATGGAATAGTATGTTTTTTAATGGCAAGTATATTATTTGTCTCAGAAGGAAGAAACCATTAGAAAGGTACTGAAGTAGCAGAGCCAAAAAGGTACAAAACAGTTAAAGAAACATACTCCTTTGCCAATTAAAATCATTAGTTCTTATAGTCCTTCCAAAACATGTTATCTCTGATAATAAGTTAAAAAAAATAAATATTTGAAGCTCAATTGTCTTTATCTTCGTTCACACCCCTGAGGAGGGTGGCAAATAAAAAGATGATCTCTAGGGTAGCTGCAGGTCTGCTTATCCTAAAACAAGAAGGAAATGAACGAGACTGTACATTGCTGTATTTATACAGAATGTTTCGAGGATGCTAATGTCAATTTGGTAAGTTAAAAGAATACTAAGATGTTATGGAACAAGAAAACAATCCCAAGTAACAGGAGACTTTAGGGGAAAGAGCAGAAACTGGGTGGAAGATATTGTTCATGGAAGCTGCAATCCATCCAACAAGGCAGGCTGAAACAAATGGCACTGAAAATATGCCTGTCATCCAAAAAGGTGGTTATGATATATGGCAAGAAAGGAACGGAGAAAAAATAGTATATAAACTACTTTGTAAATGAATTGGAGGGCTTGGCTTTTAGAACTACAGAGCAGTGCCCAAGTGTTTGAACTCAGACAGTGGCACAAAGAGCTGGCACAGGAGGTACCGACACTGAAAGTGGTAACAGAGCCCAGGAGGTCTCCTCGCGTCAGTGCTAAGTGAGCCTTTCCCTGGAAGACAGCAGTCATTGCTCAGTGACAGAGTTAACCAGGCAGTTCACGTACCCTCGTTTGACATCAGCCAAGCAGATTAGGTCTTTTGATCCAGATGCAGCAAAGATCATGAGACTCATGCAGGAGTGCAAAGGACACAAATTGGAGGCATGCAGTGGTCTTGTTTTCCTCTGAGTTGCAAAATTAATTAATTTCACTTAGAGAGTTAGTTCTTCGGCTGCTGTTGCAGGAACTGGGAATTCTTAGCTAAATATCCAGAGGACTATGACTAGACAGGCTGTAGCCTCATGTTCTAGAAAGAGCATGGAATTTGTTGAATTCTGTCCATTTAAACCCCGAAGAGGTCTCATTGCCTTTTTTTGTGTGTTTGTTTTTAGACTTTGATTCACTGTGCTTCAGAAGAGAGCAATCTGTCTTAGCAAAAAGAGATTGGTTCTGAAGTAGCATTGTAAGGATAAAAGGTTAGAGAAAATCACAAAATAAAACTTTTATCTGGATTTGAGATGGACAGGGAAACAGTAAGTCCCAATAGGTGGTGAGGCACAAAAATGTTAAACATTAAGCCAAAGAACATAAATCAGGAAAGCTTGGAATTAAGCAAAAATGTGAAGAGAAGTCCTGGCCCCATTGCATGGAATAGCAGAATTGCCTTTGATTTCAGTCAGGTCAAGATCTTGCCATTGTGGGGGCAAAACAGAAAGCCTAAACACATGGGATGAAAAATAAAGCAGTAGGGAGAGCCAGCCTGAGAATGTGTGACACATCCTGCCCAGAGGCATGGTGCATCAGAGGGTCTTTCTTTCTCTCCAGGGAAAATGCTTGGCTAAGTCACATCTGCACTGCCATGAGGAAAGGCCATGTAGTTTAGAGGGAAAGTCTGTTCCCAGAAGAGGGGCTAGTTCTGGTTTGATAAAGAAATATTGCTCCTTTGCACGTGTCTCTTTGTGACACTTGTCACTAACACCTTTGGAATAGGGTGGCAATAATTCCACCCATGCAAACAAGATGCCCATCACAACATATGTTGGCAGGGAATAGAACATTTATGAAACAGATATTGGAATGTGACTGTAAACATATTTTACTTCTGTTTTCAGTGGAATGTGGAAGAAAGGTTGCTAGTTGGAAGCAAGTTGGAGAAAGATGAGAGGGAGACTTTTCTGGTAAAAAAACCCAAAAAACCCAACCAACCAACAAAAAAAAAAACAACCAAAAAACCAAACAAAAAAAACCAAACCCCAAACCAATAGAAAGACATTGTGGCCCAAAGTATGTTCTGCTTGTTTTAAAATTACTGTGCACATTAAAATGAAATGACCCAAATCTCTCCAGAGATGTATTTTATCCAGTACAGATGTAAGAAAAGAGTAGGATTTGCTACTCAGTTTACCAAATTGTTGGAGCATTGAAATACAGCCACTACCATAATACATAGACACAAGTCAATGTCATTATGCTAGATTTCTTGCGGTGTAGCAGTAAAATTTCAAGAAGTTTCACAAGCTTCTTTCAGACAGAATTCCAGGATTTGACCAGCTTTTCCAGTGCTCATCTCTCTTCAGTGAGGCTGTACAGCTGGTAGCCATATAAACAGACACTCTCAATGTATTTTTAGCCATGATCCTACCTATCACCAGAATGCCAAGAAGTTTCTCCTTGGTATTTGGTGTACCTTTTTGCAAGAAAACAGGAGTATTTATAGTGTGTCAGGCTTCCATGGTTATATGTCAGAAACTTTTATTATGAAATATTATTGTAAACAAAGTAAATTCCACTGGGAAATATACAGATACCATTCCTTTTTTTTTTTTTTTTTTTTTGTTTCCCTGGGTGTTTTATTATTATTTTTAATTAGTGCTCTCCACAGAGTGTTGAAAGTTATGATAAACATTTCCTGGAGCAGATTTTCAACCTGTAACTCAGAAGAAGAAATATGCATTTAAAGATGTTGCTTTATATTTTGACTCTAAAGGGATTTTAAAAAATGTTCTCACTAGATGCATTACAGTTTCTTTTCTCAAAAGAAGTTATAGCATATCTAATGAAGGAAGTTTATCCTAGCATTAAAACTGAGCTAAATTTGCGTGTATGTGTTTATTATTTTCTAAAGTATGTGACTTCAAACAGTTAAAGCACTGGACTCAGCCAATATGGAAATACAGCTGAATTTGAAATTTACTATATTCAGTTTCTGCTTTTCATTTTTTACCATTTCACACCTTGTCCGCATCTCGAGCAAGCTTGTAAGTTTCCAACGCATACATTTCTTGTGATGATATATTGTCCTGGTGGAAAATTTCATTTACTGGCTGTGCCCTTTGCTGAACCTGTTGCTAGTCAGGGAACATGATAAGCGTATAAGTAGCATGCTACTTCATTTATCATACATCGTTTTAGACACTCAAATATCTCATATACAAGTCTGCACTGAGGGAAACTACTAAACTTGCAGGAAAAAAATCTACAAATAAATTGTCAGTTTATAATATATAAATGTATCATCCTAATAAAAATTAATCATAGTTTATACTAAAACTGTAAGTGCCCTTTATTTTTTTTATGGCCTCTGTAACCACATGCTATCAAACACTAATAGAAAATATCTGGCTTTTGTGATTTGGTGTATAGCAGAATTGAAAGATATAAAAATACTGTCTATTTTTAATAATTAAATTACATTGCAAATAAATCACAGGCTTGAAATAACCAGCAGTGCTAAGAACAATCTGCTTTCCTAGGATTTCTCTCCATTCACCATATCTTGTATAAAACAAAAATAGATTCAAAAAGCAACCAGAACAGTAATGCCAACAAAATCCTTTAACGTTTAAGGAATTTAGAACTCACCAGAAAGAAAACAATTGCAAAAAATTTAAGGTCAAATAAACCCAAGTCTATCTGATGTACTAGCAGAGCAGGTCAGGCCTCCCTAATTTCAGTAACTTGTCATCTATTGATTTCAAAGCTTCTTCAGACCATCATTATAATATTTTACTACAAGCTGCTTTTTATGTGCAACATAAAATAATCTACATCTTGTCAAGACGTTGCATTTGAAACGCTGAATGCAATGTTCTGATTTATGTTAAGCAGTGCTTACACTAATTACAACCTTTCACTAAGATACTGGACTATGAAAAAGTATATCTTACATTTATATAGCACCTTTCATCCTGCATCCTTTAAAAACTGTACATAAAAGAGTCACTTCAACTACCTCTCATATATACATCCATTCCTAGGGAGGAGCAGAAGCATTTAAAGGCTTGCAGTGACATTGCATTCTAGCTTTGAACTAGAAGAAGGATTTGTTACACAGAGTTTAATTACCTGAGCTGTAATTTGACTAGGTTATCAGAGCTGATACAGATCTGTCTGGGAAGAATAGAGGAGGGAGGGAGAGGAGAGGAATGAAAAAGCAAAACTAGCCCAGATGTCATGGGGGAGGCAGAAAGAACCTGCCTACAGGGTTTTTTGTACTTTTTGAAAACACTGGCATTAGAAAAGATGCCAGATAATATGATAGAATAGAATTGCCAAAATGGGTTTCCTTCAGCTGAGAGGTTTTCCACAGGACCCACCATCAGAACTGATCATGCTTGGCCTTTGAAATACAAAATGTTGATATGCAAGTGATCTGAATTTGAAAACTGTTATTGAGTTCAATTAAAATTCACTTAGGTTAAGAGAATGGAAAGATCTGAAGCCAAGTAACTTCTTCGCATAATTGCCACAGATCATAAACAATGGATGGGAAAAGGAAGGAAGTAGAATTGGGCCTGCACAAAATAGTATATCACATCTAAAACTTCACATCAAGGAGATTTGTACCATCATTCACATCTGTTTTTTCATAGGACAAAGAGGTCACAATTTCAATATGGCCTGTCAGCTCTGAATTTGAAACTAATAGCTGTGATTAGCTTATTAAAGAAAGAAGTTTGCAAGGTTTATTTCCAAAAATAACAGTATTTTTTCCCATTTAAAACTCAGCGATGAAGAGGTTGAAACTCAAGCCAGGTTCAGGATTTACAAATTCCCCTCTAGAATTTTAAATTTAGGTTCATTTACAGTTGCCAGGAGACTGCAGGGGCAGACACTCAGAGGTTTCTGGTATAGAGATGGACAACTTGTTGAGCTTCAACAGAACTGCTGAAATCAAGGGCTCTTCTTAGGTTTGAGTAGTGTATATTTATCTCTATAAGCAGGAGATTACATCTACTACGTTAGCTGGTGTTCAAGATTACATTTTGTTCCTTCAGCTCATGGATGAAAAAAATTACTGGATAAATGGGTCATTCTATGTTTGATGTACTTCTCTAGTGTTTTAATTGTGGGATTTGGAGGTGAAATCCATTTTATAGAAGAATTTGCAGAAGAACAGATAGTTTCACAATTAAAAAACCTATCAATAGGTTTGCTTCATGACCAGGTACTTCAGGTCGGTGCACAAGGAGACAACTGCTTGCTGCATTTAGTTTTCAGAAAGCAATGTGATGCAAAGTGATTAATAAAGAAGTTCAGATCATACATTTGGTTTGCCAGAACCAACTGAAGTGGAGGACAAGTGTCCTGCTTTAGAATGGTTTGAAATGTAAGGAACCATGGCTTCTCCCCTGTGAAAGAAACAGGGGCTCAGCACAGTGAGGGATCAACCTAGAATGGAAATAATTTCTTCTCACATTGAACATGCCTCACCTTCCTTGCCTTACCAGCTTCTTTCATATGCTATTAAAGTGGTAAAAGATGCTCATTCACTTTGCTTTTTCCAAGCTGCTGATAAAACACAGTGTATTTAATATGAGTATAGAAGACAGGAAGAAACTCCTATGTGTTACGGAGGAAAGATTGTTGAGATACTTTAGTCAATGAGGTTCTCATTTGTTCTTCTGAAAGATATCCAAGGCTGGTTAGCAGAACAGTTGATTTTATTGTGGTGGGTTTGTAGATTTAAAGATAGACTTTGAAGAAAAACCGAGCCTAATAACATTAAAAAGAAAAATTAAAAATAGGCAACTATGGCTTCATTGTGTAGAAATAATGGTTTCCATGCCCATGATTTGTATCATCTTGCCATATAAACATGCTTTACAACCTTTCATTAAGATTTCACAACTTCTCTATTAAGTAATGCTATACCCATTTCTTTGCTGAGGAATTAAGATGCTGAGAAGTCAGGGAGCAACAGAACGCAAGATCTGCCTCTAAACCTTTTCCTGTGCAGTGATCCCCTTCCTTTCTACACAGTATTTTCTTCCCTTCCATGCTCAAAGTCTAAAAACACCTACAGAAAGGAAGCCTCCCTGGAAAGAACAGAGACTCCAGGTTCTTTAAAAAAAGAAACCTCCGTTAAGGAAGACTTAGACCTCTCATTGCCTGTTATGTATTCCTCGGTAACACCTTGGGTTTAGTTGCTGTCCCCTTGATTTATGTTTGTGGAGACAAGTGTTTTGTGTTGATGCCCTAGGTTTGCAGTAATTCAAATTCAGGAAGGATTTCTGAACAAGGAGAAGGACAGAAAGGGCTCTGTTATGCTCTGACTGCAGAGCTCCTTGGCAAAAGCAGAGCAACAGGATGCAATCCTAACAGAAATGCTCCAGGCTAGAACCACCATCAGCTAGAGGTACTTACGCTCCCTTGGGCTTTCCTGGGAGGCTAGGGGGACAAGAGGGAGAGAAACATGCTCCACCAAGAGTCCTGACTTTGTAAGGCTTAATACACTTGACGGCAATTTTTCGCAAGGTTGTTGGTTTTTGTTTAGGGCACAAGATTTCCCTTTGAACCCTGAAGGCAGCTATTAAATACCTAGAGGTTTGCAGCATCTCTTTAATGTTCTGTTTCCACAGAGAAGTGGGGCAGAAAAAGACTGGGATCCCATCATGCTGTGCGCTTAAAAAACATGGAACTAGAAGGGCTTCCAAAGCTGCATGGAAGACAGGAGACCACAGATTAAAATGGTCAGATAGGGAATACAAAGAAGCAGCAAAGCAGTAGTGGTCAGTATGGTCTTAGTATACACTGTCTGTCCTTGAAGAGTAAATGAGAGATAATGGGGGAAAAGGAATGGCAGACGTGGGCGATATAGATCCTTGAAAATAAAAACAAGCAGCTTGTATTTAATGTGGTGCAAAAAAAGTAAGCTAACTAAACAATGTGAACAGACGACTCAAATACTAGCTTTCGAGAACCAGCAGCACTCTAAATGGGTAAAATTTCTTTTCTTGTGAACAAAAAAAAGGATGTTGTCACAAGAGTTTGGACAAGAGGTTTGGTTGTGCAAGTAGATATGGAGAACCTTAAAATAGGCTATGTTTAAAGAAACTGTATGAATTAGGAGTTGACAGGCAGATTTGTTTGCTGTCAGCATATAGACAGAATTGAATTTGTGTCTTTGAGATTACTCGGATAAAGTATTAGGAGGACCAGGAACAGCATCTGAAGAAACTGTTACAGAAAGCAGGAGTGAGGGATTAGAAGGATCTTCTGCAAGGCATGCCAATGAAGCAATTAGAAATGTGAGATGTGAAAATGCTCCAGGATGGAGCACTGAATCTGAACAGGTTTTGTTGAGTGCAAATGATGCGAGACAGGTTGTAGAGGTATATGGGGAAATTAGTAAGCAACTTCAGGCTGTGATGTGAGTATATGTTTAATTATTAATTAACCAAAGAAGTCAGCTAGAGCAGTAGTTGTAGTGTCAGATGAGGTCAAAGATGAGGTTAAGGCTGATACTTTTGTATATATATTTATTATTCTGAAATTAAGGCTTTTTTTTTTTTTTTATTTTTAAGCAGAAGAGCCAGCAAGGCATGAAACATGATGAACAAAAGGCAATGAGGGTATCTCCAGTGAGAAGAGGGGACCTAGTTAGCGGGACTAGTGGTACAACCAGTAAGAAACTGATGGTTGGTGAAAGTAAGTTGTAATTGCATTGTAATTTGTCAGCTTCCCCTTGGAAGACATCCGAACAATACTATGTGGAAAGAGGAGTGAAGAAAGCAGAATCTGAAAAGGAAGCTGATGGTTTCCTCATGAAGAAGCATTTAAGTTGGTATGAGACATCAAGAGAACAGTAGAAGGGAGAGGAGACTTAGATGCAGGGTTGTTGAAAGGAAAAGCAGGAGAACGATAATGTGATTTGAAGTAGAAACCACAGAATGGGAGAAGCATCTTACTCTGCTCACAAGATAATTCAGGTCAGGCAGCGTTGGGGTAGGAGAGGCTTCCACACAGGATGGTTCTCAAAGCAGCAGCAGAACAGTGGCACCCAACTGCCAACAAATTATAACAGATTGTTTTGATCACCTCAGAAATGCACTGTATAATCCAGAAACAGCTGAAGAGGGGAGGGCAAATTGATGTAACTACTTTAATTTCCTCCTTGAAAATTAGTACTTAAAATTCTGTCTCTGAAGAAATGTGCAGCATTAGATTAACAAATTCCTCAACTGTTGAAAGCAAATCTGGAAAAAAATTAATAGCTTCAGTTTTTTGCTGCCTTCCTTGCTTGTAACTTATCTTCAGGAGCAACCACTTTCAAACTTGTTGAAATATATTGATTTTCAGAAGCAAATGGCTTTTCAGGAGTGTCACAGCAGTTCATCTTTGCTGTCACTGTCCCTTTCCAACTACAAGAGCATTGGAAGTGAAGTGGATAATGACTTTCCACATCTGTTGACTTCTTTGAGTCAACTAATTATCTGTGCATTTTATTGTATAGCCAGCTATCCATATAACCTTGTTTCAACTTGCTCAATCCATTAGATCAACAAACATACACCCCTGGAAGTGTATGTATTACATTTTATAGTTATGTAATTGACATAAAAAATACTGGTAGTTCAGTGTACGTCCAGCTATGAATTCAGAAGAATGAGCGCATCATTCAGAAGGGGATGACCTAAGATTAGGGGTGGAATCCAGCTTGTCATTCAGCTGCAAGATTCTTGGTTTTGTAACTGTATCTTTTCCCCATTTTTCTTGGTTAATTTTGTGACATAATAGATGCTATTATAAAGTATATATTAATTTCACAGGTGTTAAGGAGGTGGGGGATGCTTTTTATGCCACCTGTTGAGTATTTCTGGTCTAGATTACATTGTCCTTACTATGTTGAGTGACACTTTAATGTATAATACTATTCTGCTGTTGTCTATGTGGTACTTCTCCATTGTACTCCAATGTGTACGTTCTTTATTTGAAAGGAAATACATTTAAATTAAGATGTTACTGTGGAAAAGCTGAAGAAGCTAAACAGTAGTCTAACAGAACTCCACACAACAAATTTTCATTAGGGAGCCAAGCTGGAACGCGTGTTTTCTAGCTGAGTACTTTATCAGTGGCTAGTGGCAAGTAACCATTTTTTCAATGAAGTTCTTAAGCAGAAGAACAAGAAAAAATAAACCAGTGGTTAAGCTCATGCAGAATAATAAGGTTCATTCACTCACTAAAAACAGAATTATAGGACAGGAGGAAGGTAAGTTGCTGAGAAAGAGAAACCCTCTCGCATCTCTGACTAGTCACCCCCACATTTGTAACTGTACAAAATGTATTTGTACTAGTAGTGACAACCTGTTCAACCACTTTTCATAGAATTGCCTTCAAATCTGTTGTTTCAAACAATAAATATGCTAAGTTGTTAAGGGCAAAAAGTAAACTCACAAGTTATGCTGCTTTGTGGTAGTGAAAATTGTTCTTACACAGATAAAGTGAAGTAGCCCTTAATTATTAAATTACAATTTTTTATTCAATTTAGTTAAATGCTATACTGATTTGCCATCCCTCAATGTGTCTTCACACTGGTGACTTATGGGTGTATCCATCTGCTCCGGACTTCCTAAACCTACCTGTCTTGATTTGTCTCTCTGACGTTTTGTTTTTCCAGAAATGACTCAACTTTCACCACTGTCTGTCACTTCTGACATCTCCTCCATTAGTCTGTCATTTAACCTTATTTCTTCCTTTGTGTATCCTTATTTCTTCCATTGTGTATCCAAGCCTTCACCAAAACTTGCCATTCTGTTGTTTCCAAATAGTTCCAATAGTTGATCTCTACCATTAACAAAACATCTTCTGTCTTATTTTGATCTTTTTCCCTCTCCTTTTAACGATAAACCCTGTTAGAGCTCCATGTCCTTTCCAAGCTCAGCCACCAGGATCTAAACTTTTCAGTCTGATTTCTTGGGGAGCCTTGCACTGCTGCCAATCCGTTGTCAATGTTTGTGTTCCATGTCATTAAGGTTTTGCTCATGTTTCCTCCTGTCCTTTGGTCAATATGCTGATGTTGCTTAAAAATACCTCTGTAAAAAGTATTGAGCATCTTCTTCTGAATTAGCCATCACATGTGCATGGATGTGCTATTCTTGCCTTCGTTCTCAGGGCACCTGCTTTCTCATATTCACTCCAGAGATGTATTAGTGACGATTATTCGTAGTGGCAGGGATGCTGATTAACTTCAACTACCTTTAAATTTCACTGTGTCTATATGCATGCATTTAAATATTTTCAAACAATTGTCAGGATTTTCATTTAATAGGCTGAAGTACACATTTCCAGTTTCCTGATTCCCTTCTTTCTTCCTGCTATAGTTTTGCCATTTCACAGTTTAAAGGCTTTATTTTTTTCTTTCTATTTTTATAGTAACTTTCACATTGGGTAATGTTTAGCTGTTTGAGTAGTTCTGGTAGGGTTAGGGTTTATTTGTACTTCAGCAGAACTTAAGAGACACTGATCAAAGACTTCATATGCTGGAAACTTTGCAAATGCACCTTAACACAATTATCCTTGGGCAGCTCCCATTGCCAGTTATGATCAGATATGCTGCATGAGACCAGCATGCAACGGAAGAAAAGCAAGCTGCTGTGCATTAAGCCAAGTTCTCAGTTCACCATCTACCTGGCCAAATTTTGCTAGTAAAGCTTTATAAATGTGGGGCAATGGAATAGGTTTGTGGTTAGTTTAGTACAGTTCTTCCATGTCTATGAAGAAGATTTTCACTAAAGTCTAAGATCCTTGAAGTACAACCTGTGTATCTTGTATAGTACTGAATACATTGCTGCTCAGCAAGTAATCGTCACCTCAAAAAAAAAAAATTGCTGTTACTTTTCAGTGGTTGAATGCTAAAGTGTTGCTCCTAATATGGCTTTAATGTGGCATTTTTGTTTCTTTAGGGGAGAGATAACTTCTGGGTTTGAGCAGAGGAAATCATAGCTATTTCTTTCACAGGTACACTGAATTCTTTTTCAATATGGGACAAAGGAAGAAATGACCACGCTATAGAAACAGGCATTCATATCTTTTCTTCAGTTATCTTGGGCCCAGAAGTGTGGAATCTCTTCAAGGGGGTACTTTTTACCAGCTTGGTTTTGTCATCTTCCTTAAGCCAGATCTTGTAAGTGCTGAGGAACCCGCTGCAGCCAGGGGAATGGTTGCTATGGGAAAGGGTTGAGAACAGAGCCCTTGGTCTTCAGCTTAGCATTTATCTGACAGTGGGACACCTTCAGCTTATGAGCGTATTCTGTTACACAGACTTTATTCTTTAATTTGGCAGGCCTGATAAGGTGTGAACACTAACAGAGATGAATACACCGGTTTGTAAATAGGATAGTGTTGATTCCTTCCAGCAACAGTCATGTGTGACCCTGAAATCAGTCATCTCTCTGTCCTCACATGCCTCCACTCCACGCTATTTCTAATGAAGATTACCAGCTCACACTGTTAACCATTTAGGCTAAGGGAAAAGAGATATCAAGAGAATCATTATATTTTATTATGGAAACTGTCTGTGGTCCTTCCTCTTAGTTTCTTCTTTTGAATTGTCTGCTGGAGAGGTGTATCACTACACACCAAAAAAACATTGAGGGTAGAGTTTAAAAACACAGCAACCTAGCTGACCAGAAGAGACCCTCCAACTCTTTGAGGCCTTTTTCTCTGCTGGTTACAACTTCCATAGGTAGAATCGTGCGTTGCCCCACGTACTCCTCTGTCCTTCTAGATGTATGTATAACCTTTCCCCATGGTGGTGAAAACGGTAGGCAAACTAGGGATGGAAGTGACAGACCCATAGGCTAAGGTGTGTTGTCAGTGTCTGCATTCCCTGTTGCTGGGGTTTTTTCTAATCAGCAGGAAAACATCAGGTTCAGCATTTGTTCAGAGACGAGGTAGTCCAGGCTTGACAGACATCTCCCAGAGAACTTCAATGACTCTACATTGACTGGTTCCTATCAGGCATCAATCAGCTGCCTACCCTCTGAGTCAGCAGGAACCTTCCTTCTTCCCTCCTGCTCCTCGTAACAAGCGGATGAAAATTCAGCCTCTCTCCAAAAAGAACTCCCTGAATCTCCATCCCACACCCAGGCAGGTTTTGTGCAGGTACATGACCAGCTCAGTTCCTGCAGTGGTCCCTTCTGTGCCCCAGGAGGGCCCAAGTGTGTGCAGTCATTCCACAAACTTTCTATTGATTTCAAGCAAAGAAATCGAATGGGGGACCTTGATCTGAGGAAGGCTGGCCACTCCAGCAGTTTCAGTGAAATCATTGCAAGCAGATGCTCTCGCCTCTTGGAAGTGGCGCCTGACTGAATGGGGCTTCAGCGCTGGTTTATGGCTGTGTCAGCCCAGCTTCTTTGGATGGCAGCTGCAACTTGGTGGTTCCAACTTCAAAGGGTCCTACACCCCCGCTACACACACATGCAAATACAGAAACTTACATGCAAATATATACATGCAAATTTAGTCTAAATGCACAAGCCCCATTTGCAGAAATTTTTGTATGCACATGCCCTATTTGCAGAAGGTTTGGTTTTGAAAGAAGGTTGAAATGGTGTGATCAGGATACTTGGGTGCATGTTCCAGCTGGCACTAGTTATCTATTAGCCACAACTCCTTTGTGAAACTTTTCTAGGGAAATAATCTGTACTCTGCTGCTTGCAGGTGGCTGTGGCTCTGCTGCAGGGGCTCCAGAGGGAGTAATTTTTAATTTGTGAGAATTCAGCTAGGTAGTATTCATTATATTTCTGTAACATATGAACATCAGTGTTTTGTAAGGTATTTTGCATGTTTTGTTTTCATCAATTTTTACTTGGTTTATGGCTAGAAAGGGCCATGTTTTTCATTCACCTCATGTTTCAGGGTTTGGATTTGAAATAAAGCTACCCACTTGACCTGTTCTAATTAATCAGCATTACTGAATGTTTTAAAAGGGCTAGCCACAGCTAAATAGATGCATGGATGTCAAAATGTTGAATATGGGAGGGAAGTATATTTTGTAATAATATAATGACAGTTACTGTGGAATTCAGGGATTTCTAAACCAACCAGCAATGCATTTCTTAATCCTTTCTTATAATCTGTATTAATCATTTTACTCATTACCTATAAGTTATAACAAAAGTAGAAGACATTGATGAAAAGCTTGTAATGCCCTCTTAACAAAATATTTCTGTGTATTTATAGTGACAAAAGTGCAGTGCAAATGCATTCCTGTTCTGACTAGAGGTATTTTTTGATGGAAGGAATACACATAATTTTCTTAAAGTGTATTACCAGAGTTTGTTTCGTATTTCAAACATTAATTTTCCTTGTCCATTTTCTGACACCCTCCTCTATGTCTAACAAAGAAGTATTCATCAAGGCTTTAAAAATTCTTGCAGGATATTCACCCTAACATCAAAATACATCTTGAAACCTGTTTTCTAAAAAACCTTTGAGGAGTTAGGTTTTGTTTAGTTGGTGTTTCATTTCTCTCTCTCTCTCCACCTTTTTTTTTTATTATTATTTTTAACTCCATCTTTGTGGACTACATCTGTCCATGTTTAACAGGCGATATTAGCATTTTGAGCTACAACAGGCTGCACAGGCTGTGCAATATCCCTAGCTTGTGTTGTCCTCCCATATAAAAACAGATACTGCGTATGTCTTTTTTAAGACTTATAACACACGCTGCATTTTACTCTTTTTAAAATAACATCTGAGAAACCGAGAAGCTTCTTCTGAAGGATTACATTACAGCTTTGATTTTTATTTATAAAACATAAAGGACTAATATATATCAGTTAGGACATTTTGCTTCCAAAGTGCATTGTAGCAAAATAATTGGAAGGCAGTTGTGGTGTGAAATATATGACAGCTTTACAGGACATAAAAAGCAGCTTTTTCTTTGTAATAGTGTAATTGCCTTAAACCCCACAATCATAATTGTTATCAAAAAATAATCCCAAGGAAAGGCTAATATAAGGTGAGCAGACTATTATAAGAGCTCTAATACACTCAATTCCTTGAACAGCAAATGCAGCCCCTCAATCTCCCAGTGCTTTTAGTGTCAGTCAGAGAGCACTCAGTCATTTCTGTGCATCAAGCCTGCAGTATTGATTTTTCCACTGACTGAAACAGCCATATAAGCATAAATTTTGCATGAGGCTTTCACTTTGTAGACTCTCCTTTGGTCAGATGACACATGATGTGAACATGAAGACTGTATAATAACAATGCATGGTCAACCTGCAGGCATTAAAGCGTGGTCTCTCACAGCTTTGAAGGACAAAAGCTGGAATGGTGCATCTCTGGTGTGATAGAAAACAAATATCATTTCCATCTTGGCAGCCTGCATTCAATTTTATACTCTCTCTCTCTCTCTCTCCCCCCCCCCCCCCCCTCCCCGTACACTTTCACATTCCTCTTTTAGAGAGGAAATGCACACGTGCACACACACAAATACGTATAGACGTAAAGTATACTTATCACTGATATCCAGTCCAGATAAAAATCAGCTCTATGGAAAAGCAAAGCTGTGATAATAACTGTGCATCAAACTTGAACCTTTGCTGTACTTGCCTTCCACTTTTCTTTGGTGGTGGTGTATTGTTTTGTTTTATAGTTGATGCTATTTCTTTTAAGTCAGCCCTTGAGACTAAATATTGTACAACAGCATTTGATAACATCTTGTATCATGCTGAAAAACCCTTATCTAAAGATTCGGCCTTGTGATAGACAGGCAAGAGTGAAAACGTTCCTTAATAGCAACGTTGCTTTCATCTCATTGCTGCCCTGTTGAAGTTCCTCTCCTCATTAATATTCCCACAGTCACTCTTTCTCTCTCTCTTTCCCCTCTTTTATTGTTTAAATGTTTAGTGTAAAATACGTTCATCCTGTTACGGGATCATGTCAATGGAACGAGACAGAGGAGTAATACTAACTAGCGTGAGTCTGAAATAACAGTACAAGAAGTAATTTCTCAATAAGAACTGTAGCAGTGCATTACTATTCGTTAAAGTGCATTAAACTGCAGGCAGTTGATGTAATTAATTTATAATATAATGCAATGCAGCATCTTAAAATTAAGTTGAATTGACCTAGAGGAAAATTTATCTGTAAGCAAAAAGCTCACTGATAAGCCAGTTTTAGTCAGTGCAAACAAGAGAGCTGTTTCATCTTAAATAACAATCGCAGGAGGAGAGTGGGCCCTACTGTAATGAATAATTGCGATTGAATGCTGTTTTCATTTTGTAAAAGGATCCCAACATAATCATTGCACAGCAACATGATTACTCCAGCGGCAGCGACAGATGTTAGAAACACCACTTCTGTTTCTATTTATGCAGAATCCAGATAAATGTTTAATGTCTAAATAGTAGGAGTTAGTCTGTAGTATAGGCAGGTTGGTGTTCAGTGCATTAAAAGAAGTGACTTGTATTTTTTCATTTGAAAATGCTCTGCCAGGGACAAAAAAAAAGCTCTGGCTTCCCTGGCTTCCCTGGGAAAAAAAAAATTTGTTTTCTTCCTTCTCACCCGACTCTGCATGCCTCCTCTCACGAGGTTACCAAAAAATACTGATCTGAATACAGTGACTGTGTAAGTGCTACCTTTCCCTAATAGGCAGAGTTGTGAAATTACTATTACAATGATTTCAAGTGGAGCATCCCTTAGAAGATGAGCATGGGGGGTTGCTTTTGTTCTGTTTTGCTTTTTAACCAAAGGAATTATACTATTACAGTGAATTGTGGGGTTTTTTTTCTGAAATCAGCTTTTTCCAGAAGGACGATGAGCATAATGACACTTGTATACGTGAGCTTCAATAACACTTTTTAATGAGACTGGGATGACAAAAAAGACAAGTCTAGGACAGGGGTGTATTTGGGATTTTTAGTACTCCAAAAAGTTAGAGGCAGGTTCACAAATGCCCTCAGTTACAAATACATCTATGTACTATAGTCCAGACTGCAAAAATCTGCTTAAGTGAGTAAAGCATTAAAAGTTGTACTAAAAAAACCAGCATGGCCTGCCAATTTCAACAGAGAATTGCAGGATGATAATAGAGATAAAAATAATTCTCAAATGTGACTACTGGTTGGCTTTTAAATAAATGTTTAGGCATCTGAATTCATGAGCAGTTTTTAAAAGGGCATTAGGGAAAGATATTTGTATTTCCATGGTGGAGGCTGTGCCTGTGAGCATTTGGGAAGGTTGGCTTTTGAACACAAATATTAAATATACAGATTTAGAAAAGAGGATGAGCATTTTTTAAGAATCTTGGCTTATTGGCCGAGCAAAAAGCTAAGAAGAGTTAGGGTGTATCCCTATCTTTGCTGTAGAAAGGCTGTGTGAAAAGCTTAAGTACCAGAAAAAAGAAAATTTGAAGGCAGAGACAATCCATCTAGCTCTGTAGATGTGTGATGAGTTCTGTATCTTCTTCCGCATAAGCTACCAGCCTAAATCCAGCGTAGGCAACAGTTCCGTTATTTCAGAAACATTTGGTGGTGCATTCAGAAGGGTTGGCTGCCCTCTGAAATGCATTTTGGTTATACTAGCCCAGCAGGTTACCACCTGAATACTGCGGCTCTCCATAATGTCATAGCTTTAACCAGCTTCCGTTCTGAAAGGTGGAAATCTGGTTCCTTTCATGAGCAATGGATTGCCAAGAGGAAAATGCAGGCTTCTGGCATGTTGCACTGCACTGCTGCTCCTGGAGGGAGCAAGGACTCTGGGTGATGACTGTCCATAGCCTGGTTGTTCGTGAGATTGGTAGAGGCAGAAGCAGAGGAGGTATGTGTAGTGGCTGTTATTTTTAAATCACTAAGGTGTATGACCAGGTGAATCGCTTGCATGCTATGGCCCTTGTACCAACAAGCACAGGTCTGGTGGAAACAAAGAAAATATGAATGCATGTGAAATGAGATTTGGATCTTCTCTGAATCCAGCAGAAATCCTAGGATCCAGATAGCTACTTCCTATGATCCTGTTTTGATAACCATGTATTTTGCCTCTGTATATTGTGGCATTTCCCTTTCTGTGCCCTTGTTTAGGTGTTGTGGCATCTCACTTTGTGTGTCCCTGTTTAGACAGAGCTGAGCTTTTTCACAATGTTGCAGAATCGTGGTGATTGCCATCAGAGGGGAGCTTTTCAATGATTTAAGTGAACTTTAAGTAGTCTAATTTTTAAATTGCCTCTTGGTTGACTGAGTGATTCCTGAATTCCAGGAATCTGGGGCTATTCTTTATACTGGGAGAGGTTTCTTTCATATTTATTGGTGTTTGGGAAGCATATAAGAGCAGTAGCTCATCTGTTGTAAATTAGTAGTAAACAACAGCATACGTATTTTTAAATTTGTGATGTTAATCACTAGTTAAAATAGGTAAGTCCCAGAGCTATCCTAGGTTCCTTTCACACAAACATTTGATTGATTTAACAGTATGTATAGCTATTTCTGTATCTGTCACTACAGAGATATGTCTCTCTATATAGGTGTAGATATACTCACACACTTAATCGTGCAAACACTTCCATAAGTACCCAATATTAAGGAGAGAAGCTGCTCTATCGAGTCATGCTGAGAAAACGTATTTATAGGGTCTGGGATGAAGTTGCCCAGTCAGTGGTTTTCTGAATTACCTTAAGTAGTAATGGGGGGGAGCAGTGGGGGAGAGAGAATTACATTTCAGTGTTTGATATTAAAGTAGTCAACAAAAAACAAGCCTATTGTTGGGCTGTTTCAGAAATAAAGGGTCACTGTTGAAGTATTGTAACTATTTGCTCCTTGTTTTCTCCTAGCTGATTTGAAATTATTAAAGAATTTACAGTCACTTTAGCTGTGCAGTGTGTTGCTAAACTCTATTCATTTTCATAAGCTTTGCATTTTACTGTAGTGGAAGTAGAGTGCAGCCCTCAAAGGACGTGGTTCTTTGAAATCAAATGTTGGCAGTACTACTTGTAAAATGGAAAAAAGGAAAAAAAAAAAAAGAAGAATGTGTATAATTGTTGTACTGAAAAGGACAGACAAGTGGCACAGGTTCCCTGTAAATGTCGGTGATAGGACTTGTTGAAAAAAATCAAAAGATTTTTAGTAATAAAGTTTCTCAGGAAAATACTCTGTACAAGATGAAAAGCTGCTGGAAGAATGCAGGAAAAATTTACAGGGGTGAGGGAGCAATGAGGAGAAGAGATGGTCGTTACCTGTTGTAGAAACTCAGCATGGAGTAGCAAAAGTCATTTTAAAGAAGGTCATTGAAGGGGAAGTGCACCTATATACCTTTTTCTTTCTCTGCAATTCTCTCAGGAATGAAAGATCTTTCCCTTCTTGCTTCTCTGAGGTGCTGGCAGATCTGGCAGAGGGCTTTGGTATAATTTTTGCATATGATGTCTGCACATGTGAATAATTCATACTTCCACTCAACTGTCCACAGTTTGAAAACATGAAATTAAGACACTTCATTTATTTTCTGTTACCTTGTCCAATGGTAAAAAAGTCTCTTTTAGCATTTGGCTACTTCTGTTTGAGTAGTTGGTTCATAGGTGATCGTTAGCCTAGAATGGGGTGAATACAGAAATCAACCAAATCTTTGAAGCAAGAGTAAAGGGAACAGGTTTCAGAAAAGGTAGGTTAGAGGAATGCTGTAGGACTGAACCAAAGCCTATCAAAACAAAGAGGAATTAAATCAGGTTTGTAATTAGGAAGCTAGAACCTCATCTCATATAAAAATTGGTAGTTTTCTTTGTAACAACTGAGAACCTGGTATGCAGATTTATAGTATAAAGAAAAATTTCAGACCCCATAATACAGATTAATTATTACATGATAAAGTTGATAGTTTGATCCAAACTCTAACAATATCCTCAAGAAGATAGAGACACTGGCGAGATAGTGCTCACAAGACAGTGTAAATCCAAAACAGCTCCGTTGATTTCAGCAGCACTCCTGTGCCTTGGAGTGATGTGAGTGAGGAGAGATTTTAGCCAATACCTGAGCAAATAAGTGGAGAGGTCATAGCACTCATCTCCTGCCTACCTACAGAAAATGCTATAAAGTTCAAAAATAGTAAGAAATTTATGTCAAAGGCATAATTTTACTGAAACACGAATCAGGACATTCCAGGTATACAGGTATAGTTAGTACCTGAGAAGACTGATAAATCACCAACCTCAAAACTGAAATGTACTGTCCAAACAAAATAAACAGTGTTATATTTCTTACTATGTGCAGCAAGATAAGGAGCTCTTAAAAATTATATTTTTATGAAGCTCCATGAAGGTAAAGAAGGGGGAAAAGTAATAAAGAGAGACACAATTAAATTAAAAGTCCAGAATTATAGAATTCCTCATCAAATCTTCTTCAGAGTCTAATGAATCATTCAATTCCTTTTCATTTGTCTTTTCTGCTTCTCTCCTCCGGGCATTTAAAATTGCTTTGCATCGTCGTAGTCATAAAAAAGAAATTTATGCCCCTCAGAAAGGATACGCAGTTTTGCAGGAAGTAATATAGACATGTCCAATTTAAGATCAGCATAGTCCACCTTCAAAGACATGTCTTCCCCAGGAAGCCTGAGTGGCTTTAGCGATACCTGGGTAAATAGATATATGCTTAGTCAGAGCCTCTTTCCCTTGTGCCACGTTTAAAATTCATCTTCCCACCTCAGGTTAGAGGGAGTACCTGGCTGAGGTGCAGAGGTGAGTTCTAGAGGCATTTCTCTCCCTTGCTTAGGAGCACTGAGAAGGACAGGGAATTGCCAGGACTGAAATTGGAGGTGAGCATCACATTTAGCCTCTGGTAAAACCTTGACTCAGGATGCCTGGAGGTGGCTTCTCCAGAAAGCTTCATAATCCCACAGGTGGTGGAGCTGCAGCCATTTCAGCCATTTCCTCGGCTGGAAAGCCTGGCAGCTTGCGTTGTCTGTTGGAGGGGACCTGAAATTTCCCAGTCCGTTTACAGGATACAAATGCCGTAGGTTTTCCCACCTAACTTTACCCGAGACGTGTATTTTGGGAACATGATCCCCCTGAGTGCCGTCTGGAGTCAGTGCACACAGAGAGGCACCTGCAGGAACAGGAGAAGCTGGCTGAGGGCGAGTCACTCTCAAGAAGTGCCTGTAATATTCCACAGCTACCAAGGGCATCTGAGATTAATTGAGGTGCACAGATTTACACAGGTGAATTTGGCCTTAAGTGTCAACATGTGTTTTAGAAGTATTTTCATTGAGTACAAAGGTAGCCATTCCTTCCATGCAAAAGGTTTTACCTCCCAAAACTCTCAGAGCTCTTTGGATATAGGAAAGGGACAGTGAAGTGAAAGCCACAAGCTCCAAATGCCTTGATTTTTAGGTGACCAGCCTAAGATATGCCTCAAATGGCAAGTACATCTAAAATATCTTTGGTCATAATGTGTTAGTAACTTAAGCTGAAAGCATAACTTGAGGTCCAAATTCTGTGCTCCAATCTGGAACCACTGGTGCTTCTTCCACTGTTTTTTTTTTTCTGTTCTAAGTAAGCAGCAGGAAGGAGTGTAGAAGTAAAGTACATCTGTATTTCCAGGTACATTATTCTGAATGCTTGGAAGTCCTATAGAATAGTCATCCCGTAAGCAGTAATGTGGTTGGGGTAATTTCACCACTGTGGTCTGATTTTCCAAGGAATCAGAGGTGTTTGTATTTGGTTCTGCCTCACCATGTATGCTGAGCCCACGTCTAGCTGGTGAAGGCAGTGAGCTGCCTTTGCAGATCGTAACTGAGTCTTGGTTTCCATCAGTGTTGCTTTGGATGATGATGCAGAGTTGTTTGTGTGTGTGTTTGCCGATACTGGGTTTTTGCCTCCTTTTTACCTCTCCCACCTGCTGCTTCACAGCAGTTCCCATGAGTTAACTTTGTCCAACGTGTCTTCTTTGAGAGAAACAACTTAAGTTTCACACACTACAGACAAGACATTCCTAAGCAGAAAGGGAACGTAAAAAGCTGCCTTAATGTACATAGACCGGTATGTGTGAGACATACTAATTTGCTTGGCTGCTTCCACTTTTTTAATTTCCCAAGCCTGACTTGATCACTAGCCAGCCTGTAAATAACGCAGAAAATGGTACAGGATCCTAAAGCCTGTTGCAACTAGGATTTGTTTGACTCTTTGGCAGAGTTGTAGCATAGTTCAGATCTGACTAAGTGTATATACCTGCTGAGTGGGAGTATTCCAGCCTGTTCCCTCTGACTTCTCATTGACACTGAGCACTGTGAAGACGCCATCAGTTTCACATTAACACTCACCATATCTCTGAGATTAAAGTACGGCCAGTCACATACACATGAACAAAAGCCCAACCTCACATCCATATGAATGCCTCAAAAAGTCCAGTGTATACAATTCTAATGGAAGATTTATTTGATTTTCAGGAAAGGGGGAAAGCTGATTTTCAACAACATGAAATAATAGTTACTCTTTAGTTAAAAGTATATTTCATCTTTAACATGTATTTTTACTTGAGCAGATTTCTAATGACCACTCATTTCTTCATAAAAAATTACTCCACTACATCTTACAGAATTTGTATTTAAAAAGGCATTGATAAATTGAAGGGAGTTCAAGGAAGAGAATCAAAAATGATTAAAGTGCTCCAAGTATTGACTTCTGACTGAAGATTAAAATAATTGAATGTGTGTGGGCTTGCTAAACAGTTCTTACAACTTTGTTCTCAAAAAAAAGTAGGTGTTTGATTCTTTTGAATTCAAGTTTTAAAATGCAGAAAATTCTCAGGAAGAATGATCTAATCATAAAGTGGATACACTTTTCAATTTAAAGATTCAAAGTTTGTTTCTCCCATAGGTACCTATCTTGCAAAATTCCTTACTTCTTAAATATTCTCATTGCTATCAATGAAGTGTTTTCAGGATGAAGAACTACATAACCTTAGTAAGCATGACAGAACTTTATTACTTGATTAGAGCTCTGAATTCCCCATCTTATGTGTGTGACAATAAATGTTCAGCTCATCAGATTAAGACAGCATTTAGAACTGAAGAACAGTTTGTGTTGGGTTCTGAATCTGGATCTGGTGTCATAATGTGACTCACTGTTGTTTAAAAAAAAAAGGAAATCATCTTATGCTGCTGTAGGGCTAGCACGGAAAAGTAAATAAGAGCAAACCAGCCGCAAATGCAATCCTCAGTTTATTGTTTTCCTACTTTGCAACTTGAGTTCTCTGCCATGAAGCCACTATCATGTGAGGAGCAATAAGAAATCTTGGGAAAGGTGGTTTAAGTTCCAGCCCTGAGTAAGAGCCCTGTTTGACTGATAATAGCATTTGTGGAGATGCCTCTTAATGTAATAGCAGACACCCAAAATCACCTTGATGGCTCAGCTAGCCCTCCATCTCACCACATCCCAGAGTATGTGGAAATTAAGTAAGTAGAAAAGGTTTGTGAGGGCCATGATGAGTTTTGCAGTGAGGTGGGGCATCAGAATCAGTTTATTAGGAAGGACTTTTAATATGTTAGCAATTATTAGAAAGAAATTGAGTAGAGCAAAAGCAAAAAGCACCATGATGCTACCTTTTAGATACATCGTTTGTTCTCCAGCTGGGTATCTTATTGGTTACTGACCCCAGGCACAGGATGCAATAGAACTAGGAAGACCCAGAGAAGGGTGACCAAGGTGTTCAGAAGTGAATGCCAAGCCTTAGACAAGGGCAAAGTAAACAGGTTAGTCAGCTTCACTTCAAAAAGAGGAAAGAGAGAGTAGGGTATAGAAATTTGTAAGTCATGAGTTGCATAGAGCAACTAAATAGGAGAGTTATTCAGTATGGCCTGCCCCTTAAAATTGTCAGAGAACAGCTTCAAAACATGCAAAAGGGCGTACTTTTCCTTGCAGTGTGTGATTTAATTGTGGGACTTGTAGCCACAGGGAGTTGTGGAAACAAAAATTATAAATGAGTTCTAAACGGGACTAGATAAATTAATGAAGGATCAGCTTGGTGGTTTTTCATAGTAATTAAATTAAATGGTTTAGATGTGACCTTAGGCTAAGGAAGTCCCTCAACTGCTGATCTCTGGATCCTGGGACGATGCGCCAAGGGAAGGATCACTCTAACAGTGCCCTTAAACATCATAAAAGTCTGCCAACAGCCGTGGTTGGAGACAATATACCATGTTAAATAGATCTGATGCCATATAGTAAATGTTATGCTTTTCTGAAAGAAAGACCCTGACTCCTTCTCCCTGACTCCCACCCAGACATGGTTTGTTTCTTATATGAATATCCTGAGGGACCCAGATCCTGTGTCACACCTTGGAGAGGGAAATTTGTATCAGCAATAGCGATAAAAGTATGTGCCTTTGCGCGTTATGTCTCAGGTGGATTTCTAAGATACAGCTACGTGGTTTTCCTCCCTATTGTTGTAATTTACTGTAGCACCCAGGGATCCCACTCAAGAATTAGGACATTGTGAAAACATTTAGTGAGAGAGATTCCTTGCCCTGGAAAAGAAATTACAAAACTATTCAAGTGCAATGTTTTGAGGACCCCATCTTTTTCATGTGGTTTTGGGTTTTTTTAATTATTATTTCTTCTAATTTTATATTTCATAGGAAAAAATAGCTTTTTTCTAGTTCTGAAATGCCGGTATTTCTCCCAAAGTGTAAATGGTTTCCAAAATGGTTCCATCTGTCTGAAAGAGAATATAAATGAAACAGGTCTTCCATGTGCTGTAGTGTTTTCAGTGAGTGATTAAACCTTTCTGTAGACAAGTCACTGTGGTTTCCCTCCCTTAACGTTCTGTCCACATAACGCAGTTGGTAGGACTGGACACAGAACACAAAATGGGCAAGAAATCTTCCCTTCTTATGTTGGGCTCTAATAAGTCATATTTTAGATGATACCCTGTCCATTTTCAAACATGTCCTCTGATTCCTAGTCTTCAGGTGTATTTGTTTTATGTGATCATCTGAAATACAAATCAAAGAACCGAAGAAAACAGACACACTGACACCTGTTAGAAATGTGAGGTGGCACATACTGTTCTTTGCCTGTTGTAACACCCTTAATCCACACCTCTTTTTGCTGTTGTCATCGTTTACTGTGTACATCTAATTTAGACTGTAAGCACTTCAGGGCAGGGCCTTGTCATTCTAGTTCTCTGTAAAGCATCAGGTTTACCTGTGGTGATATATAAATAATAATAATAAAAAAAATGCTGAGCCACATCACTCAGATGGGAAGGGTATTGAAATGGATCGAAGCAAGGACTTTTTGATTAATAACCCCCATATCTCTTATTTGCATTCATGGTAACTTTGTGGAAAATAAGATGCACACCCGAGTGAACAGAAGTATTTGTTTGGGGGTTGTCTTTGGTTGTTGTTTTTTGTCGGGTTTTTTAATTTATTTGTTTGGATTTTAAGACCTAATAATCTGTGTATTTAAACAACTTGAGAGCCGAGGGCTGCTTACTGTACTATCCTATTTATCCATCAAGATGGAATCATGGATAAAATAATAGAAAGCTAATACTGTAAACAACTAAAGCATGGGAACAATTTTTTTTCTAACTGGCACTGTTTTTTGTAGACAGTATATCACTGGCATTTTGATGAACTTTTGTCAACAGAAAGAATTTGTCAATAGGAGAGGTGTGGTTTTGATGCCCTGCTGGAAGAGGTGCATTTTCTTCAGTGAGACCACAAACACACAGTGGCCACTGCTCTGTAGTGTCGTGGTGGACCACCAGACTGTATATTCTGTCACCTCCCTAAGCCAGGTCATACCTGGTTAGGGAGTACTGGTTCAGGTTGCCATCAGCACAGTAAAGTCTGTCTTATGTCAGCACGAAGATTTGATAGCTAATGCATGTTAGTGCTCTAACATTAAAGAAAACAAACACCAACAACTCCCAAAAAAGCAAGAATAAAACCACAGTCTCACATCTGTGTTGAGGCATTTAATTTTGCATTGTGCAACTTTATTGTTTAAATGATTAATACTGCCCAAGATCACCGCCGAGCATGTGTCATACTGAATGATGAAATGGGAACTACTAAATCAATGTAAACTATTTTAACCGCCCTAAAACTGGAGAGCGGAGCTATTTCAATGTGCAGACAAGAGGAGGGAGTTTGTGTCGCTGTTTATAGCACTGCTACGATCCTCATAAGAAACAGTTGCACGCTTTTGATAGACATCCATCAGAAATGGTTGCATTGGCAAAGATATAGGAAAGAGGCTGGAGGCTGGAAAGTTTGCTTTACATGTGGAAACTTTAAAAATCTGATGTCTCTAGCTGTAAAAAGAGAAAATTAATCACAGCCTACAAGTGCCTCAATGAGGGAAGCTTTTGTGCTTGCCATTAAAGACTAGCAGTAAATCAGGCTAACAGACAGAGCTATGGCTTCGGGTGGCGGGAAGCTGAAGTTACCTGGTGAAAAGACACATTTTGATAAAAGCCATGGTAATTAACCATGGAATAATCAGGATTGTGGTACATTTCTTTGTCCTTGAAGTCTTTATAACAATACTCTGATACCCAAAAGGTTATCTCCTGCATGTGGAAGTTGTGCTACTCAGATGAGTAACAGAACGCCTGTTGTGTACCTACAGGTAGTGCCTGTGTGCTCAGAGGGGTTGTTTAAGGTCTTGGAATTAAAGACGTGACAGAATCTTTGCTGGGTCAATATTAAGAGTTGTCTGCCTCCTCTGCTCTGCCCCAGTTATCTTTTTTTCGGACTTTTGTAAGTTGAAGCCCCACCTCACCCAATACAAGTTTGATTAGCTGAATCTGGCTTCTTCAGTGCTCCCTCTTGTCTCCAGCAGAGCTGCATGTCTCTTGTTATTTATTTTATGCATTAAATGCTTACAGTGTGCTTGGGGCTGTACAAGACCTAAATATAAAAGGGATTCCATGCCCTGTAGGACTTACTGCATGGAAGGCAGAGAGGTGTAATAGCTTGGGTGTAGCGTGCTAGTTGTTTGTTCAGAAATAATACATTATTGTTTCAAGAACGGGTTGATGCTTGACTCCAAGAGCATGGATCTAAGGAATGGGATGGGATGAAGAGGAGCTATCTGGGACTGAACAACAGTTGACATGATTGGGACAGGACATAGGGAGCAGAAGTCAGAGGACATGAAAGGGTCAGAGTGCCAAAGGGTGACACGCATGCGTGGTAAGAATTAAGATGTGAACTGCAGTCTGGGGCACAGTTACACAGATCCTGAAAGTGAAGGAGGAGTTGCTTAAACTTGAAACAAGCATGAGACAGCAAATAAAAAAATTCAGCAGAGAGAAGGCAAGAAGTCGTCTCTCTCCTGCTAGAAGATTACCAATCTTTAGTCTGTCTTATGGAGGAAGTTCTACCAAAAGATCTTAAACAGCCTGTGTATGCATGGCATCAAGAAGACAGTTGCAGAGGGGATAGCCATCAAATTTTTATATTTATGTTTTCCTTGATGACCTAGAATCTGTGTTGTCTGACTTGATTCCAAGTTCTTCCTGTCTTCAGGGTAATCATTTTTGTACTACAGTAAATTTTTTGCCTTCTATTTATGAATTGTACATAATAAACACCACCGTCAATTTATTTGGTAGTCATTTCAGCTGCTGGAAATAATTCATATCACAGGTTGCTCTGATTTCCCATATAATATGAGTAAGTAGCACTCTGATTGTTAATTCTTTCATCTCAACCTCAGGATTACATGGGGTCTCTAAGCTCAAATTATGTTTAACAGCTTTTGACATTTTGGATGTAAAAAACATGAATAGCTGCAAACTGTTTTCTGGCTGATTTGTGTGTCTGTACTTTGGGTAGAGAAGAGGAAATCTGTAATGTCATAAAATAGCCCAGGTGTGCAGAAAGCCACAGTGACAGGTGTAACAACCTTGCTATGGATTTCACACAGGGTGAAACAACATACCAAAGAAGGGGACTGGAAAACAATTCTGCTGCTTAAAGTACTTGCATTATTCATAGGAAAGTAGGTTGTAGTATTTGTAGCTATTCAGAAAATGCAATCTTAATTCTTCCTGACCTAATTCCAACAAACTGCTCAAAACCCATTTTGTTTAATATATTTTTATTATGCGGTTTGAAGGAGAAACTCATTCCTCACATAAAGTGCTCCAATGCTTCAAGACTCATGTAACTTGTTTAATCATGATAGTTATTTGATAACATTATCTAGTAATCACTTTATCAAACTCTGATGATCACCCAGAAGCAGCTTTGGGCAGGATTGTTGAGAACAGTATGGATTGATGAGGACAGAACTATTTGTTATTACGCACTGAGCTCTATGGCTTTTGGGCAGTAAACGGCACTGCTTTTTTCACATTTGAAACTCAAAAGATATATTCCCTTCAGTATAACACTGCATTACATCTTCTGAAAAGGGAAGCACTCATGCAGTCCATAACTCCTCTTGTTCTCCAAAATAAAAAGCAAAGATATTTGCACTTATTTCAGTAATGTGGTGGTCTCTCTGGAGCTTGCGTTGTATCACAAACCTGATTTAGCTCTTCTTTCCTACCCTTCATGCAACCACCAGTACTTGCAATTGCTCAAGAAATACCCCTTCTGTTTCCAATTTTGCTTCACTGAATTATCTCTTCAGGAAGCGGGTTTGGAAAAGGTTCCTCTTCTGTCACAATGAGGCAGGCAAAAGTAAGTTTTTCCTCCTTTTTGTTGCTCTGGGTGCGAGGCCCCAGAGCAAGTGTCGGAAGCAACAGCAATACACTTGCCAGCACCAGTGCTCCGGCTGAGGGAGGCACTTGGTCTTCACCTGTCCTTTTACAGGAAGAATAGCGCAGGTATTTACATGCAGATATGTCAGATGTGTCCTTGCCACCCCAAACAGCGTGTTAGAACTAACGCAGAATATTAGTTTATACCCAAATGCACTCACAGTTCATGTGAAATAAAGTGACAATTTTGCATGCAAGTGAAAGTCACTGATGCATAATGGAAGGTGTACTGCTCCTTCCCAATGTGACAGGCGCATGGGTGTAGGCACGGTGATAGAGTAGGAGTAGGATGCAGTCTCAAAAGACCCCCTAAAAGACATGCAGATGAATTCACTGAAGCTAGTGGTTTATCTGGAGCTGAACTATGCTGGCCAATTCTCCTGAGGATGACAAGCAGGGATTTCACATAGCTAATGTGTTTTGTGCTGCCAGACCAGGCATTCAGGGCTCTCAGAATTTAGATGCGGATGCCCGGTATAGACGCAAACTGGACGCAGTTGGGCGGTGCTAAAGGTGCTGCTCTCCTGTGCACAGAGCTGTGCTTTTGATCCTTAACGTGAGTGTTTGTATCTGGAATGTGTCCATTAACAGGCCTTTGAGGGAAGCACGTGTGCGGTAACTGAATGTAGTAATGTATTGATTACTGAGGCCCTGAAAGGGTTTGAAAGCCTTCAGTCTCAGGCTGTTTGGTGGGGGTCTGCTGGCCAGTGTTTGTGTCCCTGGGAGCTGATCAATGGCCAGGTGAATGCAGAGCTCCTGGGGGAGTTTATGAACAGGAGGTGTCAGTTCTTCCCCAGGGGCCCTGGTGCAAGATGGACTAAGGTCCATGTGCCATCTGCTGACCTTGAAGGATTTTTCCTCACAGAAGCTTGGATTTCCCAGCAGCTCGCACCCTGCCCCTGCTCCCGTGGCATGATTCAGTGTGGGAACCACACCTGCATCCCACGCGGTGCAGGGGGATTGGGAGCAGGGAGCCAGGAGAGGGGAACTGCGCCGATCACATGCCTGCCTGCTGGGGCTTGGTGCCTCGTGCCACTGAAACCGTCTCTCTTTTCAGAGTGCAAATTGGGTTTGATACTTAAGGGATTCTTTCATCTTTAAAATATTTCCACGTCAATGGAAGAGAAGCCCGCTGGTGGCAGTAAGGGAGGGAACGCAAGCTGTGTCATCGCCAGTGTTGCCAGTAGAGCACAGTGAGCAATTACACCAAATTCCACAAATAGAGGAAATGATCATTAAGAAACCTTTTGTGCATCAGTTTGACCTTTTGAGGAATTTTCACTTCATGTCAGTAAGTGAAAAAGATGGTATGAATGTTGGATGTTTGTTTTCTTTTTCCAGGCGTGTTGCAGACATACTGTGCAACACTGAGCCAGTCACAGACTCATCCTGTGCATTGGTTTCCCTGTTAGTAAAATGGGATGCATCACGTTAACAGAATAAACTTATTAACAGCTTTGTGATACTGAGATGGTATGGTGGCGTATCCCACAAAAATATAAAAGGTAAATACAGAAAAGTGCAGGCCACCTCCTTATATTTTGCAACTTCTTGCTTGTGCCTTATGTATAGATGCTTTCCCCTCTTGGAGAATCAAACAACATTGTTGGGTTGGGGTTTTTTTTTTGTTTTATATTATAAGCTGCAGTGAATAACATATACTTAACAAAATTACCCACTGCATTTGCTGTGAGCAGCACCCCAGTTCCTTTTCACTTCTGACAAGAAGAACACTATCACCAAGAAAATCACCGACCTCCATTTCCACCTCACTTTTATTTGGCAGAAAACAGTCAAGTTTGCCATTGGCTTCCTCTAGTATTGTTCAGCTCATCTGGTATGAGATCACATTAAAGAAGATTGTTGCAATTTGTCTCATCTTGTCGTGAAAGCACATACTGTCCCTATGCACTCAAGCCGTACTTGTATGAGTGATTGAGTGGACCTAAAGAATGCTGAGTAAATATGTTCCTGCAATTGGGGCTTGAGAAAAAAAGTGTATCCGGTATTTTCCATCCCTTTACCATTCATGTATAAAAGGTATACATGATCTTTCCCCTGTACACAGAAAACTTTGCAGATAAAATAGCCTGGAAGAATCTACCATATTGAGAGCCATTTTCTGTACTCGTTTTGCCTGCAGCACAACACAAAACCGCTGCCGGTAAAACAAAAGAGAATCTGGCCCATGAATATTAAGACTGCAATTACGAAACTGACCTACTAAAACTCATTTTTCTTTGCATTTTGTGCACAAAGCAGGGATGTCTGAAAGACATTATTCTAGAAAAAGGTGCTGCAAGATAGGAATCTCTTCTCCATGTCATGCAATGGTTTGATTTTGCATTTAAATAACATCTTCCACCTGAGATCTTGCAAGTTTTTAAAGCTATTAATTTAGCCTCACAACAGCCCTGTAAAGAAGTTACAAATAAACAGTAGATAACAGTAGATGTAATAGTAGATAACGTAATAATAGGTTTATCTTTCTTCTGCGGTCACAGAGACCAGCACAAAGCCCTGTTTTATTTTCTGTATGAATATTAGTTTGTGATGCTTGCAGTTTTGGGATGGCAAACTAAGAGAGCTTGGGTTTCATTTTCAGAGAAAATGAACACCTGATATTGTTCTTCATTTCAGCTAAAAATCTCACTGCTTAGAAAGAAAATCAAGTGTGTGTGGTCTCAAATTAGTTTTCCATAAACCGTGGTCAATGAGCTACTTCAGGAAACATTACCTGAACTGTTTTGCCTCATGTTACATGGGTTATATCTAGCCACATAGATACAGATAGATTCAAGCTCCTCTGTCTTTGCTTTGAGATAGCCAGGTATGAGATAGTCCAAGTGTGGAAGCAGAATGCATAAAGCTAATGGCCCGCAGCACTTTGGTTAAAATTCCAGTCTTCTGCCTGACATATAATAAATAGCGCTCTTCCTCCTATATTGCTTCGAAGGTGGCTCCAAACTGTGTATTTTTGACTAGACTTTCTGTTTATAATGCCATTACTGTAAGTATCTGCTGCTACGTGAAAGACAGAAATTAAAGTCAAGCTATTCAAGCAGCAGGAACACCATTATCTAACTCATGCTTTAATTGCTGAACAGCAACAGCAGAATGCAGTCTTCAGAGTGCTAGTGTCCATGTCCTGTTCCTCCAGGACTTTAGGAAGAGCTTCTTGCATGTTGCTGTCTGACAGTAAGTACAGCCGTTGGGCTGGCTGCATTGAGTTTTTAATGGAAGATGATGCTTTTTACATTCTCACCCTTGTTGACTTTACATTGAGGCCAACAGGGGCTTTGTTGGCTAGTTTCAGGATCAAGTCTTAATACTTAACAAATGTGTGTGTTATTGCACCGTGAAAATCTACTTTAGATTCATTTCCAAGGTACCAGCAGTCAGGAGGACCAAAAACTATTTTAAAAATGCCAGGAGTAGATTGGTGTTTAATGAGGAATTTATTTTATTTTGCAGTGTCTCTTGTTTAACTGGATGCCTCTGGAGACATGCTTTAAACAGCAAGGCACTATCTTGGACTAGTATGGTAGATTTTCATCTCACGTTGACTCCATTAAAGTAAGCTTCTATAAACAGACATCAATTACAACCAGTTTAAAGGGTTTTAAAATGTAATCCAGCAGTGCTGCTTAACTAAATGAATCCTGAGAACTGATCTCCAGTGAATTAATAGAGCAGTGTGTGGAGAGCTCACTATGAATCTGAGTTAATGACTGGAGAAGATCAAATTAATTACAACTGTCTCTGAGGACCTGCAGGGAAGAACACCCCCAGATCAGCTAAGGTTTGATTAACTCTTCAGGTACCAAATAGAGATTTTCTGTAAGTCATATTTATGTAATCGCTGGTAAGACAATGCAGTGAGGCAGCCTGGTATTTCCCTGGTGGCTTGCGACCACTGTGAGAAGGGACAATGCTGAATTTTACTGCAAATTCTTATTTTCTATTTTGAAAAAAGGGCTAAGTTATTTTTTATTTCTTTCAGATCTGTATAATTGAAGAATTTATATCAAATATTAGCGCTAGTATCACGCTAAGTTTATACAAAGCCACTGAATGGCATTTTCTCTACATGCTAATATAGAAACCACTGGGATGATAGGTTCCCATTTTGGATAAATGTACAAGATTCAGCCTCTAAGGTCCCTCTGAATTTTTGTACACATCATTATCTGTATTATTATTACTACTATTATTCTCTAGACAATTTTATTTTATCTTACAGTGTCAAAGAAAGTGTGATTGATTAATTGATTATCAAAGTAAGAAGATACAACCACTGGTTTAAAGCAAGGCTGTGCTGGTGCAGTTGCGAGGCCAGGAAGGCATACTGGTCTGTCAAATGAACTGATCCAGTTCTGAGAAAATACATACCCAGGTTACAAAAAAATCCAAGTCATGACTGATAGTATTTGGCCATCTCAGAAAAAGTGGTTTTGGTCATTGGTCTAAACTTTCATGTTCTCAGAGACAAACTCCTTCTTGAACTTTCACTTCTTATCTCCCCTGCCGGGCACAGCAAACACCCCATTTTGTAGAGCTGTGGAGCCAGAACCTTTGCGAAAGCAGACCAACCCCGAAGTGTCACCAGCGTTGACACAAAGGCATGCCTTCAGCTGGTGAACCACATTAGCAGCCTGCAATGGCAACTGGCTGCTACAAGTTTAAATTTATTCTCTCTCCATGCTTTCAAATTACTCAAAGCTTTAAAGTGTGCTGCTTGCTTTTATATTCAGTGACTATTCAGTTCATGTTTTTTTCCCCACAAAACTATAACAATAAAATCCTGCAAGGCATTCAACCTTATAGTACATTAGGAGGGTAAGGGGGGGGGGGGGGGGGGGGGTTGTCAAGCAGGAGAGCAAGTAAGACTAAACACCAGATAATTATCGGGGGCCTATAGTGAAGAGGATACAGTCACTAAGAAGGGAGGGTGCTAATCAGCTCCTGAACTTTTAGACAGCATTTATAGTAGGAATAAAAGGAGGCAATACACGCAATTAAGCAGATGATATATCTGCACATTCAGGGATATGCAAGTCACTCAGTCCTGTCAGCCTCATCTCAGAACTGAAATTCCAGAAGCATAAAGAAAACGAAGTGATGTGCTAGGTTTTAGCAGTTTTCAAAGCACTTCGTAAGCATGGCGAATTAGGCATATGGTAACGTGATGGTTGCTCTGAAAGCAATGGAAAAACCTCTTTCCTATGAAATGGATGCAGTAATTCAGCAAGAACTCCAAAACAGCCTCAGTGCCCTCATCTCCACAGGCTGACGTCAATATTCTTCCCTCTGTATTCAAGTTCTGCCACAAAATCTGTATAGCAAGTAGAAAATCTCCAATGTTAGATTTTGGAGGAGATTGCTTTTCTGCCCTAAAATGCTGCTTGTTTTACATTTTGTCATTGAGTGCACATGACATGACTTTCTTATCCCAAAAATACATTTTACAGTCCAGTTTGTTGTGTTTAGCACTAAAAGAGTAATTTGTCCAAAATACTCTTGTTTTTCGCTCAGCAGAATCTGGAGTTAAGCTGGCATATTTCTTCCAGGAATGTGTCAAATCATGAATTTGAATTCAAAACAACAGAAAAATCTACTGTTTTCCAGAGATCTTTTGCAGTAGCCTTTGTTACCTACAAGTTGGTTTATTTCTTGTTTGTGCGCCTAGAATTCAGCTTCTTATGCCTACCTCAAGGACTTTTAGCGAGATCAAATGACCTTACTCACTATTTCCTTCGTTTTGTTTCAGATGAATTAAAGTCAAGCTCTTTCAGTCTGCCACAGTAGTGTAATTTCTCTTAATGATTTTAGTAGCTCTTTTCCACACCTTTTCTATTTTTCAAGAACTTTTAAAGAACTTTTTTTTGTTGGTCACTGGAACTGAATACAGTGCTCCAGTACCTTTCTCACCAGTGGCTCTGACACAGCAATAACATTACTCTTGTCCTCTTGCACATGGATGGTCCTGATTCCAGCGGTTCTTTGGGATTCAGGTGTGCCCTGGAAGCTCTGTAATGCATTAAAATAAGCAGCTTCAGCTTGCAAGAGGCAGTTCTCTGTTTGGAGATTTGTCCTTCGTGTTATGGTTTAACCTGGCAGGCAGCTAAATGCCACACAGCCACTTGCTCACTCTCCCTGCATTGGGATGTTGGAGAGGATTTTTGGAAAAAAATACAATTTGTGGGGTGAGATAAAGACAGTTTAATAGGACAGAAGAGAAAGGGGATGGTGGGTGGTGGGTGGTGGAACAGAATATACAGAACAAGTGATGCACAATGCAGTTGCTCACCACTGGCCAACCAATGCCCAGACAGTTCCCAAGCAGCAGCCCCCAGCCAGCTGTTCCCCTAATTTATATGCTGTGCATGACATCATATGGTATGGAATATCCCTTTAGCCAGTTTGGGTCAGCTGTCCTGGCTGTGTCTCCTCCCAGCTGCTTGTGCCCCACAGCCTCCTTGCTGGTGGGGTGGGGTGAAAAGCAGCTGAAAAGCCCTTGGATTAGTATAAATACTGCTTAGCAATAACTGAAACATCAGTGTGTTATCAATATTATTCTTATTTTAAATCCAAGACACAGCACTATGCCAGACACTAGGAAGAAAACTAACCCTATCCCAGCTGGAACCGGGTCACATTGGTATATCTTTGTACATTTTGTACTGTGTTAAAACGGATTTGGACCCAGCTTACCAGGTGTGTCAGGTTACTTTTTATGACTGCCCAGTTCATCCCAATATTTGCCATTTTGCTGTAGTGATATTTACTTGTTGGATGAAAATATTAAATGTTATGAGAGAAAATGTAAATCCCTTTGGGCACTGCAGCAGTTTTATTCTTCTCTGTCTACTTTTGATCTATGCAGAGACTGTTAAAAATATCCTTTCAGAGAATTATGCCCAAGTGTCAAACTGTCAGTTAGCTAGTTCTTAATCCATCTGACATGTACTATATTGTTATGGTATATGCCTGATTTTCTAAAAAGGAAGTCTTAGGAGTTCATGTCATTACAATTTTTTTTGTCCAACAAACTTGTAGCTCCCTTGAAGACTGTAGTCAGGCTTGTCGAACTAAGCCTGTTTTTCATAAAGCCACATTGATTGGCGCTGTTTAGATTCCTGTTTCTTAATTAAGAGAATCCAATACGATCTTTTTCATTATTTTTCTCGGGACTGAAGTCAGGTTAACGTCTTTATTATTTACAGAACAATTCTGGGTTTTCTGCTTAATTTTAACTATCTTTGTCTAATAATGGGCCTGGCACCATTACTGGACTTATTTTTCACTCTTAACATACCCTTGAAATCATGTTATTGTTGCTGCTCTTAGGCTTGTCATGATTTTTCCTGGATATTTTAATTTATCCCACTAACTCTTTACAAAATAAGCTTACATTTTAGACCAGTTGCTTCCTTTACTTTTTCCTATTCAATACTTGTTTGGTTTTTTTTTTTTTTCTTCTCTTTGATTTTCTATTAAACATGGGCAGGATTTTAGTAAAAACTATCCTTTCTTAATTGTGCCTGTTTGCTATCAAATGGTGATTTTCATCATGTTTTTCCTATATGCTTTTCTCTCTTAGTTGTGTTTGGTTCAAATTCTTTCAGCTTTCAGTGATTCCTCTTCTGAATTTTCAGCTGTAAAAGTTAGAGTCCAGTCCTGTATATGACATCAGGAACCTGATGAACCTAATCTGGTCGTGATCTCTGGTCCCTCATCAGTCACCAGCATGATGTCCAGATATTAATTAACGTTCACCAGTCATCAGGAGGTCCAAAATGGGGTTACTACTTTTTTAGATGCAATATATTTTGTTTCAAAGAATTCTCTGCATATTTTAGAAACTGTGATTGTTTGTTGGTCTGAGTCTTTTTTCCACTAAGTAACTATAGAAATCTGAATCTGTCCCGTAACTTCTCACTTCTAATCATCCATCCCCTCATATATTAAATGCAAATATGTCTGATAAGAGCCTAACATCCTGCCACGACTGGTCGGTTTATAATAGACTCCTCCTAGGGCCTTTATAATGAGCAAGTGATCCAAGCTGCGTGGAAATTAAAGCTCCAAGGAAACTGTAACTCAAGCACTTTCTGAAGCGTTTTACTATTGATGATACATCATTTGGTGTAATTCAGCACTTGCTGATCTTTGAATGTGATTCAGGCTCCAGTGTCACTTAACTAGGGATTTAATTGTGTCTCTCTAATGACATCACAGCTATGACGAAGACTAGTACTAGTTACATACAAAACTTCCACAGTATATTTTGCCCAAGTGCACATATATTCTATATTGCTTATCTTTTGCTTGTCATTATTAGTTATTTATGTTACACTGCATTGTTTTGTAAAGCACTTTACAACCTTTGTGCTGCACCAAAGAGCAAGGATTGAGATTCCATAAATTTAAAGGAAGAGGCATCCTAACTGTTTTGAAACCATAGCAACTTTAGCAGGTACAGAAAAGAAAGCACAAATGTGTGCAGTACAGTTCATGTGGTAGTTACAGTAAGTGGTTGACCTTTGTGGAGGATTAAAGAAGGAAGCACTTGGAGTGAGGTATGGATCATTTCATTTGTGGCTTCACGGAACGGGAGTATTGAGGAGTTTCCAGATTGAGAGCAGGAATCTTGGTGGACAACAATTACTAGGTAGCTGATCCAATACCAGGGTAGGTGACTAGAAGGTGAGAAGCCAGACTAGGAGGGGGAAAAGCTAAAAAGAGAAGATTGCTACATGGCAAGAGTTGAATAGAGGATATTAGAGAAAAATAAGTTTAACCTTATAGTCAAGCACAAGGAGAGATTTGAAAATAATAAGGAGAGACATGAACTTCGTTTGGAAGTAGAGAGGTGAAGTGAAATGATTCATGAGAGGGGAGAGTAACAGTAGCTGATTTTGGAGCATCTTTCTGAAATGCAGGGAAAAGAAACAGGATGAAGCAGTCCAGCAAATAGTTACAAATAGTCAGAAAGGCAGAGATGAGAAAGGCACTTTTGCCCAGTATGAGTGAAAGCAAATTACGAAGGTCAGTCATAAAGAAAATCTTCTTGCCAGGGCAAAAGAACAATTAGAGATTACATTGGAGGCCTGAGGAGAAGGGATTGTAGTGATGTCAATCTTGACAGAAAAAGAGGAAAATTAGGGAAGAGAATAAAGTCATTTTTACAGTGTAAATTTCTCATGGCAGGAATCTGTCTTTTTTATTTCTCTGCAAAACATCATGCATGTTTATAACTCTAAATCATTCATATGTTCTGCAGGTAGTAAGCTTGTAATGGCAAACAGGCTCCTGAAAGGAGGGAAGATGGGGCAGACTGAAAAGAAAGTGAGAGGGGCCAGCGGGGGTGAACTCTCTTCAGGAATCTTGAGCTTATAGACTGTAGCCAAAGGTGGAATAGTGAATGCAAACAGCCCGAACAGGCTGGGTAAGAAAACACAAAAAAGTGTTAGGAGCAAGAAAGAAAAACAATAAGAACATATGGAAAACAGCAAGTAATTAAGGTGATAGCTCTGTCCCACAACGCAAGAATGCAGTCTTCTCCATCTGGGTAATTAATATAGGCCCCCAACCACCACGCTGGCTTCTGCCCTAGGAAGGAGACTGGAAACAGAAAGTGCTGGAAAGCCAAGGAGTGTTGTGCGGAAAAAGAGAAAATGATCAGCTATGTCAGGCAGGTGCAGTAGATCAAGATCACTGGGCTTTTGCTTTAATACCAGCTTGAGCCACAGTACAGCAGCGATCAGGCATACAGTGTCTGTTACCTCGCAAAAATATGATTCATGTAGCAAGTGCTACCACAAGTCGCTGCTTCATTACTGGGTTGGGTTGTAAATGAAAGAACAAATCATTTCAGGCTTTGAAGGGTCAATTCCAATGCGCCATGCAAAACAACATGCCATCTTCCACCTGCCAAGCACCTAATGTGTCTCAGCACCAGCTGGGTGATGTATCATTTGTGGTACTCTGTACAGACACATCAGAGGGAATTCGCCTGCTTGGCTTGAAGAGCTAGGATCATTTGCTTTGTGTTCAGCTGGTGCTGTGAACATTTTCCTATATCCAGGGAATGATTTCATAGCTACGAAATTATATGAAAAGCATGGGTTCTTAATATTCTGCCAGCAAAGGGGATGCTGCAGGTGCAGCTCCACAGGTGACTCTAAATTATCACAGCTGCAAGATCACTGTGCTTTTTCCTTATGCTTGCTGGAGGAGCCCCTTGCAGCCTTCCTGTCAATATGATATCCATGTTCCCAGTGAGAACAATACTGTACTGGGAAGTATTCACACTGGCAATAATTTTCCCAGGGAATAACTTCCAGTAATAATGGAAGGAAGGAATGCAGGTATTTACTTGCTGTGTATTACTTGTCTTTTCTTGCAAAAAAACTGTTCTCCAAAATGCTAGAAATGTGTTGTTGTTACTTCTAAGCTGAAAAAGGATAACTAGACTGATCACTGCTTAACCCGAAGTTGTTCCGTGCCTGAAGAGGGAGTCAGCAAGCCCTCTCATGGTTATGCAGCTGACCAAGTCTGTGTACCATAACAACTGTGCCTACATATTATCTGTATAATTCCTATTGTTTGAATGGTCAGAGTCATAGGGTGAATTCTGGGAGGGGAGAGAAAGGAGGAAATCTAGGACAGCTTCATGGCTGTACCCTTTATATCAGCAACCGAGGGCTGGTGAGGCAGGGATCAGACCTACCATAGTTCCCCTGTTAAGTGCACACCAAAGAGTGTTAGGTATGTAGTACAGTAAAGCATTTTCAGTCACATGCAGTAAGACAACAACTTCCATAAGTTCAGCCTGGCAGACTGCTGTGGCAGTAAAGCACCATTCCATCTGAAAAGTGAGTCATTTTGTGAGTCTAAGGGTACAGAAATTGCCATACTGCATTGGGCCAGGAATCCATCTACCTTAATGTCCAGTCTCCAGCGTTGACCTCCTTCAGAAAATGATGTCTGACAGTAATCTCGCTGATAAATTTTTCATGTAAGAATTGACGGTAGGATAAGGCCCTAAACACAGGATGTACAAATGGGTGAAGCCATAGAGATGGATGTAATGGAGAAGAAGAGGGGAGCTGCTCAAGGATGTCTTGTCGTGAGGGGACAGGTTTTACGTGGAAGTGTATCTTTATTGGTGATTTATTAGTATTTCTGACGTACATCTACAACCTGGAACATGCAGCAAGGGAGGAACAGTAAGGGGGTAGAGTCAGGGGTAGGTTTCACAGCAGATCCAGCTGCTTGGGCAAGGGTATGAAAAGGAGACCAAGAAGGAAAAATCACTGGAATTAGTAAGCGCTGTAAATAGGGAGAACAGAAGGGAGGCAAAAAAAGAAACGGCTGAGATCACAAGTTTGTTGCTTCCATGCAGACAGCAATATCAGATCCTGCAGGTAGGCTGTAGGTTAGTGTTTGAATAGAAGCATCAGCTGCTTTGCCAAAATTTGCAACATCTTTTTAAGCTGTTTCATAGAATGTAACCCTCTCTGTAGCACCATCTGCCACAGGAAAGGACAGTCCTTTTCATTAAGTTTAGATATGTCAGTTTTCCATTTAATCTATCCCAGCGGCTGCTCCAAGAAGAAAAAAAATATTAAAAAGCAATAGGAAACAATTGTTTTATGAAGGCTCAATGCCTGCCATTCTATCTAGAGTAGCAGGAGCAGGGTAAATGAGTTTATGGTTTGGATAGCATATGAGATATGCAATACAGCGAACAGTGTAACATGACAAGGCCAGAAAGCTCATCAATACCGAGTACCCTGTAGCCTCCCAAAATAATTATTAACATGGTTCTGTTCCCCCACTTTGTCCTGAATGTAGCGAAACTATTGATACTTCTTTTTTTAATTATGGAAACATTTTATTCCACTGTCTCTTGCCGTGGCCTGTCCATTATTGTTCTGATAGCTATCTTGCTGGATATGGGTATCGTTCTGATCAACAGGTACACGCTGTACGGAAGTCTGTGTGCCAACAATGCCCAGCTGGAGAACACCCTTAATTAAAAGTTTTATATTGAATTAGTTCACTTCTGTAACAAACAGACTGAACCTAAACTTGAATATTAAAAGTTGTGTAGACCATTGTATTTAAACTTGCCATTTTATTTTCAGTGTTTAATCAAGTGTTTTTCTTCTGTCTCTTACTGAATATGCTAAGAAGTTTACATTTACATAATTGTGAAAGTAATAATAACAGTTACATATCAGAGCTTTGCACTTAAGAGTGTAGCCATAGCAGGTCATTGTTCCAAGGGGTTATTTTTCCTCCTCACCCCATCCCTGCTACCAGAACTGTATAACTGGGCAGCACACCAGGGGATAAAATTCAGTATAGTTAAATAGAAGATAATAAACTTAAGATAAATCTCTAAAATGCATACAAAGGCCATAATATTCTAAATTAAATGTAACATGAAAATGTTTAGAAATCACTCCAGTTAGCTTAAAGAATATGTACTTAAGGCACTGTGGAAGCAAAACCACAGGAATGAAAGAGTGGCCATTTAACAAAAGGAGTAAGAATTCATATACAGCATGTTGAGAATGAAGTTTGGCTTCAGTAGAAGCAAAGACCACATTTTTATCATAACTGGAGTCTTTAAGCATTCATCTCAAATGTTACTTAACATGTATATAAAATTAGAAACAGTCTGTTTAAACTCAGCAGATATGGGGGGTGGGGGGGGGTGGGGGTTGTATGTTCTTATATCCAGGATATGTGCTTAATAACCTTACCAAAAAGCTTAGTAGATTAGAGACAGAGTTCCCAAATTTGTACTTGGCTATGTGGATTGAATTTCTGGTGTCCTGAGCAAACACTTTTGAATCATGGAGGTGTTAGCTACAGGACTGGAATCAAGGAGAGTAATTTTTTTTCCAACATATTAAACTTCTGTTTGGAGTTAGAGAGAAATACCCTCACCTTAACATGACTTTATGTGATTGTCCATGCACATTTAGCTGATTTTCTAACTGTCTTTGAAGGTTCTCTTAGCAGTGGCTATTTCAGGTTGGATTTGTTTGGGGTTTTTAAAGCAAGGCATAGAAAGGAAGGCAATCAGCCTGTAACTTCAAAATGCTCCGTTTAAATGCTTTACATGTTAACTGTCTCTTGCAGAGGGTCACTGCGCAGGCAAAAGTAGGTTTACCCCGTTTTTGTTGAAATGGAGGCATGGAGCCTTTAGCTTGTTAGTATGAGAGCAGATGCTCATTAACAGGGATACTGGGGCCACCTTCCTTGGGCTCCTCTTGACCGCAGCATGAATGATGCCTTCTGAAATAAGGCGTCAGCAGACCCAGTGTGTGACTAGTTTAATTCATGTGGTGTAATGGTCTGAGCAAACTGAGGCAATTCTTCCTCTGAAAGGTATATACAGCTACTGGCATTAGCCCACGTGCGAGTGTGTGTGAGTATTCTCTCCTAACACCCCAGCAAGTGACATCTCCCTGCAGAAATGTTCAAAGCCAAATGCTTTCACTCCCATTTTGTATGTTTCTTCAGCTAGTAACAGGGGAAGCAGCTCTGTTTTAGTGAGCGAGCATTGCACTTTAGATTGCTGCTGACCTCGCTGGCGCCGCGACCCCCCTAGGAGGGACAAGTGGCAGTAGGAATGACTGATGGGTCATATTTGAGATTTCAGTACTCTGCTAGGTGACATCATGGGTGGACACAGGCCTGGAAACCATTCTGCTTGCTGAGATCAGACAGCAAGAGTGTTGTGGTGGGCCTGATCCTACCAAAAGGAGTTTACTGCAGAGGGAGCGAGAGCAGCTCCAAACGGGGGGAAAGAAGACGTGAGCACGTGAATCCCGGGGAAGTTGTAGCAGCAATGACAACACACTGGCTGGGAGGCTTCAGGTTGTTGAATGCTGCCTCCCAATCTCTCACTTTCTGCACACTACCCACTATAGATAATAAATAATAACTCATGGGTCAAACACGGATAGTTGTTTATTTCTGTAGAAGCAAGATCTAGGGGCAAGAGCAAGCAATTTTCAAGTCAATGGCTGTGTGTTAGAAGCGCTATTTGGTGAATTCTGAAAAGGAATTCTGGTAATTGAAAATAAAGAAATCTTAAAATCCCAGTTAGCACATCAGATCAAACTGAAATTGTGTTTTGGAGGGGTTGGCTGTATCACTTCGAAGGTAGGAGAAACTGTTCTGTCAGTGCATAAGGGAGCTGCTCAACTTGCAAATATTTTTTCCTATGAACGTGCTACAGGAAATTTTTACTGACAGGTTATTATGACTACTTTAATGCGCATACAACCCACTGTCTGGAAGACAGTTAAAATTATAAACTGTTCATAAATTTACTGACACTGTTGGCAACACTGTTACAGCAGTAAACATTTAATTTGATCCTCATTTCTTAAAATAGTGGTATTACTATGCCTGCAGAAATGCAAAGCTTCCTGTTGAAGAAATCTGTTTCAGGTCTCTGCGTATTAGTCCTTCAGCCTTGCTTATGTGCATTTGTGACAAATGAAAGTAGTCATATTAATTCTCCATTTAATGTTAAAATGAAAGCGACAAATTCATACAATTCACAGCTCTCTGCATTAAAGTTCTTATAAAGCCTCATACCCCAATTTTAAGAAATCATTTCTGTCCGTGATCTTTCTCTAAATGATTTTTTATGTAGTTGTCTGCCCCAGCTACTCATGATACATGTGAGGCATAAAGAATAATCTTGTAACAAGGGAAGCTTGTAAGTTCTTGCACTTCTTACTCAGGCAAATTTCCTTCAGTGAATAGGAATTATGCTCAAGTGATAATTGCATCATCTGGCTCACAGTTTGAGTATTTAAAGATCTTTCAATTCAATGCCATAAAATGATGTTAGGGTGCAATGAAGCAGTGTCTATAGTTCCCTGCCCTATTGTTCACTTCCCCACATCCTGCAGCTGCATGAAAGGGCATATTTTTCTCTCGCACACAGGTAGAAGTCGCTTTAGACAGGAAAATCTTAGGAGTAGCAGTAAGTTGAGTTGGGGAGAACCCTTATTTTCCTTTTCAATCTTTTGGTTTTTGTGTACTGTTTTTTTTGCCGTGGGGCTGGGGGAAGAGCTCTCAGTTCACCAGCTGTTGGTTATATGGGCAGAGCTTCTCCAAAGCCAAGCTTAGAGGGAGGCTGTTAAACTCCTCGTTTTCAGGGACCATACTGCTATCAAAGCTTGTTTTGTTCGGTTTGCATACTTCTGGCCTCTGATGATGCTAAACAAATAATAGCCCTATATTGCTCACTGCTCACACCACAAGTTTATTTTAATGGCTCTCACTGTAGCTTTCTAGAGCCTGCCGTTCTGTCTTGCAAAGTCCATGCTTGTTTGTTCCTTGATTATTTAGAATAATTCAGCTTTGGATTCATTTGCAGAATTCATGATGTAGAATTTTAGGACTGTCTTGAGGACTCCTAAAGCACAAACACAGAAGGAAGTGAGGTATTGAAAGAGATAAATCATCATGATCAGAACATATATGTCATTTTATGCTGTTTGGCTATAAAGCTGGGGTTCATCATGGGAGGTTAGACAGAAGGCATAAAGATAGTATCAGGCCCAAGTCGTGGCTGGAGAGAGCTGTAAAAATGCTCGAGTGACAGGTTTATGTAAATTTCACGAAAAAAATGTGAACCTTAAAGAACTGAATACGGAGTCAGGAAAGAACAGAAATGTCAGTGCATTAGCGTTCAAAACCTCCAAAAATTCTGAAAGCAGAAAACCACATCAGATGTGAGTTAGGAAGAGGGGCTGGAGATGAGATGAGATGCCATGGGCAGATGGGGTGAAAAGGTACTCCACCACTTAGGAAAACAGGCTCAGCATAAGACTGGTGACAGGGAAAAAGGGATGGTGTTTTGTGAAAAGCGTGCAGAACTGACACACAGCTAATTAGAAGAATGAAGCCAATCAGAGAAGTGTTGCTCATATCACAACAGCAAGGCTGTTAGCAACTGATCATAATAACTGCAGAAAACAGCAAAAGAAAGAAACTGTAGGTGAGAGTGCAAATTCTGTGAGGAAGAGTCTGCTTTTTCAGTTACGTGAACATCCATGTTATAACTAATATGGAAGAATCAGGCAGGTAGGGTGAGCCTGCAGTAGAAACATCACTAGTGTCTACTAATATCCTGTTCAAGGATAGAGCAGCTTACTACAGTTTTCTCCTTTGTATTAATTATACAACAATTGAAAGGCCAAAAAGCATGGAAGAGTACTCAGGCAGATAAGAGTAAAATGTAGCTCATTGCCTCCCCATAAAACTGAAGCCCTCAATAACATGGAAAATAGCATAGAACTTTTCCAAAACTTCATCTCAGCAGGCAGCTTTCAAACTGCTGTTGCCAAAATTGAGAGGAATTCACCTGCCTCTCACTCATAGGGTTCAGTTTCACACAATGAAGGTTGTAAAGGTGCTGTCTGATGGTCTGCAACGAATCCATACAGGGAACCCTGAGGAGTCACAGAATGAAAGAGGGGGAAAATTTAAACAAAAAGGAAATTTAAAAGGTAGTTTTTTGAGCAAAGGAGGGAGCAAAAGGGCTAGTTCAGAGCAAGAAGAAAGAAGCAAAGTGTATTATGGGTGAACTAACTGACTTTCAGCAGGCATGAAGGCTCACATACCATGTTCTCTCCTTCACTAAAAATTTAGCATTTGCTGTTGGCTTCCACAGAACATTTAACAAATGTACCTTGGCTAACTGAGGGGAGCGATGCTCAGTGGCACTTATGGAGCTGAAACTTTGGGTTTCACCACACCTAGAAGTAGTGCTTGACAATCCGCATCGCTTCCAGGATACTGAAGAAAGCAGCTGCCTGTGTTACATCCACAAGGGCTTCTCCATCCTCCCTGCTCCCACCTGAGTGACAGAGGACTCACTGCCTCCCCGGCTAATTTCTGTGCTAGATGTGACCAAAGAACCGAGCTGTGTAATTCTTAAGAGCTTGGGTAGTAGAGAAGTCTGTAGATTGTCAGGAGAAAGCGTGGCAGTTTGGCAACAGCTTGCTACAAATTAGTATTCATCCAAGGAAGTAAAATGTGTTTATGCTGGCAGTTCTCAGCACAGTATCATGCTTCTGTTGTACTGTTTAGCTAAATGTCATCTATTAATATTTCAGTGAACAAGGCCCCATGCAAAACCCAGCTGGGATCTCATAATCAGTCATTTTATGTAATGAAAAGAGGCTCTCCTAGAGAGCACCCAACTCTGTTTTCCAGTTACTTTTATCCATGCACTTGGCCTGATCCCACAGTGCTGCTTCCCACATTAGTGACGCAGTGTCACTCCAGGTTTTATACTGACACACTGCAGCACACATACAGAAGGATGCCTACGCTGTAACATGGATGGAAAAGCAGAGTACAGTCAAACACAGTGTTATAAGCAAAATTATTTTAATGACAAGCCCTCTATCCAAATTTTAATTGTTGCTATCCTCATCCGTCATTACTATGAGCTAAATTCTGGATGTTTTAAATGGCTGTTATTTTCCACCTATGGTTGGAAGCAAACAGCTTGTGTTCCTACAGCAGCCGAGCCTTGGAAGAGCTCTCCCAAGTTGTAGGTGGATAGTCCGCTAAGTATTTTGGAATCAGAACCTTTTTGTTTTGAGTTATCGTTTATTTTTACCTTCTGTTTGTGGTTAAAATTGATTTGTTTTCACAAAACATTTTGAATCTCCTATCTGAGATGCCGTTCACACAGATAGGTTTTTTTGTTTGCTTGTGCAGGGAAATTAGACTAGTGTGAAGTGTTATTCCGTACAGATTTAGCACAGGATTTCAGGTTATTTTTGCCCAAGAGTGATTATAAATATTTTAAAAGGTCATTTTTCTAGCTAAAAGGAGGTATTATGTCAATTAGTCAACATACTTAAATCACCCTGTGCAGCAATGTGTTTAATGAAAACTAATTTAGTAAATCCTCTCATTCTGTCACCGAAGGGTTCCTGATTCTGTTCCTCTAAACACAGAGGCAGTCCTTGTAGGGATGGGCTTTAGGTGAGGTTTAATTATTTGTGTAATGTGCCCTGAGATCCCTTTGTGAAAAGCACTCAACAAACACAAGAGTATTGCCTTTATATAAATGCACAAGAGGTTGATTGCACCTAAACTTACCGTTCAATCAAGATGGTTTTATATGAGGAAGCATCCTTTGGGTGACCAGCTGCTGGCTTGAAATGGCATCCCATTTCAGGCCAGCTGAAACTTCACCACATAGGTGTAATTTAACTTCGATTAATTTAGATGTTTAGTTCTTTTTAAGGGATTTATTGGTTATGGTTTTATCTGAATCAGACATATATAAATCATATTCACAGTAAATCGATGGATAATTTCAGTATTAGCATTATTCTAGTGGTGCATAGCTTGTAATTATAACAAAAAGTTATTTTTTTCCCCTCATAAATGATTTCAAAATATTCTATCATGTTGGTTTTTTAAGGGTTCCATATGAGGTGCACAGATTTAACTATGATACAATTACCTTGCTGTGTGGGCTTTGGACCTGCTATGATTTAATGACATTTTTGCTCATTCAGATGTTTATACTGCACGTATGTTTTCAAATCATTCTCACTCTACTGGCAATTTTCCAACTTCCCTGTGCGAGAAAACGATCTTTAAAATTGTCCTCGCTCTGTAGTACTTAAGAAAGGGAAGAAGTACATGAAGAAGAACCTCAAAGATGAAGGCCAGGCTTGAAGCACAGTTTCATTAATACTGGATGGCAGGAAAGGAGCCAAGTCCCAGATAATGAGGAAGGAGTTGCAATTTTTTTTAAAGCTATCTGGTGACAGGGAAAACAAAAATGACATTCAGCTGACGAATGAGCGGAGTTTGACCTAGCCTTTTGACCCTTGACAATCAATCTTACCTGCTGCTTCATAAAGAATTATAGCTGTGCCACTCACATTTGACTCTGTGTTTTTACTGTTTGTTACTTCTTTCTTTCTTTTTCTTTTTCTTTCTTTCTTTCTTTCTTTCTCGCTTTCTCTCTTTCTTTCTTTCTCTCCTTTTCTCTTTCTCTCTCCCTTTCTCTCTCCCTTCCTCTTTTCCTCCCTTCCTTCTTTCCTTCTTCTTCTCTTTTATGAAAATATATCCAAGAAGAATAAAAGTTTATGGTTCCTGCAAGACCACAGAAAATAGTTTTGAGAAAGAGGGGGGAAAAGGATGGAGGAAACAGACGATTGGGGCAGGGTGGGGTTAAAAGAAATACAGCTGTGAAACAGCTTGTGCATGCAATCCATAGATGCCCGTGATATCTTTGGGGCTTTGGAGGGTGACATAAATAAACAGCAGCTTGGCATCGTCCTCCTAAGTGCCCTGTGCGCAGTGTGGTGTCACTGGCACAAAGAGCCATGCAGAGCAGCTGCTGGTGGTGCCTAAGGCTCTGCAGGGCCAGTTTGGAAGATGGAGTCTGGACTGTGCAAGGCAGAACAGATCAGGTCTGAAAAAACACAGTGGCCTTCTAATGTGGTCTCCTGTAATGTAGAAAAGAAAATATGGAATTGTGAAATATAAGCTACCTTTGCATAATAACAGTGACGACACAGTAAAATAAGAGCATGATCCCATGCAGGAGCTGTGAGAAAGCCAGCAAGAAACCAGGATTTTCAGGCTTCTATGGTATTTTGTTTTGGGTTTACTGTTTTATTTCAAAGTTTTATTGTTCTGCATACTATTAAGAGTTTGCATACCCTTATTATTGGAAAGCATGGTAAGTCTACTCTGTAGACAACCGCTGTGTTACCTGTTAAGGGTGGCAGAGCAAGTACCGAGCACAGCATTAGTGGCACAACTGAAGCAAGGAGAACATCAGATCCACAAGACAAAAAAGCTCTTAGAACTAAGTAAAGGCCATGTTTTCCTCTTGGATTCAGAAGTGTAAATTCACTGACACTGTTCTCATTGCCCTGTGAAACTCAGAGAAGAGTTTGTTCTTATGAGCCATGTGGATTTGTATATTTTTATTTGCAGCATTTTTGCTTTGAGGTACTAAAGGCTAGTCAGCAAGTGTATCTGTAATGTAGTTCACTAGCTGCAAGAGGTGGCCACTGGGAGTTTTTTTTGCTTTTAAGGACAACAGGTTGTCTGAGGGAAAGGGAGGGATCTATGAGGGTTTGGATTTTGGGTTTTTTTTTCCAGTGCCAGTGAATACTGGGAAGGTGCTAGTCTCACAGACAAAGAAAATAATCACTGATCTTTTTTTTTAAGTTGCATATTTAAAAATTTTAGAGGTGCATCCTTGGTACACACTTACGTGAGTGACCACTCAAAACTGTAGCAGATGATGAACAAGGGTTCTGTGGTTTCTATGGTGTGAAAACATTTCTGCCCTGTCATGTGTAAGGAAGGGATGACTCTGCCTCAATTCATCTTGTGCCTTTTTAGATTAGGAAGAAAAGGATACAAAATACGGACAGGACAAGTCACAGGCCTGCCTTTCTCTGGAATTTTCATGGTCATGTGTGGCCGTAGCCAGCTGGGCTGGATGTGGTCTTGGCTGCCTTTGCATGTTTTTCTCTTTAGAAGTGCTAAGAGGAGTAACTTTTCTCCTATTCTGAGCTGCAGTAGGGAGAGCTGTTGAGGATACGGCTCGTGTAGGCTTAGTGCTTGGAGAGTACCTCCAAAACACCACACGTGGCTGCTCTCTCTTTGGCTCTCTGACCCTTGCTGGGTGTTCTTAGTGAACAAAATGGCTGAATGTTGCCTGCACAGGCTTCATAACGTATGAAGGTCTTTCTTGCGTGTATAGATGTTACACCTATATGTGAATATCTTAAAATCTACTCATATTTCTGGGTTTAATATATATTTTCTAATATATTCAGAAACAAAACCAAGCAAGCCTTAACATCGCTGGTCCTGAGAGCCTGAGAGTTATTTTGCAAGGGGTTAGGAAGAGGGACAGAGGGGGCTGTTGAACAAGAGAGGGAGAGAAGTTCCATTTCCCATTTGTTCTTCTGTAATTTGTGAGGCAGTTATCATCGGTGGAGGAAGGCTCACACCGTGGTTCAAATTGCATAAGCACAATGAAAACCTGGGCACAAAGGGACGTGGTCTCACTAGCAGAGGAAGTGAGGTCAGTAGTCTTCAGCCTCTTAACAAGACGACAGAATTTATGAAGCATCGCAGCAGCAGGATGTGGTTACCTGCAGTCTATTCACATAACAAGCCCACCCGGGTCCTATAGTTATCGCCCTTGAATCTGTTTTCCTTTCTTCATTTTCTTTTGTCATCCTCCTGTTTCTTTGGCCTAGCTTACTGCACCACAGGAATCACTTTATTGCCTCTGATATCTTGTTGGTGAAATTTTCTGGTGGATATTTTTATTGTTATTATCATTAGCTAGTTTGGTTTAGCTGGCTCCATCGGTGTGTATCTGATGACAGAGGTGCTCACAGTGGTGTGCAATGAGCTCTAAGTACTAGTCTTCTAGGAAATCCGGGATGGTTTTTCATTTTGAGGTGTCCTTTAAGCTGGGTGTGAGACAAGTTCCTAAAATGTGCCTGAGCAGAGAGTTCATCTTAAAAAGACATCCTTATTATTGGGGATCTCAAAAAGTCTTATGAGCTGCTGGGAATAAAAGCATTACTCAGGCATTATCAAAAAGTTGGAAGAAAGAAAACAAATGAGTGCTTTTAAACCATCTATCTCTCATTAACACAGTGTAGGAGGTAGCTCTATAACAATCATTTTCATGTGGAAATAAAACTTTGTGTATCGTTACCCCCCATCATTTTGAGGATTTTAACGCACATTGCTATACTTCACAAATTTAGCTTCCTGTGGTGAGGAAAGTGAAGTTTATTATCCGTCCTTTTCTTTTCTAGGACAGGAAGGTGAGGCAGGGAGATTAACTGCTGTGCCCAAGGTGGTGCATGTATGGTAGGTTCAGGAATAGGAAGTGGATTCCCAGGTGCTGATCTTCATCCGTAAGACAAACAGTCCCTGTTTCTGGTCTGATTTGTTCTGTCATACAGGACCTCTTTTTTCCTCTTTTTTTTTTTTTTTCCTTTTTTTTTTCTTTCCTTGATTAGGAAAACTGTGCTGCCCATCTTGGAAGCACAGCATCCAGGTGGGAATAGTATATATCAGTACAGCAAGTTTAATTATTTATAACTAATTTCTTTGTCTGATGGTTTGACTGTTATTTATTTTATTTTCCACCAGAAGGTTTGATCCCTTAAACAGCCTGAAATCAAACATTTGGCAATGATTAGAAATTATGAAAATGGTTTCTGAGGGAAGTGTTCTGCAGGGAGGTTAAAGTTGCAGACCAGGACGTAAGCCGAGGGCACTCTTCTGAATCTCTGCAGGGAGCTGCTCTGGGGCATGTGCTCTGTATTCACATCCACGGTGCCTCACACATTCTCTCCATGGTCTTCTCAGAGCTATTTCACTAGAGTGCTGTTATGGCAGGGGGCAAACTGAGCCGTCTCAGACAAGTGAGATGCAGGTCTGCAAGGCACCCATCAGACAGTACCTGGCAAAAAGGCCACTCCCAGTCATAGCTGACAGAAGTGGCAGAAATCATGAAGGCATCTAAAGCTTATCTGTTTTGTGGATATACTATGATCAAATCTGAAAATCATTGCAGCATTAGTTAAATCAGCAATGCTTTTAGCATTATGATTTTAAGAAGTCAGATGTCATTTCACTCTGCAAGATAATTAAGGGCCATTAGAATTAACAAATTGAAGAATACTGCTGCTTGAAAAAAAAAAAAAAGGAGGTAGAAATTTTGGGTTTGTCTGTATTGGTCCATGGACCAGTGTTGATTCACAGACATCAGAGGTCTTATGTTCTTGGCTTCCCCTCTTAATTTCTAGTGCAAAACATTAAAGCATAAGATGCTTACCTGGTATTAGTTTCTTTATGACCCAGAAATCCAAGTGCTCCATAATCAAGATACATAAAATTGTCAGCTACAAGCCCCATCATGAAATGTGTTGCACTGGATGATTGTTTAAAGAGCTCTTGCCTTCACTTATGGGTCTTGTCTTTGTAGGTGTTTTTCTGATGCATTTCTCATCAGCTTTAATGATTGGGTAGCTATTGGCAAAAAAAAAAAAAAAAATCCCTAAATGTTTGCTAAAAAACAAAGGCAGGAATTTACAGAACTGCTTTTGCCCACAATCACATGAATAAGACTTTCTGACAATAATGTTTAGCCAAATTTGCACTTGCTTCAGTCCCCTGTTCAAAGGTGAGGATTTCCGGGGTGCCGTCATAGTTCCATGAGCTATAAAGAAGTAAATGTCTACAGCTGGTAGGAAAAAGAGGCTGTTGGGGCCATTTCTGCTCAAAGTGAGGGCTCTGTATGAGAGACACAGCAGCTGAACAGCTGGAGATGATGGCCATAGGAATTGCCCTCCCTATACGATGCTTCGGGACCCCTGTAGAGCTGGTCTTTCCAGGTATAGACAAACTTGAGTCCAAAAACTACCTTTTTTTGGAAGATTGTGGGAGAGAGGGAAAAGAAGGAGTGTTGTGGTCACATGATGGTGACCCTGGCTCTGTCTCAAGGATGGAGATGAAAGCATAGTTTGCCCCATGCTCCCTGGCGCTTGGATGGAAAATCAAAGGGAACCATATTAATTTCAGCTTCATTGAAAACACACAGTAGAAAAAACATCCATAGCTGGCAAATGGAAAGGTCTTAAATTGATGATGGAAGAAACGTTCATTTCCAAGCTTCTGAGCGAGCTATTAAAATCAACAGAGTAAAGACAAAATACCTGGCACTGAAAATGAAAGGAACAGTTTTTTGCATCTACTTAGTTAAAACTTGGCAAAACAAATCTAAAGTAGTGGTTTCAGATTTCCGTGTGCACTAACTGTGCCAAATTTTGTTCTCAGGGCTGCCATGATAGATAGTTCATCCCACTTGAGAAGCATTTTTGCCTCTAACTTTTTAAATCAGAAGTCAATTTAAGCAAAAAGCTAGGTCTTGTATCAGCACTGACATGTGTTTCTTTATTTTGTACTGTTGAATGGTCTAGGCTTTTCATTTAAATAGACTATATTGGAACAAGCTCATCTCCATTTAATTGACTTTGGAGTTACCTCAGTAAATCTAGTAACGGTGTTTGCCTAGTATTTATGTCGTATTTTCACTTACACTTCTCAGTGGGCTTCCTCAGGAGGATGAGAAACCCACTAATTTCACAAGCAAGGAAATTTGTGAACAGTAAACTCTCTCCCCTTGCCCTCAACCACCCTGCCCCCACCAAATATCTTTGTCTGTGCCTATTACATTAGCAATAAATTTCACATGATGACCAATGTTTTCATTATCTTCAAAATGTTCTTAATTCTCTACAGTTAAAAGTCAGCTCCTATGTTATTTTATGAAAAGGTTAAATACAACAGAAGAAAAACTGAAGAGAAAATTATTAATTGTTTTATGGAAACTCACACAACCTAGTTATGTACTGCCAGTACGTTCTATAGGATGAATAAAATATACATATTAGGATACATTATCTTCGGAATTTTCTCTATTTTTAGAGCAAGTTCTGCAGGCTTCTATTACAGTTCTCAGGATGACTTTAACAGCAAGTGCCTTTAATAACAGTGTTAGTGCATTGGTAAACACTTTTTTTTTGTGTGTGTGTGCATTAACACATTATTGAGTTTGTTTAAAAGATTGAAGAACCCGGAGATGACAATGAGAGTAATGTTTTGTAGCATCATTCAGGTTTGGTATAACTAAACACATGCAGCTGATGAGACCTAAACCCTTATTTAAAATATTTCATTATCCTGAATACTAAAATTAAGGCAATGTTGCCTTAAGGAAGGCAAAGACTTGTTTCCTGTGAGGTTTTTTTGAGAATTACTGGTTGGCAACCAAATTCAACTTTTCTTCCCTTATCTGGTCTGCGAAAGCAAGTATTTTCATTGATAAAGGCAATAAGGTACTAGTTACTGCATCAAAAGGGCAACAACATTCTGTTCTGACTGAATATGTGGACAGAAATAGGAAATTATTTTTAAGTAGATTTTTGGCCAATTGTAAATTCATCCTGTGGATTTTGTTCCCTTTCTATAACTGGGGACTCCTGCTCCATGTAAGTATATGCATTATTTAAATGGAAGTTCTTTTATTAATGGCTGTGTATCCCTTTCAAATTAAAAATAATTAACCTTGAAGAAGCAGCTTGGTAGCTAAGGTAAGACCTAGATGCAATTTGTTCAAAGGCCTGCCATTAACTGTGATGTGGTGTACAAAAATGCATGGAATATCAAACAGCATGGAGGTTCCTGATGTCCTTTTGAAAGCCCTGGAGCGGACAGTGCATCGGCAGGGCAGAGCTATCTGTCGGCTGCTTTTCTGGGCTCCCCAGCCCTTCTCTTCAGCTGTGGATGGAGCTTCATAATGTCACAGGAGTGTGGCTGAGCTCACAGCCCCTGAATGGGGAGTGCCTGTGAAATCTTCTCCCCAGGTCTCCCACCCAGATTTTCTACTGATGAGCAGTTGATCTCTGTGAATAACAAGGTGGTTAATTTCAACAGTGGGCAGGAAATTTAGGCAGGTGGAAGCACATGAGCACTCAAAGAGCAGCTAATACACTGTCGCTGTGCGGTGGTGATGGATGCCAAGCGCAGCCAAGCTAGGATTAGCACCTGAAGCGGCAACATGTTTGGCTGATGAGCTGTAGGGACAGAAGAGAAATCTGATATTCAGCCTCCCTCATTTTACTGCAAATTAAGCATGAGCTGTCAGGCCATCCACAGCAGATGACCAGCTGCAGAGTCCAGAACAGCTGCTCACCTAATGTTTAACTTGGTTTTTAATCTTTCTGCAAGTAAAATAAGAAAACTAGGAAAAGGAACATGGGCAGATCACCTTAAATGGACCTGTAGCTGGCTTAAAGCTTGCAAAAAAAGAGTAGCTGCAGATGCTGTGGTGTGTTTTGAAATGCATGCAACTAAATACAACCATTCTTATCTATGCATAGCAAATAATAAAGATCATGGAAGATTCTTGAAGACAGCAAAATAGAGCTACTGTGAGTCAACAGCAGGCAAGCAGAATATACCTTACTAGTGGTACATACACTCAAGAATGGCTTGCGGTGTGACAGATTACCAAATTAGAGTTCACTTGCCAGCTCTTCTACAATTTCTCATGTGGCAGGAGTTGCATAGTTTCTCTGCATTGATCCCTTATCTAAAGAAAGAACACCTCCATCTTCTGCTCACATATTGAGGTTACAGCACCTGGCGCAGCACCTCCTTACCAACCCAGTGACCTATGCTCAAGATTGCTCCTGTACCACAGCTATTAAGCAATACCTTGTGTCACTTAGAGAAAGTTTTTTAGTCCCATTTTTATTCTTCAGTGACTGATGAAGAATGCCATGTTCAACATGGTACTGCGTATATGTCCCAGCCGGTGAGGAATGGCTTTCAGTCCCTGGGAGCTGCACAGGGACATAGAGCATTACATCCCTTGCAGGATCAGGCCACATATTTTTTTTTGTTCTCTTCCCCCCCCCTTTTTTCACCCTGCTACCATTTTTAATTTTTCATGGCTTGGTAAAACCAGAAGTTCAAAGCTATGTTGAGGATCACGGGGCCCATTGTTAACAAGATTGAAGCCTAAGTCAGTGCTCCAGCAGAGCATTTGCATGCGCAGCTTTGCAGCAAGGTAGAACTGCCACTCTTGCACGTGGATCTTGACCTTGCTGTTGTAGTTTTATTGGTTGTAAAGGGAAGGACTAGGCTGGGCTGCATTTTCCCCCTTTCTCCTTACAGTGTACACATTGCTGTTTTCTGAGTCATTCCATGGCCTGTTCTCATGCTGCTCAGCTAACTTCCCTAGATGGAATTTGCACACTTGGAACAGAATTTGCAGCTACTTGAATCTTGGAATTCTTAATAGAAAACAGAGTTGTCTCAGGTCTACCAGCTTTCAGAACAGACTGGAACTGTAAAATGATAGAAATGCAGATATAATGAGAGTCTGAGAGATGAAAGCAACCAGTCATACCAAGTCACCTGGTGGGCACAGTACCCTCTGCTGCTTCACTCGGTTGAGGCTGGGGGAAAGTGATATTGCCCTTTGTCATTCTCCGGACACTTCCACAAGCTCAGCATCAAGGCCAACCTTTTAAACTACAAACACTTTGATCCGCTATTCGATTGTATTGTTTAAAAAAACCAAACACACACATGCACAAAAACACAGTGCATTTTACTTACAGTAGCTTCACTTTTAGTTAAGGAAACATGACTCACTTCAAAGACTCTTTGAAGAGACTTCTAATAATTCCTGATCTTCAAAGGACCATTGCTGAAGCTATACCTGGATAAATATTTCTTTGTCAGAAGAGCCGTTTGCCATAAACAATTATAGAAGATGCAACTGCAGATCTGTTATCCGCAAGAATGCAAAATCACCCTTTGAAGCCACCAGGCAGTTCAGCCAGTTCCTCTTGACAAGACTTTGCCCCAGAGCCTCACATAGTCCCCTTGCCAGCAGAAATGGCAGGGCACCCGGTGGTCTGGGCACCCATGGCTCTCTGAACTGCAGGACAGGATTTGGCACAACCTCTTCCAAAGCTCCTGGGGCCATATGTCATTGCACAGCTTTTTCTACAAGCATTGCTACTTCAAGGCACGTCAAACACTTTGCATAAGTGCCATGGAAATTATGGTTATCATCAATATTAGAGCATTTGAAAGAGACAAGGAGGGGAAAAGAATAAGCTGCAGTTCCTGTTATTAAAGGTTGTGCAAAGAGTGCCCAGCCTTTTTCTGGTGTCCATTATGAGTCATGGTCATCGTCCTCTGAGTCAGCAGACTTGTTTCAAACTTCATTTCTTTGTGTCATTCATCTGTTCCCTGTCACATCTCTGCAGCTGTGAGATTTTAAATTGAGCTCTGTTGGCCTTTAGATGATAATTTTTTCTCTGTCGATTAGTTTCTTTCAAAGGAGTCCTGTAGAATTTTTCCCAAGAAATGAGAGGTTATCTTAAATTCTGGTCCATAGGAATGTTCTTATGGGCTCAATATGGTCTGGAAATATGATCTGTAGGAATACCATGCCACTCCATTTGATTTTCCATTCCAACACTATTCTGTTCTTAGCAATCTGGGACCAGTCCTGCTCTCTGTAACTAGAAAATTGTTTTTACCTGGCATAAGGACTTGATGTTAAGATCCTGCCCCCTGATCTCAAAGAGTCGTGTTTTCACCAAAAAAAAAAACAAAACCAAAAAAACACCATACAAAACCAAACAAAAAACCACCCCAGGCTGGTAAAATTCAGAGTTTACCAGATCTAAACATCACTTGCTTGACACCCAGCCTTTGGTATTCAAACACTTACATTGCCCTCAGACTATGTTATGGTGGGTTTTTAATTGCCTGTCTTTGAATGAGAGTCCCAAGAGAATTCCTTGATTGATCCCCTGTGTCTTGATGATACCCTGATTCCAGTTAATGTTTCAGCCATCTGTACAATATGAGGCCTAAGGTCCCATTTGAGCTGAGGAAGCAAATGGCTTATTAAAGTCTAATTTCTCCAGCTTGTTCTTGCCTTTGGGCATTTTAAATAGGTTAATGCAATTTTTACAATACACTCAGGGAACTTTACTCACAGAGTGTTGTCATAAACTAGAGGAAAATAGCCCCTAGATTACCTTAAAATGGGAAGTATTCCAAATATACTTGCCCTGTAACTTAGTCAAGCTCTCTGCATAGAACAACAACTTTTTCTTCTCCCCACCACCCCCCTTAAGATTTTAGTGGATTATTGTACATTTTAAGGTTTGGTAAGGGAAAAAAATGTCAGATTTATTTAATGCAGTGGATCATTTTTCAGGGATGTTCCAGTACTCATCAAAATGTGGAGACACCACAGGCACCATATAAATTATGATGGTTTCCTTCTTAATACTTCCTTTTTATTGCCTATATTCTTTAAAGTGAATTTAGTGCTCATGAAAGATACTGGATATGACAACAGTAGAAAGTGAAGCCCTGTGTTTATCTGCAGAATTGGTACAGAGGAGGACTAGCAGTGCAAGTTTCTCCCCATAACCCTGTCTGCATTCTGCAGCTGTAACCTTGAGGGATCACCTTTAGGAAGGAGAAGATGACTTGGTCTCCTTACTCTTTCTATCCTTAGCCTCTCTGCTGAAAAGTGCAAATAAAGATGTCAATTGATGCCATCCAAGGCCATAGTCTTTATGATCTTCCTAATAGGTATTGGGAGACCATCAATTTGTTACCTTGACTCTGTGGCAGACTGCTTCCAATGCAGGCTCTCTGTGGGCATCTATGTGTGAATACATCTTCTATACATATAATACATTTTCTATAAGGTAGAAAGCACTCAAAAGCACCATTAAAGTGCAATGACTTTTGTTCCCTGTATTGACCTAGACTGGATTTGAACCAGTGATTTAGAAATAACATGCTCTGTATCCCATTACTAATCTTTTCACCCACAAGTCCAACCCTTCCTTTTTTTCCCACAAAGAAGATGCTAACATATTTAAAACAACTCACATTTTGCTCTCAAAAAGAAAATTCAAGCGTATGCAAAACCACGTTGGCTATTTGGCTAACCTACCCCTCATTACCCAGGAGGGAGAGAGTGTAAACATAGGCTTGCATTAGAATGTTCAGCGTTGTGTATTCAATCTTTAGAAATCTGTTTCAAAGAAAAGAAAGGCATATACCTCATTAGAAGAGAAACAACAGGGTGGAAAAACAAAGTGGGCCACGTCAGTTCAAACGCAAGCCCAGATGCTTAAGTTAGTTACACTTTTCAGTTTAAGGCAATGCAAATCCATTCTCCTTTACTGGGGAAGTGGAAAAAGGCATTAGGCCCTTGAAATGGCAGAGTCAAGTTCTGTGTTCAGTCGAACAGGAAAAGGTTTAATGTATGATTTTCTCCTTTTTAGTCCATTGTACATTGTATCAAGGCACTGAAGAACATCTATGCAATTATGTAAATACGTGGATAGAGTGGCACAACAGTTTGCAGACTAAAATTGTCTTATTCCTCCTACCCCTTCTTCCTTTATTACACAAAAACAAGCGTACACAAAACATTAATAAAATAAATCAGACATTATGTGAAGCTTATCCACAAGAGCAGATTATAGATACAAATTGAATCCCTGAACATTAATTTGATCTTCTGCCAAGCACTGTAGAGGTCTTAATAATCTGAGTGTATACTGTGAATGAGAGGTGAAAAAAGAGTCCTAATTTTTACATTGTTTACATTGTGTATGTGGGGTTACTTATGTTCCTTGCATTTTATAGAAATGTGATTGAACTTTGCGATGTATATTTTTATTTAAAATATAACCAGAGCCATTCCCATACTTATGCAGTAATATATTAGCCAGAGGCAGCAGGCAGTTGATACTACTTTCAGCGAATACAATCAGGATTGGGATTTGAAGACAGCCTTTTCAGTTTTTCCACTAAGAAAACGATCCAGTCATTCTCCCTGCCATGGATCAGACTGCTTCTTTCAGCATGGTTGCATCAGAAGTGAATTCTTCTATCGCACCACTGTGCTTGACAGAGGGGCATTTTAGTTTCATTTCAGTTTCCTGTGTGGGAAACCAGCAGAGGAACAGAAGATACAAGGACAACATGGAAAGACACACTTTCCATAAATATTGTAAATGCATAGCAGCGTTGTGCCTAAGGTATCCCTTAGTTCCTAAGGTGTTTCCTTATTTCATAACTTTCTGTAAGTCCTTCAAGTAGTCTGAGGTGTGTGACAAGTACAGAAACAGGTGATCTGAGACATCAGGAGGTTTGCTTTTGCTGCCTCTGGACTGTTCTTTTGCACCACTTAACTCCATATTATTCTAATATTACTCCATAATATACATGTTAAGATACATGATATTATTCTAATGTAAATGCTTTGATAGTGTGGCTAAGTGTAATCCGCTTAATGTAGGATCATAAAAGGTGGGGTGACCCCTTGCGAAATTTGCCATGGCAGCACAGCAATCAAGAAACCATAGTTAATAAGTTTGAAGACCCCTTATGCCACTGTTTGTTTGTAGGTGTTAGTTCTTCTTACTGTCTTCTTGGATACCTGGTATATATATTCAACACTTATTTTTCTTAAGGAAAGTTGAAATGTCACACAGCTTTTGTGGATTTTCCTCACAGCTTTTCACAGCTTGCATGTGTTCTTAGTTGATTATCTCTCTTTTAAAATTATGTACTTTATGTTGTCTTTTTTAACCATAGGAAGAACTCTTTGCCATTTTTTCCAAGCCTTCTTAATTCTTGCATTTTTGAAAGAAAGTCTTTCAAATTCTTGCAATTTTGAAAGAAAGTAGGTACTTCTCACTTACATATGTCAAAGTTTTACCCAGCTGTTAGCCAGAAGTCATAAAAAGATTCCTGTGAGGTAGGCAGTGCATGTTATCTTTTATACATGCAGGCATAGCACTGTTGTACCACCTGAAATTCCATCAGGCTCCAAGCTCTGCAGCAAGTGACAAATGCTAGACAGGTATACGATTCATAATGGATGAGCTATGCAAGCAAGCTCTGGGAGTTGGGTTGGATTTGATTACAAACAATAATATGACACAACCCCTGCTGTGGATATACACACATTGTGAGAGGCAGTGCAATCAGGCAGCATGAACACCAGACTGCAGGCATGATCCGGAGCCCTAAATCCACCTTTGCGGGATACCTACTGCGTGGCTTTGGGAAAGCCTTGTCTGATCTGATGGTCCTTCTTCCCATTCCCTATCTGTTTGTTTAGCAACAGCGTATTAAACAGTCATACCTCACTAAGCCACTTCACAGCAATTTATAGCTCAGCATGATAGTAGGCTCCGGAGAGGCTTTTTAAAGGAATTATATGAAAAGACAAGAAGTTATTTGAATAATTTTGTGCCGTTGCTGGAAATGAACTTGGAAACTTTTCTGTGAAGTGACTTTTCTCCATCCACAAAATCTTCCCTGAGGTACTACCTCCCACCCCAGCAAGAATGAGTGCATTGCCAGTACAAAAGGGAATGGTACAGATATTGATATTCCTGCACCACCCAACATTCAAGTATTGAGCAATACTGAACGCAAAGCTTTTGTACTCCTAGATGGTGAATTAAAAAGAGCCATTATCTGGGAATGCCAGGCATACCCGCAGAACTTACAAACTCGATGTTTTCCAAGTCAGCTTCTGACCCTCTTCATTGATTGGACAAGTCAGCTCACCTGAGTGATTGCACCTCCTCACACTGTTGATGCACAGAAGTATGTTGGCAATGGCCATTTGACATCTGGAGGAGTAAGGGTACATTCCTATCTCCCCATGGTGACGGCCATTTGGATCTGGGGTGCTGTGCCCAGTACTGGGCTCCCCGGTTCAAGAGAGACAGGGAACTGCTGGGGATGGTCCAGCGGAGGCTATGGAGATGATGAGGGGCTGGAGCTTCTCCCCTGTGAGGAAAGGCTGAGGGAGCTGGGGCTGTTCAGCCTGGGGAAGAGAAGGCTGGGAGCGGATCTTATCAATGTCCACAAATGTCTTAAGGGTAACTGTCAAGGGGACAGGGCCGGGCTCTTTCCAGTAGTGCCCAGTGACAGGAGAAGGGTCAACGGGCACAAACTGAAACACAGGAAATCCTTCTCAATGTGAGGAAAAACTTTTTCACTTTGAGGGTGACTGAGCCCTGGCACAGGCTGCCCAGAGAGGCTGTGGGGTCTCCTCCTCTGGAGACATTCAAAACCCGCCTGGACATGACTGCAACCTGCTGTAGGTGACCTGCCTTAGCATGGGGTTGGACTAGATGGTCTCCAGAGACCCCTTCCATCCCTGACCATTCTGTGATTCCATGACATCAGTTACATTAGCAGCTCAGTAGGACCTGAACCTGCAAAATTTTAGGTTGTAAAAAAGCTCTTGAGGCTTTTTTCCCCCTCTTTTTCTTCCCTCTGGATTCTGTCCCTTGTTTTATGTATTGGCAGAAGAAAGCACGCACAAATCAAAATGTCCATTTAACAGAGTATTGGTCTTGTGGAGAATGGAAGTTTAATGAATATTTGATTTTTAAGAATGTAATTCAACAGCTGACCGAAAGCATGACTTGTTAATGAAACTGAGGCCTACACCATTAGGATAACTGTTCTATCAAGTAAATCCCAACACATGCAACAATATAATCTTTCTTTCTTAGACACATTCATACATTTAGTAAAACCACAATTCCGTAAGTGTGTATTTTTGTCCATTTGGTAAACAAAGAGATCAGTACTATTTCTGTATCTGTGCTTTAGACTCTAATTTTGCAAGGCTACTTATATCACCGTTTGACAACATTTCAATGAAAGCATCTGGGAAGAAAAATTGCATGCTCTGTGGGGAACACTAGTACTAATAATTATTAAATAATACTCTTCTGATTGCTCTAAGCCATATGCAAACACACAAAACAATAAGCTTTTTTGCATTATAACGTAACCACCCCTTCATTTGTTTGCTAATGTTTATTTTTCATTTATTTTACACTTTGGGCTTCTTTACCCTTCTCCTCATGTCTTACCTGTCACCAATTTTAAGAAGTCCAGGCAGTGATGCTGTTGTCTTTAGTATTCTATGAACAGATATTTTTTTTTGCATATGGTAAGTTCAATCATAAGAGCATTAATAAAAATTTAGTGCTGACCTTTTTTTACACTTTTGTGTTCCTGGAATCACAGTGATTCCTCCATCCTATATTACCTCATGTTATCTCAGATTGATACTTTCAGCATTCTCTTAATTATTGACCATATATTGCAGATTCTAGCTGAAAGGCATACCTCAAGGAGCCAGACATGTTCTGTGCTCCAAAAATATTTCAGTAGATGGCTTGCTCTATGCCTCAAATGCCTGTCCCCTGCTACATGACCCAGCGCCCTACATACAGTGTATGGCATTCTGACAATTCTGTTCTTCCAAGCCATGGCCTTTAAGAGTGCCCTGTGGGGGAAAAATGGGGACCATTGCAGTACAAAAAACCCTGCTGTATCTACTTTGCTATAGAGAAAGTCTTGTCTTATCCTGTCCAGTTGTTCACATAGGCTATAAAACAACCCTCGTTCCTGTCTATGAGCCGTGGGGGTTACAAGTTATGCTTCTGTGGGGTGTTGTGACATTCTTTCCTATATAGGAGTCTGTGGAAGCAGTAAGGGCCTGTTGTATTTGAAGTCTTGGTTATCAATGGTTAGTCCAGATTGGTAAACTGTCACAGGTGAGGAAATGACCTGCACAAGAACTGGTCTAGATTACTTTTTTCATCATGGGAATGGGAAGGGTCTTTCTGCCACTGTGTATGTATGTACCTACAGATAGAACTGGTGAATAGTATTCCTTGCCATCTGAAGTGCTTCATGCTATGGTTAATATTTGTCTATGCAGTTGCTTTCTTGTATACACACCTTCTCCATTTTTTGTTCTCATATGCTTTAGATTGTATTTCCACTTACTTCCCCCTCGGCTTTGGGGCATTTAGGTATGAGTTCTGATGGAGGAATTGATGTGAGTGTTCCCTTACTTCTCCAGGCTGATCTATTTTGCATGAGATACCATGTGTGGTTTATGTTGAAACAAAAAACTTCATCAGTAACTTTCCTGATGGAAATATATTGGTGTTATCAGTCCTCCTTCTCTGCATTATTCAAGTTCTTTGTTGAAGTCACATACACATAGCTATAATTCTTGTAAAGGCATATTTGTAGTTTGGTTCCTGCCTCTGGTGAAAGAAAATTTAGAGCAGCTCTAAGTTAGGAATGGATGACCAGCAGCTCTTCCTCCCAAGCCTTTTAGTTTTCCTTCATACAGACTTTTCTGGCTTACCCATTCTGCCTCATTTTTTTCTGTTTTCTTTTTTCCTTTGCTTATTCCAGTTTATGGCTCATTGATTTAATAAGTCGTACCAAGACCTCAGGTTCATCCCCAGGGCATAGACATCTAGAAAGCTGCAATAGGGATGTCGGCATGAAAAGAAACTGGAGATGACTTGGCTTTATCTGCCAATCCACAAATAATTTCATGAACAGAGTTTCTGGCCATGAAATCTGAATGCCATTTTAGAAATAACAGATTTGATTCATTCCCAGTTTACTTTGGCTTCTCCTGTTGGAAATTAGAATACAGAGTGGTGTTATCAAAGCAGTATACAGAGTGCAAAATAGTGCAATAACCTTGTAAGCTGTTCCTCTTGGGATCTTATAGCCATTTAATGCAACCCCAAAGATGTTGATTAAAGTGGGTAAGGCCGGAGACCCAAGTGACTTCAGGGCCATTACCCAAAGCAGCACGCTCCTCTGATGTTCTGGCTGCTGCTTAAAGCTGTTCTTCCTTAGTGGCACCCCTGTGGCACAATTCTTACCTTCCTGAATTTAAGGAATGCCCTAGTCAATTTGAAGGTGTCTCTGGGAGATAAAGTTTGCTGCTCAGTGCCTCCAGGTTGATGTGAACCACCACTTTCCAAGCCTCATGTGTGGAGCACGTGCTAGCAAAACACGACAGACCTTTAGTACCAGGAGTATGTGAGCAGTGCAGGTGGACAGAATTTCACCCTGTTTCACAAGAGGAACTTTATGGCTTTTAGATGTGAATGATGAGGGGTTCTGATTTCAGGCACGCACACATTTTATTGGGTATTTTTGCTACCTATGCATTGCACAAGAAATTTCACAGCTGAATATATTATTTCCTGATACCTGCTGTTTAAAGTTTTTTTCAGAGTGTCCTTTATTTTACAACAATGGTTTATGTAACAGCACCAGTTCATGTTATGAGTTCTTGCTAGGCTGGTGTGCAGTGATGCCCTGTTCACCTCTTCTCTAGGCAGGCAAAATTCCCATTGACTTCATTGGTAAGCTTGTCTGAGCGAAGATTGCAGGTCAGCTGTGCTCTCTGTCCTGTGGGCAGAGCTGTAGCCCTTCCAAAGTTTTACTTTCATTGCCTCAAATGCAGTCTGACTCTTACCACAGAACTGCACTGGCAGAACCACAGGCTGTTATTGTCGGGAATGTGTTTCCTGCCATGGCCTGAAGCCTGAGGACAGCTGCCCTCAGTGGGCAGTGAGCCCCACAGTGTAACAAAACCAGAATTTAATCCAGAATATCTTTAACATAGTAGGTATTACTGAAACCTACATAACTCCCTTCCCTCTCTTCAATTCACAGCTACCTCATCCCTGAACTCCCAGCTTCAACAGCTTCAGCATCTTCAGCAGCTCCAGCATCAACAGCAGCAGCAGCAAAGCCAGCAGCAGCAGCAAGGTCAGCAAGCACAGACTCCACAGCCACCCCAGCAGACCCAGCAGCCACAGCCACAGCCGTCAGCGCCACCGCAGCAGAACCAAACACAGTCCCAAAGCCAGAGCCAACCACCTCCGGCCCCACAGTCCTCCAGCTCCCCTCAGAAACCCAGCCAGTCACCAGGGCATGGCCTTCCATCTCCTCTTACTTCACCAAATCCATTGCAGGTAGGACACTTTGTACAAATCTGTAACAGTCTAACGCAAGAAAGTGCATACTCTTCCACCACGAGGGGAGATCAAGTGAAGGTTACACCTTCTGACCATACAGGCTGGGAAATTCCACCTCGAATGAGTTAATCTTTGTGGGCATGCAGCTCAGAACAGCTAAAAGACCTGATAAGCCAGAAAACCATAACTAATGATGGTCCCAGTCTTCTGCTTTCTGAAGAGTAAACATCTTTTGCTCTTAAAGTCCATATCACAGAACACATAGAAAACTAATTTTTTCCACAGATCCAGCATGCAACTTTCACAAATGGCATTTGCCCAGCAGTGACCCTTCGTGGTAGCTTATGAGGACAGCAAAATCAGCTGTTCATTAGCAGATGATCCTGGCTGTCCCTAAAAGAAATGGAGCTTCTGGTGGTGGATGTGTGCAAAGGGTGGATGGGTTATCCTTCCTTTTGAAATGACAGCCCTAACGTTTATTCGGCTAGAATAAAATACTTTTGTTAAGAGTCTCAGTATAGACTCCAAAGCTAAGAATGCCAGATAATGCCTTTCCTAGATACTCACTCCAATGACACAGATGTTTTTAAATGAACCGTCAGCAATGGCACCCGCACTGATGCTGGGCTCTGCCCATCTTGGAATTGCCAGGCAGAAACAGGAGGGCTCTGATCCAGTGGTCCTGATTTCTTATACTTGGGTGTTCTTGCACTACCTATGTCATGCTGTATTCATGTCCTGCAAGAACAGCTTTGACTGTACCCACAAGTATGATTGTGAATACACACCAGCATAGTCTGTGAAGTGAGCAGAGTCTCTTTCACTGGACAGTGGAAGTGCACTTAGAAACCAGCAAACTCTCTATTCATATATTTCCCTAAATTCTGAGACCCCACTTTAAAGGTGTTATCTGCACTGATGGATTCGGCTCCATTTCCTGCAGACATTAAACTGCATTAGCTTAATAATTAAAAAATCCGCTTCCAAACAATTAAGGGAATTGGTTTACAAGAAGCTGTGTTTGCCATGTGGTCAACCAGTTAAACCTGCATTAATCTAAGCTTCAACTAAATTGCATCAAATCTGATTTTTTAATGGTTTAGATAATAGACTTAAAAGTCCACAAGAGATGCATCTTGGTTCCTGGGCTTTTTCTTACAGTAAAGTATAATGTTTCTAGAGCTTCTTCTGTGTATTGTCTTAAGGGCTACTTAGGCACCACTTAATGCCCAGTCTATCATGCTAGTGAGTGCTCTGGGGCTCTTTAGTATGCAGATTATTGGCATACAGAGACAGGAATATTTCCAGAGGAGCTTTTTTTTGTCTTGGTGCAGCTGTAATGTTTGCACACTAACTGTATACACTATGTGTTGCTAAAACTGCCTGCTAAACACTGTGCTTCAGAAGGCATTCAGTTTTCCAAACAAAGCAAATGCACACATAAATTAACGTTGGGGTAGGGAAGAAGGGGAATTATCTCATTGAACATACCTCAAGAGGCTTGTACTAACACTGAATCAGAAGTCTCAGCTATTGTACAGCCTCTGGTTCCAGTGTGAATCTCAAATGAACTTGAGTGGTTCCAGCCTCATCTGTGACCTGCAGGTACAGGCTAGTAGAATCACTTTCCACTGTTAGCTTCCCAGGGTCCCACCTCACTTGCAGAAGTACAACAAAAGTAAAACCTTGCATAGGAGGTACCAGTGCCCATGTTTTCATGGAGATACCTTGGCCCGTCGCTGTCTTCAGCACGCTCATCCCCACAGCTACCCTTCGGAGGGCAGTCTGGATGGGGCAGACCCAACAGAAGTGGAAGGAGACGACCAAGTACTCTGAGGTGGTTTTAGTTCAAATGCTGCCCCAAAACGTTTTAGGAACTGGGATTACAGTTAATGAAAGACACCAGCATGAGAGGTCTGGCATTCCCACCAGGCTGAGTGCAGCCAGTGCTGCTGTGCCAGCTGCATGCCTGGACATGTTCAGAACAACAGCCAAGGAATTAGAAGTCATTAGCTGTCAGCTCTGGCTCAGCATTAAAGAGTTACTAATAAATTTGGGTATAAATATTTTTAATATTCTTTCCTCTCTGATCCTCACCATTTAAACAGCCATGAAAACCCAAAGTTTGTTCACAGATGCAGATGCGCCATGTGCTGACATTGAAAAGAGAAGCCAGAATTCAGCACAGAACTTCAGGCCTCACCTTAGCAATGTTTGTAGGGCCATTAGTTTGGCCTTCTAGCCATTTCTACAGCATTTCTAAAGCAAGTGTAATGCTTCTCAAGTTTCCCTAAGAAATACTTAAGAACTTGAAAATACTCTGTCATATTGCTGAGGATGGTGAGACTCCTTAATATGCAAACAGGTGACCCAGAAAAGTTTCCAGCAGAACCACTGTTGCACTTTGTAGATGGTTGAAGGATGTGTCTGGGTACTTCTCTAAAGCAGAGCAGTGGTAAGATCTCCTCCATGAAATTTGCCTTTCCATTCTAAATCCTGCAGAGAAAAGCTATTTCACCCATGTACATCTAACCTGAGGAATGGATCTGAAATTGTTTTCTTCTGCACAAACATTAAAATAAAATAAAAAAAAAGGAGGGAGCACACATTTGGCAGCAGTTCACATACCCAGTTCATAATAGCTGCTTAGACTGTGGATTTTTTTAATGTCTACTGCTTTAACTTAAAAATCGACCTAGAAAAAAAAATCAGAGGTATTATGGCCTCTAAGGTAATGTTCTTTATGAACTAGAATAAAATGGGTTTTGTTTGAAGAATATTAAGGGAATAAAGATCAACTAAGTTAAAGTTTGACAGCTTAAATTTCATTTCTGAATTCTTGATTTTTTCATGTGGGCTTTATCCTCTTACATTATTCAGGATCTGTCTGAAAGATATTAGTTTAGAACAATGCAAGCTCAAAAAATTGTCATGGAAAGTCAGTAATTCAGGAGGATGATTGTGTTTGTTTCACAAAACTCTGAAGGATAACAGCAATTACATCTCAAAACGTACAGATGCTGTCATGTCCTTCAGAAGGCAAATGAAATGAAAGTGACTTGCTTAGGTATACCTGGGTGAGGTACTTTTGCTAGCTGATCAGAAATTAATAATACCGGTGCAGCGTACACCAGCTAAAAGTCTCAGAATGATTCCTGTCAGATTGTTCTATGATACTCTGCTCTAATTTTATCACTATTCTTTACTCAGTTCAGTGGACTGGATTGTAGTTAGAAAACTATTATTTTTAGGAAGTCTTTTAATGATTGTATAGAAAGATGAAAAACCTCACTTTAGGTTCCAGGGCCTGGATTCTGTGCCGTCATTAGTGACAATGCTCCAGTTTTACGCTGGCAAAAGCAAACCACTGCTTTTGGTTGTTACAGTGGTGACAACCGGGGTCACCACTGATTTGCAAAAGACAGACAGCCAGAGGAGAATTTTCCAAAGCAAAGCTGTATTTCAGGAGGTGCTGGGTCAGGCAGATGACTGAAGACTTTCATCCCTTCGTATCAAAATGGTGAAATTCCTCATATAGATAATCATAGTCTTATTTTTACTTTCATTGTCTTAATTGATTGAGACAAAGGAATCCAGAGGTGAAAGACAACCTATCTCATGTTGTAAACTGAGGACTCAGAAACCTTTACTTCTGGGAAAGTACACTTCTTCCAGAATGCTTCTCCTGTGACTGTTTAATGTTTTTACATGGCAAACTGTACAGGTTCTTGAATGGTCAGCGTGTTGCAACTTCAAAGCAGAGTTAGCACCTCTTACAGAGTTTCCATTCAATTAAATTTCTGGAGCCATAAGTTCTTGATTACATGCTGTATAAAATCAGATGAACCAAGTACTAAGTAGCCAATTATTCTGTCTGACTACCAGAATAACACGCTTTGTATCAGCAACATATATTTAACTGGCTCCAAATGGAGGTTGGCTTCTGGTGCTGACACTCACCGTATGTTTCAGCAGTGTGGGTAAGATGAACGTACCCATAGCCAGATCTACAAAGGGAGAGCGGCGGTATAGGAATAGATTTCCCAATGATTTTTACTGTTCTGTTCGTGTGCGAATAGGAACAGACAAATAGGAAATCACCCAGGGACTGCCCCACCATAAAATTATTCTGACCACTTTCAGAACTCTTTCCTAAAGCATCTCTTTGTCATAGAAACCTTCCTACAGTAACTGCAGCTGATGGAAGATGATGAGTGGGAAAAAAATCATAATAAAAAGAGGGAAGAAAGGAAGTGAGGAGATGTCAATGGCAGAACAATCTTGCAAGTAATAGCAAACTCTAGGACAGCAAACAGAACTTCCTTCAGATTAAATTTTCATACTAATCTTAAATAATGTATTTGGAACCTCAACACTTTTATAACAAAGGACAAAAGAAAAGCAGAAAGGCTGAAACACTCAGCTGTAAATGAGGAAGAATATGTACACAGATGCCTGAGGCTCCAGCAGTCACAAAAACCTAACTGCCCCTTCCCTCCCAGCCTCATTCACTGGTTAGCTTCTCATTAAGGAAAAACCTGCTTCAAAGAAACCTCAGTGTTTACTGACACTTTGATACATTTACATATATTCATGATACAGAACCAAGTCTCTGCTGGTTTGAGGAAGGCAGCTGGGATAAGTTTGCAAGGACTATAGTCATGGGCTGTGCTCACATCCAAGACACGCTTGTATTTTTCTCATGCTTATTTAATCCTGAGATCGAGAAAACTTGGCCAAGATTATGACACGATTAATCCCACTCAGGTTTTTGTTTGTTTGCTTGGCTAAAATTATCTAGCCTTCTTCCTGCATATGATACTGTGCTATGCATGACTGTCTGAATCTGTTCCCAAGTCACCTGGTAATCAGTTTGACAAAGAAATATCTTATAAATGGTGAGAAAATGCACTGCTTTGAATCCAGTTTCCAAAATTTCCTAGTTTTGCTATCAGTAAGGAGTGAGATATTGCACATCACAAGGCAACAGATGATACAGACACATACAGCATTTATTTATTCAGGAAGGTCTATGTCCATGACCTCCTTAGAGTGAGCCTGAAGTACCGATCCTTAGTGGATTTCCAGGAGGTACTAGCAAGACCTAGGTCTCAGCTCTGAACTAGTAGCATGGAAACTGCCCTGTACTCAGCTAAATTGAGTTGAGCTTGGAGAACTGTTGAGAATATTTTGCATATTTCATCCCCTGCTTATTTCAAACATGTCCACAAAGATTTAAAAATCTTGTTTTACTGACAGTTTTGGATTGCTGAGTATTCTTACAGTCCTAGTGATTTATGTGGGTTGATAAAGGTGATTTCATGAGTGGAAGAGGCAGGTACTTGTGTAGACATTTCCACCAGCTAGAAAGTCATGGTCGTACTGAAGTACCGCACACACACATGCTTGTGACCCATTGCAAATGCTGTTGTGATTCAGGTCCCCTCCTTTTGTATTTATGCCCTTCCTTTTGCCACTGCAGTCGTTCTGTGAACCACACCAACATGCACCTTGCTTGAGAAATTCTTGGCTTTGAGTTTCAGCGCATCCAGGGCCTCCTTTCTTCTTCTCCTCTTGCCTCTTCTGGGCACGTCCACGATCCTCCTCATCCCTTCTGGCTCTGCCACTGGATAGAGCACTCCGATGTGTCAGCATGCGCCCTAGCTGGACACTCAGGTGCCTCTGCACCGTGCTGTACCATGCTCCCTGGCCCTGGTGCACAGTGCAGAGACGTGCAGCCTGGTTTCCTGGCACAGCTAGCTTGTTTGAGGGCTGCTGCTCTTCATATCTACCTAGAGATACATGGGCATCATTTCCACAGAAAGGCTGGTTTGATTTATATGTAAGACTACACCCATCCACAGGACTGGGTAGGGTTTCCCATCTCCTCCTGGGCTGTCTTCCTTCCCCCGGCACCTCACTGCTTTTTTGGGTCTTTGAGGCATCGGGGCTTCATGCTGCAAAGCTGTTGAATACTGACTGCATTTAAACAGAGCAAAGGGATGTTTAAGGGTTCTCAAAGAGACTTTATAAGCAAGTCTCTTCATTCCCTGAGGAAACCTTCTCTCGGTTGGAGCACTGGCTGCCTGGTCCATCCAAATACACTCTGCAGGTGTTGCTATTTTCAGAAGCTCAAGGAGTACTGGTGTCTGACTCACATTTAAAGCAAAGGAAATTAATCTTCGAGCAAAACAACTGGCATTATTAGCACCCAAGGGGCAGAAGCTGAGGCTAATATAGGAAAACACTTGCTAGAGAATTCTCTGAAGGAGAGGAAAGTGGAGCTGTTTGCCTGGCGAGCTCTGGCTTCTGAAATGGGAGCATTTAATAAACTCCCTAAAGCAACTGAAGTATTTAATAAATGGGGAAATAAACAAATAGTACGCTCCCAGGACAAATTTGGGAAAGGATCCATATCCCATAAGGTCTTCTGTTTCCAAAACCTCTTTAGGCAGAGAGGAGAACCTCTGAGAGTCTTAGGGCCAGAAAAAAAATTGACACAGCCCCTCAGATACTCTTTTAAATCCAGTGGATCTGTTTTGCTAGCATTCATTTATCTTAATTTCTCTTTTCACTCAAATTTCCAAAAATTTTCAGGGAAGTAGAGAGTATCCCTAAGCAAAGCTTTATTTTTCCCTATTTTTCATACCCCTCAACTCTTAGTAATAAAGCAAATTTAAAAAATTAAAAAAATTGCAACCCATCACAGGTTTCTAGTTTTGTGAGGAAAAAAAAATGCTTCTGCTCGGAAGCAAGTGGACCAATTGAACACAGAGAACCTAGTGGGCTTGTTGGATCTGACTGAGGAGCAATACTCTGACAGTGCTATAGCCCTGATGATATATCATTCAAGGATCCTTGTACAAATAAGCACCTAAAAGAGGTTGCTCAGCTTCTAGGTACTGCCTAAAAAAAAAAAAAAACCCAAAAAAAACCTCCAGACTGTTTTTTAAAGTTTAAAATTAAGCCTTTTTTTCTTCAGCAGTATTGCTGAGATCTATTAAATTGTCTACTTGTGGATGTTTTTAGCAGATGCAGTTTAGGGCAGGTGTTTAAAAAATAATAATACTTTCTTTTTTTTATTGGTAGCTAGAATGTTTTGAGAAAGTGACTAAGCACAGGCCTGGAGATTATGAAATTTGCTTAAGTGTTAATGGGTTGATTGCTTAGTTGCAGCCTGCCGTCTTTACTGGAAATTGATTGACTGGTGCTGCAGGTCTTCACACTTGACGCTCGGATTTGACTCGAAAATTCTGCCAAGTCTTTTACTCTGAAATTTATCTTAATTAGATCTGAAAGACCTGCCACAGCAGAATAGTCACACCGATTAAAATGAAAAACAGGAGAAATTACTGATCAAATTAATCATAATGTCGGGTTACAGCTGTAGGTCTGATGTAATTTGCCACTCCAGTGAGTTACATCGGCCCAGGCAGAGGAAAGAGAGCTGGTTTTACGCTGATCCGTAACACCAGGCAGCTTCGGGCAGCCCATCAGGACGTTTATTCCATTCATTCTCTTGGCTTATTCTGACCTCAGTGCTGCAACTAGAAACAAATTAGGCAAAAGAAAAAAATATATCCTTTTATCCAAGGGGTCGCATTGGAACATGAGCTTTCCAAATCCTTCTTGTTTCATTTTTCCCCTTTCTCCACCAACCTTCTATTTTTGTTTGAAATAACCAACAATTAATTATGTGGAAATCAGAAAATTAAAAAGTCAGAGCACCTCAGGCACAAGTCAGAAAATATGTGTTTCTAAGATCTCCTAGTGGGTTAGTATATGAGAAAATTAGGATCATTTAAGCAAAGGGGTATGTAGCAGGACATGAAAAGGCATGTTCTAGCAGGTAGGAGATCAACAATCGGACCTGATAACCTTATAGATGTGATAATCCTAAAACTTACTTTTAAATTATGTACTTGTAGTATACTACAATCTACTATAACCTTTTTTAAAAAAAATAAATGTACAAATCACTGGTTGAATCCCTGTTAAAAGGAGATAGGTTGTGGGTCTTAAGGGGCCCCACCATCTAGAAGAGAAGTCTTCTGCAAGGTCCCTAGTATTTGTTCTACCAGCAAGGTTTGGAAGATTTTCAGGACAACCCATCTTGTAGCACCACTGTATTTTTTGCTGCTGATCCAGGGCAAAGTCAAGAAATGAAAATATTTGCCACCAGCTGAGAAAAGAAATGAAGTAAAGGAAAGAGAACAAGAAAGTAGGTGAGCACTGAGTCTCGGGGCTGGGGGGTGAGGTGGGGGTGTGTGATATCTTACCTTTGAAATATATGCAATTTTTATTTTGATACTTTAGTACCTTAAACGGATCAGGAATTTTTCTAAGTGAATTTTTATTTTCCAACAATGATGTAATTCCACAGAGTTGGTTTCTCTCCTGCCCAAAATTTCATTTTAGTTTTCTATTTTAAGCCTGGGAAATGGAAAGAACTGAGGGTAGCTTTTGTTTACAATCACCCTAAGCTGTATATAAACAAATTGTTACATTTAATAGCCTAAAAAATAGTGATTTGTCAGAAGAAACTGAAAACATTTTAATTCATGGTGATGATTTGAAACCTGCTGAAATACTTCATCACTTTCAAATGCAAGTTTTTGTTTGCTGAAACATTTCAATATTCGATTTTTCAACTGCATTTGCATCAGAAATTGCATCTTAAATCAGGAGAATTTCCTGCAGGACAGGAATTTGACTTGTTTCTGATAGCTTAGACATGACCAAATCTCCTGTGAGGATTCCAGTTGGAGAACCAAGCTAGGTTATGTTTGTGAAAGAGATTGGAAAGCAAAGCTGAGTTTCCAAAAGAGAAGAACTGATGTATGAAAATAGCACATCATATATTGCTAGGATTATCCTTTTCCTAAAGGAATGATGATGGTGCATTCTGGTTCTTAAAGGAGCTGAGATTCTTTAAGGCAGCAATCTCTCCTGCAATATCGTTGTATACCTGTTAAGAAACACTTACATGCTTGTAAAAAAATCAAGGAAGCAGTCAGACCTGCGAGGATCCTAGGTTCTTAGCAAAAATACAGATGTTATAAAGAAAACCTTAAAATATGGGCCCAGTCACAATCCAGAGTGGTATTCTGTAGTAGTGATGGCCAATAAATTGGTATCAGAAGATGATACTGAATGAATGTGATAACAAATGATACAAAAATTAATAGTTGCTACTGGTCTTATGATTTTCACCATAGTAACCCTATAATCCCATTTTCAACCTGCTGGAGAGCCAAACCCAGCTGGAGTGCTGTCTCTGACTCTTCTTGCTCTCTTCCCAGTTTGAGCAGTGCTATCCTAGTGGACTGGTGGCTTCAGCTGGGACAGGAGAGGAGGTGGCAGAGGACTGATCTCCTCTTCACCTTTCCCCTGCAGGTGGGGGCCACTTGACAGCTAAGTGTCTTGCCAAGCAGAGCTGCTAACGTGGGTGCCCCATGTGCTACAGGGCAGTGGGGGAGGAGGTGGGGGCTAAGGCTATACTGGTATTGAAGTCCAGGAAGGGGCAAGTAAAGAGAAATCAATCTTATTCCCAGGATTCATCTGAGGGTGTAGAATTTCTCAGGGACAGGGCCTGATTTTAGGGATGAAAAGGAAAATACTCATAGGATAACTGGCAAGAAAAAAAACGTATTTGTTATTCACAGTGCCTTTATTCCTGCTGACCTTTTCCACTGGGAGAGAGACACACAAAACCCCATAAGGATTGGCATTGTGAAAGGCTGTAATTGTATCAGTGATCACTACCCTGGAATAAGATGCTATGGACGTTTCCATCCTACCTCTGTCTGCAGCTTTTCACTTTATAACGACACCTAACACTACTACTAGGGAAGTTGGCAGGAGGTTTCTCAGAGCTCAGAGACAGGAGCAAGCTCAATATGCCATTCGGAAGGTTCCCCCCACTTCTCCCTCCCCAACTTTACAGAATTACAGCTTCCTTTTTTAAAAAAACTGTCTTCTATGAAATATGTTCTCCATGCAATCAAAATGTGTCTGACAGAATTTTCAGTTCATGTAAAACAAATATAAAAATAAACAAAACCTGAGAAAACCAAGCCATTCTAAAAATCCTTGATGTTTTCCCCATAGACATTCAAAAAGCATGTCTAGGGGGAAATCACTGGTACTTCAAATGTACAAGCAGGTATAGAGATAACAGATGTCAGTCCTGTAGACCCAAACTTGGCAGTCCATGCTCTCATGAGTGAAAACTACAGGGGAGGGAGTTCTTTTACTGCCACATACAATCTGCATATTTAGCTCTAATCCCATTATCAAGTTATGCCTTTGCTTACTTAATTCACTTTTGAAAAATGATTGGCATCAGGAAGCAAAGTGCTGTAGTAAATGGGTTGTTGGAGTAAGGAGCACCAGACTGCCGTCCCAGCTCTGTCACCGTCCGGCAATCACTTCACCTCTCTGTTCCTTTCAACTCTATCGTCCCCCATCGTTTGATCTCTTTTGATTGCAAACTTTTACATTTTTGGGATGTAATGCAATGAGGCCTTGATCTTGCATTGGGCTTCTAGGTACTGCTGTAACACTAATACTACAAAAACAAGAAATACTCAAAACAGGAATCACATAGCCCCAGTCACTCCCCTGCTGAATTCATAGTAGTATTGCTGTTGACTTCAGAGGACACAGAATTGGTATCCATATTGTTTTCAAGTATATTGAATATTTTGAAGTTTCTGTCAGCTGCTCAGTGTGCTGTCAAATGCACTAATGAAAGGTTTTCCTAAAGTTAATTTTCCTACTCGTATTACAATAACCAAATTTGCTTTAACACTTGAAAAAATCCATCCATACTAAAGAGAATCAGTTGCTTAATCCTAAAATTAAAGGTTATTGCATGCAAGAAAAAATAATTACATGCTCAAAGTATGGAAAAAAGAAAACTTTTTTAATATGTAGGTATTTGTATAATTAAAGACTAATCAAGCATGAAGGCTGCTGACTAAACCAGAAAATGAGATTGTTGGCAAGCAATATTGTAATGTAAATGCCATTTTTGTTTAAGTACTAAAGAGCTGGAGGAATGATATCCTGAACAGATTAAAAGCAAACAGCATTGATAATAAATATTTATCAGATTTCAAATGCAACACACAGAGATTTTTATATTTTACATGCAAAATATATTGGCATTGAAATATTCAGTCACTTTTCAAAGGTTTGTTCACATCTTCACTTTAAAATGTTGAAAAGCAAGCACTCACTAGTAAGAGAAACAGCTTTAGAACTCAGTCTTAACCTGTAGCTATGTCAGGAATCTGTAGGCAATGGAAAACAGCTGAGAGTTGCTAACACGTAACTACAAATGCGTAAGATCAACTCCTGGGGCTGGAGAGTCAGAATTTTAATGGTCTTTATATGTGTTTACTTTTCTGTTTCTTTTTTTTCCACAATATTAACATTAATTTTTCAAAAAGAGGGAAGCTTCTCAAAATCAAATCCATGCCGTGAAACTAATGTGTAGTAAAGTGTTTATGGAGAGCTTATGTATATACAGAAATTATCCCGATGTAATCACCATTTTGTTGTAGGGGACTGATTTAGTTGAAGGTTTGTATCTTCTTGGGCAGTGCTTTCAAATCTGTGTAAAAGTATTGCACTGGTTAAATATGTTAATCATATACCTTTCTGTTATGATATTGTGGCCTAAATTTTGTTCAGAAGTAGATATAAAGATATTTGGCTACATCAAGAGTTGAGGAGAATGAGGAAATGCTAGAAGGGAAGAACCAAATGTGTTCTCATTCCCATCCATTTTCTTTCCGTTACACTGTTCCCAGGGTTGGCATTACTCGGCATGCTGAGGTCCAGCAGAACCATCTCTTAATCAAGCCTGGTCATGCGGTAGTTGAAGTTAATTTAAAATGTCCTTTGACATCTGTGAAAAGAGGTTTAAACCCAATCGTTATGATAGTAAGGCAGTGAAGACCTTTGCTTTAGCTCGTGCGCTGCGGGCCGTTGCATTCTTTGTGTTGATATGTACCTCCTGTTGTTTCCTCATACATTTACTTTCCAGAATAATTTTCATCTCACTTGATTATGACTGAGAGATACAATAGTATGTCACTGACAGAGTTATTGGGGGAAAGTGGCAATAGGGATTTTTGAATGCAAGGCTGCCTACAACATTATCAATTTTTTTCTAGTCTAGTGTAATTGTATTCTATTAGTCTTTGGACAAAGGGAGTGTAGACAAATTCAAATTAAATAATACTGTGCAAAAGTCTAATGCTAGTCTCTTGAATAAGCATTGATCTAATTTTCAGAAGGGTTGAGTCACTCCCATTGATGTGAACTGTAGAAATTATTGCTTAGCCCTCAAAGGAGCAAAAATACCAATTTCAACCCCTGGATTTCTTAGAAAAATCTTGCACATCTATGGGTTATATCACAGGAAACTGACAATTTGCAAATGCGAGAATTCAGACCAAACCAGCCAGATTCACATACCATCCTGTGTTTATCTGAGTCACCAAGCTCTTAAATGCGTAACTTCACAGATAGTCTTATTAATGTATCATCATTAAGAAACTTCATAACAAGTACTTTATAAGTCCTCTAAGCAATTCATATTTACACCCGTTTAATGATACTAAGGATCACATTGGTAAAAACACTCTAAGGAAAACAGAAGGAAAAGTACAAAACCCTGTGTGTAGACCATCAGTCAGTGGTCCAGCAAGAAGGAAACTAGAAGAGGCAGTAAAGTGCATTTAGATCAAAGCTATGCAACTGATGGTCCGTGTGCCAGGTCTGATCCCTAGGAAGTTTCCAGACTCCAAGTGAGCAAATAAAAGAAAAATAAAAGGCTTTTGAAGGCAACTGCACATGTGCTTTGCCCTGGGATGTGCTGTTGCTTGGGAGTCCTGAGAGCAGCCCAATTACCTGAGAGGTGGGCAGGTGAGAAGTCTGCCTTTTGATATTTGTTTGTTTGTTTTTCACACATACCTGAGTGAAGCATAGTAATAAATTCCAGGTTGCCTGTTAGCAAAAGACCCTAATTCTTTTCTTCTGCAGGGAGGGCTGTGCCCCTGAAAGATTGCTGATCCTGTCGAGCAGGTGATAATTCCTTTCTTTGTTTTCTAGCCTTAGTGTTGTATAAAGTGTAAGTTACAAGACAGGTTTACCTATTGTTTCTAGAAGGGATGTTACCACAGTTTACTGAGGAAAACATGGTAATATGTAAATTATTTAAAGGCTGAAACAGACACTTTCACAAGTCATTAAACTACCCTCTGTCTTGAAACACAAAGAGGATATCCCTGGGATATTTATCTGAGGGGTCTGCAGGTCAAAAGGGGAATGGAGTCAGCAGAACCAGCAGCAGTCACATACAGAAAGAGCAATTATCCACAAAATAAAAATGAGGATAGCTGTTAGAAGTCTTGGCACATACATCTGAGATGCCTTTGGTGGCACCATTACTTATGAAAAAAGTCATTACTGCCATTTTGTGCTAGATACCGTGTACCTATTTCATGGTAACTGTGGCTTGCATAGTGTTCATTTATATGGAAAACCTACCAATAAACCTCAAACCAACTAGTGAAATGTAGAAATATCTCCCAGCTCTCTGGCTTTATGCTCCTTGAAAAGCATTAACTTAAACAGGACCTTAAAATGCTCAACACTTGTACACGTTATCTCCATTTACCTTCGCGAATCAATAAGGACATGAAAGCCACATCTCCAGTGTGTGGTTTTGAAAGTCTTAATCTGATTCTCTAGGTTGACAGTATCCTTTAGTCCAAATCATAAAAAAGTAAGATCACTGTCCTGATTATCTCCTTGCTTGGAAGTCTGAAGGCCAGCCAGATGCTGCTCTGTTTTCCAGGACTGTCCAAATAAGTTTCCTTATTTTCAGGTAAGACTTGCTCCTCATCTGAGCAACAGATACTGATATTTGAGGAATTTTTTTCTGGGCATGCTGTATTTGGTTTTGTAATTTCTCACAGGAAGAAGTCTTACTACTAGGATTAGGCAAAAATCAGATATTCCATGATCTCAACAAATACTGGACTCCAAACCAGAAAAAGAAAATGGAAAAAACAGGGTAGCTGACAAAGTTTTACAGGGATTAATTAAACTGTGAAGCCCGATTTAATTTTCTTTACTGTATGCACATGCAACCCTGTGCTATTTGAGAAACTGGATTCAAAATGAAGAGCCCAAAACTTGGAAATTTCAGTACTGCCAAAACACTCTTTGGGACCTTACAGAGGGAGAGGCTTCCTAAACACAATCAAAATGCCCATCACTTTTTCAAAAAGTTTAAATTCCAGTGGAAAAAATGATAGTGCAATAAATTTTTCCATCAAGATTTTTAAAACCTATTTGAAAAAATTTGTAACAAAATATTTGAAGTTAATCCTTATCCTGGAAATCACCATGGGCTTCAGAAATACTAGCTGGTGCTTAGAAAAGATGAATCTGTCATTTTTCTAGTAAACTGGAAAGCTGCGCACTGTTGAATATAATATTAACATTAGGGGCTGTTTTTAAATTTCCCGGTGGTTGATTTGGTGCATCAAGGCAACAGGGGTAATGGTCTGAGGAGGAGACTCCTCACAAAGTAGAAAGAAAAGATCAGCACACTTCCCACTCCTGCCCTGTGAAGGAAGGTCGGACAGGCCAGTGCAATGGGCCAGCACCGAGCAAAGGAGATTGACCTCAAGAACCAAGCTTTGTTATCATCAGAGCGATAACCACCCTCATTGTCCCACAACTTGTTCCTCTGCAAAAGGACTAGCAACCAACCAACAGCTGGGCCACTCAAGGCTTGTTTTTCATTAGTTTTTTGTTGAAAACTGCAGATTCACTGAAAAGCCAGTCTGTTCGTGCCATCTGGTGAAACCATCTCATGGAACAGTATCTCAGCCTCAGGTTCAAGCCTTTCACTGCACCTGATTCACACTCTTCAACCAGGGTCTCCGCATGCTGGTGAGTGCCCTGATTCAGCAGAACAATGAATGCTTGAGGGATTTTGCTTTTTCATCTTGGAATATAAATAGATTACTGTTCATCAGGCCAGAAAGAGAACTTATCCTCATACTTGTCCCAATGCGCATGGTAACTTTGACAAAGAAACAATCCTAAGTAACAGCGAAGAAAGGCCATGAGCCTGTAACTTACTGTGTATATGTATGTCTTTTCTGTTCAAGAAATTTTGATGATGCTGGAAATTTTAATGAACAATTTCCATAAGTGCTAGACAAGCCCACAAGGAGCTCTCTAAATATTCCAGATGTAAGCTAAGACTGGTTTGGCTTTGTTCTCTCCAGGGAGAAGAGGGACTGAACGTGTAAGTTACATGGTATTCTATCAGTTGTTTGGGTGGGAGAGCTGCCACTTTAGCATAGCATGAGCGCTGCTTTTCCTGGGAGGGATGTCTGGTGTTTGGATTGCATCTCGCTGATTTTCTTTTTGCAATCATGCAAAACGAAAGGGTGTTTCCTAAGCTACATTACAGGGGAAATTTTTAAAAGATGATTGATACAGAAAGGTGAGTATAAGTTACATAGGGAGCATATGTATGATGAAGGTTGATCAGATTTTTTTAAAAAAGTAATTGGTATCTTCCAAGTATAAAGAATACTCTTTAATGTAAATATTGAGTGAGTTCCTATCACTCAAAACTAATTTTCTTGTAAGGGAGTGTTGAAATGCTTCTGGATAGTACAATTAAACCACATCCCTAAATATCTAAATGCTAGCTCCAATAGGACTAAGACTTCATGAGCAAAATTTGACTTTTAATGGTATTAGGTGAATACAGATTTTTAAAAAAGAGGAATGACAGGTTCTGAAAATAAAGTTTTAGTCTTAGTGCTTTGATAAAGATCCATGACCCCTGGCCCTTTAAAAATTGAACTTAGACTGTAAAAATATCACTTCTTATTGATCACATGGTTATTAAAGTCAGTCAAATGCTCAATTTATATGTCAAACACTTGTAATATTTCCTGTAAATATTAGAACAAAAGAAGAGGGTGATAATATCATTGTGTTGAGTTGCATTAGATTTATTTGGCTTTTCATCCCTGAGAAATGATAAAAGTGTCACTAAGAAATTCATTAAATATGCCAAGCATTTATCAAGGGTAAATTAATTTACAGCTGCATCATGTATGTGTGCATTACTTCATGTATATGAAAGCAGGAACATCCCCATCCATGTAACCAAGTGTGATAGGATACACGTGTTCTAGTTCTCTCCTTTCAGTACACCTTCCCGCTCACTGCCCCATACTTGCAACCCTGGAAAGGTACAGCTTATTTGTTGAATATCAAGGAGAATGAGGAAACTTAATAAGTCAACAAATATTAATTAAATGTTAAAGGCAGGTTTTAAAGTACCTTCAATATATATTGCTCCTAATGACATTCAAGTGCGCTTACAAGGGAGGTCAGGGGGGAGATCTTTAGATTCCCCAGGCGCCCCCAAGATGCCTTTCCATAACCAAATGCTTTCATATGAGTAATCGAAAGAAACCTTTAGTCAACCACTGGGGAGTCTTTACAGCCTGGCTTCGATTGGAGTCTGAGTGCAGGCCTGTGAGCAGGAGGTGTTTGTAAGCATTTCTAATGGCATTTTGATGTACATGTACAAAATTGATGTCGGAAGGATCATTGTAAAGTCCCAAACAGTGGAATATTGAGGACATTTTCAGGTGGCAGTCAGATTCTGGCTGGGTGAGCCCAGTATATTTTCTCATGTCACAGTTGATTAGGTTCACAGGGAAGTGGAAAGAGTAAAAAATTCTCTTATTACTGCAGCAATGCCATATCAGCCTCTTTTCCCTTTGAATGCAACATTAGTTTTTGTCCAGAACTCTAACTGCTTTCTACAGTTTGGGGAATTGTAAAGCAGAAACAATTTTCCCAGCTAGGCTGACCTTCACAGTAATGAGAAATGACTGGAATTTCTCTCTATTTCTCTACATTTGGGGAGGGGGGATAGGAGAAATGTGTTTGTTTTACCTGATATTATGTTGTGGGTGTCTATTTGGCACTTTGAGCCTAATTTTTTTCCATTCAGGAGATTACATGGACTGTTGCACCATCTGACCCAGTAGCCAGCCCTCAAGTGTATAGAGAAGCGACAGTAATGTACTTCAAAGCTTTTGTTATCACAGCAATGATGGCATTTTGTTTCAGCCATTAAATGATTTTTTTTTTTTTTATGGGATGGCTATTTTCATTTACTCTTCAGTACTTGTTCAGTGATGAGCAATGATCTTGAGAAGATTTAAGATTCATTACTGGCCAGGCAGATGGGGGAGCCTCAAGATGGACATACATCTGCAGGGTGTTCCTTGTGAGGCTGGTGCTATAGTACTACAATGCTGATCATCTCTTAGGGACAGGATAAAAAAATTCTGCATTTACATGCAAAAAAAGGAAGTGTTATGTCTGGAGATTCTTTAGCAGCAGCACATCTGGCTAGAAATAGGAGTTGTTTCCTTGTTCTTTCCAGATGTTTCAGAATAAAGCTCTTTCCCTGTGGAATCTGAGGCCTCTAGCAATGCATGGTGGTCCAGGCTACGTCTGCCCTGCAGATGCAGAATTAGCATTGCAGAGTTGTTGACATAGGCAAGCTAGGTTTTGTGCAGCAAGATTTGGTGCTGGGTAGAGTGAAGGCACTACAACAGGGCATTGAATGCAATGAGCTGCCCAAGCAAGTGTACAGGATCCCAGGCATGTTTATACAGCCTATAATGAGGTCCATACTGCTGTATGTTTGTGGTGGCATTGGCACGAACTAGATGGCCTCGGGTAGGACTCCACCTTCTCCTGGGTACAGTGCAGACCTATCTGCCACTTGGCATCTGTGCTAGTAAAACATCTGGAAGGTCTTGGAAATGAGCACAGGTGAAAACATTTCAAATGGAAGATAAATGGGATCAAATCTCTAGCTGCAAATCACTCAAATGTGAAAGCTTTGTGGTAGTTTCAGGGAAGTCATAAGTTTAAAGTGTTTTCCTTTTTTTTTTTTTTTTTTTTGTTATAGCCAGGACAGTCTATAGAAATGTCAAAATAACCTGTAGGAGGCAGGTTTTCACCTCTTCACCATGGAGGAATAAAAGTTCTCATGGTATTTCTAGAAGGTTGCATAATAACCTGTAAACCTTCAGCTGTACTCCTCTACTTTTACTGTATCTGAAAGGCCTGAAGGGGTGAACTTATTCCATGAAGTTGGAGTTACACTTTCCTAGTTAGTATTTCCATGTTATAGCCATGATGTTAGAACATGGATTTAATTCCATGTTAATGACCCAATATGGGGAGCAAAGTCAAGTAATATTAAATGATCCATGATCATGCTGTAATACCTAGAGTGCAATATCTCATTAACTGCAATTAGTGGGCCTCCACTAACTGCACTGGAGCCTCCACTTAAACTTTTATAAGCCTCCAGCATTAGTGGCATGCTGTAATACTAGCAGATGACTTTTTTCTGATATGCTCCTCCACTCAGAAATATCTGTATGTCTGCAGCTAATTGGTTATGAACAAGGTCAATCAGGGGAGAAAAGCTTGAAATTGCGGGAACATTTCCTTTGTATTATTATAGAACATTGCAGGAGTGTTAATTGAGATCCTGTTTTTCTAACTTTGTATTGAACTATTTGGTACTCATCCTTGCCTTTCTCCTCTGGTCTTTTGAGGCAAATGTGTCTTGAAGCCCTCAACAGCCTTTTAGCCAGTGCTGCTTTCTTTCTGTATTTCCTTTACTCCATACATGATTATCATGTATGATAGGTTAGATTAGTTAGTAAATTACTAATTAGATAGTAAGAAAGATTGGATTCATGTGGCCACTAAACTGGACAGAAATAAAGTTAAGCAAAATCTGAGTGGATCAAGACAGATCTGCTGGCTTTTCTAGGAAGGGAGAACCCAGAGGATGAAGGAGCAAAGAAGAGTGAAGACTGCCCTCACTCTTGGATCTAATCTTTTTCAGAAAACCTTCGTTGTCAGTCTTCATACAGGACTGGCCAAATCTGTCAGATCCTAGGAAAGTTATCGGGGAGAATGAGGTTAGATAGTGTTGTGATAGAGAAAAGCAGCAATCGCAAACAGTGCTTGATAAAACAGAGCTCAGATAATGCCTTTGCCTAAATTAGTTATAGAAAATAAACTGATAATCTGAAACACTTCTTTCTTTCTATTATAATTAGCAATGCCCTGCTTTCTTTGCTCTTAGCAGTGTCCTGATGTTTGATTCATACTTCCACCAATAGCTAACTTTTATGAAGACTTCATAAAAGGACAGTACATTAATTCAAAGATGTTCAATGCTGATCAATATCCATTGCATAACAATTGCAAACACATGATCTTCCCTTTTCTGTTGACAGCATTAGTTGTATTTTTTGTCTTGTGCTGAACCATACCCGAAGTCCAATACTCATTTCATGCCAGTTTAAATCAGGAACAATTCTGTAGAAGGTCACGTGTGATATATCCGTGCAAAGCAGTGTAAGTGAGATTGGTCTTAGCGACTGTGAATTTTAGGAAGTCTGGCTTCATAGCATGACTAAAACTTTATGACTGTGACTTGTCTTCATCCTTGAGTTTCTCTTAAAAGCTCTGCACCTGAGAAACATTGGTAGCTCTCTCAGCACAGCGCCACGTTCAGAGCCTTCCCTGCCTGGTGACATTAAGAAGTCCTTCATGCAGTAAGGCAGGATCTGATCCTGGAAACCCAGAAGCATTACCCTAGTTTCAGGACTGGTAAATCAGCATCTGGAACAGGCAGCCCTTAGTGAGAGACGCACTCCCTTAAGCATTTCTTATTTGACTAAAGTGGGAAAGTGTATGCTTGTATTAAATTTGGCGTGCAAGACAAGATATACTCCAACGTTAAAAATAACAGCAATGTCTCCACATCAAGGGCCTTGGGACTTGGGTTATACACTTGGCAGTTTTGTGTTTGTTATTCTCTCCTAGGTAGCAGTGACAAATCACTGGGTTACGAACATACCCGAATAGGAATGAAAGGTATTCTGCCTCCTGATCTCCCTCCCTGGTGTGCTCTGTGTTTTGAATGAACGTTGTTACTTCCGTGTATAACAGGCTAAATGTGTGAAAACTGATCAGCCAGTCTCAAAGCAGTGGGCTAAGATTTAATTATGCTTATTAAGAAAGGGACAGAAGTGTCTTAAGATGTGTGGAGAAGTTGCCTGCAGCTGCTAGGGTGCGTTGAGTATCCATGTCACAGCCAACTTGGGGTCATCTTCTTCAAATAGGGAAAAGCTTGCGGGTGGGCTGCTGTAATGGGAAGGGACATGAGGGTTGTGTAGGTAGGGTCCCAAATACAGAAATGGCACAGAGGGGCTGTGGCTGCCTGTCTGCCCCTGGCAAATGGAGGAAGCTGAATCTCCGCAGGCTGCCAAACTGAGGATGGGGAGTGCTGTGTTCTGCATCCCGTCGGGCCCCACAGGTTGAGTCTTCACAATCCCTGTGGCTGTTATGAAATCACTCAGATTCCTAAAACTTTCAAAGGCTGCAGGAGCAGCCAGGGAAAATAAAAACAGTATCTAAATATAGGATAAATAAAAGCAGTGTATAAATATTGGAAACAGTGTTAATTCCTGGCTCTAGCCTGCAGGAAGAGGTTGAGTGCTGCTGAAAGCTGCGGAGAGCCAGGACACTACTGCTCTCTACTCTACATCTCTACAGGAAACCTCAGCATAACCTTTAGTGTGTGATCTCCTAAATGCAAATTATGTTCATAGCAATTATTTTAAGGTTTTTCTTTCCCTCCTACTGCCAACCAGAATTAATGGCACAGCAGCAGAACAGGCAAGCACTGCATATAAGTGTCCAGGAGTGTGTGCCATAAATGTACGGTGCCAGTTTGCACTTCACCCTGCCATAATTTCACAAGCAGAGTGCCCTTTTGGAGCTAAACCCTACCCCTCATCTTTTTGTTAAGAGGTTCCCCTTCTCAGCCCATTTCTTCCACGCCAATGCGTACCCTCCAGACTTTCATACTGGACCTTGCTGCCATACCAGTAATGCTCCTTGGGTTTTTTTTGCTGAATTCCTTCCAGAAAGTGTAGGATCATGCAGCCGCGAGGCCTGGGCAGCAATAGGGAAGTTTTCCCAGAAAACAGCAGGCAACCAGTCAGCTGAAATGGGAGATTATAGGATCCTTAGGTTCAGTGGAAAAAAGTAATCTGTAAAGTGTGGGGTAGCATTACCTGCCTCTGTTCATCAACAGCCAGGCTTACCCTCAGCCCCACACTATTCTTGTTGCAGCAGTCAGAGATTTCTGAAGGTCTAATGATGCTGTTAGCACTTGCTCCACTTCTAGCTGGCTCGAAGGCATTATCATTTGCTGGCTTTTCCATTTTTTCATTAAAATAGAATTTTTAATGTACAGGTAGTTTCTTTTCACTGATCTAGACAACACTGAAAGCAAATATACATTAAATAAATGTGTTTAGCATGAATTATTGTCCCAGTTCTGCTAAGATGGGTATGTTTTAAAGTATGACTGATTAAAAGACTAAGGAAAAGACAGCTTTAAAAACCATCTGTTGTAAAGGTATTTCCTTATCCAGACTTTTCTTATGCTTTAGTCAGTCTGTATTTTAGCACAGTAATTTTGCCTACCCTCCCTCACACTGTGCCTTACTGGAGTGTCAGAACCAAATCACAGTGATCAGCAGTCCTACTGGCTGTTGACTGTTGCCATCTGAGAGCAGTTCACAGCTTCATCTGCTCCTGCAAAACAAAGATGAAATTGATAAAGAAGATGCGGAGCAGGAGGGAGTGTTAGGAAAGAATCTAGAAGAGCAGGCGAAGATCACAGCCCGCTGGGCTGTACGGAGTGTGGGCGCATCGTCTGTAACATTTCCTGCTCCCAAGATGTTCCTGTCTTAGCGGACAAGCGAGACAAAGGAATTACGATTATCTTCACTTTACAGGTGGTGAAATGAGTTAGTAAGAGATTAACTAGCTTGTCCAAGGTCACTCACGGAGTTTGACAGGCACAGAACAAGCACCTAGATTTTCTGAGTTCCTTAGGAAGGATCAATCTCTAAGAAATAGTGTCCTAAGCTATGTTTCTTAATAAAAAAAATCTCATATTAAAACGTTACAAAAGTAAAAATGTAATTTCTTTACCTTTCAGTTTGATTAATGGATTCTTCACAACACAACAATAAAGCAAGTTCCTTTTATTATGTACAATATTTGAATCAGTTTTTTCAGAAAGTAATGATGGGGAAAAAAAACTTCTCTTTGATTAATTCCAGGAAGATTTTGTTTTCTCTCTCTCTCTTTTTTTTTTTCTTTTTTTTTTCTGATAACTTCTAGATATCAAATAGATGTATTTTAAAGTGCTAGGATTTGGCATGATGGTGAGCCAACTAGCAAGAGACCACCCTTTATAGATAATATAATAGTAGAACAAATTGAGTTTCCAGACCTTAATCCTCTAAGAAAAGCTGAAACCAGAGGGGAAAACATCCACAGTGTTACTCAGTTGGTTCACCCTATTTGATTGTCGGTCAGTACATGAACCCTATTTTAAAAGTGATGTGATTTCTATCTAAAATAAGCTGTTTACAATGTTCTGTGGGCTATTACTGTTTGAATGCTAGTTTCTAAAGTTCTTGAAAGAAGTCTACATTAAAGCAACATTCAGAAGATTGTAGGATTGTTTTGTATTCTCTCTGAAATAGAATGTGATTTCATCTGCATCAGACTGATTTATATGGAGTCATTTTGTTGTTTTGCTTTCAAGCATTTTATGAACTCCCAGTGAGATTATTGACCCCTGCTTAAAAAGTTTGTGATGAGAAGATATACCAATAGTAGTCCTATTTTAGTAATAATGACCATAATGGGCATAAATTCAGCTGTTCTTTTTAGGAGATGAAATATTTTCTTTACTTTTTTATAGGCATAAGTAGAGCTTAAAAGCAAGGGTATGGGGGTTCAGGATTTTCTGCGAGTTCCCTTCCAGTCTAATATTGCAGCGTACAACAGCTGCAGAAAACAGGCTCACAAACCAACCAGGGATACTCAATGAAGAACAACCACTATGGAATAATCTAAGGATTAATTTTTAATCATTTTCTTGGAGGTCTATGAACTCATTTGTTTAAAACAGGGGTAGAATGACTATCACTTCTGTTATAGCATGGGGTATTCAGGACTGCACCTTTATTGTCCATGGGAAACGAGCATGCGGTTAAAAGGAAATGTAACTTAAGTACAACAAATTTTCAGTACCGTGGCTCTTGGGCTTGCCCTGTGCAATGCAGAACCATGCAGCAGTGCAGAAGCTGGTGCAGAGGTTTGTCTTCATTAACACTGTACCTGGGATAACTAGGCTGAATGAAAAGCAGGGAGAAGGTGACTACCGTGTTAGCACAGTCAATGTTTTTTGTGGCCTGGGCAAGCATGTCTTCATTGCTGCTCTTCACAGTTTGCTTTCAGTAGGTGAAGTCGCTATATATGCTTGGAGACTGGTCACAGGTTCCTGAAGATAAGAGCTGCAATCTGTCTTTCTGATATGCCCTGAATCTATCTTTCTGCTTTAAAGTCCAAGATAGTCATGCTGTCATTTAACTTAATGGTCGTTTGACTTAAACGTGTAATTTGGGAGCTAGACTATCTAGTCCTGTATAGTTAGGGCTCAGAAGCAGGCCCCTCATGCAGGGTCTTGCCTCTGTCTGCTCAAATTAACATTGCTAAGTAATGCATAGACGTGCCAAGGTCAAGCAGCGGGACTTGGTGTGCAGTGTGGCCAAAACCAGGGAAACCATAAAACTCCATTTGTGATGAGTCCTGGTACAAGGTAAAGTGCTTTGGTACGTGCCTTTGGTATGTGCCATCCAAGTGAGCCACTTGAATGTGTGCTCAGTTGCTCCCATGGTCAATGGAAAAAGAGTCCTCTCTGGGAGACAGCTCCAACAAAGAGCCTGGTCTTTTAAGCTGTGAATTATCCCCTAGAGCATCTGTTTCTCTCTACCAACTATAGACACAATGAAGAGTGACTGGCTTCATGACTTTAGTGTCTGAAAGTAGGTGCTGGGGGCATTCCCCATACAGATAAAAAGCAGACAAAGGCGTGACTACAATGTGGGCTAGCGGTGTTCCCACGCTGGCCATTTGTATAGCTACGTGACAGAATATGGGCTTGAGAGGAGCATTATTTTAAGTTTTTTTCTGCTGTACTAATGTAAGGTATATCAGAATAGTTGTGAAACTATTTTGTAAAACTAAAAAGAACACTAGTCAAGAAGACTGCATGTTTCTACAATCATCAGATGTAGATTAAAGGCTCATCTCTTATGCAATGACTTATGTATGCCTATCATCTCTTCTAGATCTTCTGCACAGCAGGACTGGTGTATAGGTTTCATGAGATGCAGAAAGATGACAGAAATACATAAGTGTTTTGATTTATCTATAGTCTTCTCTCTTCTATTCCTAAACTATGATTTAGGGGTTTTATGATGTGTTTTATGTCGTGTGCTTGATTTAAAATAATTATTTTGATAGTCATTCTTGTGAGTCTACTTTTTTATGTTTCAGCACTCTTTGTGTTGATATGTTAGAATTAGTTATTTCTTTTATTAGCTCAGCAGTGCTTTGCTTCTGTAAATATAATTCAAGACCTGTAATTTTCTTTACCCTTGGTGAGATTAATCTCTATACACTGGTTTTTTTACTTGTGTTCTGCTTGGGTAATGAGAACATTCCAAAACGTATATATCACATATTTCTTGTTTTTTCTTTGATATAGCATATCACCTATATTAGATGGTGGCCTATACTGGGCTGTTATTTGTTCACTAAAGTTTACAGAGCAATCCTGCATTTCATGTATTTTCTCTTGCACATTTCTTATACACAAACACACATGCACACACACACTGAGAGTCAGGGACTTCCAGGGCTCAGTCCTAAAGGCAACCAAATCAACTGTGTATGGTCCATGTACAACATTGCTGTGGAGTTCCTATCTTTTTGTTGCTGCATGTTTGTTCTGTAATACAGTAATTTGATTCTTTGTCCTTCTATTTTTATTTCTGAGTTTTGGGGTTTATAGAGTTAAGGCTTGACTCTTACCTTCCTTACATTGGTGTAAACAGAAAGCAGGCCACCAGCTGTACTAGGTTTTCCCAAACTTTTACCCCTTTATGGAGGTAAAGGGTAACACAAGAATAATTCAATTACATACATTTTTCCTACTGCCTTCATTACTACATATCCAATCCAGGATGTTTATAAAGAATAGGTAGTAAGCACCAGACATAAACCTCAGCTGTGTGAGAAGAATCTTAATTTGAGATGCCCTTACAACGTCATCTGTTGAGTTCCCCTGAGTAAGGCACCACCTCCAGTTTCACTTTTCACTGGCAAATTAATGTATTTGGAAGATGCAAAGGCACCCTGTACTCAGGCTGCTCCATGGGACGGCATGCAGTAGCATATGGTCACTACTGACTCTCCAGCTTCTTTCCCTGAGCAAAGAGGTAGTGGCAAGGAAGCAAAAGTAGACCTTGGGTAGTAACAATACCCTGAAAGAGGGCAGGACTGCTGACATTTGAAAAAATACCTGCCCAGCAATCACAGCAATAAAAAACAACCCCCAAAAAATCCAAACAAGAAAACAAATCAGGCCAATTGCAACTGTCCTTCTGTGACGGGTGCTGTCCCCGAGACAGCGCTGGTGATGTGGGGAGCTGGCTGCCACCAGGGCAGCTCCAGCTGGGGGCAAAACCATCTGTGTGTCAGCAGTGACAGCTGAGAGGCAGAACAAGGCTCCATAGCGCTGCCCACCGTATCATCAACCCTTCTTTTCCACAACAGCCACTTGTAAGGATGAGTGGATGATCCTTGCATCCATGGCTACTCATCTCTGTCCACCAACCTGGAGGCCAGTTAGTGCCAATGATAAATAAGGGACCTGTAGTACTCTGTAGTACAGCTCTTGTGGCTTGACATACAATTTTCCCCCTGATTTTATTATCTTTAACAGCTATGTGATGAGGGCCATTGATACAACTTAATCATGTTTTCTGCATAATAAGATAGAGTGATAGGTATAGAGCTCAAGTAAGCATTATATGAGTTACTGTAATTCATTTTAAAATGGGACTTGATAAAAACAAGGTATCATATGTGACATTTACTGCAAGAGTGTGAAAAAACAGAAAGCCGGAAGGAATGGTAGAATGCATCAGGGATTCCCCCACCACTGCAATGGCAAGTTGAGTAACTGGTTTATCTTACAAAAAGTGTCCAGAGCATTAATGGTAAAATTAGTATTTTCTAAAGAACGTTGTCAGATTGCAGCTTCAGAGAGAAGACAAGGCTTTCATTTATGCAGGGTGTTCTTATAATGTAAGTCCACAAAGTTGACCCTGTGAATTTATAAACAGCAGCAGATCCAGACAGAGGTACTATGCTGTCCTGGATCTACCATTTCCTTGTGTAAAGTCAGTTTTCACTTTGAAATAGCCCCTTGTAGTTATTTTTACCATTTATGTGCTTCTTAGTTAGACCTAAATTTTGTGAGCAGCATGGCTAGTCACTTAGATGTTCATTCCTTTCTGTACCTCAAAGGAATTTTTTGGACTCCATTAATATTAGCTGTATATATATTATGGCAGTGGCTTAAGTGCCCAATTTTCATAAATACTAGATAAATACATAAATCACTAGGTACTGTGCAGCAAACAGGAAGAAATATTCCACATGCAGATTTACCCTGAAATAAGAAAATTGGTTTTAATTTGGATCTTGCCTTACTTTAGTACATGTGCATGAATGATCCAGTCCTAATGGACTTTCGGATGTATTATCTAAAGAGAAAACAAACAAACAATCAGGATGAAAGAAAGTGAGTTTTATTATTCTCATTTTTTGGGCAGGAAATTAAAGAAATGAGATACATGGAAGAATTGGATCCCTAGTGAGATTTCCAGTTCTCTACCCAGGGACCCTAATCACAAGACTTCCTTTGTCCTCAAACAGAATTATTACTATTTCCATCTCATATACTTTGGAAAGTTTTTCATGTTTCCACATGAAATACTAATTTTCTAACCCTGAACTTTCCTTTTAAGCAAAATCAATGAAAAGCTATTGTTGCTTTTACAGATGCCAGAAAGAATTATTACTATCATAGGCAACAATAAAAAAGATATTTTCACCCTCAGTAGATTGAATTACTGAGAAATAACCTTATAATTACTGTATAAAACACCCTGTTTTAACACTGTTTTTAATATCCATAAAGTTTCTGATTTATTTTTCACAAGGCAGCATCAATGCGCTAAATTCTACCTTGCTCTAAGCTGGTGCAATTATGCTGGCCTCCGCGGGACTACACCTGTTGCACTGACGGCTCTTTAGAGACATGCAATTTTGGGATGAATATTAGTTAGGAGCAAAGAGAGAGGTCGTATCTCACATTGATTTAAATAAGCAATGTAATTTTCTTGAAATCAAAAGAAATACCTTGGAATCCTAACAGTATATCAGGTAAATCTGCTTTAAATTAGGTCTTTGTCAGAGCAGTGGGGAGAAGCCTTTTGGTATCCCCTAGTGTGGGATTCACCAGAGGAAATGTCGGGGAACTCTTGACTGAACTCAGCAAATGGACCCTTGTCCATTGCTCCCTGCAGATCTTGTTTGAGATGCCTTAACAACCTGCAAGGCTCAACCAGCTCATTGTCTTCAGGAGAGAGAAAGGATGTTACCCCCTCAGCACACTCACATTCCTCTCCTGCAGCTGCCACTGAAAAAAAAGCTCCTGGACCCATGCAAAAGTAACAACTTCTGGTTGAGTTTAGGCTGTCAATCTTGTTTCCCTGTTGTAGCCGGTTGATGTTCACCAGGTCTTCTGCAAGCCAGAGTCCTTGTCTGTCTCTCTGACATGAGGCAAAGAGGGTGGTGCCTACCTAACGATTGCCCTTGGGGGAAGAGGAACCAATTCGATGCAGAATGACTGCGCCCTCGTCTTGTGTGCGGTTAACACGTACTTAAAACTAGGCCAATCCCTCTTCCATTTGTCTGTTTTCTCCTGGCATGGTAAGAAACCAGGCGAGTGTCCTCTGTGACATTCCTTTTTTCAAGGGGATGTATTCAGCTTTAAGTTTGGAAAGCAAACAGCACATATGTCATATTTTATAGGGAGTATTTGTGTTATTGGATGCACAAGTAACTTGAACGTGATGGGTGTAGGGAGAAAGTCCTGCCTCGGTTGCACGCAGGCTGGATTCACCACAGTCTCTGCCTTGTTGAAAGTGCATTAGAACAGCAGCATTGCGGGCTGGGTTGCCTGCAAAAACATTTGTGGCCCTTGCCTTGCCCCTCTCACTTACCAGTAGCACCCACCAGTACCAGTGGCTGCGAAGAGGCTGGCAGACTGCACCCTTTCCAAAGGTATATTTTGGCAAATAGGGACGTATATAGATGTTCCTCCCACCCCAAAATGGGTGAGAATAAAAAAAGGCACGTAAGAATGATTTCTTTGAAATGAAGCATTTCCACCCAATTTATAAAACACCCATCTGTGAAGGTGATCCATTTTACATTTCCTTCCAAGAAATCATTTTGGTCTGAACTAAATGTTTCATGTGACCTAAAATTTATTTCTTTTCATATTTTTTTTTTCACTTCAGGTCTGCTTGAACTGTGTTTTGCTATCGTTTTGGGTTTCTTTTCTGAGGGGGTGAGTAGGGTGTTTCGAGGGAATTTTTCAGTCTGCATATAGAAAAATCCATTAGTTTCACAGCTGTAGGTGTAAATTTTGGCTTTTTACTTCAATGGATAGCTTCTCTAGCTTACAGTGGCATAAATGGGGAGAAAAAAAAAAGAAGAAAGAAAAAAATCAGGCCTTTGGGGAGACTATTTGATTTAAATAATATATCAGTGTAATTAGGTAATTCTAGTATTTCAAATGAGAGTATCATTGCCCCCCCTTATTGCAGATTTGAAGCCTATAATAAATGGAAGGGGCTGATTCTTACAGCAGTTACCACTGTTCTAACCAAATGCAACTCTGCTGACCTCATTAAACTTACACCAGATTTATATCCTGGTGGAGAAAAATAAGAATCAGACCAAGAACTTGGAACTTATGTTATTTTTAGCACAAAAAATCCCTTGTTTTGTAAAGCACAAGAATCGCTACAGGGCCCATAAATATTTTGTGAATCTGGTCAACAGATAAAAGTAGAAAATACTTAGAACATGAAGAAATTCATCTGTCTGTCTATTGACAGTGCCTTATGGAAGAACAAGAGTCTAGGTACAATAAGGCAATAATGAATTTAATGAAAAAGCTACAGACATTCAGGTTGTAAGCTGAGCTGCTGTTGAAAAAGATAGTACATATTTTTGCCCATATAGCAGAATTCTTTGGCTGAATGTCTATGAGTAGATTTCCATTGATAATAAATATGGAGGAAATTATTTATTGTAACTGATAATTAGACTTTCCCCAGGCTATGCATTCAGCCAGTAGCAGATATTGAATAATAACCTAGGCATTATTTCTGACATTCTGCTTCCACACACAAAAGAAGAGGATGAGAGGAGCTAAACCTTGCTGTCAGCATAGGGGTAAATTAATATTTGCATGTGATTTTCTGTCACACCCCATGTTTACCTGTGAAGCAGAAAACTCACAGTCACAAGAACACACTAACACAAACTCTCTCGAGTTTACCCAGCACTTCGTTAGGACTTGCATGCAGGCTAACTTTAAGGAGTCGTCACGGGATCTCAGCCTCAGATTTTAACCAATTCGGAATTGATCCTTGCAGCAAAAAAAAAAAAAAAAAAAAAAAAAAATTTCTTCAGTTTATACTTGCAGTCATCACTCACATTCAGTTCTTCTGTTACCTCAAGCAATATGGAGCTGTGCCTTTGTTATAAGAGGATCTCAGTTTCATATACCCTCTTGCCATCAATTTATAGTGCCTAGCACAGTGGCAATTGCAAAGACCTCAGAAACAATACATTCCTAGCCTATATGTTTTTAATTATATTTCCAAGTTTCATTTGCTGTTGGCAACTTGACGTTATTTTGATTTTGCTGGGGTGAAATATATGAGTTTCAAATACAGCTTTGAAATTGATTAGGAATTAATATGGCAGCATTACAGACACAGTAGATTTACTGCTGCTTTGCAGCTCTGTGTGAACTCCCATATGGAAAACCTATTGTGACCGGATCCAGAGTGACATTGAACAAAGTGACTGAGACTGGAGATAAGAGATCAGAGGAAAGGAATCAAATAGGTAAAAGCAGGAGAGTCTATCATGGCAAAAAAAAATTATACCCACCACCCAAAAAAACCCCAGGGAGGAGTCACAGGAAAGGTGGGATTATGAAGAAAAGAAGAAAAAAAAAAAAAAAGAAAAAAAAAAAAGAAAAGAAAAAGGCTTTGAAGGCATCCAGTACATTTAAAATAACTGGTAAATGTTTTGTGCACCTTTCAGAATGTTAACAAAATTAAACCTGGTTTCACCTATTGATGCTGAGCACAGCACAGCCCCACACAGCACGCCTAAGTACACTGGCAGTGCTGCTTCTAGGGCAGGGCTTGCAGCTCATTTTTGGGAGCAGGTTTCATGCTGACACCAAATGAGATGGAAGTGCCTGGAAGGAGAGAGGGTTTTCTCTGTGGAAATGTTACACATCTGGCTGCATTACACTGTTAACTCTTCTGCCTTTCCTCTTCTGTAGGAGCTGCATTGAGGGCACAAATTTTGGCATTGTTTATATGTAGCTTTATGTACAGAGCAGGACTGCTGGTGAGAGTAGTGGGTGTATGTGTGAATAAGCAGTGGCTTTAAAGTGCTGTAGTCAGTCCCGTGTTAGCTAGTGGCTTCTTACATGTTTACAGTCAAATTAAGCCTTTCAAAGGTGAATGTAGCAGGAGGCTGCTGCCATCTGAGATGCAATATGCTCACATAGTGCTGGTGCAAGGAGGGGGAGTGCAGGCTCACAAGTGTTCATTGCTCTATCTTCAGAGAAGGAGCAGCAGCAGTAACCTCCCCATTGACACACAGACAGCAAACAGGTGAACAAAGTCATATTCCCACTCTGTTGCTGGGCACTCAAAACTGTGCTAAAGTAATAAAATAGTGCCCCAAGGAAAATGTTAACAGTATCCTGCTTAGTGACCCCAGCATCCTTTTCTGCATGCCCTCTCCTCTCAGGCTTTCACTCAAGTTTCTTGTTGTAGTGGCTATCACTCACCCCTTGTATTTATTTTCTTAGAAATGTGGGTTTGACTTCAAGGTTTTCAATCTAAATGCTTCTTTCAATTTTGTTCACACTTCTCAAACCTCACTTGGTCTACTGATATCTCAGTAAAACCTAAATGTCTAATTAAAAATTGGTGTCTCAACTGATCTGATATCTCATGTATTCTCAATGAAATCTGGAAAATAGAGAACTTCTCAAACACATGGTATCAATTGAAGTGTTTATGTCATTTTGACTGTGGGGTGAATTGATGTAACCACAGAAGATGAAATCCTTCCAGCTTTCTAGATACGGATATTCAGGTCCAGATTTGGAATTTGGACTCACCTGTATCTTTGCCAGCAATCTTCCCACTGCGCTCAGGAGCCATCTGTACTGTTCTCCAACTTTGTATCACATCGGTGCATCTAGTAAGGTCAAGTTTGGAGCTGAAAGCAGTGAAAAGTAAAATACTCTACATAATTCCAGTTTTAGATCGAATCTTGTTCACATTTAAGTCAGTGAGACTTCAGTGTAAGCACTTAGCTTACATGGAAGTAGACGTATTTTGTGATGCTATTACATTACAAATAAATGAAAGTATCCAGATGTATTTCCAGCTTCAATAATGATCTTTGCAAAGCAGTTGGCTTAGAATTTTTAAAGAAGCCTTATGCGTGTTCTTCAGTCAGCAGTGTGCCCCTAAGTGTTAAGTAGGATATATTCTTCAAAGGGCAAAAGAGAAGGTCTGTACCTAAAAGTCTGATTTTTAATATGAATATTCAAATAAACAGTTTCAGGCGTGTATAATGTGGTTGCATAAAACAAGACTGTTTCAGAAACATTTTCTCAAATATCTGACATAAAGCGTCATATTATCATGGTGTGACCTCACATTTTAACATTTATATATGCAAATGGTCATATTTGCATGTGCACATGCCATTCACACTTTCAAATTAAAGGCAAATAAATGTTTTAGATTAAGGAGATTAATTTGGTGTGTCTCACGGTTGACACACTTTCTACAGAGACTAGATCACTGAGACCCAAGTGCTGGGCTGTTATCCGAGAAGACAGATGGCAATTTCCTTTTGATAAGAGTTCATTTTTTTAGCAGCAAGGGAGCCCTGAAGTAACCATTTTTCTTGTGGGGAAAGCATCTTTCAGAAGCCAGATAAATCATTCTAAAATAGACAAACACAGGAACCGAGGAACTAATCAGCCTGAAATGAGCTGAGTTGCAGCCCCTTTCAGAAAGTTTAGGAGATGCTCTTTGCTTCCATTCTTGCCACACATGGTAACTACTTCAGAAAATTAGAGAATCCAGATTATTTTTTCATCAATCTTTCCTCTTTTATTAGCACCCATACAATTTATGATAAGTAGCAATGCAAAATTTCAAGTCAGATGAGGTAGTTTGTTTGCAGAATGTTTACATCATGCATAAAATAAAGTTATAGGTATTTTAAAGGCTGCATAAACATAAAGGTGACTAGCAACACTAAACCAAGATGGTTCTGTTATATTAAAATGTGGAACAGTATGTGCCAGCTTATAGAAATCTGGATTTTTTTCATACTTGTAAGTTATAAATGTGGACAGCCAGGAACTCACAGGATGAGGGTCTGTGGGTAGTCTAAGTACTGACCTGCTGCTAGAGTCAGTCAGCTACTCTTTGTAGTTATTTACATTTAAATATTTATATTAATTTTTTTTTATTCTTTTTTTTGGTAAACATATAAGACCCAGCCTCAGACATGCTGACACCTTTGGCTGAGTCTGTCATGTAGGATTAGACCCAAAAGGAGCCTTCTCCTCTAGTTCCTTTTCCTCTCTTTTTTATGTCACTAATAGAGCAGAAATGAAAATGGCTCAGGTAGTTTCCACTCACTCCTTGCCTGTACCCTAATGTGTTCGTCATTATTCATGTCTCCAGCAGTTTGATCCTAGGGATCTGGGAATGATGTCCGCTCTTTATTTGCTTTGCCATGCATGGCTTTATTAAAAATGCGCCTTTTTTTATTATTATTATTTTGTAAATTGTTCCCGTAGTTTCTTAGACTGGTTCCAATTTGACCAGCAGCACCTTGTTTACAAAAATATTGTGAGGAATTTTGTGCATCCTCCTCTATCCATGTCATTTCAAGGCGTGCATGAGCACTGTGCGCTTCCCATCACCTCAGGTCGTGTCGCTTTGCATTGAATCAAGTCATGTCGCATCAGTGATACCACTATCAGTACTTATTCCTGATAGAAAATTCAGCATAGATTTAGACAGCAAATAGCTCAGCCACAATAAATGTATATAATGAGCAGATTAAGTATCTATGAGAACCAGATATTTTAAGTGTCCCTGGCAAGTTGGTGCTTTCAGATATTCCAGTCTCCTTGTCTCTACACTGTATTCTGCATATAAATTACTGATATATGTGCATATACTAAAATGTCTGTCTAAGCAGCCTGGTTGGAACTCATACCATCTACAACCATTTGCAAATATAGGCCTGTGCGGTTTTGAAAGAACCAGGCATTATTGGATGGGTCTGGATATTGTAATAACTACATTGTATAGTTTATAGGTTGATCATATTGCCAGCACTGCACAAAAAACAAATGTTGACAGATTTAATTGTTTTTTTGATAATTTGGGATTTGCTTCAAACATTTGCCTGCTGGGGCATTTTTTCAAAGATTTATGCATGATTAGGCTCTGTGACAGCCATTTTATCAGACATTTTGCCCTGTTGTTCATTTATAAAAGTTAAATGTTGTAATTATCCTGTCACATAATCTAAAAAGAAGGGAGGGGAGGGATAAAAAAAAAAATAATCTCTAACCAATATCTAAAACATACAGGGTTTCCAAAATATTTGGTCACAGTATCTTTTTTGATAAAATTCACTTCTTTTGGTTTATGTTACCTATGTATTCTTAGTTTTCTTGGGATCTGCATGCTTACAGGTTTCTTGAAAATTTAACTTATTTTTGCTTCAGACCCTAAAAATGAATTAAACGGTCAGAGCTCAGGCACCCACAGTTGAAAAATTTGGCTGCAAAATTCTATATAAATGCTAAGTGGTCTTATTCTTGATTATTACAAATATTTATTTGGCACTCATTGGTGTGGTATCTAGGTGCTCTCCCAGGATTAAATTGAAGTAGTCTTTCCAGTGCCTTTTTTAAAATACCTTCAGGGTTTTTAAGATGCAGTGTAGGTCCAGGAAACTATCCGCTGGTACAAGATACATGTGCATATTGAAGACAGTTAGGAATATAACCATTAAAGCTATGTAAAGAATTTGCCAGAAGAGCTACTAGGGACTTTCAGGGAAACAGTACTTCTGCACCAATTTGTTCATGTTTAGAAACCAGGCGTATGGGTATCTAGGTTGGACTGCTCTGCTTCTGTGTCTTCAAGGTATTGAAGACACTTGCATATTGTTAGATATAGTCTACAGTTACTGTAATGGGATGGTGTGGTGGGTTAGCTGTGGCTAACAGCCAAACACCCCCCCAGCTGCTCACTCGCTGCCTCAGGGGGACGGGGGGGAAAATAGGATGAGAAAGCTCATGGGTCAAAATAGAAAGACTGCTTTCCCATCACTGTCGCAAGCAAAACAGACTCAATGTAGGGAAAATTAACTTTAATTTGTTGCCAATTAAAATAGATATAAGTAGTGAGAAACGAAAAGACTAACATTAAAACAACTTCCCTTCCCCCTCTCCCATACTTATCTTCACTCTTGACTGCCCTACCCACCCCCAGTGTTGCAGGGGGCGTGGGCAGCTGTGGGCAGTCCATAGCAGCTCCTCTCTGATGCTCTTTCCTCCTCACACTTTTCCCCTGCTCTTGCCTGGGCTCTCCACAGATCACAGTTCTCATCAGGATATATCCATCTGCTCCAGTGAGGGATCCTCCAAGGGCTGTGGTGGGGATACCTGCTCTGCTGTGAAGCACCTTTTCCTTCTCCTCCTTTCTCTGACCTTGGTGTTCCCTCTGTTGTGTTCATTCATTTTTTTCCCCTCTTTCTCTGCAGCTCTCCTGCTACCAAAACATTGCCATCTACACCCAATACAGCTGATAGTGCTGGTCACGGCAACGAAAAAGGTGTCAGAATATCATCAGAAGCCTGTGCTCAGCTTGAAATAGTCTTTTTCTCTTAAGGGCAAGTGACTACTACCCAGAATCTGGCTCATGACTGACTGAAAAAAAGGGGAGTAAAACCTACTAGACTTAAACATGTATTTCTCCCATAATGTAAGCACAGATTAAATTCACGTAGATTCTCATTTAAAAATTCCTACAAAAGCAAATGCCATGCTAATAAAAATTTTATTTCTGTGATCATTTTTCACATAGCCTGGATAGAAAAGAAAAATGTCATGCTTTTCAGATTGAAAGCCATTGCTGAATTCTTTTCAACTTCTAGAGTTATTTAAATTAAAGGATATTTCTGTTTTCCCTTGAAAAGCATTGGCTTAGGCAAACACTCTCAGTAGCTGGTGAGCAGCTGATCTAGTAGGGTGTTGCTCCCTACTTAGAAGGGATTGTCTTTTAGAAAGGAGAACGTAAGGGACTGAGGATCTGTCAGTCCCTAATCAAATATACTGCTTTTCTACACTAATTTAATCTCTGGGAGATACCCAGAAATGTGATTTATTTCTTTTTAACAGCCTTCCTAAATAACACTGATACTGTTTTGTACAATAAAGTTATGCCTGCTGTTACCCCACAGTATGTCCCTCCATTCTGCGTTGCTGCACTCAGATAGTGTTATCTTCACTCAGCCTCACTCACAAACCCTTTAGAAAACACAGGAGATCTAACTTTATTCTTGCACTGGCACTACATAAAGTGACCTTACCTTTCAGGTTACAGGCCCTTTTTTTCATATGATGCTCTGGCATCCTGAAGTGTCTCGGCTTTTCATCAGTCAAACCATTTGGGGTTTTTTTTATATTTGTTGAATGAGTGATACTGTAATGAGTAAAGCTGGCTCTTTGATGTCCAGACCAGGGGAATGACAGTCCAGTAAGGTATGCCCTTTATAGGGAAAAATGGAATTACCGTATAGGCTATCAAATCTGATCTTGTATTCAACGATACATGAATGCTTGATCAGTTTCTCACAGAAGTTCACTGGGATACTAAGTTAGCTTTGGAGAAAACAGAGGGGAAGAGGGTATTCTTCCAGAAGAAAAAAGTATTTGTGGCTCTCAAGAAAGCTGCATGCAGCACTGACTCTACCACACTTTCCATGAAATTGTTCTTTCTGAAGACTGTTACTTAACCCTAGAAAATCTCACTTCACATGTCACACTTCTAGGATCTTGTAAGCAGTGCCTCTTTCATCCCCCATCATTTTACAGGTTACTTGTATTTGTGTGAGTTCTGTTTGCTGCAGTGGAATGGCCCCTGTTACACTGAGTTAGAGTAGAACAACTTTCATATGCTTTTCCTTTAAAAGTTCAGCTTTAGGAAGTCAGAAAAATGTACTGAAGCTACTCAGTTACTACAAGATTCTTCCTCATAAAGTTTGCTTCCCATATAATCATGTCATTAGCGGAGGCATCCATGAGAAGGCTGGCCTGTCACTTTAAACTAAGATCGCTATTACCTGCTCTTAGGGCTGGTGTTTTGAGTGGGAGCAGAAATCTGGGCACTGGAATTGACAGCTCCAAATGTCTCAGCCTTCCAAATTAAATCATTGTTTAAATACAGAAACAAAATGAGAAGCAGCCTTTCTGGGATCTTTCATACTATATTTCTAATATTTCCAATAAGTATCCTCAGGGACCCAACCTGCACTGAGAAATAGCATAAACCTCTCCAGTCAGAGATTTTATTTGTACAATAAAAGCAAGATACAATGTGTTGCAAGTTAACGTTGGTGTACAGACACAATGAAACGAGGTGTATTTCTCCATCCCAATTTGCACATTATAAAAGGGGTCAATTTAACAGAGTGTAGCTTGCAGTCAACAGCTTCCCAAAATGCTCAAAGAAAAATGCATCTTCTCATTTGTAATCAGACTTATGAATAGATAGAGATGTTTTTATATGCACTTAGAAGTCTCTTACCCTGTGAGTTGGCCCATTCACTGTGATTTTTCCTGGAACATGGTACTACCCAGGGTACCTATGCATATCATAGCGTCTGCCATCATTTTTAATAAGTAGCTTATCTCTGTGATGCAACTAAAAGCAATCCTGAGTGTCTCCAGGGTTTGTTGTAATTAAATTTTATTGTTGTATTTGAAAATGTACAGTTTTTGAAAACTGGAGAAAAAAAAATAGAAAGGAGATTCTAGGGGGTGATAGTCTGATTTTTAGAAGGTTTTAACCCTTTGTAGTTTCCAGGTTACTTATGCTCCCCAAGTAGCTGTTCCTATACACAGCTGAAGCCGTAAACTACAGCAGATAGTGTAGTTTATTAGCTGGTGTCAGGCAATCGTGCAAAGATTATCGTTTATACTTGCAGTCAAATGCTGTAGGATCATAGGTGCAGTAATCTGTGAGTTCCTAATGAGGGTGTAGAAGACCTTTTGTGAAAGTCTTACACTTTTGCTGCTGCCCCTTTCTTCTCCAAGTAGTTACAGCTACAAGGGAATTACTCCAAGTCCCAGTGCTGCCCATGCAGTGCTGCGGAGAGAGGCAGGGTTTACCAGCTTCTGAACTGGACAATAAAGAAATGTCACTGTTTTGAGCAGAAAACTGACACGTTTATCAGCTGTCTGGTGGTGTACAGCCATGCTCAGGCACCACCATCCAAGTCACTGACGAGTGCATGCGTTTGGGCTCACACCTCGTGCGGTCAAAGGAATTTCTTGCGCTCTGCATTCAGGGACTGAGCTTCTCCTTGGTTGTTGTGCCCATCTCTGCTCTCTTTGCAGTTTGTCAGGGCTGCTAATCAAGCAGTCATTTCAGTTTCCTTCTTTGTGTTTCAGTCCTGCTCGATTTCTTTGCCATGGGATGCTGCAGACTGGTTTTGCAGACTCATATAACAATTTTTTCCAAATCAAAATATTTCCTCCTACAATGTCATCTTTTCTGTCCAACATTGCTACTAATCTTTATTTAGTTATTTGCTGTACAATTTCTAGCGGGATTGGATGAGCCCAAGGTACCCCTTTAGGCAACACTTTATATCAAGGTTCCATTTATAAATACTTCATGAAGGGCTAATGAATGATTAATAGATGTTTTAATGTATGACCAATCAATTGTAGATTTTGCGACAACCTACAGACAAGTAGGTTTCTTATAAGCATAGATTATAACCATATCTGACATCTTCTACTGATGGGCTTCTAAACATCTATAACATACACACCACTCATATCTGTAACATGCTTAAAACATCTACTAATCACTGATTAATTTTTTATAACCTATTTTGAAGCAGAGCTTGTCTGTAGAGTACATCCCTTACTGGTGTCTGTGACTCTCCGTTTCTGTAGGACTGATAATTTACTCATCTTCTAAGGACTCAGAACTCCTACCAATTTCAGCTCAAAAATTAAGCTTTTCTGAGTCAGCTTCAGCATTTTCATCTCATGCAAAGAAAAAAAATGTCTTTACTGTCCCCAGGCTTTTTTCTCCCTCGAATTTCTAGCTACTTTACCCTGCTAACATGCGTTTTGCAAGCTCTGCTAAAATGTAGGGGGCAAACCCACATTTAAATACATTTTCAGCCTGCTGAACTGAGTTTGCTTGATTGTTCTGGGACAGCTTTCCCAGTGATGATGGTTCCCAGCTTTTTGTTTTGGTTTTTTTTGGTCACCCCCGTGTGCTTAGTTCAGAGTTGGTCCATTCTCAGAAATGGATGAGAAAATATAAACTTCACAAGAATCCACTGAACAAAGCATCTCCCAGAGGACATTTGACTCTGACAGAGGAACACACATTTTGTATGTTTGATAAACCCAGGGGTTGATAGGAGTACTCCTCTGTGGGATTCCCCTAGCCTCCTGGGGTGAGAGGCATGACTGTCCTCTATGCTTTTTGTGGAGCACCCAGGTAGAACCGACTGCAGTGGGCAGCACAGCACGCTTCCTGAGAATTTGTGAGTCCTGCAATTAATCATTTGCAGTTGAGAATGAGCAAGTTGCTTAGTATCATATTTTGCAAGTAAATTCTGAATTTTTAGTCACTTTCTACTGAACTTTATCATGGGGTTAAGTCTTCTGCTGTGATTTATCGAGATGTTGAGAGCAATTCTTTAATGATATAAATTAAAAGGATCTGCAGTTTTTTCTGGGGTCATTGGTAAAATAGTCTCAGTTTTGAGTGTCCCCAAGTAAATATCCAACTCCCATTCACATCAGAATCTAATCTTTCACTGATTGCTGTTTACAGCAGGATTAGGCTGCTACACCTGCGGCATTAGCATATACAACCTAAAGAAACACATCAAGTATAATAATGATAATAAAAAAGAATAAAGAGTAAAAAAAAAAGATATATTCTTCAATATTAACATGAAATTTGCTCTGGCTTTTTGAAAACCGTTCATTGTTAAAGACACTGAAGCCTCAGAATTAAGAACTTCTCAAAAATACTCAAACTCTTGGAGCAGACAGTTTTTCACCCATGTTAGCACAATCACTTTTACGTTATGCTGTTAACATTCTGTGTTTACTGGGGGGTTTACCATGATCTTTTCTTTCCTTTTTTCAGCTGGTTAATAATCCGCTAGCAAGCCAAGCAGCAGCGGCTGCAGCAGCAGCAGCCATGGGCTCAATAGCAAGCTCCCAGGCCTTTGGCAATGCCCTCTCCAGTCTTCAGGGGGTCACAGGTCAACTTGTCACTAATGCACAAGGACAGGTGAGTAGAAGATGGAGCAAACTGTGAATTCTGATGCAGGCTGATCTTGGGACAAAAATGAGTTCCGCTCGTATGACAGCAATTTAAAAGTGCATATTGAAGATAAATAAATATTGATTTGCCAGACAAGGTAAGAAATGGAAAGTCTGAGAACTGGGAGGAACTTAGGGGCTGTTAGAAAGGGTTTTCAAGCCAGAAGAGGCTTAGGATTCGTTTTATTTTAATTCAACCTTTTGAAAAGATCATGAGAGCGCAATAATAAGGTATTTTAAAAGCCCAAAAGCTCTATGATTCTTAACATACCGTCTGTCTTCTTCCACTTATATATGCCTAATAACAGACAGCCATATTAAAGTGCTACTGTACTATTAAGATTACACTTTTTTGCAAATTGTAGAACTCCTGTATTACTTTATTTCTAAAAAAGTATTAATGTTTTAAGTAAAGGAACACAACTGAAAATGTAATGAAGTATCTGAGATGTGTTTAACTGGGCGGCTTACTCATTTGCTGATTAATTAAGTTAAACAACTTGCATTGAATCTGCCAGTCTGTAATGCACATTTGGGAGAAACTTTGCTTTAAAGAAACTTCTCCAAACAGAAACTTGAGCAATGTTTATGGCATGTCTAAGACAGAGATTGTGTGTTACCTGCATTTGCAAGCTGTTTATTTGTTGCAAACCATTTCCATTTCAGTCTTAATATGATGCAGAAAGATATGCATCTGAATCCATATATATATATAAAAATAATTCCATTGATGCAGCATGCTTAAGTAGCTTTTAGATTGTAGCCACTGTCATTCTTTATTGCATTTACTAGAACTGAAATTAACACAACTACTTGTTTCACATAACGTCACTGCAACAAATCTGTCAATATAGCTTATGACTGGACATGGTAACCGAGTCATTTGAATGTCATTATTCTAAATGCTACAAATTGGGCATACAGTGATATCTGCAGTGCTTGTGTGGATGTTGGGCCCTGGTAAACATTCACTGAAATGATGCAGCTTGGATGATATGTGAATCTAAAGTTTAGTTTCTACTTTTACTGTTTACTATGGGGAAAAAAAACCACAAAGAGCAGGTTTTTTCCTGGTAATTTTATATCACCATGTTATTTAATTGGAACAGTGGGGACATTTTTTTATTTTGGCTCATTAAAAAATAAAACACAACACTTTGTAGGAGTCCCCTATTTTTTAACATAAGACATAAACAGAGATGCATCCTGAGCTTCACTATCACCATCCAACTCCCAGGAAAAAAAAATGCTGACCTTGTTATATTTACTGGGTGGGTGCAGAATTGTTCCATCACTACCCCGAGGGTTGAACGATGGAGCTTGTCAAAGTGAGGTCTTATCTAATGAATCATCTTATCGCAGGTGCACACCACACATATTAAAGGAGGATTGTATGAACAATGTGCCCTCTACAATAACCTTTCAATGTCTACTTTAACCCTTGTTTCAATCCCTTTTCATCAAAGGATCATTTTATGCAGCCAGCTTTAAATGGAGGCTCTCAAAAGCCTATTAAGATTTCTGGAGGGATGGGGTATTGGTTTGGAAGAAAAGTTGGTTATAATACCTATAACTCATAGTCAGATCAGCTCCAACCTAGAAGCCTGCTTATTTCTATCTGTGCTCCAGAAATGGTTCACAATTGCCACACATGAGCCACTTGGCACCCAAGGTGTTCATTGTAAGAGCTGAAGATATAAACCCAGACTAGTTTTTGGATGGTTTTCCCTTTACACGTTCTCCACGGAAAACATAAGCAAAGTGTGGCCATTCATTATATGTTTTTAAAAAACTACTACTGTGAAGATATCACTGAATGAAACTATAGATACCCTCAGGCTGATCTTGTTTATTCCACACATAATGTAAAGTCCAATAATTCCACAGGTTGCAGAGAAAGAGAAAGAAAGAATCGTCCCTATTGCTGGATAAAATTACAGAACCTATATGTTCACCTAGCTCTTTTATATAAGGGCTATCTTTTTATTCTTGTTTTTACAAATTTTCCTTGGTTTATAATCAGCACTGAAGACCTCACCAAGGTATAGATAAATATTCGTAATGAGTGTGTATTTTTAATACCATATATATATGATATAATATATTTATGGTTTTTTTATATACCATATACCCATTTGTATAATATTCAGCGTAAACCCATATTGCTTAGAGGACACTTCTGAAACTGTCTACCAAACAGGACTATTCAGTGTAATTAAACTACATTCCAAAGTTAAATTACATTTCCATCAAATTATTAATATTATAGCAACTAAACAAGAACTGAGAGGCATGTGTCTTCAAAATTGGGAGTGTAAGTGAATAGTAACTTGCATTTCTGAATGATCTTCTTGGACTCATTAAGGAGCTGGATTTCCATCGTATGTTAAGAATCTTCCCTTTGAAAATTGCCCCTTTCAAAGAATCACAAGTGTGACACCCAAATTTCACTCCTGCAAATATAAGGCTGGATGACTTACCAGGCTGTTTGTATGTGCAATATTTGTAATTATTAGCTGCTTCTGTTACAGATATTCAGGGCTTGTAAATGTCCATCTGTCTGGCTAAATATATGGTGATCAGTAATCCCTGGAGGCATTAAGCTGTAGGTCAAATCCAAGATCCTATGCCAAATTTAGGGAAATGATCTTTTGAAAGACATATGGCATGGCCTTAATTCCCAATGGTCTAGGATTTCTTGCAGTCACAGTAACAAAATTATGCGTATTAACAATTACCTATATAGCATATTCTTATTAATTTAATTATGGAATTCACAGTTATGGTAATTTTTTTTATTTTTTTTTTTTGCTTTGGAAGCAATATGAACTGTAATACCAGAGCTCCCCAAGACCACTGTAGCAGAGATCTAATCCATTGCAATAATATGATTAGATCACCTGATTAATTTGATACAGTACAGGTAGAGGATTCTAAATCAAATTTTCATTTTCAGAGGCATATTATGAAGACCTATTGGCCCATGCAACACTGCTTACATTCTGTTTGCCCTCAGCACTTTCCAGGAAGCATTTGCAGGACTGGACTTTCATATCTTAAATTTCATGAGCAGGGTAGCAGAATTGCTAGATTCCATCCTGTCAGTAGATACACTGATCTCAAAGGGATGCTGTCTATCCACCTGGTTTCAGCCTGCCCTTCAAGTAGGATCCTAGTGCCATTGCTGCACTTGGATTCTTCAGAGATGTAACAACCAGACGTTTCTCTTCTTTTGTTATTGCAAAAGAAAGAAAATATTAGGAGTTTTGAGTGGGTTTTACTATATCTATTAAGTACATGAAATGTGCATTTTGACAGTTTTATTAACCTTAGTAAGGAGATGAACCAAGAAATATGGAAGCAAGGTTGATGCTTCTGGTTTCCGTAAGTGCTACGGGCAGCCCAGCTTCCTACTTGACAGAAACATAGCACTTCACTGTCATCAGTTGTGTCCATGTAAGTCCCTTGACTTCAACAGGGTCAAATACATTTTAGCTGAGTCCTCAGTTTAGTTCCTTTCTTCTTAATTCAGCAATTGCAAAATAGCATTTTACCATAAAGTGTAAAAGCGTAGCGTGGCAAGAGCTGGCATTGTGAACTATCTTGTGGTTAAAGAGGGTGATACATTCTATATCCTGGTAGGTTGTTAAGAAAGCCTAAGTATGGTGTAATTGTTCACTACATACTTTAATTGAACAGTGAGTTTAATTGGGATGGCATCAGTATAATCGAAGAATCCCTTGGAGGAACTTGAGCTTCATTGTGCCCATGCCTTGCTCTTTAGGTGTGAAAAACCTCCTGTATATGAAAAACCTTGAGCAGAGCTCCACTCTGGCAATTAACAAAAAATAACTAATTTTTGAGAGTTGTAGTCCACAAGTAGATCAGCAAACTAAATAGAAGAGAGGGGCATTGTTGATCCAATTAGATAATGGGAGTACTTTGGTTCTCATTATTCTGATGAGAGGGTACACGTCTGCTCTTTGAGCTTCTTGATGGTAAATGGTGCTAATGAGGCCTGATGGATTCCCTGCTCCTAACAAGCCTCTCAGCAGTGCGAGTGATTACAATGGAGATAGATTTGATGGGATGCGCTCCCTTTTGTAGTGTCTCAGCTGCTGACACTCTGCGACATAATCAGGTCACAGAGCCGGTCACAGCCATCAGCAAAAGCCATAGCTCTATCCCTCATTATTAAAGTGCATTATTCAGTTCCAGGCCTTCACAATTCTGCCAAGGGCCTTTTCTTCTTCTTCTTTTTTTGTTAAGCATCAGTTCTCAAACACAAGAGTTAATAAAATCATCAGCTAAAGAACTAGTAAATTAAAGAAATGGAAATAAAGCACTCCCTTTCAAATTCGTTGAAGGATCACAATTAAATAAGCAGGGAATTTCTCATCACCACACACTGTACAGTACAATGTATTATGTCATGTGCAATAAAAACACAGAATAGGATTTTAAGAAATAGCATTGTCCTCTTTGTAGACTGGCTTGGAAAGTGCTAAAGTAGCTTTCATTCTGAAGGAAATTTCTGTCTTCCCAACTATTATATACTATTGTGTACATGCAGGTATCGTTATTTTCACAGTTTAACTACTTTTTTCTGAAATGTTAAGAATTACTTGCAAACTGAGTTTATAATACTAAGCGTAGCAGCTGTCTGCCTTAGTTAAAGTGGCTGAGGACACAACCTGGAAATATACAAAAGGCCACAGCACTAGGGCTGACCGCTCTGTTCCCATAGACAAGGTCATTGCCTTCTTTTGGAGGGTGAGCTAATTACAAAATGATGTGGAAAAAGGTGATTGTAACGTTTTCTTTCTACTGTGATGATGTTCAGTTGGGGCAACCTCCCCTTTAAAAGAAAATACACTTTTAAAATCCAAGGTAGATTTTAATGCAGTTTAGTTAAACAGGTGAGAAAAAAATGAGTGGAGAGCCCAATTTTTATTCTTCATTTATTTATTTATTAACTTTTTGTTTCAGTTTCATTTCAGCTGATTATGAGCAGGTTTCAGCTAAATAGACGTAAGATACTCTAATACTGCAATGTAAACTTTTGCAGGGATTTACACTGTTTCTGTGGAATCACTGAAGTACATATCCAGTGACAACAGTATAATATTGTGTATAGGTACAACCAAAGGGTTTAATACATAGCTGCTTTTTGTATTATTATTACTATTAGTCTTGTTCACCTCCACAATTGTTCCTCCTCCTTGCCGGTAGAGTATGCTTATCATAGCAAATTATGTATACGCAATGTTGCTTGTAAAACTTTCAGTTCTCTTGAACCACAGATACAAGAACCTCTTTGACAGCTACAGGTCAAAGTACAAAGTTGGTGTTGTCGAATTAGCAGTCATCTCCAAGAAGGTGCATAGAGACTGGCAGGTCACCTAGGTGTTTGGTGGGGTTTTTTTACACTAACCAGTAACCTTGGCAGCTATCAATGAGAATGCCAGGTGGGCCTCCTTATGGGACATAAAAAAGGATGCTGGTCATTTGTTGGGGTTTTTTGTTGTTTTTTTAACTCTACCTGAATTTCTAGGAGGCTCAAAGCCATGTAATGTATGACACTCCTCAAAGTTCTTCTGCATCTGTGCAATTCGTACTGTTCTCCAGGTGTGCAGTGTCCATTAACCTTTTCTCTTAACAAGCATTAGCATTGCTCCATCTTTCGGCTGTGCAGCTCTAATACATGCTAACCACTAATGTGTTAGCCCTCACAAAATCTAGCAGTGTTCACAAAATTCTAAACAGTAATTGTTTGAATAGTGACTGCTAACAGTGTCTTCCCAGGGGTAAGACTGACAGAAATCTAAGTGGGTGGTATTAGAATGGTATATATTAAGGAAATTTCATGACCAGCCTGAGACAATAAGAAGAGGTGCATTTTAAGGGAGAAGATAGAGGGAGGGATTGTAACACTCAGATAATACTAGCATTTAAGAACATTCCGTGGAAAACCCATTGCCGGGGGAATCTGTTTTGATGGACCTTCATATTAACATATTGAATTTCTACTGGGTGAGGTCTGACTCTCTGTTTTCCCCTTCAAAGTTTCAGTGGGCTGAATACATACAGTTCTGCTGTTTGCAGGAAGAAAAGGGCACATACTATGAGAAAAGGTCAGTTGTAAGGAAGATAATTTTTTTTCCCATTGGTTTTCTCTCCCCACAGCTAAACATCAAGGAGGCTGGTTGTTTAATTACCTCCCATGTGAATTTGAATCAAAAGACAAATAATTGTTTTAACATACTTTTGCTGACTGTGTCTTTATTTTACTGCACTGTTTATCTAACCTCAACTTTAGCCACAGTGGCATAAATGTAAAAATGTATGGACCAAACTCTCAGGTCATACAAACTGGTAGTTTCATTGAAATGGACTGACAGAAAGTGAGGCTAATTATACCTAAACAAGAGTCAGCTAGTCTATTTTGTCTATTTTAGGCAATGATCACTAACAAATTTTGGATCTCCGCAAATGTGAACAACTGTGAAACCCATATCCACATTTTTTAGAACAGTGGTGAAATGTAGAACAGTTACCATCTGCAACATGGAACAGTGATATTCAATTAGCCCCTCATAATATCAAGAAGTTCAGAACCACTGTTGTGCCATCATATTTAACGGGGGAATCTAACTTTCCCACAGGTTAAAAAAAAAAAGGTCAGGGCAAAAAAGCTTCAGAAATTGAATTACCCAAAGAGCCAACCATTGCAAAAACATAGTAAGAACAACTCACAACCTCTTTGGACAAAGAGCTTTAAAGTAGAAACACCACCACTTTCCCCAAAAGCTCCAAGAAAAAGAATACTAGGAAGGAGTATTTCAGACTAGGTGATGAGATGAAGTCAAACCTCTAATACAGGAGGCTTTAACAGTGCCAAAAAACTACCAAGAAAAGAGCTGTATGTTAAATAATATTTGCTGCAAACAGCAATTACAAGGGCAATGCTAATTTAAGAAGAGCACAGAACTTTACCTTACTCAAAAATACATACTGGAGCCATATTGGATGACAGCTGAAATCTCCAAACATATTTACTGAGGAAAGGTTAATTGCGTTTTTAAATTTCAATCAGCTTGAAAATGATCAGCATCTGTCCAGCAAGGCCACTGAAATTTCTTTCATCTAGCTTGCAAAAAATCTTATTTTGAGTACTAAACTTCAGATTTCTTGCCTCTTGCCTGGGTCTCTGCCCAGGGTGCTGTATTTCGGACGCAGATTTTTTCAGAGGTGCCCAAGTCGTATTTTCAAAAGCAACTTACATACCTGTAAGAGCCTGAGTTTCCCTCAGTCAGTGTTACGAGTCTTAATGCTTGAAGGCATGTCTTTGTGCTGTACTGGAGCACTGCAAGCAAACGCCAAGAGACAATATATTTATATCTCTCGTTGCCATACTAGCACAAATACCAGGAGCCAAAACCCTTGGTAGGATGGTGGTTATGTCTGGACTAATTAATTCTGCTTCTCAACAAGGTGACATAGGATCTAGCTCATTAGTTACTTGCTCTGGGGTCCTGGTAGCACTCTGTAGTATGTGGAGTAAATATACTTTGAAGAGAGCCTTAAAAGCCTGAAGCATTTAGGTACTTTTGAAAATGTTATTCACTAATCTAAATTAATTATTTCAAGTCAGAAGTACAAGACATACCTGTCCTTATGTCATTGCCTTCTTAATTACTTTTGCATGGAGGAGAAAAACCACCCTATCTACTAGTACAGCTTAGTTCAGGTAGTTCAAACTACCATTTTCATGAAAGCTGAGCAGTAACTAAAAGAAGCACCTACCACTCCTATAATCTGTTCATCTTAACATCATGAGGTGGTTATAAGCATGGCAAATGTTCATTGTTATCGCCAGTGACATATATCACAGTCAATGAAATCTTTCTGCTCCGTGGAGGTTCTTACACTGCTCTCCTTATCATCATATCTTATCACCTTCTCGTAACACATTAAGAAACATGACTAGTGACTGTCACAAATTGGTCATCCACCCAGGAGAACCTTGTAGAATAGAGTCACCTGTTTGATAAGGACATTTGGTTTTGTCTTTGTTAGGAATCTCTTTCTTTGTTTCAGTTTCCTTTTAAAGTTATGTTTTCATTTGGGTTTAAAAATCTTTATGAGGGGTTTCTGAGAAATGCATATTGCATTACAGAAAGTCAGATAACAGAAATGTACTTAGCCTTTGCAGCAAAATGTGGTGAAGCCAGAGGTGATAAACCGAGAAAGGTTCCTCAGCTACTCGTGGAATTCATTCCAAGTCCTTGAAATTTCCCTGAAAACAAATTCTGCTGTGCACAGAGAAGGTTTGACAATTATTATCCTGGAAGACTGAATTTGGTAATTACAGATTTCATCCGGGAGCATTAGGTGGCCATTTAGATTCCTGGGAACCAGGCCACAGAGGAACTTGAAGACAAAGGCTGAAGTTTTCCTAAATTAATTGAGAATTCTTTAAAGTGACAAAAACAAAGCAGTGGACAGAGTTGATGTGTGTAGATGGTGCTGAGAAATATGCTTTCTGTATTACTGATGTTTCCTAAATGGTGTGTCATGCTCAGGAATAAATTGCATCACTGCATGTCTTCAGGAGTTGACAAAGTTGAGAACAATTTGAGGCCACATCATTGTCCAACCAGAGATGATGGAATTCCTGCTGTATGAGATTCACATTAGAGTGGAGTCCAAGACTATTCTTAATTTGGGAATTCTTCTTTAGACTGTCCAGAGCTTCTTTGAGGGAGTGTTCTGCATGTTGAAGTATAGGAAGGCTGTAGGAAAGCAGAGGACATAGTGGACCAAATCTGAGAATTTGAGTTATCTTTCAGATGTGCCTCATTTCTGAAAAATAAACAGATTATAGTTCTTTGTATAACATGATGCTTAGTTTTGCTTAGATTTATCTAATTTATCCTGTATATAACAAGTGTTCTTTCCCAGCGTCAGAATTTTACTTTCTGCTCAACTGGCATTGATGTCAGAAAAAAGAAAACCAAGGGCTATTTGGGCAAAGGGGGAAAAAATCCAGATCACTCTGTCAAAAGTGGAAGTTGATGCAGAATGCTAAATGTTGAAGGTCCTTGACTGGCTGGTAAAGCACTGCTGCTGATTTGGAATTTCTTAGAAGTCATAAGCGTTCATGCATAAATGAAGGCCACTGGCTTTCTTGATGGGCTGCAGCCTTGACATCTGTATGTAAATGCCTTACAGATACAGGTGAGGAGAGGTAATCTGGAGCTCCCATGTTTGCAGTACAGTCAGTATTTGTTTCAAAATCTGAAAGGACAAGGAGTCTAGATATTTTAGGAATATTTTGTGAAGAATTTGAAAATGAAAAAATACATCTTCCCTGAGCAGTTTTTACATGAAGAGGAGAAAATTGTAGTAGTACTTGATTAATTTGATAGTAAGCCAGCAACTGGGTTGTATTCATGCAGGTTCATAGTGATAACCAGCCAGGTGCGGACCCATAGGCTTCTGCGTGCAGACCCACAAGCCTCCAAGTAGCACACTGAACAGGAGTTGTCCTGTAAGGGGAAGGATTCCCTGTCTTCTGGTTTGAATCTAGAGTATCGCAAAGAATTGTGAGATGTCTTTTCCTATGTGTTGATCTGTGAACAGTGGCAGGGCAAGTTCAAGCAGAAAAAAAATCACAGTCCTAACCATGAATGGACATTCAATCTATCTTTCTAAAAGTATATCTCAGTTTGTCATTTTTCTTCAGATACTGGCAGTGTTAAGCTTCAGCGCCTATGTATGCAAATGGCCCAGATATCAAAAAGAAAAAAAGGACTTTGAAATATCTATGCCAATGTTATTAAATATATATGATTTTTAAAGTACCTTTTTCACTTAAACTTCCTTCTTTTCACATTAATTAAATATTATCTCTAGGATAAGTATCTCTCATAGAAGATTAATGTATTATTGTCACATAATAATGGAACAGAATGACAGAATCTCTTTCCTTAAGCACAGAAAAGAACTTATTAATATAAAGAAAACACTCACAGCCCTTGAGCAATTCTGTCTCTGCTTCATAGAGAACCTTTCCTAGTCTCCCCTCATGTTTAGCTTCATGCTAGAGATTCAAGGAAGCAATACATATATCCTGGCAGTTTAAAATCAATCCACTTTTCAGGACATAATTTAATATTAAGACATGAGGTACCCAGTATCCAAATATACATTCATTTTAATGTTTGACGCATCAAATACTCTGGCATAGCCAAGTTTCAAAATAAATGGTTTGTTTTAGAGGTTGGATATGTCATATTAGCATCCACCCAGCAGATAGAGAAATAGATCAGAGAGTGATCAGGACATCAGGGAGACAGTTTAGAGAGAGATGAGAGAGACCAGGTACATCTTGTAATGTTAAAAAAGCTAGCTGGCAAGAAAGAAATTGTATAAATAGGTCATTGCAGCCCAACTGAAAAAAAAAAGTTTAATTTTAACTTGTTAGTCATCATCTCCAGAGGCCTAATCCACTCCCTTCGTTGCAGGCTGTGCATTAAGCTGAGATATGTCTTACTTGATAGCAGATAGACAGCCTCAAAGTGAAAAGATGATATCAGGCTCATGCAGTGCGCTTTACTTTGAGGGGGAATCGGCACCATTTGCCATGCTAAACTTTCTCTCGGCTTTCCTTCTCAACTTTTTCTTTTAGCCTTAGCTTGTCGTCATCTGTCCTGGTTTTGCTCTTTCAGTTCCTTCCATGACTGGAAGCATAAACCCATGTGGAAACAAGAGCACGGATACCTGGTGCCAATGTCGGTGACAGATCACCAGACATCCCAAGGTATCTAGATCCCTCATTCCTGTTCTACTTACCCTATCCCTATCGCTGCCTTTTCCTGACAACAGCTCTTTGCCACACGCTGTACCTGGGATTCAGTTAGTTAAACAAAGGTCTTTAGTCCCATTTTAGATATTGTACAATACTCCTTGAGGCCTCCTGTGGCCAATCCAGAAAAATGCTCTTCCCTGTAAGTCTTATTGCCATAACCTGCCAAAATCCTAAAACATTTCAAATAATGTCCACATTTTTTCCAATTCAATTGCTTCCCACTTACATGAACACCTGCATCTGTGTGGATGCACACACAGAGAGGTGAACATATGCTTACCTGGACCTCTATGCTCATCTCCTCAGGAAAGATACAAGTACCTACAGGGACCCCAAATTACAAATAATTTCATTACCTCCTTGAGTCACACTTCTGTCTCTAGGATCTGTGGAACTTTTATTCTGGTGATTCTGGTGACAAATGAACTAAACCTTCTCATCTTGGCAAGCTCTCTTTTGTCTCAGAACTTTCTTTAGTGTAATGTTAGAAGTGTGTAATCATGACTGTACACAGGTCATAATTGTCTGCAATCTATTAACTGGGGAATAAAACTAGGCCTGTGTTTTTCTAAGGGTTCGTTTTCTCACCAAGGTGTGTTACTGAATGACTGCATAAAGGGAGTTAAAGGATGCTGTGTGTTTACACTCTTCCCTTTCACTACTAGGAGGTACCATGTAGACTGATACTATTGGCAGCTCTGCCCAAGAGGCCAGAGTGAAATATTTAAAAGATCAAGAAAATTGAGGGGTTTTAGCAGAACTGCGTGGGAAATATTTCCCAACCCTTTCCCACAGGATGGCATGGTCAGCCTGTTTCTTGACATATCCCTTATGTTGATGAACATCACCTGCACAGACCCTTCCAAAGTGTTGGGAGGTTACTTTCATTTGTAGGTGTTTAAATCACATCTTCTGGCATCTGCACTATAGATGTGCTAATTTCAATTGTACAGATACTGATGTATAGGCTTTATATGTGCAGTCTCTCACTATTATTACTACCACCTACAGTGCACCACCCTATATATTTGACTATACATGTTGTTCCTCTGGACAGTTTGTATACCTAAGAGTATGCCTCTCGTAACTCTGATAACACTGAAATGCCCCAGCCATCATACCTACTGTTCAGGTAGAGACACATGTACGAGGCAGTCACTCATCTTTGCTCACAAGTAGATAGATGAATTTGAAAACAGAAGTTGTTTGTGGGCATTCGGCTAAAGCAGAAAGTTTACGAATGTATGGCCATGGATGTAACGTGAGAGGATGGATAAATCATAAGGTACTCACCTTTGAATGAAAATAACATGTAACTGGCATTAGCAAAGAACACCACATTCTTCTCTACCACAGCAGAGAGTTTTTGCCACAACAGCCAAGACAAAAACCTGCCTGGAAACTGTGATTAAATATTTAATGACTGCTTAGAACAGTTAAGATTTCACTTTTTTAGTTTTCTTCACAAAGGTCCAAAGAGAAAAAAACTACCTGATGATGTCAGTTCACTAGGTACAGAGAGGCAAAGGAAGCCCTGATACAATTCTCATCTGCGAAGTCTGAGCTGATTGAAAATGTTCTGAAATTGCAGCCACAAACTATGGTTTTATTGGAGTATAATGGGTATTGGAAGGGAGTACAGGAGAAAAACTGCACAATGTTTTTGCCAGCTTCTCAGTTAGGGTAATTATTTTAAATCTGAATGTTAAGACCTAGAAATACTATTGGTAACATGCAGAAGCATTTGCCTGTTCAAATGCCTTCATGCTTCTGTTACATACGATGATGAACAGTTAGAACTTTGCTTACATGGAATTCCTTAACCAACTATGTAGTACATCTTGTATGTTGAGAGTTAAATGTCACAAGTAATTATGCTGCAACAAAAGCCTTTATTTCTGAATACAGATAAAAATGTGTATGTTAGATATTACTGAATCGGGCTCAAATTCTCATAACCTGATCCATCAGTGGAAAGGGCCCCTCCTGAAAAACATTTACTGAAGCAAGTTGTACCCTTGGCTCGCTCTTGTCTTTTACTTCTTAAAATCATATGCAGTGAAAAGAGGGAACAAACATGAATGATGCATGCCTGATTCACTAAATCACTATGGTCTCTGGCAACAGCACAAATCTAGAAATTTTTTAATCGGCCTCGTACTACCCAACAAATGATGCAAGAGGAGCCCTCAAAGAACACAGAGTGAGGGGAGATAAATGGCCATCATGTCAAAAAGGCAATTTCTCACTGAGTTTGCACAGAACATGGAAATTTGACTTCCAAGAGATGGTTAGGGAATCTTTCTAATAAATCTTCAGTCCACAGGCATTGCTGTGTCCTTTTTTTAAACTCCCTTTTTAAGAGCTATGTAAGTTATACCCTCCCCAGTGAAATCTGTCAAGATATTACCAGTCAAGTGAAGTAATTTAAGTGAATCATCTCTGTCTCTATGTTTATGTTCATGATAGACAGGGATGGTCAAACAGGTAAACAGGTTTCATTTTGTGCATGTGTTGAACGGCTTTTCAGCCAGTGAGGTCTTCTCAAAGCCTTGTCTTATTTTAATAGTAACTCACATAGGAAGAAAAAAAATGAAAGAAAGGCTGAGCTTCTTCCCAGGAAAAAGCTTCTGTGCTTTATTAATATTATTATTTAGGTTTTTAAAAGATTATCTTATCCTTCATTTTTGTACAGCTGAGATATTCGGATGGTCAATAAAAAGACAACTGTTTTCCAAATTACTTAGAGGCTGTAGGTCCATATTAGAATTGACTGATCCTCAGCAGAGTCCTGCATCAATTTAGACTCCTGGCTTTGAATTCCTTTTCCCTAATTTTAACAACGTGAAAGTTAGCTTAGGCTGCATCAAATCTAAGCTAGTTCTCTGTCATTGCTGAAAGAAATAGACACTCTTGAAGAATAAAACATCTCACTGATCTCAGGCATGCGTTTTAGGCTGAGATTAATCACCTTGCAGAGATTCTTCTCTCTCTGCATTGACTGGAAAGAGCTTGAATGGCAGTCTACAACTGAACTTATAATGTTTGGTGGCTAACATTAAATGACATAAATTCCATCCTTAGAATACCACACACCAGTTATTGTTAATGGGACTTGGGTCATTTTGATAGTGTTATGCTTAAGCTTCCCATGGCAGTCGTAGGAGTTTTAACTCAAATCCTGCTAGCAGCTGATGATGGCCATGCAGAACTTGGCACTGGATGGCCTGGCTTATTTTTGGGTTGTGTCTAGAGGCAGTCCTCTATTTTTGTGAACTTGTGCTCCTGTTTTGCTTGCTTGCTTCTTTGTGTTTCCTGAATAAATAGAGAAGTAGCGTCCCAGAGACCAAGGTAATGGTATCTGTTTGAATTATTTAAAACATAGTTAACTTTACTGATACTTTAACTAAACAACGATTAGCAATGTGAAGGGAGGGTCTTTCTGTTAAGTATCTTTTCTTTCAATTAAGATTAAGTATTTAATCTGTAGGATATTGTTATTTAAAAATCAGTTGCGCCTAAATGAAGACTTTGCGCCTCTAAGGTTCTTCTGGTTAAAAAAAAACCACTTTGAGCCTGTAGTAGTGAGGAAGATCTCTCTCCCTTTGACAGATTACTTTTTACATTTCTCTGGGCATTTACCCTCCTGTTTTGGTTAGGACTGAAAAGGGATGCACTAAATCCTCAGACCACAGGCCATCTTAGAAGTATTACTAGCACAGCTCCAACCAGCAGATGCCACAAATGTCATGAGACAGTCTTATCACATAAGAATTTCTGACCTAAAAAATAGCCTAAGTTGGTGCTTTTCAGATAATTATAGGTACATATCTATGCCAAGCTGATCAACAGCCTTTTTAAGCTGGGCCATCATAATTACTGCCAGATTTACCAAATATTACTTTAATTTGTATTTATTCTCAAATGTTATGTATGATTAAAAGGGGAGGCACATCCTCTAATTTGATTCCAAATAGTCTGCTTTTGTTCAGGAATGAAAGTTGAATGTTTTTTACCAACATGACCATAGTTTGTATTGTGGATATCATTATTAGGCTATATAAAAAAAAACCATAATAATCAAACAGCCTTTCTACCCAGGGCTTGACCTGCTGCACTGCGTGATCTGTCACAGGACTTGTACTGAGCCTATGGGATGCGAGATAATGTTTTTATTACAGTGTCGCTTTAATAGCAACTGCAAGAAAGAAGTTGCCGTCTCCACTTTGCACCTCTCCATCCAGTCTTCTGCATTGGAAGAGGCTGTAGCCTCGTGTGAATTAACACACTTTAATTGGTTTCTGTTTCTTTTCTAACTATGACCCCTTGGCCTTGCCTGCTGCACAGTGCTGTTTCTTCTTAAGCACTGGGTTTATATAAACTTCCTATCAAAATCACCCCTTTGGAAGGGAAGATGTGTGATAAGGAGTTTCAATACTTGTGCTATCTCTGTTATCTCTTGTGGCTCACAATAGAACCTGAATCATCATAAAACTGCACCATAAGTTTGTGTTTTATATGATGAACTTCTGTAAAAGAAGGAAAAAAAGGAGCTGACAATTCTCTACGTGACTATCTTTAACAAGAAAAAAACAACAACAAAGAAAAAAAGCCATGATTGTCATGGATAAGAGTGCAAATTGTTCACCTCAAAAAAAAAAAAAAGTGATACAACTTTTTTAGGTATAAACTCATCAACATAATTCTAATGAGTTATGGTCTTTGTTGTGAGAAATGAGAAATCCTGTGGTCTCACCCTAAAGAACATTAAAAAAACATTACTGACAGGAAATTGAAAAAGTAATATATGTCTGAATGAATATGACAACTTTTTTCTGATAGAGCAGATAGATAAATGTCACATACAAGTTTCAAAATACATTTAATTTTGCCACCACAATGGATATTCTCTTCATAAAATATATATGGATCAGGTTTGAGTCATAAAAGTTGACTGTGATAAACAAATGCATATTTGATAACTTTCTTCTTTTTTTTTTTTCGTTCAGATGCTTATTTCTTTTTTGAGTTTATTTGCTGTTTACACATCTTTATGTTTTCATTTTTGAGTGAAGCAGCCTGGGTGACAAATCTTATGCACGTTGAGCCTGGACGAACTTTCTTTTTAATCTCAGAAATGGGTTCCTTTTCTTTTGGGGGAGGATTGATGGGGGGAAGGCGAGGGAAGGAAGGGGAGAGGCTGGTAGATGCACAGACTCTCTTAGCTATCATGTTAGACATCACTGAGTTTTCTGAGCATCGTTCAGGATAGGGTGATGGATGAGAAATGCATGCAAGGATTTTCAGAGCACAGGGTTGGAGGAGGAATCGCGGTAGATGAAGCATCATCTTTTATATTTTTCCCCACTGAACAGCAACTCACAAATTAGAGGCCAGGTTGTCCATGTCCCAAGGGATTAAAAAAAGACTTCCTGTTAAAAGCTACGGAATAAATGGAAGTTTTAAGCTCTCAAAAAATGCATATAGCTTTGGGGGAAAGGGGTGAAGAAGGGAGTGTCCTCCTCTTTTGCATTTGTCAGGCGCAGATTTGCTGGGGAAGTAGAAGGACTTTATTCTGTGCCCTTGGAGCATGCCAGCGTGCTACCTGTCCTGACAGCGTGATGGCTGCCTCTGCCTTTTCAAAACAGGGACTACTTAAACGTTTTCCTTCCCAGTGCCTACCACATCAGGCTTCTAGTCCTTAGCAGAGTTCTTGGAGCCTACCCTAGTGCAAGTGCTCTTGGAGACCTTATCATCAATGGATCCAGCGGGCTCTAGAGAAGGAAATCTATTACGTATCCAGAAGCAGCCTTCAGGATTCTAGTGTTGCATTTGAATCTGTGTTAAAGAGTTAGGTATAATTACATTTTACTACCTCATTTATCAATCCTCTTGTATAAATTCCTGCAGCACTGTGAGAAGAACTGGATGACATTTTTTTCATTGCTGACTTCTGATGGAAAAATGGTATTTAATCTAAATAAAAAATGTGTCATTTTGACAAATTTTATTCAGTAAAAATTTAAAGTACAATGTCTGGATAAGATTTAAGTGTCTCATTTTTACATGTTCTATTTGAAAATGTAGCGGGTTTCTTTTTTCAAGTTTAAAAAGGTTAAAAGGAATATGAAATATTTCAGTTTTGATCAGAGTGGCTTTATCTACTCTGAACAGTTTTTTCAGATCTATCTTTAATCTTAAATTTAGCTTAAGTTCCATTTTGAAGTGAAAACAAAAATTAACATAATTTCCCACTTTCCAGAACTACTTATGAGTCATCCATCTGGTTTGCATGGTGCTGCTCCATTGGGCAAAATGGGCTCTGTATGAACAGGGAAAAAGAGAGAGGATCTTTAATTTTTCTAGCTGCAGCTGAAACCAAAGTCTGAGATAACCAGTCAAACCCAGGCCTAGGCTGTGCAGGGTATATGTCAGCCTAAGACTATTTATAATTTAAAAAGGACTATGGGCTGCATCTAGACCCAAACATCAGCCTGTGCTGTGTTCAAGTCCCAGGGGCCATGGCATTCAGGTCAGTAGATTTACTTATGATTTTTATTAGTAGAAGTCAAGTCAGAAGCCTGATAATATTTATGCAAGCATAGCTCCAAACTGGAATGGAGTCCAGAGGTAACTGGCACTACTATCAATGAATGAGAAGCCAAGAGATGAGATCTTCCTAGAAAGTATTACCTGGCAATTGGCAGAACCACGGCTGACCATTCAGTGCAGCAAAACCAGCAGACTATTGAGTGAAGTTCGACAGCTCTTGTAAATGACTCCTGGGATTCCAGTTATTCAGGCTGCTCCTGACTCATAACATCTACACTGTGATATAATCCCAGACAGTTTTCTTTCCCTAATACTGGGGGCTAAAGAGATAGAGCTATTGTGTATGTCAAGATCAAATACATTTGCATACTAATGACTTCACCTGAGTGAAGAGGGGGAAAGAAGGAATCCTTTGAGCCCTAGGAGACTCAATGGGGTAGAACTATGAACAAAAAATATTTTTGTAGTCCTTAGTATACTCAGTATCACTATTTTGGGATATTATGCTATCTCGACAATTAATAATACTTCTTTTCTGTCTAGCCTCTTCCTTAAAACTTATTGGCACAGTTCTGGTATCTTTAAGCATTCAAAAGGATCAAAGAGCTTTCATCTTTTAATGCATTTTACTGTGCTGTTCTCTGTGCAAGAAGAAATATTGATACCATTTCAAGGGCAGTTAATATATTCAGTTCTGTCTCAGAAATGAGCACAATTCCTTGACTTATAAAACTGAAAATCTACCATTACCCACAATTAAAATGTTCCATATACGAATTATACTGTGGCATTTGCACTTCACTCATCCTCTTCTGCTGTAATTCACATACACCAGGGAATCTTCTCCAGTACCGCTCCAAGATTTAATAAGAAGTGTTTTATGGAGGGTTCATATTATTGAGAATTTGTTGTTTTTAAAAAAATGTATTACAAGGACATTTGTAAGTACAGTATACATTTTGACAATACTTACAACTAAACTTCATTTTGCAGTGGCTATTTCCCCCTTTCAAATCAGCTTTTTTCTCTTTATAGAAGATTCAATCATTTTTAGTCTTACTAACTAGTATCTTGCTCAGTGGATTGGTGTCAGGGAGACTACTCAAAGCAAGGCAAAGCCTGGATGAAGAAACATCTGACAGTCCTTACTAATGCTTTTAAATTTTCATACGCTAAAGATATCTGTGGTTAGGTTCTCTGGTTCTTTCAGGCAGTGAGCATAGTACATCATTCCATAAGGAGCCTTCTTGCTTCTTTGGATCATTTCCACATTGAGGCATTTCGTACCAGGAGAGAGAGGCTGAATCTTGTGGACTTGGCAGCATTAGGTTTACGGTCGGACTTGACAATCTTAAAGGACTTTTCCAACCTGAATGATTCTATGATTGTCAGTGTGGACTGGAAGAGCTGAGCTATGGAAGTGCTCTGCATGTTCCTGGGGAGGAACATCTGCGGTAACAAGAGAAGAGAAAGACTTCAGCTGTAACTGTGAGCGACGTCCTCCATACTTGGGACTGTAAGCATAAGGGCCTCTTCTAGCATTATTATATCATTTCTTTCCCCAGCTTGTAGCCACATTCTTAAACATTATCCTCTGTATAAAATGACTGTAACTTATTTTTTCCTTTTGTACTGGGAGTGTAGCGGTACTGATGAAGGTTGAGTTGCACCCCCTTAGCTCTGTAATATAACGTAGCACCACCACAGTCATGACTGGACTACTGTGCTAAGGCCTGGTTCTAACATAGGAAAAAAACCTGATGGCTTGCCCGAAATAACTTAAAATGTAAGCGTAAGGCAAGTGATAAATACACAGACAGAGAAGGGATCCTGGAAAGAGCTAATCTTTGCCCTTATCCTCCCTCTCCTCTAGACTTGAGAAGGTAGAGGAGCCCCTCACCTTTGGTCCTCTGCAGGTCACAGCTGAAAAGGACATCTTTTTAGGACTGATACAGAGATAACATGCAAGGACAGAAAATGTACAAAGTGTCTGTGATCCTCCATCTTCCACAGACCTGGCCTCAAGGAAATGGGCTCTGCTACCAGCAGAAGAGCAAGATGAAATAGTTCAAATTCATATCAAAATACATAAAGAGAAATTCCGGTATGCCTGTCTGTATGAGGAACATGTTGCTTCAGTACAGCAGCAGTGCAGGTGCTGGAGATGGGGTTACCTCAGGTACACTGTTGCTTTTAATAAGAAAATCATAGTTATTTAACTCTTCCTTAAGCAAACTTATGGACCAGCCGTGAATGAAATGGATAATCAAGGTGCGTGTTCTCCTCGCAGGTTCATAAAATGCAGAATCTTGCTATATCTTCCCCAAATTATAGAATAATTTAGTTAAACTGTCATTTTTGGAATATTTGTTTCATTAGGAACATATTGAATGTACAAACATAAATTCATAGCCTTGAGAGGGACTCAAATCTGTATATAGACTACCACAAACAAGTGTATTTTAGCCAATGGAAGTGGACCAGTGACTGAATTCTGGATATTCATCTCCAAACCCACAGACAGCTACCTCCTGAGTTAAGTGCCATTGCATCAGGAGAGTGTTTTATCCTGAGAGAGATGCTAGGACCGGCCATTGGCGGTAGGTACCATCACATATACTAAGTATCAGTTTTACAGAACTTACTATTATAACCGTGATTTGTACGGGGTGGTAGTCACAGTGGAAATTTAAGTCAAGCTGTGAAGATGTGAGTAGAACCCCTTTCCTTCCCGTCTATCTGTCAGCTCAGGTGAAATGGATTAATGATGCATTTGATAATGGGAGATACTTAAGCCATTGCACTTTCAAGCAGTTGAAGTATACGCTCCTGCTACTAACAGTGAAGAACAGAACCAGCTGAGGGTACTTTCAGTGAGGTATGTATCCACCTTTGACATAAAACCCCTCTACCTTTATATGGTATCTTTTCTTGATAACTCTAAGGTAGCCTGACTGAAATTACTTAAGGTACATAGAAGTACTGGCAGGGAGATAAAAGTATTTATATGAACATATTACAGATAATTGAATGGAGGACTAGAATTTTAGTGAGTTTCCAAAGATGAACTGATTGGCAGAGCAGCGTGGTGAACCAGCAGCCATACCAAATTTCACAATGTAAGAAGGACTAAGTCTGGCTTATTTGGTTGGCAAATTTTCAAAGATGTGTTGGTAGTGAAATCAACTCTCTGATAATTGTGTGACAAGAGGAAGTTATATTTGACCTCAGGAGGGTTTTTCCCCCTAAAGATTCAGATCCAGAAACTTCCAATCACAACCATTTTCCATCCTAGAACTAGCATATGACCCATCTAAATTTTCCCACCTCCTTTCAGTGAAATGAATTTTTATTTCTTGTCCTGACCATCCACATAATTGTGGTGCGTTATAACGAAATTCCACTTTAAAGGCTGGAATATTGGTTTCCATAGTGATGATACACAGTAGGGAGGTAATCCAGAATGGTTTGTTCCACCATAGTCATACTGGTGATTAGCACTGTGGTTCGTTCTTAGTCTGAAAATTGCTTGTTGAAGAAATGCATGCACTGTAAAACTTGAAAGTGTTTCAGTAGTACATTTGTCTGGCCAGGTGCAAAGGTTTGCACAGTTACTCACCTCAGCCTTGCCTCGATCTTTTGTAGATTATCATGTTAAAAGTTACAATAATCAAGAAGACCAACAGTTTTATCTTTTATTGAACTGAAGTCCAGATCATCTAAACTTGTAGAAACATCAGCTGAAGTAGGGCATGATTTGGTATTTAAAAGAATCTTGTTGCACAGCATTGACAGACAGCTACTGTGTCATCCACAGTCCTTGCACCTGGGCAGCAAGCTCAAGATTTGTAACAGTACTTGGGGAAATATGGTTGTATAACAACAATGTTGAGTTATCATTGCTGCTGATTGATTGCAATATCTGTTAGCCTTCTTGTAATGAGTTTTGGCTAAACCTGAAATGATTGAATGAATCAGCATGCCTAATTAATTTCACCTTTAGGAGTTACAGACAGAGAGATCTGGTGATCTCTGGTAAATAATTTATATAGTGTATGTAATTTGATAGTGAGAAGATAAGAGTGGATTATTCAAGAATATATTGATGGCCTAGAAATTCTTTGACCTGTAACCTAATTAAAGAACTGTGGTCCTAAAGATTGCATCTGAAGGTTATTTGATGGCTAATGATTTCAGTCCAGTTTATCATGGAGAAGTGTCCGAGAAAACATATATTGATATTCTAAACAGACAAGGCTAGAATAAAATATCATTTGCCCAGAATGCACTTGTGTTTCCTCAGGAAATTTCATCAATGAAAACTGAAAAGAAAAATAACTCTTTGAGGATCCCAAATTTAACATACATCTGCAAGACCATAATAGTTCTGGTGGAATAACTTTCACAGGATTGGCACCACAAGATAAAGCAGTGACAGCAGTAACTGCCTACCAAAGGCAGTTAGGAGCATGCTATCTCCTTAATCGAGCTTCTTGTCTATGCAAAACAAGTTGAAAGGAGTAACCAAGAGAAAGAAACAAAAATAGAGCACAAGAAATTCTCGTGTTCACCCTGTCGACAGTAGTGTGCAACATCCCTTTTCTAAAACAGTAGTATTACAACTTGAAAAATTAAAACTGCACTATTTCAGTGAGAACTGTTGTGGCACTAGAGAACATTATCTTGTTCATATCTATGCAAGATTACATCTCAATAGCAGCTCATATTTAAAAACCACAGGATCAAAGAGCAATTACTAAACCCTGCCTCATTCTGGCTCCCAGCCTCTAGATAGCATCTCTGTAGTAGGCTGGTACACTGCAATACAACACCAAGTAGCAAAGCTGGTTCCAAACAAGCCGATAATATCACCATAGCACGGAAGCAACCTAATCACATTGGCAGCACGCACCGTGCTTGGCCTAATTAGGCTTGCTGAGAAAGTGCAATTTGTTTCCTAAGCTAGCCTTGAATGGCCCAGCATGGCAAGTATTGCAAAGCGTAGGGATGCCTACGTTTTCTTCTGCTGAATGTCCAGTATGTTAAATTCTGATATGGCTGAAAGCAAGTCCAGTCTTTATGCTGAGGGAGAAGTAGCAGTAAATATTTACATTCTGTTAATGCCCAAAAAAACCAATCCTTGTTCTAAATGGTTTGTAATCTAAAGACACAACGTATTGGTAGGGTTTGCAGATGCAGCACATATATAAAGTTTGCAGAGGTTGGGAAATTTTATTTCAGAACAGGGGTTTCTTGTCTCTGAGATTCTTGATACTTAGTCAAGTATCAGAGAAGCCGAGTAGCAATGATACTTCTGTAGGCAACTATGAAAATCTCAGCATGTGTGAAGAGGAAGTAGAGCTGAATAAATATTTACCAACATATTTTCATTGTCATTGAATCTAGAAATTCATGCTGGTGGAACGGTTGCTTTGTATTTACTTCCTGAGAAAACGAATACCATTACTTTGTGTTCTCAAGAGTGTTTACAGGAAAAAAGTTACCAAAACCACACATACAAAAGTGTATTTGCTTGTATACACCCTACAAGGATGTGCACAGCAATCAGGAAAGCTGTTTGTGGTTTGGGAGACAGTCAAATGCTAGAAACAGTAAGTTGGGACTTCTGTTTGTGATTGTCAAACATTATTACAAATTATGGCTCTTTTGTCATAACAATTCTGTTACAATAGTGGATGTTTTGTCATAACAGTATCATGGATCTTTTGTCGTAACAAACAAAAATATTGCTAAAATACTTTATATAAAGTAATCCATCAAATAATTTTAAATAATGGACACTTTCATAAGAATCTAGCTAGCTGACTTTCAGAAATGGTCAGGACCTATAAATCTAATTAAAATCAACAGTTGTTTTGCTCAACTTGGGAAACTGTGACCTCCAAGGGTCCTTGTGCCTGACTTAATTCTTGATTTTAAAAGGAAACTAAATCTGATAAGTAGGTTGCTTAGAAAGAACAACTCAGTAGACCCTCAATATAATTTTAATCTTTATTTTGGTAATTTTATATCTTTCGATTTTTCTAATGAGAATACGTTATGTTGTGTTATTCAGGGTGTTTGATAAAAGAGACATTCTTTTTCTGACTGTATACACGCCCCTGCTAAGAGAACATAACAGTATTTGCTTGAGAAAGATTTCACCACATAAGTCCTAGAGTGATGACAAATAAAGTCCTGTATAGTTTGATGTTAGTATACAAACATTATTTTTTAAAAAATAAAGCAAAAAAAAAAAGTCAGGCAGAATGTCAGACTCAATGTTCCATTGTGATGTTTACAAACAATATATCATCCAATATTTTGTATGATATATGAACAATACTTTACCTTGAAAATTATAATTCCTTACATGAAATGGGGACTCGCAAATATAATTTTTTAGATGCCTATTTCTAGTATCACTGTTTGATGCCTTGTTCTCATAATAGCATTTCATTGTGCCCTTTTTTTGAGTTCTCCTCAAGAAATATAGTGCAGCAAAGGAAACTTGCAACCTTTGCATAAATTAATAATGCTTTTACTTTGCAAGACACAGGCAGCCTTAGCCTCATCCTGTCTTGAGTTCAATTATATTGTTGTTACTGCAGAGAATGAGATGGAGTGGCATTTCTTTCAGAAGTAGTCTGCCAATGGAGCTTGTATTCATGCTTCCAGTTTTTCAGTGTGCAGATGGTAGTATATATAGTATAGTGTATATAAATAGCTGGGTTTATTGATATTGGTAGATAATAAATCGTATATATATATAAAAATATGTCTCTGAGTTTATAATTTATATAGGTAGTGTGTGTGTATATATGTGTGATTATGAAAGGGGCAGCTGCACAGAGGCTAAAAATCCTGAGCAGATTCTCATTATTCTATCCTTTCCTCAGTCATTTTCTCCGTAGATGATCTCCTTAAAGTAACTCATGCTGATCCACTCTTACAAGAAGGTACATATCTGTAAACAGAAGCAGCTTCTCAGGGAGATTTGCAAAACTGTAGAAACCATAAGCACTGTCCTGTGTACTGTAGGTGGTATGATTTCTGGGGTTAAATTAGCTTTTGGCCCTGTAAACCTGGAAAAAAAGTTTAAACGTACCAGCATCATACAACAGAAGCCACAGTGAGCTTTCATTTCATCTTATATTCTGAGGACTAGAAAATGAAGATGAGTGAAGCATATTTAAATCGGCAAACATTCACTCAAATAGTGATTTGTTGACTGGCTACATAAGAGTAAGACTTCCATGCATTCTGTTCAGTTTAAGATGGTAAAATAGCTGATGCATATATCGTGATTTGTCTCATTTTACTCAACAGTTTTTCTGTTGCTTCTTTTACTTTCTCCCTGCTTCTCTGTTTTATTTTTATATTGTTCTTCTGTTGTCCAAAACTGAATAATTAACCTTCAAGATTTAAAGGGCTGCAACACTGATAAAATGAGACGTACGTTCATTTTGATGATATTACTGAAAAACCTTAACATTTCCTTTTTATAGTTAAAGGCTTTGTTCAGATGAAATAATGCTGTTTGCTTTATGTCATCCCTGGCTAACAGTGGAAACAACTTAGTGTAGTCTTAGCCTTTTCACAGCAGAAACAGGCAGTTAGTGAACCATCCATTCGGCTACAGTTTGTAATATTCCTTTGGTTGTGCTAGGAAAGCAATGAAGCAAGGCAGCATCCCTGTTTCTGATGAGAAGAACTTAACAAAAACCAGTTGTATGCTTCATTTTAGGGTATCGTAGTAACTTCATCTAATGTCAAAACACAATTGGTTTATTCAGAGCCACGTGGAAGGACTCACTGCTGGGAAATCAGCAATTAGTCCTTCATGCGGTTATGCAAAATCTGGTTTTATAACTGCAGCACAAACAAGGTTACAATTAGACATTTATCCCCAGAAGTTCTGAACAGTCTCTCAGCTTCTGCCAGCAGCTTCATCCTGTGAGTTACAGTGAAGTAATCCACAAAGGCAATTAAATATCAAGATGTGTTGTCAGTCAAGAAAGGATAAGAATGCATTTTTTTAACATTATTCTTTCTTAAGGATCAGTTGTTTAAGATCAGACATTTTCATTTCGTTTCTAAGAAGAAACCTTTACTGAGCAAGACAAGGGACCAGAATCTGTTTAACAGTACAATAGTGACTAGCACTTCTGTTTATCAGTGCTGGGATGTTACCCTGCCACTTGGGAGAACACTCACAATATTGATGTGCTGAGGGTTTGGGATTTTTGCCCTCCATGGTCAGCTCCATTGCTTGGGATTTTACCTTCACTTTAATTGTGTGCTTATTCTTTCATTGCAGATGGATTTACAATTTGCAGGACTATGTAGGCAAAGACCACTGAGCCCACAGATGGTAGGTAGGAGCAGGTCAACAAATTAACTTCACGTGCAAGCTAAGCCTTACAACTTTATTTCATATAAAGAACACTTAATCACAGAAGTTGTCTTGGCAATGGCAGATTCAGGTTGTAAGATCTGAGATCCCTAATCTCAGATATCTTGAAATCCTAGGATGCTAAAACAACACCAACAGATTAATCAATGGAAAATATTCAGATGCATTTAAAAATCACTCTGAATTTCCTTTAAAGTTAGAAAAAAATAATTTTTTTTTTTAAAATTTAGTCAACATCAGGAAGCAATGACAATCTGACACTATCAAGGCTCCTGGAAACACTGCCGTTTGAACAGGGCCAGAATTAACAGTCTTGATATTTTAATTCGAGGTAGGCCAAAGCCCTGTCTCTGTAAAAAAGCTGAGGTCTGAATTTACATTAAACATCTTGGTACAATTTCCAGTGTCACATCTGCGCTACATCTTGTGCCTACATCTGGAACCTGTACCTCAGACAGATACAACCAGGTGTCATTTATTTTCACCAGTTGTGCTCTGCAGCTTACTGTGCCTGACTCCCTTAGAGGTCATGGAGCATTTACAAGGGGGTCCCTTGATTTAACCCTTGGACTTTCAAAACTGTCTGTTTGTTGTTTTGCATATGACACCTGTTTTGCAACTCCTTTGTGAACAGTTAGTGCTTGCTTTCAGTTGTACGAAGTATAGAAGGAATCGTGAAAGTCATGTGCATAGTCAAAAAAGAACCCAAATCTATTAAAATTACATACTTGTAGCGTGAGGACTTTGAGAGAAATGTTGGTTTTCCCCACAATGTGTTTGACAGGTGGGATTGTTTGTGAATTTGAGTCCAAACATTGACAGAGTAAGAAGCCTCTTCTGCTGTCTCAGAGAAGCTGTGGATGCCCCATCCCTGGAAGTGCTCAAAACCAGGTTGGACAGGGCTTTGAGCAACCTGGTCTAGTGAAAGATGTCCCTGCCCGTGGCAGGGGGGGTGGACTAGATGATTTTTAAAAGGTCCTTTCCAACCCAAACCATTCTGTGGTTGTGTGATTCTTGAAGTACCTTGTGGAATAAGTCCCTGTCACATGCTATTCCTGAACTGTCCTTTAATATAATCTGAAATAGCAGCATTTGCTAGAAAGGAGCAATGCCTCCTCACTAGGGAAATCCCTGGAAATTAAGTAGTCTGTACTGTGGTACACCAGTGTCCCAAGCCCATGGCATGGTCTTGTTTTATTTCTTGAGAAAATGCCAATGTATCAAAACCATAAATTGTCTTCATAAAGCACCAGCTTTTATGATACTTTAATAGGACACATTAGCAAGGCCCAGGGAGAATTTTCATACCAAAATTAGAGGAAGAGGGATCTGGCTTGGCATCAGGACAGTCATACAGGGTTTGAAGAGGGGATCCAGTTCCAGTACTCCTCCTTGTGTGTGAATGAGTGAGACAGCGGTTAGAATATTTAGGAGACGGTACTTGGAGAAGGGGGAACTTGAAAGGGGAAGCTTGAATCTGGGTTTAGCCATATCAGAGATGCATGCCATAAAGAATAGCCCTGTTGGTTAACTAGAAACAGGTGGATGTCTCTTTTTAAACCAGACAAGATATTACTTGATTTTGGTATAAAGTGTAAAAAAAATCTTAACATCTCAGTAAGTTTCAGAAAGTGGGAAAACTTTCCCATTCAGATTTACCCTTGGCTCCTATGGTAACACCCCTGAGGTCATTTGTTCATTTGTCCTTCTGAAACACCTCTCCCAGCTGTGTTTTCCCTGCTCCATTCCTGACTGTGTGCATGTACAGCACGCCATGTACAGAACGATGTGTGACACACATTAATACATATAGATAGCCTTCTGCTTCTGACCTTACAAACTGTCCACTTCAGCACTGTCATTCTATAAAATGTCCAACTGCAGTCCAAGAAATGCATTTTAAATGTGAATGCAAACATTTCTATTACTGATAACACCAGCGCAGCATTTTTTGCTTTGCTGGAATTAGGACCTTGATAGTTAAAGTTACATTGGAGTAATGACACTCCAAGGTCACGTCCTTTACTGACATGGCAAAGGAAGGAGAGGCCTTTGCTATGTTTCTGCTGATAAAATTAAGACAGACTATCCCTTGTGCTTGGTGAGATATGTTCAAAGTGAAATAATTTATTTGTGACCCATCAATATTTTAGGTCACCAAAAACTGGGTGAAATTTACATGTTGCACTGCATGAAAGTTGTATTTAATTCACACTGGAAGTCAGATTTTAGAAAACATTCTGAAATCTGATAATGATGTAACTGAATGCCTCCCTCCTCGGTGACGAGCTGTATTCTCACATGAACAGTAAAGCAGCTGCAGTTCAGCTAGGGACACCTTAAAAATAATAATAAAAGTACTGTGATCTGCAGAGAGAAACTCCCAGGAAATTCCAGTTTGGAAGGCTAACTCACAACCTCTGTCTGAATGTGCTCCATCGTGCTTCAGTCATGCTCTGTAAAATGGGGGTAATAATCTTTATTGATCTGTCTACCTTTTAGTAATGCATTAAGGAGAACTTAAATTATATCTTTACAACGTTTTGAACGGTTCTGATATATGCAGCTCTTACAATACAGCTTAGTACCGGGGCTTGCCATTTTACCAGGTCCTCCCACAGGACAGCTGTCCAGCCTTTCTTTATGGTTCTCTGGTCTTCCCTTCCAAACTTCTTTTACCTGGGAAAGTTTGGTAAATTGATGGTTTTGGCACGTACCGCACGTTGGCTGAGCTGCCGCAGGTAACCGGGTGCATTCTCTTCACCCAAGGAGTCAGCTGAAGCTGCGGCGTTGCACCTCACAGCTGCGCCTGCCTGGAGCGCACCACTGGGCTGTGACCGCTGCAGGAGCGGTCACTCGTTAGCATGTTGTTGCTTGATTGAGTCGTAGTTTAGCCTAATAACAGAGGGGAGAGGGTGATCCTCTGGTGGGAGCGGCCTGCCCCTCCAGCTGTGCTTGGGTTAGTTGGATATCATGGCATGCTCTCCAAGATTGATACTGATCTTTCTTGAGGATGGATTTTCTGGGGTGGTTCTGTATCACCTGTGGTGAGTTGAATAAGCAGAGATCTTCACAGATCCCTGTTACACTTCACAGCGCAGTTCATATGCATATCCTTGTTACATCTTTAGCAAGAGAACTGGAGTTGTTCCTCTAGGTCTGCACTCTCAGAAAGTAACTTAGTGGCCTGCCCACAAAGCCACTGATGTGGCTGACCAGTTTTAACAAAAATTGGCAGAAATAGAGAACTAAAAAGATTATTAAGCTCCTAAATGGAATGAGAATCAGCGGATAAGACTGAGGAAAGCTACCCTGTTACTGTCCCCACTGAGGAAAAAGAGGGAGAACCTAGCCATGATCCACTGTATTTCTCAGCAGCCAAGTAGGTCTACACTAGTCAATGTATGTGATAACAGACACAGGCAGCTGGGGTCATACTGGTGGGGGACAAAAAGGACATGTGGTGCGGTGGGTGTTAAGGGTAAAGAGGAGGAAGCAAAGCTTCTGGAGAGGGAACACTGGAAACCTTACAATGGGTTAGATGTTTTCTGGGGGCCTATGATAAAGTCAGTTATCCCAGATATGTGGTGAAGGAAAGAGAGATGTGGTTTGGTTTTGATTGTGGGATTTTTTCTTCTTTTTTTTTACTTTTCCTGTTGCAATAATCCTATGCATCTAGCTTCATTTGTTGTTGTTTGCAAAGAAAAAAAAAAAGTTCAGTTTTGTTCCCAAGTTTTATCAGAAGTTTGTTTCAGGTGCTCTAATACTTGTAAAAAGTGTATTCTGACAACATAACTTTCTTCAACCTAGCAGCTTATTGACTGACAAGCTTTCTTACAGCATCTGTTTGACATCTCATCCTCATATTAGTTTTACAGGCACATTCACATTTTAGGAAATCACTGATTCTCAAGTCTGAGATGTCACAAGTGTCTCTTTCTGCAAGTACTTGCCCCAGAAATGTTAGCTAAAATGTTTTATCTAACACCAGCCCTCCCGTTGTGTTGCACTACTTAGTTGTCATCCAAAAGAAGCTGCATTTTTATGAACGTATCTTAATAAGCAGTGGCCCGAAAGGCACCGGTATCTCTTTGTGCCTCTCTGAGATCACATGGGACTAACAGGAGGTTGCCTAGCGTACTAGGTATCAGTAAATCAAGGAAAATTACATAAACACCTCAGTTCATAGTTAATAACATCGTACAGATGAGTTGTAGAAAGAAAGACAAACAGGCTGATATTTGCATCTGTTTCACTCTGTGTTCAAATGAGAGGTGAGAACAAAGCATCACCCAGGGGCCAGAGCATGGCCCAGCATTTGGTTCATACACTCTCAGCCACGGCAGATTTGTGGGACATGACAGTGGACAGTGGTAAAACATGCAGGTGATATGTGATGCAAGAAGTGAGTGTGAAGGAACACTTCACACCATGAAGAAACGGTTGTTTCCCACCTTCAGCCCATCCTATCTGTCCCTCTGTGCTTATTTCACCTAAGTTTGATTTAACATGCATAAAATAAGTAATTATGTGTAGCGAGTATACACGGCGTGTGTGCATTTTCCTTTTATATGTCATTTTTTCCAGATTATTGGAACAATCCCACTGATGCCTAATCCAGTCCCCTCCAGCCAGGCAGCAGGTGGAGCTCAGGGACTTCAGGTACAGCCAATAACTCCACAGTTACTGACCAACGCCCAGGGTCAGATCATCGCTACCGTCATCGGCAACCAGATACTGCCAGTGATCAATACCCAGGGAATAACACTATCGCCGCTCAAACCAGGCCAGCAGGTAAGGTGTCTGCAGCCTGAATGATGTTTTGAGGAATCAAAACAGATGCACAGAAATCTTCTGCTCCTCACGGACTCTCTTGTGGCTTTTCTAAAGCCTCCCACATCTTTATCTTTTTTGATAACAACAGATGAATTCAATCATACATAGTATATTAGTGTGTATTATATGTGGAGTCATTATATAATGTATTCTTATATAATTTATTGATATATTCAGAGGTTAACCAGTTATTCATTTTTTTTATTATTTTAAAGGTCAATATAGGGCCAACTGAGAAATTCCCTGCAGTGAAAGCGCAGTAGGAATATGAGACAGAGGCGGCCTGTCTGGCCTATGAAGTTCCTTGGTTAGTGGTCAGCAAGTAGACAGGGCCTTGAAATGTTTTGGAACGTGTGGAGAAAAGAAAGAAAAATGTAAAACATACTAGTCTTCACTAGAAAAATGGATATGATTCTGCATATCTGCATAGACAGAAAGTATTTTAGGGAAATTATTACTCAGTGTAAGGCACGAGGTGGCTGACAGACTTCAGGATGGGTGCAGCAACTTCACCGAGCTCCAAAAAGATTTTTGTAGTTCTTTTTTGAGTACTCTAAAGTCAAATTCATTAATTTTGTCTGCATCTGTAGAGCCACCTTTTTTTCTCTGAAAGAGAGGAAATTGAGGATGGAAAAGACGTGAAATGTGATTACCAAAAAGGTACTTACAAAGGTGTCACTCACTTAAATGTTCGGCTTAGCATTCCTATTGCTGGGAGTGCTTGTTTGGTAGTCCTGCCTACACTTCCAGTCACAGGTGTCAGCCTTTTGTATGTTTCTGGAAATCCCTGGCCCCTCTGAATTCCAAACTGATGATTTTTTCCTTCTCCCCACCCCCTCCAGCCACCCCACCCCCCCCCACCCTTAAATTTAGTAGTAGAAAGCCATTGGATCTGTAAGATGAGTTTTTTGTTTGTTTTGAAGATGTTTCACATCCAAGTGGTTACATACTCTTTTTTCCTATCCTCTGTAGTATCTAGCACAGGCATTTGCCAAAGCACTTGTCATTTATCTAATTCTGTTTTTTTTAATGGGACCAGACTTCTACTACTGACAAGTGCTTTTGCAGTTGTTGCATGTACGTGGTTTCAAACAAACCGGGAGGGATGGGAGAGTAGGCTCTGTGTTCTCCAGCATGGGAAAGCCAGACAATGGAATAAGAGACTCAGCAGTTTACAGTAGATTTTCTGGGGTGGAGTGTGAGGTGAGATGTTTCTTTTTGAGTCCCCTGAATTAATTTCCTCTGAAGAAATTACATCTTTCCCTCCTTTATGGGAGAAACTCTTGAAAAGCATAACAATCCTGGCATTCCATCTGAAACTGAGAAATGTAGAAGTAAAGATGAGGATAGAGGTCCTGCATTATTCCCTGAGACCTCTTCACCTGCAGAGCGCCATGCCTTCTGATTCCTGTAGCAAAGCAACCTTTTCCAGGCAACATCTACCAGCAGTATCAGTGGGTAGAGAAGGGACAGAGGTGCGACCTTTCTCTGCACAGCTAGTGGCACTGGGCTTATGTAAAGGCATGCACTGTGGCTGAAGAGTGCAGAATGAGCAGGGTTTTTTACGGTGGAAAGTCACTGTTTAGCCATCTCGTGTTGTAGTGTACTGGTTCACCCAACCTTTGTGGTCATGTGCAATGATCAGCTGGCAGAGACTGTCGGTCAGCAGAGCTCTGGCTAGGTCCAAGAGCCAAAGATGTGCCCCATATTATGCTGGCCTGCCCAGCGGTGCTACGTAGGGAGAAAACATTATTTTGCCAAGATCAGCTTTGCAGAGTCCAGCCTGTGCCTGTCACACAGAGCCCTGAGGTCCCGGAAGGTGCAGGAAGGGCCACCAAACATCACGGCGCCTCCTCACCTACACCTGTTGGAGCCTGATCAAGACAGTGGTTTTGATTTGGGGGGGCACAAGTAGTGCAAATGCTATATGAAAAAGTAGTACACATAATTTTTATAGGAATCGCAGGAAATTATTTCTATGTATTTGTGCTCCCTCTACTGGCTCTTCTGCTTTTACTGAGGGAAGTCAGAGGAAATTTTGCCATTGATTTCAGCGGGAGCAAAAAAGACCTATGAGAGCCAGATTCCTCATAGGAATAACGCTGATGGACAGTCAAAAGCAATTGAGCTAGTACTATACAAACTGCCATATCATTTGAAAAGTAAATAAATTACCCAAAGGATAAGGAGATCCTAAATTTGTCTTATTGCCCAGGTAAAGACTTAGCCAAACTGTAGTGTCTGGCTAAAGATAACATATTCAGTCATGCATTTAAAACCTTTTTCTTGGAAGAACCAAGTGCTCAGACTTGGAGGGCTTAGCAGGAATTTCAAATATTTTTGAAAATGGTGTCACTCACTCAACATCTGGTGTCTTGTAACTTGATGAAAGAATCTTCAGAAGGGGGAATGAAGAGCACAAGACAAGTTTGGGAAAAGTTTTGAGACTGTCACGAAGAAGTAAATGAGGAAATAAATAATGTAGTAAAATGTTGCAGTTGCAGATGATCCTAGTTTAGCTTTCAACTTGTCACTTGGAAACTAAGTACTGCAGGAGAAGGAGAGGTGACTGCAAGCGATGATAGTAAGCTGCTGCCTGTTAGCTGAGTCACAGCAGTTGAACCTGTGTAGCCTGTTTCAGCTGCTAAGTAATGCATGCTAGTGCTTACTTTTTGCTTGAAGACTTAAATGCCTCAGATACTGTTTTTAGTCAGCTTTACTTAGGTAGACTACATGTGTTATTTATTCATACAGCTTTTTCAAACTTGACAGACTAAAGCCTCAATGTCTCATGGAAATGAGTTCATAGGTTACTTACATGTAGTTTAAAGCACTACTGTGTTGTAAATAAGTTGCTTTTTAATGTACACAAGCTACTCCATTTTAATCATATTCCTCTTTTTTTTAAGAACAAATAGATGTTTCTGATTCATGTTTCTTAAACTGCCCACAGTAGGGATTGTTCCTCTTTACATTTCACTGAGTAATTAAAGCTTCAGTGTTTTCACTGTTTTCCAAGATTTTGCTAAAATCTAAGTAGCAGCATCTATGTGCACACTGAGAATTCTCCTAGAAATCGTAGTGGCTTTCTAAAGCAGGCAGCTGTTTGCACTCCTGTGGTAGTCTGTGTTCTTTTTATCTCTGTTCATAAAGAAGTTTTTCTTTGCCTTTAATAAATGTTACTGCGCATCTCCCAACCATTTCAATTTCAACACTAATCTCTTTGAGATTTTATGACCAGAACAGAATGCCATGATCATAGAGAGGATGCATCACTGTTTTACATAATATTATATTTTCTGTCTTTATCTCAATACAGCCTAACATCCTGGTTTTTCTATCTTTGCTCATTGAGCAGCTTTTTCAATAAGCAGATGTATCCACTGTGATATGCCTTTGATTCTCTGATTAAGTCACTAAAATGATTCCTTTTAATGTGAACCACTTTGCACATATCAACGCTGAATTTCATCTGTCATAGAGGTCCCCTGGCATGTTGTAAACAGGATCTGTAAGTTGTTCATGGTATTCTGAAATAACTCCATGAATTCATGTGTTCTTCCTGCTGATTCAGCTTCACCACTGTCCACCATCTTTTCCTGCTGCTTCCTAAAACCATTCAGAAATTTGGTATAAACTCTTTGATCCCTGCTTGTAGTCTCCTTTCTTGAAAAAGGATGATTTATCCCGTAATTTTATCTTTCTTGCCTTTTTAAGCTGTTTATGTCTCATAATAGAAGAGTACCTTGTAACCTTAACTTTGCACTTCCTCCATGCCTCTCAGGAGGGATTTCATCAAAATCCAGGTTCTGTGGCTAAATGCGCATTTTTTTTCAAGAACGGATGAGCTTGTTGCAGCAACTTGTTAGCATTGTCATTTGCTATCAGATTTGAAAACCTTGTTTTAAAGTGATCTTTCACATCTTTAATAACACATGCTGACACCAACACAACTGACAGAAGAACTTGAACCACAAATTGGAGTCTTACAAAATTTAGGAAAGGATTCACCTTGCTCAGCTTAGTCATAGAGCAATTAGGTATGTGGTGGAAGGTAGTTAACTAGATTTCCTGTAGAGACAAAGAGACATAAACAAGGAGACATATGCATGTCCAACAGGCAACTCAAGCTGTTGAAATAATTTTTAAATAGGCTGAATCTCTAATAAGTATCTCAAGGTATCTGTTGTCTCTGTTGATGTGGGAGGGGGCTAGGATAGCTATTTTAGGATAGACAATTAATTCTTAGGTGTGTGAAATTTGGTAAGAAGAATCCAGCTGCCAGTGATCTCTGGGGCTCAAAACACATTCTTGCTTATGAATTCCTTAAACAGCTTTCCTAATAATTGGTGTTTTCATAACGATTTGCTTACCCGTACCGAAGCAACTTCTACACTTTCTATTGTTCTCTGGTGTACCTCATCAAGTGGGTTCTCTGCTTGCTGTTGTCTGGCTCTTTTCTTCTACATCTTAGGTTCATTAAATCAGGCCTGTAGTCCCACTTGTCCCCAGTCGTGTTTTATCTACACTGCCTGCCAGAACTTTTCATATTTCATCGTGTCTTATAGCACTACCAGCTTTGAGCTTCTGCCAACTCTAACACAATAAAACAAGCTCCTAGGCAGAATTTTCTTACGTAGTCAGTTCCCCATCTTCATTGTCATTGGCTATCATGCTCCAGATTAACTGTTGAAAAGACAGAGATAGCTCTCAGATGGGTCTGTGGTCATGCTTGTACATCTGCTTTCCAAATTTCATGCCAGACATTTTCTTTCTGCAGTCTCAACCTACTGTATACACCCTATCATCTCATTATCACTGCTCCATGCAATCCCTTGTTATTCTCTCCCATTAAAATCTAACCAGCTCTCAATCATTTTCTCTCTGCAGTGCTCTTATTGCTTTGATGCTGTCTTGTTTTATGAGAAAAGCACCCTTCTTTCACTGTTTGAATATAGCCACTAAGCTGTGTTGTCTCAATGCAACTTTATTTTTCTTTTGCTTTTTGTATGACTTTCAGTGATGAGGGTGACAATTTTTCCCACTTCTTTCTCTTTTCCTTTACGCATCAGCATTGCATAATTCCATTTGATCCCTGGATAAATTTACTAGCTTTTGGAAAGTCAAGATTACCAGACTATTTATTAGTACAAGGGACTATATCAGATTTTCCATGCCACAGCATGAACACTTGACTTGTACCTTATGTCTCTTCCTGAGCAGTTTTCTTTGTGGTATCTGCACTCGTAGGAGTAGGGCATCTCAAAGCAGTGTAAGGGCACCACGCCACTGGGAGTAGGAAGATACCACTACGTTATTTGTGTCATTCTAAGGAGCTGAGACACAGAGAGTAAAGCGCCCATCACTGTAGGAATGTTGCTGTTACCTTTGAATTATGCGTTTGCCTACACATTTAAGTCTGTTACTTTAATATTGACATTATATCGTTCCTGATGGGGGTCACAAAAATGACTGATACACCCAATTTGCATATAAAAATGTATCTTCTACAGAAGCCCAGCTGTGTCCTCTACCTCTTTCAGCGAGCTGAGAGACCTTCAGTTACAGTGTATGCTTTGAACATAGCTCTTAAACCACAGAAAGGCTTTGAGAGAACTTCAGCAGATGCTGTCAAAGTCCTGCCCCCAGTTATATCCACAGCACACCAGCACTTCTTTGCTGTCATCTTCGTTTTTGAGCTCTGTGCACAGCCTGTGTGAACTCCAAAAGCTTTATTAATCTAGTTTCCAAACATACCTATACTGTCAGTCTAAGCAGTGTTTATGCTATATATACTATACTATATACTGAGAGAAAAGATACTTACTAAGTATCAAATAGCTTTCATATTCAGATTCATGTATTCCCTTAGTTGATTAATCTAAATTAGAGTGATGGGGTACAATATTTGGGAAACATTTTGGCAGAGTTACCTGTGAAAGTGATTTGGCATGAAGCATGTGGATATGCATAACTTAATCTCTCCATTTGCTAGAAGGTTTAAGAAAACATTTTTGAAGCTCACGTCTGGTCATGCAGTATGAGTAGGTTTGTGTGCAAGACAGAATTCCTCTGCCATGGTGCTCTCAAATCATACAGTGACCATAGCACACTGCCCCTCTTCCTCAAAAAATAATGTATGGCACATTTTGGGAAACACACACAGAGCAGAGAATTCCGTTTACAGGAGAAATGGAAGCATGAAACACTTAAACTACTACTTCTGCAAGGCATTATCGTGGCATTTCAAAGTGTTTTGAAATGTCTTTTTGTATCAACCTATTTATTTTCCAGCACCTTCCATGGACTTTAGTCTTTACTAGAGCTAATGTCCATATTTTCCAGGAAGAACTAGCTGGCATCAGATAAAATTGAAAATCTTTATTTGTGTCATAAAGGCGATTGTTTAAAATGTATTTCTTACTTTTTGTACCACTCCTCTTAGTGTCGTTTCTTCTGCCCTTTTTGTTACGCTTGTCTTTTTCACCTCTGTCTTCCCTAATTTGTTGTGTTACCTCGTCTCTCAGATTTCCTTTTCACTGAATCATAGAAAAATAGGACTGGAAGGGACCTGAAGAGGTCATGCAGTCCATCCCCTCCCCCTAGGCAGGATCAACTGTCCCTATATCATTCTTGACAGATGTTTGTCTAACCTGGTCTTAAAAACCTTCAGTGATGGAGGTTCCCTGACATCCCTAGGCAACCTAGGCCACTCTCCTTAGCATTAGAAAGGTCTTCCTGATGCCTGACCCTAGCCTGCCTTACTGCAATTTAAACCCATTACTTTCTTCTCCCTTCCATTAGGTCCATATTTAGCCCTTGCTGTTTGTCCAAACTCTCTGTAAAACCAGTAGCAGTTCTTTTACGATACAGGGCGATGTCTTCTGAAAACTTTGTTCTTTATTTCCACTTAGTTTCTTTCTCTTTCCTTACCTTATGCAAAATACCTCCTTACTCTATCACCATCATGTAACTTTCTGGATGCAGGAAACATCCCTGATCTCATAAGACTTTAATACAGGACGGCTGTTGACCATTCCAGGCGTAGGAATATCCTACATGCATAATTTAAGAACAAAATTTAGTCTTACAAAACTAATTCATTCTTTGCCTCTGCAATTATCAAGCAATACTACTGTTGCTGTTGGCAGCAGCATGTAAAACTGATGTAAAAGAAATAAGAATCAAGCCCTTTGCATTTCTCAGTTTATTCTTATAAAATATTATGCTACACTTTATGCTTCTCATATTCATCTTATTCCTCTAGCTGTAGTGTGCATATGTGTATTCCTGCCAGATACTGATCAGTGTTGCATACAGTCATCATTCTCGACGTGTCTACTATATCCACCTACACAGAATGGCACTTACAGCAACTGCTTCTGTAATTTCTGTGCCTCCTTCTGTCTTTGGATGGAAAATGCACAACAGTCATAAATATAATTCATATCACATGTACGTGTCCAAAATTGGGAAAAGTCAGCTATTGCAAGTTCAAATTGATTCTGTCATCTAGAATCTAATTCATAATCTAATCGTCGCCTCTCCTTAAGGCTATTTCTGGAGTGGAAATTATAGTGGATGGAAAGAGAGAGAGTATTTTAATGCAATTTCACAACATAGATAACTATCATTGTTCTTTAAGCAGGACATTTACAGCTTAACCGTCATGTCTGTAAAACAGGGGGTGTGCTGGAAATTATGTAGGGAGTTAAAAGACGGAATCCTCCCTCAGTCCCCGGTCAGGCCTTAAGGTGACTCTTCAGCCTCTCCAACCACATTGCTCCCTTTTTCCTCACAAGCAGTGAGTTAGAAACCAACAGTAAACATCCCTTGCATATTTTATTGCACCTAAGGTCACTGTGCATCCAGACTTCACTAGCCATATCCCTTTTTTCCCAGCTAAATTTTGAGAATTTCTTACATTTGTTCAAAGATCGCCAGACATCTGAGAAGAAAACTGCCAAGCTTCTGGGTATCCCAGTTATTTCAAAAACACATTTGTGAATGCATTGTGCAATACATGTGCAGAGAATCAAACATTTCCTAGTCTTAACCAGCATACCGTGCATGGGCTAGGTAGTGGCTGTTTGCATGCTTTGCCTGCACAACTGGAGAATGCAGAATGCCCTCTCATTCTGCTGGTTCCTGGAAGCTTCACATCTATTGTGGATGTGCTCGGCAGTTGAACTGTTCACGGAATATATGCGTAGCATGGGTGGAAAATATTGGGTTTGCTATCTGTGTCGTACATGATCGTGTATTTCTCCCTAAGAAATACTGATGGAAAATAGCACAGAATTATAAAAAATTAAGACTGGAAGGTCAAGGTGCAAGAAATTATCCAGGCCACTCTGTTGTTCGCAGGCAAAGTAGCTGTTCTGCTATTTGTCTAACTTGCACCTAAGCACTCATAGGAACTCCACAGGTTCCCCCAGCAATTTATGCCAATGCCTCACTGCCACATTAGACAGGTTTTCCCAGCATCTAATTTGAATATTCCAGTTATTGTGCTTCATTCTCTCCACTATAAAATGTGAGAGAGACTCATTCTCTCCTCCTTTCATTAGCTCTGCCCATATTTGCGGGAGGCATCATATCCCACTTAGTCTTCCCTTTTTTGGATTAAACATGATTAATCATTCCAGGTGTCTTCATAAGCATCAGGTAACTCCCAGGCCTTCAGCCACTCTAACTCTTCTCCAGTTTCTGAAGTGTGGCATCCACCTGTGGACATGGTGTTCCCCCAGCAGAGGTCTTCCCAGTGCATAGTAGAAGATAAGATTCTTCACATGCACTGCAGACATCACTCCTCTTCACACAGCTTGGTATGGGAGTTGCCTTTTCTTCAGTTTTGCAACACCCCAGGATGGCTGGTGGCATGCTCAGACTGACAGGATCATTTTGAATCCTAATCCTGTATTCCAGCCTATCAAAAGTCCCTCCCAGTGTGTCATTACCATGTAAATTTACCAAGTATATTCTCTTCTCCATCATGCAGGTCATTAAGAAAATATTGAGTAGTGCAGAACAAGGCCAGGCTTCTGTGAAGCACCCTACGTGCACGCGTCCTTTCCCACAGATAGATATCTGGCCTCTTGGGTTTGTTTTCCAGCTACTTTTGCATTCATTCTGCAGCAATTTCATCTAAACTATGTTTCCCTAGGTTATAAAGAATGCCACACGAGGGAGTGTCGAGAGACTTGTAAAGTCAAACCACCTACTGCTTTTTCCCTGTCCGCAAGGCCAATTACCCTGTCTTAGAGGGAGATCAGATTGGTTTGACACAGTTTGTTCCTAACAATCCATGTTGTCTGTTGCTATGTTGCTACCTTGTTTTCTTGCGGGTGCTTACAAATTGTTTGATTATTTTCTTCAATACTTTTCCACGGGTTGAAGTTTAGTTGACTGGACTATAATTTTGCAGATCTTTTTTTTTTTTTTTTTTAAAGATAGCTACTGCATTTGCTCCTCCGCCCTTGCAGATAAGTGCTAACATCTTTAAGACTGTTCCAGATAGCACAAAAGCATCTAACTCATCTAAATACAGTCCTTTTCTTTCCTCGCCTAGGCTGAAATCCTTAGTTTTGCCAGAGATTCCATCAGACAACAGACCCAGAGCCCAAATGCCTGCCTGTTTCTGAAAGCTGCTGTCTGGAGTGATGTAGGCATAATGGATGGGCAGTCCTCCTAGTGGTCTGCCTTCCCTAGAAGATATTTTAAATGTACACATTCTGGGGTGGGAGCTCTCTGTAGATAAAATCCAGCCCTGGAGTGAAATTTTTTTAAAGATGCCCAGTGCTTGCACGAGTCTGAAGTCTGGAAGCCTTTCAATCAGCTTCTCAGCTATTGTCGCTTTGATAAAGTGCCAGTTTTCTTTTTTTAAAGTGTGCTTGATCCAAAAAAACTCCTTGAGATAATAAAATGCTTTCTTTTATTGATCCCCAGAGAAGTCAGAATAGGCTAAAACTGGTCAGATAAACAATTTTCATTATTATTAAATGGCAACTCAAAGTTTCTTGCTTCATTTTGTGTTATATCATTCCATGTGGGAGGTAGAAAAAGGAGTTGTAATTTTTTCCATTCTTAAACAGACCCGTAACAGGAATAATGTCATCAAAATTGTTCATACGTATTCCACAGAAAAGTGTCATCTTGAATGTGATCAGATACCTTTATCTACTGTGCCATACAATTTGTTGTCTACTTAGCATCAGTCATTTCTATGTGTTCTGGGAGCATATTATATATAATTTGAGTATTACTAATGAATTCAGCTCCTGTTCTGAAGTCATTTATTCAGTTAAATATCAAAAGATAAAAACTCACACTCCTTAGAATTCAAGAAATAGATTTAAATTACTGTCTTCAAGCAAGGCCAAATAGGCCTTTATCTTTCCCCCTTTCTGAGAATGCAGATAACAGCTATCACTTAAAAGTGAAGCCTTTTAGTACATTTTTGCAATCTTTTTTGATCAATATCAAGAATCAAAATAAAATAAAGGTATAATAAGTAGCAATCACCTGAGTGTATCAGGACTGTATTACTGGGCTCTGAACGGGCAGGACTGGCCTACTAGAGACCAATTCAAAACTGTAAGGTCCATTGTGTACCTTCATTCTGCAGAGAGACTGCCCTTTCCATTTGCTGGGGATTTTAAGTAAAAATCAGTACCAGACAATGTTCCTAATTTTCAGTCCCACATGGAAGCTTGTTATAGGCAGAAGGGTTTAATGGTTCTTTCCTTTCCCCTAGTGAACAACCAAACACTACACTGTTGTAAAATTCGTAAAAAAAAAAAAAAATAATTTGTAAAGGCAAATTCATGTTTCACAGTCTATCATTTGCATCTGCTGTACTCACTAGACATTTTAGTATGTCACAGTTGACATAGTCTAGATGCAAATGGAGCTCGGAGGTTTCACTGTGTATTTTAGGCAAGGACAATTTATTGATTGAGAAATAAGATTTCAACATTTTGGTTTGTTTCCTAGATAATGTCATAAACCAAATTACTCCTTTCTGCAGGAAAGAGGTTTTCCCCTAGTTTATCTTCTGTTCCCCATTCCAGCTCTTCTTGGCCCTGGTCCTGTAGTTGAGAGGATCCCTCTGAAACAATGCTGATTTATTTGAGAATCCATGTAGGGAATAAAAGTCTGGCTTCATGAGTCAGAAAACAGGTAAGGACGTGTATTTATTAAATCAGAATGCTGCTGTGGATGTCATAGGTCTCCTGTCACCCATTTCAAACAAGTATTTAGCTTCTAATTAGTCTAAGTACCTGGTTAAACTGAGAAAAAAATGGAAAGTCAGAATTCAAAAGAGCTCAGATTGCCTCTGCTGTGACACTGTCACCTGAACTAAGTCCATGGTATTTAATGCTCTTACGGGGTTTGTTCCCCAGAAGTAGATGGATGAGATGGTGCATTGAACGTTTCCTATTACTGCTTCATTTTCTAAATACCTATTTTTACATTTTAACATATAGCTCCATCAGCCCTCCCAGACGCAAGTGGGACAAGCAGCCTCACAATCCAATCTCCTGCATTTGGCTCACAGTCAAGCATCTATGTCTCAAAGCCCAGTGCGTCAGGCTTCCTCTTCTTCCTCCTCATCCTCCTCCTCTTCAGCTTTGAGTGTTGGCCAGTTAGTCAGCAGTAAGTATTGCTCCCTGGCTCTCCTTAATTCTCCCCTCTGTTTGTCCTCACTGCTGAGTTTCCTGATCTGCTTTCCCTCCTTTTTTTTTTTTTTTTTTTTTTTTGTTCATACAGTAGATTGTATATTGCTAAGTAGAGTGACTCTTACCAGTGAGAACTGCTAAGTGCTGTCGTGGATGGGGCTTAAGGTAAACGTGCCTTGAGAAATTGTAATCAATGCTAAAAATGGCCATACAAATGGTAGCAGCCCTCAACTGACTTATGAGGGTAATTCTTAGAACTGAAATATAGTTCACGTTATTTGGAAATGAGGAGGTTTTGAATCAGTTAATATAATGAATTCTATTGCTCTGAACTTGGTGGGCAGACTGATTCTCCTGCTTTGGGTTAGGCTGTTTGTTGCTGTTTGTCTGCTTAGTTAGTGTAGCAAACCACTTTACATACCCTGGCCCTACACAAATCCGGAGCGAGAGTCCTTTCTTGCCAGGAAGAGCTTGCACAGTTTAAACAGGAAGTGTAACGTGGGAAAGGAGAGAGAAGCACACTGCAGTGAAATACTGAGTTTCAGTGTCAGGATGAGAAGAGCTGACCTCCTGAACAGCCCTTCCTTCCAGATCACCTAGTTCAGAGTCCTTGCTATTACTTCATCAGCATTAACTTTGGTCTTTAAATAGCAAAAACAACAGGTTGCAAGTATACATAAGAAGCATTAACAGTTTTTGCACATCTGCAAAAATCTGAGTGTATTGGATGACCTTGTTCAAAGATACTCCATGTCCATATTTCAAGTAAACAAATACTATAGCTCACACTGTATTGGTAATGTAAAATATATGACTGTTACAAGCTTATGAAGGGCTTGGGGAAACTGTCATGCAAGGGAAGATGTGAAAAAATCTTGGTTAGATTATTTCAGAGATTGTTTACATGGGGAAATTACTAGCAGAGCTATAGTGGTAAAATTATGCCGGTATAACTCCCAGTGTGAATACTTTTATTCTGGAATAAAAATATCTGCATTGGTAGCTGTAAATACATAAACTACATAGATACAGATATAATTATAGTGATATAAATATACTGCTATTGCTCTGTCAGTAAATTTTCTCATGTAGACAAGCTTGTAGGAAGAAGACAAATAAGAGGTTTTACGTTAAAAATACATAAAGTTACCCCTGTCTATGTGAGAAAATAGACTAAAATACCTAGTGCAGAATAAGTTGCTTTTCAATGGCTAATCCAGAATACCCTCCCTGGTGGACACTGCTATTAAAAAAATATTCTAGAAGAACTATTGAGGGGTACTCTACCCCACAATAGTTGTTCCAATCAATTTTCCTGTGTGGATAAGCGCACTACACAATAGAAGCAACAGAGAAGAAGCCCATCTATGTTTACAGGATAAATCCATCAGAAGTTAGGAGATGCTAGAAAAATAGTTGCTTGTTCTACTGTATGCAGTTTCTCTTAGAACATGTATTTTATGGTAACGATATACGTTGTGATTAAAATCACGCTATCGTGATTTTTTTCTTATCCTTCTTTCAGTGCATTCCCAGTGGAATTGTTCTAGGGGTGCATCAGAATGACTAATGCAACAGGCGGGCTGTGGTCCCAGAGTTTGTTCCCTACCTGATTCACTACACTGTTCCCCAGTTTGTGTTACATTTGAGGTAGGGAGCTATAGAAGGGCAAAGGATGGTCTTGCTTCAGGTGGTAGAGGGCTGAGGAGCTGAAGCTTTGTCTGCTGTGTAAGTCCAGTGCAATGGCAGGCAAGTCACTTAAAACAGATTCTTCACAAGTGCTCCCTCAATATCCAGCTTGAAACTCTGGACTTTAATTTACAGAAGAGCCTGGTACTCACAGAGTTTTAAGTGCACTTACACTATGGAACTGTATAAAGAACCATTTAAAGACACAGTCTAAAAAATCATCTCCTTTTTGACCTAGACTGGGTACCCAGAGATGCTTTTTCCTTTAATATCTGTCCACTTCTCTGTGAATGAGAAAGGGAAGACCCTCATCTTGTAGAAATACAAGAAAATAAATTAAGATTTTTGAAAAACAGAGGAGCTCAAGAGGAAATATCTTCGGTGAATACATGTCTGGGGACCAACACAGAACAAGTGAAAAGGCAATACACCAACCAGTTCCCCCGTAACACAGCACAGTTCATCCTGTGCACTGGAAGAGGCAGGGGTCTGGGGAAAAAGAACCGATAATCTGGGGCTGAAAGACTATGCTACACTGCCTTGTGGGCTACTGTAACTCCAGCATTCTGTAGCTTCAGAGTGCTGATTCATGCAACGATAAGGATGTTCTTTTAGCTTCGTTTTTTGCTTGGATAAATTTCAGGGTTGTTACAGAAGCAGAATGGTAATGTGAGTGAGTGATATGGTGAGATCATGCTTATATTCATAGCTGGAAATGAGACCTTCGGTCAGTTGACTGGGCGGAAAGGCTGATAGGTTCTGTTATCATCCTGGTGGTCCTGCCCTAAAAAGGAGTAAGACACATGCTGTGCTCGTGGATTTGGCTGAGAGCCGGGGAGTATGAGGCACAGGGGTATCAGTTTGGGGAAGGAGGGAGACACTAATGAACACAGACTTTTTACGTGTTCCTCTCAGGCTTAACTCCATTCACTTGTCCTGTTCCAGTCCCATTACTTCCTCACGCTGTTCTCCACACAATCTGTGCTCCCCTTGCCTCTGTGCTTTTGTTCCTCTTGCCTCCTCCCTGCAGTCCTTTCCCTTCAGTCCATGATTCCTCAGCTTCTCTTCCCGTTTCAGTTCCCCTCCAGCTCCATCAGTCTCTGTCATCCCCAGACCATATCTGTGTCCCCTTTACCAGCCTTTTCATTAGGTGGCTTTTGTCCTCCTCTGCCTTGTTTCATCACCAGTACCACCTCCTTTTCCCTGTTTTCTTTCCTCTGCCACATTGATTACTACTCTCTGCACAGTCATGCCCTCTCTCCTCCCTCCACTCCAAACTCAAATCCCTGCTCCTTAGTAGGCTTCAGGGTTTTTTTCATCATTCCTTTTGCTTCAGACTCAAGCTTAAGTTTTGCCCCCTCTGTATGCAAACCATGCAAACACCACTCTGAAAGGCACCAGAGGAGTGTGGGAGATGATCGCCAAGAAGAGAAGCGAGTCAGTCTCTCTGTCTTTACTGCTGCCCTGGCCCAAAGCAGGCCACAACGACAACCATGGGTCTGGGGAGGGGGGGGGGGGGGCACGGAGGGGGGAGAGCGATGTTGTTCTTTACCATCTAATTCAGCTTTAGGCTCAAGCATCTTCAGTACAAAGAAAATCCTGAACTCCATGCAGAGGTCTAGCAAATCTCTGCTGAGTAGATATGAGCTTTGGAGGCCTACCTGCTTGGGTTTGTTGGAGACAGCTTTTTACTTGGGATGGCAAGAAGCCCATTACTGACATAACAGCTATTTCCCTGATGCCTGTCAAAGCCATGCTTCAAGCTGTAGGGAAACTGAAACTTTATAAAGAATAGAGGTTATTACAATTCTCTTTAACCTGGGGAGAACATGTTTTATTAGCCCAATTCTCAGAAGTAATTGACCTGAAATAAGAGGCAAATGCCAGGCAAGCTCAGCCATGGTCAATACCCTACCTGAGATAATGAATGGCACAGATTAGATAGTTGGGGTGCTTCTCCCTTGCTCAAAAAAAACAAACAAAAAAAAAAGTTCAATTAAATCAAGTAGGGAACTCAGAGTAAAGAAAATACTTTTCATACAGTCAGACTGAGGAAGCTGTGGCACTTGGGAATTGACCCACTGGAACCCAGATCTTAAGAGTATTCTAAAGGAAGAGGCTATTGATAGGGATCTCCTGTAAAATAGATGATGACAATTACACATAAATAAGAAGTTCTGTAATTGTTTTAGAGTTATGTTTCCAGCTTCATCTAGCTATCATCATCAGTTATTCAGGACCAGCAGACTGAGTAGTGCAAGGGACAGATCAACTCATTTCTGCCATTTACATAGCATTATCACACATACAGAAGCAAAACAGTCATCTGGATGATCCTTAATGGCTCTCCAGGATCTTCTGGAGAGCATGTATCCAGGCACAGATGGGAGCTAATACTGGATGCACAGGCCTGCTTGCTTGATCTGGCACGTCAGTGACAATGTTCCAGAGCATGAGAGAGCTACCTGCTGGTTTTTAGTAGTGTGGAAAGAGCCTACAATAAAGAAAATATGGTCAGTTCAGTAGGAATAGATCAAACTGCCTGTGTAATGAAACATGAAAAGGCAGACAGGATGTTCAGTGTTCCACGTTCCTTGGTTTTATTCCTTTTACTTTTCATTCTAATCATACATATTTTTACATTTTTTCTTTAACGTGTTTCCTAAGTAAAAAAAAGTTGCATTACCCCCCCCTTTTTTTTCAATTCCCTTTATTTTCTTTATTTCCTATCCTTTTCCCCACCAAGATTATTATGTTCTATATAGCTTCTCATTTTTCTCTCACCTTTGGCCCTTCACCCCTCACCAGCAACAAGTGCTAGTTATTTAAAGACAAAAAATTACAGTTGTTTCCAAAGAAAGGACACTAAAGAGAAGCTCTGAAGGCAAGGACTGCAAGATTCATCTCTACTCTTCCTGTCCCTTCTATATGATTTCGTCATATTTTCTCATCCTATCTCTGTTCTCTTTTGTCTCCTTTTTCTTCACATTCAATTCTACATGTTATTCCTTTTTTTTTCCATTTAATTTTCTTCTTCTCAGATGCACCCCTCTGCTCTTTTCTTTAACTTTTCCACCAAATGATCTCTTTGTGGAAATCACTTGTTTCCCCTCATGCTCTGAGACTTGTGTCTCTATGAAGTTCCTTCCTTCCTTCCAAATTCATTTTACTGTCATCTGTTACTATAAAATTAAAATGCCTCCCACAAACAAATTATTCTTCTTTCTTTCCCCTGAGCTCCAGTCCATTTTCCATTAACAATGTTTTGTCCTGCCTTTCTTATCCAATTTTCTTTCCATTGGACTTCCTCTGCCAGCTATTTCTTCTCCTGTCTGACTGGGGAAATCATCCCCAGTAATCCTTCCCATGGTAGAACTCTGTGCAACAGAAATTTACTTTCTCCTTCAGGCTGCACTGATTTCTCTGTAGCCTTTCTTTCCCCTAACTATTAAAATCACAGCATATTTGCACTCACCAACAAACTCATGCAGGATTTTCAGAAGAATTCAAAAGTGGGAGTAGTGTTCCCTTCAGTAGGAAAAAAAGGGATTCAGTACAGGAGAGTCTGTGGATTTTTCTTCCACTGTGCTTGTCCACCTTCACAATCCATCAGGACATGTCAGGGAATTTTAGCTGACTTCCTTTTCTGGGGGAATACATACACGTATCGCCTAAAATGGTCCCAGACAACTCTCTCACCTTTCTCCAGCACCCAATGATTTCATAGATGCAACAGCCGTTGTTTTATCAAGGCATAATGTGCACTGGGAGACTTTAAATGCTGTTACTGTATGTCCCCACTTCTCAATGAGATCGGTATTCTTTATTTTCCCATTGGCACTGTTCTGCCTTCCCTAGGATATCCACTTAATTTAAGCGCCAGTTTATTTACAGTCTTCAATAAGCTACTCTTCCTAAAATGTGAAGTGCAGTATACACTTCAACATTCTGAGAGCTCAGAACTTATTAAAACAAAGTCCGTGATCTATTTGTATATGTTTATATATGTGTATGTGTTAGTCCACACAGTCTAAGATTATGTATTGATGGTATTTTAATGGCAATAGAGTAAAACACACTGGTGCTGTTACATGATAATATCAATAGAGTGGTCTTCTTAGTACGATTTGAGATTTATGAAGCTGACAGAAATCAAGGGACTAGTTCTGTGGATTTCAAAGGGCTTTGAATCACACCTGAAGTAGAAGTGGTTCTGATTTAATACAAACACTATTTTCCCTAGAGTTCAGGGATAAAAGGCTTCGGTGTTCTAGCCCACCTCTGTTAGTACTTCCCTCCTCCTAAAGACACTATGTAAGAATGAAGCCTCTATCTCAACAGATACTCCACCATATTATATTACAATCTACTCCCATACTCTTAAAGTGCATCACAGTTTTTTTTCTCAAGGAGAGCTCAGCCTAATTGTTTCCTCATCCAAGCTCCCTGAGCAGGAAAGGACTTTCCATGATATTGACTGTTGCAACAGTGCCATACCAGAAGGATCAAGCAGACCTTGGCGGAATTTCTCTATGACCATGTGCGAGTAAATAACCCTTTAGCTTGCTTTCTTCCCTCTTTATTCAACATGAGTTGGGGTGGTTTACAGGTGCCAGTTGCCATAGCATTTGCTACTTTGAAAATTCTCTGGGAACACCTGAATTGTCCTTTGTCACATCCCTAATAGCCTTAGTCAGAGTCCTTAAAGTGAAAGAAGGAAAGAGGTGAGAAAGGTCACCCTCTTAGTGCACTTTGCTCAAGGGAATCTTTGCGGCTGTTATAATTTATGAAATTTTGTACACTTATCCGTTGCTGTTCAGAGACCCAAAGGACAAATAAGCACCCAGCTCCATTCTGTATCTCTGAAAATCAGAACTGGTATGCTGGATAGACTGGGGGGGGGGGGGGGGGGGGGGGCGTAAGTAGGAAAATTTCACACCTCTAAGGCAACTGCTTTACAAACTTGAGTGGCCCTTGTCGTAGCCCCGACTACTTACAAGCAAATGGTATGCACTCTAGCTTTATACTGAATGAGTGCATGCCTGTGGCACAGGTGAGCTCAAGCACAGCACCAACAGGAGGGACGGTTCTGAGTGTGCAGCATTGTTGAAACTAGGTTCAGCCCACGTGCATGTTTACCTGTATGCATATTTCATGTGGTCCCTGGTTGCATGCACGAGTATTTTTAAAATAAGATTGCTGTATGTGCTCAAGCTACAAATAGATACAGGCTAAATTTATATAGCAGAAAAACTTTCTATCTGTCTATTATTGGACTAAAAGATGTTTTTGTTAGGACATTTCCATCATAAGGGAATTTTACATCAGGTTTATAAACCCCTGAAAATAAAAGCTTTGTTACTGTAATGCTGCCAAGCCCTTAGCTATAGCAGTACTAGCAGGAGCCACTCTCATAAAGGGTTCAGAATAGTAATGTAGTCTAGTACCGTCCTTGGACAACTGCTTGCATTTACAGAAATTGATGGGTTATTGTGCTGCAAACTTTTCACCTAAGAAGTCTGAGGAATGAGGTGAAGAACAATAGAGATGTCTCACTGGGAGAATGGCTTCACTACACGCAGGATTGCACAACACTTTGAAATCTTCCACCATCCCAGTCCCATGCTGTCTCCGACTTGGCAAGCACTTTCATTTAGCCAGGGATCAGTAGCTTGGGGGGAAAAAAGTTCCATTCTCCAGCTGTTGTGTCATTTCCCTTGATAAGTCCTAAATTGACCGAGTTATCCAGCACCAAAGGAGCTTTCCTGTGGTAGACATGCTTTATTATGTGCCCTTTCAGGGACAAAGGCTTCTGTGTCAGTAAACTGCTATGGAGAGGAAGGACAGATTTATTCTCACAGCATCATAAGCATTATCTTCTGAGGGGCTCGTGTAAAAATAAAAAACTGTGCAGCATTACCATCCAAAACCTAATGGCTGATGTTGCTGCTCCTTGATTATCAGCCTGATGGGAGGCAGAATGAAAAGCCTGGAAGACTGCTTCTCAGAAGGGCATCTTTTAAAAGATGATTTTTAAATTAAGGAGTTTTTTAAGGCAGCATTTTGCTTAGGCTTGTTCATTTGCTGGGTTATTTTGGACATTTGGCTGGCAGTTGGAGTTGGATATTGTGGAAAAGGGAAGGAAGGTTTGTAAAGCTCCTTATTTAGCATTAATTTTAGATAAAGCAGAGTCTTGATATCAAATTTAAAAAACCCAAGCAGTTTGTGCATATCTTTAGCCCTCCTCACAGACTGCAAACAAATATATTAACACCAGCCTTCCTTCTGTGTGTGATAAGAAGGGGAAATGGGGAACATGACTTGTCAACCTGGGGAAGGTTTTGCAAGGCACAAACTGCAGCGAGCCCAGGCACCCCCTCACCCTGAGATGAGTTGGCCATTTTCAGGAGTTCAGCAACAAAGTATATCTTTGAAAATCTTTCACCAGCACCCGGAAATGCAGCCACCTAGTTAGCGTTTTGGCAATCTGACATGCTTCATAACACATCTGACAAGGCAAGCCTGTTTCTGTTTGGGGAAGAGAAGGGGATCGGTGTTAAAAAAAAAAAACAAACAAAAAAAAAAAAACAAACCATGAACGTCTTGACGACCAAAACGGGTATAAACCTAGCCCACTCATATGTGACGCAAAGAACTGACATGATTAAAAAATATTTCAACAGATCCTCAAACAGCCACTGGAGAGGTGGATGGGGTGAATCTGGAAGAAATCCGAGAATTTGCCAAAGCTTTTAAAATCCGGCGCCTGTCCCTTGGCCTGACACAGACTCAAGTTGGCCAAGCCCTAAGCGCCACCGAAGGCCCAGCCTATAGCCAGTCTGCCATCTGCAGGTAACAAGTTACATCATAAACTCTCCTCTTTGTTGTTAATAATTACTCAGCTGATTGCGAGTGGCATGCTTGTGTTTGAATCTCATGTCTTTAGCATGTATTACTTAATTCGGGACTTAAATTAGCCAATAATGTTGGTATCTGGCAGATCAAATGCTCTTATTGTGTACTGCTAAAGTAATTTTAGTCTTTTTTTTTTCCTCCTTCTTTTTTAAACAAGTGAGAAACAATATTCCTGGCATTGAGACTTAATTCAGTAGACGAGCTGGAGACCCTGCTGATGCTGGATAAGCACCAGCTGACCCTCTTCATACTGTGCCATTTTCTACAGATAGGGTTACTGAACAAATATTTCATGGCTGCATCCCTGCTAAGTTAAAACCTGTATTACTGTGGTTAGCACTTCACATATAGGATGTTAATGATGATTTACCTAGGCAACACAGAAGGGAAAAAATTATCCTTCCTGCTACCTTGCAAACCAGCAGCTATTCATCTTTTGTCACCCAAATGTTTACTAAAAAACAGACAACCCATATATGCAAAGCAGAAGCAGAAATCTGTCCTAATCATAAGAAATGATAATACAGTCTTGACAGAGTTAAAGTAGTTAGAAGCAAACACCGTATATGCATGTGTGTTACAGTAATCCCATGTTTATGCATGAGGTAACAAACACACTTAGGTAACAGCTTTTTCCTCTTGGGCAATGCCTTATAGTCTTTCTCCATCAGTGAAAGCCAAGAAACCAACTCTAAGCTCATTTAAGTGGATTTTGTTCTTGGTGATCCATGAAATGCTCTGTCTTTTTATCTGCTCTTTATACTTTTAATGTATTCCCCATAGAACGGAAGTGTACTTTTCCTGCAGTTTAAGACTAAGGTTATAAATAACATCAGTATGGGGTAGTGAGCTTGCAGCTCACATTTTGCTCAATGATTTTCCATAAAACCCATTGATTGTTGTTAAATACAAAAAGCTCCATAGGATCCTCTCACTTCTATGGTCTCCCCTACTGTTTTTTCTTATAAGATACCTCCCTGTAGAAAATAACCTTTATTCAGTCTATACAAGGATACTACTGCTGGGAAATTTGTTTCAAGGCTTGTATATCGCTATACCAAACAACATGTACTGCAATATCAACACTAACAAGCAATGCCAATAATATGAATGCTATTGCTCCTTGTTGCTAAGCATTAATTTTTTAAATGTTTTTTTTTTTTTTTTCCCTGTGGTCAGTTGGTAAAGAATGCCTAAAATGGGTGGAGTTTTTAGCAACTGCTAATTTGTGGTAGCATTAAATTGCTGTTTAACATACTATACTTTGAAGTGATAGATTGCAGTTTCTTTTGCTTTTGTCTAGTTTGCTATCTTCTCATTTCTTCCATCTACCTCACACCTGAGAAAGCCACTGGGGATGGTTTCATTTTTCCTAAGAGAAAGGGTTTCCCACTAACCAATTATAATGAAAACCCCAATAAAGATGAAGCTGGAGCACAGACATGGCTAACAAAAGGCCAGAACACGGAGACCTTTTACAGAGCGCTCCTTAGAGGGGAAAATTGCTCAAAATCTGAGGACTGGGTGCAGAAGCTGGTCCCAAATACTTGCAAGGTTATAGGGTTTTTTATTTCCTTTGGCTGCCCCGGATCAAGATCATTTTGGGGTATAATAACTCGCTATGGCTGTGCATTTCTTGTTAAGCACCAAGACAAGCTGCTTCAGTGGCAGTATGCTGTTCCTCAGAAATAGTAGTTCTGACTTTTCTTTTAATGGTAACAAAGGAGTTTCAGTACAAACTCCAGGGTAATGGAAGGGGCAGTAAAGTAAGCAAGTTGAATGACCACCTCAGAGAGAGAAGTAGAGTCTCCTGGTGGCCTGTGCAGGTCATATCAGCAATATACCCCCTTGCTGAGATGTTCTGCGTGCAAATAATAGCATTTTCTTAACTGGAGACAGTGCATTCTAAAACGTACACTTCAGCTTGAAATAGCACTGGACACCAAGCAAGGACACCTCACAGCCAACACCACACTAGGATCCCAGGCACCAGTTACAAATTCTTTGGAGTGTTGTTATCTGAAACTACTCCTTGTCTTCTTCTTTGTTTGTGAGAAATGCTTTGTTTCTTGCTGGAATATTTCCTGCAGCTGCCACATGCTGAATAGAGACACTAAAAAACTGCCAACTCCAGTCGGCGAGTTACTTTGCACAAAGGCATTGGTTCGGTCGGTCTCATCTCCAGAGCATGTTGTGATGAGCGGCGGCAGCAGCGGTGCTTCGGCACCGGCTGGGCTGCGAGTGTAGCAGCACCATGTGATAATTGTGTCCTTTCCACAACGTTAAATACCGCAGCGCGCGGGGTGGGCATAACCAAAGCAGGGAAATATGAATGGGTGGCATCAGAGGACTTGGGTTAACACTTTTTTTAATGCGTAGCAAGAGAGGATGAACTCGGCAAATGAAAGAAAGAAGCACTTATAAGACTTGAAATGTGAACTCAGCTCTTCTGCTTGTTTTCGAAAGGATTAAAGCTTTGTGTGGCTGCTTTTCCAGATGTTTTATAATACTTGTAAAATCTGGTTTGGCAAAAGACTTGTGATGGCAAAATGATATATAGAAGACCTCATTTACAGGAAATGATATCATTCTGGTACAGTTTGCAGAAATCCCACAATAAACCCAGCTTGGTGCCACAGCATATTAGTAGACTATTATGCTGGATTTCATCTGGAAAACATGAGTCTGTCTTTACACATTGTGGGGGCAGTCAAGATAATTGCAAAGTGTCCAGCTGTTTCAGCTGAACACCACCGTAGCTATGGGAATCTTTTTTTCCAACTCAGAAAAGGGATATAGCGTTAACTTGCAAACAGTGAAAATTGCTGAAAAATGAAAGGAAAGGAAACCTGATATTCAGAGGCTAGTAACTGCTGTTGGTTTGTATTATTAAAGCTGTGGTGCTTGGACAACATGGGATGGGAGAGGAGACAAAAGGATTAATCACAAAGATGAGATGATAAAGAGCAATTGCCTTTGATGTCATTTCCTGTAATTAGACTTAGCTTTAAGGGTTTTGCAGATTGTCAGAAATAAGAAAGCGTGACTCATAACCTGTATTATTTAGTGTACTTAGAATTTTGTTGTAGTGCTCGTTTTCTGTTAGCTTAAATATCTAGCGCTATATATATTTATAGATATACCTATCTGATAGTTTTCGTAATCCATTGTAAATGACCTCTGCCAGTCAATTAGGCAGGCAGGCAGGAAGTCCCACCCTGGCAGAGCATCAGTGTAAGACTCTTCTTTCTCAATTTTCCCTCAGACACACCATCCTGAGAAGCCACTTTTTCCTACCACAGGAAGCCCAAGAGAACACTATAGCTAGCAGTCTGACAGCCAAACTGAACCCTGGCCTTTTGTATCCTGCCAGGTTTGAAAAGCTGGACATCACCCCTAAAAGTGCCCAGAAGATAAAGCCGGTGCTTGAGCGGTGGATGGCTGAGGCTGAGGCCCGCCATCGAGCAGGTATGCAGAACCTTACCGAGTTTATTGGAAGCGAACCATCCAAAAAGCGCAAGAGGCGTACCTCATTCACGCCACAAGCCCTTGAAATCTTGAATGCCCACTTTGAGAAGAACACGCACCCCTCTGGGCAAGAAATGACAGAGATTGCAGAGAAACTGAACTATGACCGGGAAGTAGTTAGAGTTTGGTTCTGCAATAAGAGGCAAGCACTGAAGAACACAATTAAACGTTTGAAACAGCATGAGCCTGCGACGGCAGTTCCTATGGAGCCTTTAACAGACTCTCTGGAAGAAAACTCCTAAAAACAAAACAAAAAACCATACACAAAAAAAAACCAAAAACGTACCAACAGAAACGTAACCATTCGAACTCTGCGAAGATACCTGTTCATCACCCTTGTAAGTAAAAGACTGAGAAAACTACAAGAAGGACAGAACAGTTTATAAATGTCCGTGGGTTTTCCTATTTAAAAACAAAACAAAACAAAAAAAAAACAAAAAACAAAACAAAAAAAAAAAACAAAACAAAAAAAATACACAACACTTAGTGTGTGTGTGTGTCGTAGAATTAGTTCCCAAAAAAAAGAAAAAGCCAGTTTTTTTAAATGGACTTAAAGTAAACCAAATAACTGCTTACTTTTTTTCTGTATATTATGAAAATATGAACACATTTTAAGGAAAAACAAAACAAAAACAAAAAAAGAAAAAAAAAAAAGAAAAAAACTTTTATCTGTTGAAAAGAGAATACAAGCCTGCCACCTGGAGGAGTGATTGTAGCCTTTCAGGTATCAAGTGCTGATTCACTATGAAAACTATTAACCAAAGTCAGAAATATGGCATTGCAAACTAGATTGTTAGTCTACTCTTTTATGAGTGTAAAATTGTGTTACGAATTTTTACATTTGTATTTTGCAAACAGGAAAGCAACAGGATTAATTTCTGTCATCCTTGTTCGCACCCCCTGCAGGTGTGTACAAACAGGTGTTAAAGCCATTCCATAGTGGTCACCTCCTTTTCTTTTCTTTTAGTCAACAGTTTTGCAATCTCCAAGTGTTTGGGTGCCAAAAGTAATTTATTTTTATTGTGATTTGCGGGGTTTGGTATTTCTCTTCTAAGGGTGTATGTCTTGGTTTGCATTTCTTTTTTTTTTCTTCTTCTTTTTTTCTGATTCTTTTTGCTGCCTCCCCCCTTCCAGCTCATTCCCCACCCTTTCCCACATAACCCAGTACTGTCTGAAGATTTTTAAAAAGTGAAATCTGAGCATTTTTGTATTGATACAATGAAATGCAATAGAGGACAAAGAAGGATTAGGATTATGTCTGATGAACTGACAGCCCACGCTGAACATTGTGCTTACTGTCAAATGGGTAGCTTGGGATTTCTCCGTCCTTTGGCCATGAACCTGGAGAGGTTACCAAAACTCATTTTGTAGTATAAATATAAACTGCACACTGGGTTCAGTACCGCATCTATATTATGGTTCTGTTTGAAGCAATTTCTCTCCGAAGTCTGCTAGCCAAAGAAATTTCTTGAGATTCTGATGAAAACAAATGGATAGGCTGAGGAGTGATGAGGATGTTTTGACCGTTACGTCACTATGGACTGTTTCAGCGGTAGTGCTTTGTTCCTTCTGCCTTTTTTGTTTGTCATCCCTGTATTGATGCTTGCCCTGGTGACCTCTTCAGCAGGAGGATGTGTTTCTGCAGGTGTTTGCTGTGACAGCTGCCTAAGCTAAGCAATCAGGATGTAGGGAAACCTGTTGAATATCCTTTGGGAATAGTAAGGTGGGTGACCTGTAATGTGTTTCAGGTGAATTGATTTTCCTTTAAAGATAACTCATCTCTGTGTCTTCCTTTTCGATTGTACAAAATCAAATACAAAAAGTAAATAAATACTGTGGTCATTGGACCTACGAGTATACCAAGGCTCAGAGGGAGAGAAAGGTGTTGAAGGTTCTAAGTGGGGTACAGGCTGACCCACGAAGGTCACCTGCAATTCTCTTCTTCTGAGCTCGGCTCCAGCCTTTGGGGTTCAGCCCACTGTTAGGGTAGAAGCTGCATCTTGATCAGGACTTTCCAAAAGATAACACTGGGAATTTCAGTCAGCTCACTGTAGAGGTGGTAAGAGTAAAATTCTGCTGGCATAACTCCTAATTGCATTCACTGACCTCAGGATGGTTGTACTGGATTTTTGTGGGTCTGTGCAGGATGTTGGAGATGGTTTCCGAAGTGCTGGAGTCTTCAAATAACACCTCTGGTAAAGAGTTTTCAAGAACTCAAGGCTATATACAAAACTTAGTGAGAGAAAGGGACTTCCATTGATTTCACTAGGCTTTGAATCTGGCCCTCAATATTTTATTAACAGGATTTGCTTGTAGAGTGGGGTATTTGCTGCATGGTTGGTGGAGTTTTAAGGCTTCAGAGACCATCATCTGTGCCAGAAACTGCCTATAAGTGTGAGTGCTCTCAAAGGTCAGGGTGGGAGAGCACTGAGGATCTAGTACTCCAGGCTGGGCTCACATCCAGCAAATGCATTTTAGGCTTTAAGCTTCAGCAGGGTATATTTAAGGATATTTTCAGTATTGCTTTTATGAGGAGGAGAGTGAGAATTTTTATTGACTCTTTTCCGACTGTTGATACATAAATATCTGCTGGAGGAAACAACAGTAACCACAGGCAAATTCTGAGGGACAAAAAAGATGCTTTACACAAGCTGAGCATGTGAAGTAAAGAGAGTCTCACAGCAACATCTGCCACTCTGGGTTTTCTTTTTCCCTCTCCATCCATAGATACCTACATCCACAGATACATCTATGTTATCTATACCAAACAGCCCTAAGCTTGTGGCCACTATTCAATTTACATAACAATTAGGAGACCACCCAGAAGCCAACAGGGAAGCAGGGAAGAACAGATCACGTTTGGAAGCAGATGCTCCTGAAGAACTAGTCATGTCTCCAGTAAGCTGCTAATTGTCCAGGTCATTAATGCCATATACATGATTACCTGTCCAGCCACCCTTGAGACCAACAGTACACCACCACCCCCTCCAGCCCTGTCATCAACAGCCTGGGAACAAAACCATCAGCCATTCTTTGCCTAGAAACTAAATTTCCAGGTCTCCCAGGGACTGCTCTAAATTTTGTAAAGAAAAATCCCCCAAGAAGGAAAAGTTAACTAAACAGTGTATGAAAGATACTAAATGTTTAAAAATGTGCTGGCAGCAGTTATATAAGCTTTTTTTCTGTTCCAAAGTACATATCAGAAGGATATAACTAGGACAGTAGAAATGTAAAATAAATATAAATCGCCAGCTTGGAAGAAAAAACGATGTTCATCCCATAGTCTTAAAACCATTCATGTGCAGTGATTTTTTTTACAGTTTTCTAATTTTGTATTATGTTTTGTAAATTATTTATAAAGTGTTGTAATGCTTCTTATATTAATTTTTTTATAAACAAATTTTTGCTATGAGGCATAAATGGTGCCTGAACAGATTCTTAGGAAGATAAATTATGTGTCAGTCATACATCTTTGGGGGGCCATAAATATTTTCCTTTATTTTGTTACTGGCAACATTTCTGATTTCCATTTGTAAACAATTTTCATGTATTGATTACATTTGAATACCTTTTAATTTAGCATGTGACTAAAAGATAGATTGCTACCAGCAAATGAAACAAAAGTCTCTTCAGTCATATGTGAAGGTTTAATGGTTTTCCAATTTATTGATCATTGACTTTCTTTAAATATATATATATAAAATATTATTATTTGAATAATGAACCAAAGGTTCACTTACTGTTTTGATTTTGTCTTTTTATGTTTTTCACTAAAAAGCTATTTTGGACAGTTGAAGAAATCAAATGCATTCAAATGGTTCCAGTTTCTTTACGTTAATACTGAAAAAAAAAGAAAAAAAAAAAAAAAGAAAAAAAAAGAAAAAAGAGAGAACAAGAAAGCAAAAAGGAGCTAGGAAGGAACAAGTAGAGGCGTATCAAAGAACTCAAGCTATAACCAAAAAGAAATATGTAAAATGCCTTTGCTCGTCTTCTCAATGCTGGACCAAAGCTCAATGTATGTAGGTATATGCACATTGTATAGATATGGCTAAATGTTGCTGACAATCTCGCAATACTAAACTGTTACTGTTTAAAAAAAAAAAAAAAAGAAATACAAAAATAAAACTGTTCATCAGTGTTTTACCTCAGCACTCTACTTGTACCCAGTTATTGACCAACATTCAAATAAGAAGATAAGAGAGGAAATTGATTTCCATGTCAATGTTTGACTGTAAAATCTGTTTGGAAAACATTTTGTAATGAGCTTTTTGTCATGTGGTTTGCTTGTTTCCAACTTGAGATTATGTGGGGCACATTTGTTTATTTATTGTTAAAAAGTGATATTATTATTATTAATTATTATTATTACTATTATTCTTCTTATTATTTTTGTCCTATGTGCTATAATCTACAGAATGGTCACCAGGGTCACTTATGAAGCACTGCAAAGAGATCTGTTTTTCCATGCATGGAGCATGCAGCGGGAAAGATGGCAGTACAAAACGGACTGTATTGTCTTGTTAAAAAATAAGAATAATTACAAAAGGAGTTGATGTGGTGGACTTGTGACCAAGAAACCAAACTGGATATTTAAAAGCTCCTTACTACTCTGACTTTGAAACCAAAGCTGATTTATCTGCACAGGTTGCTTAACATGAAAAAAAAAAAAAAAAAAAAGAAAAAAAACTAAACAAAAAAAACCTGACAAAAACTGTACTTAATCTAGAGCAATATCTGTATGGTCAGTAAAGCTGCACTTTGTGTATTTCTTAACAGCTTCAGATCTGTCACTTTTAATTTGTACCATAAAAAATAAAGAATTGTTTGACATGAAAAATAAGCTCCTTTCATGTGTTTGTCTTAAATCTCATGCATTATTCACATGACCAGAGCTCATGTAATTTCACATCAGTTCAATACAAAAACAGTTAAATGCTTGAAAGAAAGGAAGGAAGAAAACCCATCCGCACTGTGGAGCATCTTTTTATCTGCAAAATTAAACGTTGTTTCTGTACCCAGAGTGGGCATGTACATTGGTGATGTCTTATTTTCTCTACAGATACGCAGAGTAGAGGATCTGCCTCAGGAATACCGTGGGATCACTCAGGTGAGTGTGTATTATCCCCCAGGCTGAGTGGAGCTAAGCCCAGGTGGACGTGCAGGCCAGAAACAGTGACTCTCCCGGTGCCTCCGCAGCTCCCTGAACAAAGCGCTGGTAAGTGATTGGGAGGGGAGTGCGGCAGCAAGATCGGGTCAGCCTTCCCAATTGCTTCTCTTGCATTTTTGAAGAGCCCATGAGGTTTGTTCATCATTTCTTTCTGTGATCATGATAGCAGGTAGTAGAAATGCCTGTTTTTCAGGACACTTGCATGGAGTCATATTGAGTTCTGTCTAAAGACATGATTCTGAAAAACCAATACATTTTGAGAAATTAATTTGGTGCATTATAAAGTTGTTTTGGAAAAAAAAAACTCTGACAGTATTAGAACATTGTGTTTGGCACTTGGGAACAAAACTTTTGCAAAACCTTTTTCCTTTGATTTTGTAAAGTATTATTTTACATTTCCAATACCATATGTTAAATAATGACAAACTAAACCAAAGTATTTATTTGCACAAAAAGTACAGGGAATACCTGGGACATTTCTTTATCCTGAATTTTTCTAGATTGGAATTTCCCTTTTCCATGCATTTTTTACTGCATTTTTGGGGATACATAAGAGGAAAAAGGTAACTTCCTTGTAGACATGATGATCATCGTGAACAGGGCAAAGATGCTAGAGGTATAGCCTTTTGTTAGATCAGCTAGTATATGTGGGAAAAGTAGGTAAGTGCCCAAATCCTCCTTCAGTCTGAAACAAAAGCATCTGAATCCAAAGGTATACAGAAGCTGAGAACAAAGAGAAAGAAGACACTGGGGTGCCATAATGATTTGAAGTTGTATCTTAGTACTACCTACACCACTGTTTCTTTATATCTTGGCCCAAACCACCATGTGCCTGCTTCATTTCAAAAGTCATGGCTGCAGGTTTCCACACACCGCCTACACACAGGGAGTACCGACACCATTAATGCCCAATTGGGATGCCTTGGGACTGAGTAGTCTTTACATCTACCCACCTGTATGGTTACCATGGTATGGGTAAGGACAGCCTAGCATACTACAGACCTCTGGGGGTATCAAAATTGCACCTCTAGGCATTGTGTCTCCACACCATGGTCTAACAGCCATGCTTCAAACCCACATAATTCATCTGCTTATAAGATATGAGGATGTGGAGAATGACCCGTTGTCATTTCATATCAGCTACTAAAATCTGAACATAAATACTTTTCATTCACCACTGATAAAGCAACAAGCAAACATTGGTTAGAGGCTTTTTCCTCTACCCTATTTAAAAATGCAAATCTTTCTCTTCGGATCATACTATAGGTATTGTAGCTGCCTCATAGGCACATGACCCTACCTAGCCATTATTTAAATAACCTGGATCCATTTTGTCTCAAGAAACGGTGACTTTGCAAACTGAATCAATTATGTCCCCATTAATCACTGAAAGCTCAAAACAGATCCTACCTTCAAGCCACTGACAGCTGACTATAAGACTCTGCAGCCCTTACTGACTGGTTAAAAATCAGATTTCTAGAGCTTGGCTATACAGTACTTCAGGGCTCCTTAAGTACAACATTAAGGGCAAAGATCCTTAGAAGCACAATTCTTACCATGGCAAAAAAAAAAGAACATATTTGCAATGTTCTTGATAAATTGTAAGTTCCCTGCCCTTCCCTTAAGGCAGGTGTGACAGGAGGAAAGCTGGCACTAAGATGAGAGAACTACGCAGAAGTTGTAGAAGACACGTTTTTGTATGGCCTCTCCCTTTGTCCAGCTGCTTTACGACTGGTCAGTCTAAGTCTCTGGGAGAAAAACTCAAGAGTATTAGCAGAGCTTTGGCAAGCAAAGATTGTCTTCTACTGACTTACACTTCAATTAAACAAGCACTCGGGAAGCAAAACAGACTTATCAAGAGGGAAGGTTCTCTTGGGTTGGGTTCTTTTTAATCTGAGAATCGAGATTTAATATGAATCACTCCCATATGAGATCATGACATTCTTGAAAATAATTGAGAATTAAAGAGTTGAAAAGGTTTTTTTTCCTTCTCTCACCCTCTGCTCTACAGACTTGGAGGTTTGGGGTTTTCCTCATTCACAATCCCTTACTGTTGCATTTTGCCACATCATGGACAACAGTGATCAGGACTGAGTGGAGAGTCACCAGGCAGCTCACCAGCAGTAACTGTGGTTTTTAAACCAGACCCAAAATTCCCTGATTTCTTCTAAAATACCAGCAGCAGCCTTGCCTAATCCACCAAAGCAGCTACAGGAAGGGCATCTAGCTGCTCATTTAGTAATGAATCTTTCATTTTATTGTGTTCATAAGGACACCGAGCTGCATGACCACCAGCCTCATGTCAAAACACTTCTCGGCCCAAGAGCTATATGTGTGATAATGTGTACACTTGTGTAGATAGGTCTAGGTTCAGGCCACAAACACAGAAGTCCAAGTGGCAGCAAAAAAAGGCTTTGGCAGTACTAAAATTGTGCTAGGGACGACACGAGTGGGCCAGTCCTAAAAGAACATGAGATTCTATTGTTGTGGAGCAGCAGCTTAAAATTGTGGCAGGGCCCCCACCAGCACAGCATCAACAAGCTTGTCAGGTCTGGGCTCACTTCCTTCTTTTCATATGCTATGTACTGCTGGTGTTCAGCTAATAAGCTCCTGGCCTTCACCTAACAAAAATCCATGTCCCATCCACTCTATCCATCAGTACCATTTACAGGAGGATCTCCCACCTCATATGTTCTCTATCAGTGATGGTCCCAGAATAGTCCCTCAAATGGTCCCAGGATGCTGAAGGTCTTAGAAGACAGTGAGTAAGATGGTGACACTGCGTATAGATTAATTGTTTGGCAATTTGCAATCCATTCTGGGGCAGACAGGTTGCCCCAGCAGCCGTGGACTCCCTGGTTGCAGCGTGTAACCTCTGCACACCCACACTTTGTTTTTAAATTCACTGAAGAGCTTGCACTGACATTCAGTCATCCCTGCCAGGTTTTAATGCTACTAATTTTAAACATGCCATGTTCTCATGAGCTGTTGATATCTTTTCTCTAAAACGTATAAACTTGTTTGTTAACTATCAACTGAAATGAAGAGAAGGCAAAGGTACGAAGATAATTTCTTTTTGCAAAGAATGCATTCTGGTGGTTTTTACCATCTTGTCTCTGTCCTTTTGACGTTCTCAGTTCAGTTATGTGTTCTTAAACAGAGGACCATGAAACTATCCCCAGAATTACATCTTAACTCATCCAGATTAAGCTACCTGAAGAGAAGCAGTTGGTTCTTGAATAGCAACAGGTATTTTCAGTTACTAGTTGTGGAAACTAAAGGGATTGATCTTGCAAGTCCGCAATGTAGATAACTTTATTTGCCCAACTAGTGGCGTTGATGTTTTGATGCTACCTTCATAGATTTATTTAGTGACATGTATAAGTCTTCACAGGATTGGACCTACCCTAGGTATTTGTGAACTGATAGTTTTATTTATCACTTTTTTTCTAACTTGTAGAGGAATGAAGCTGGGTTAATTATCTTTGATAACATACAGCTGTGGGCTGGCTTCAGTGGCGGTGGGTTGGCTGATGTGGATAAGGTGCAGCTGTGGCTGGTTCTGTTAAGGGGTTGGGCAGCTAAGGCAGAGGGAGCAGCCGAGGCAGAGGGAGGAGAAAGAAGCAAAGGGAGATGGGAGAGCAGCACCCTGGTTGAGAAGAAACAAGGAGAGAAAGCAGCAGAGGTGAGAAGCAAGAGGACTGGCTTGAAGAGTATGAAGAAGTAGCACAAACACCTTTGAGACCTTGTGGGATATTGGTGGCAGTGCCAGGGCAAACCATGCTAACTACTTGTTGAAGTTAACTTGGTATGTGATGGTGGAAGACCTTGTTGCAGCTGGCTAGTTTTGAGAGTGCTGTGACACTAACTCGCCCATCAGTAAATCTTGATTTGTCTTTTTGAAATACAAACAACTCGAAGGGGACTTTATCTCAAGAAGAAAGGTATGTGCATGTCCCTTCTAAAGTCAATGCAGCTATTGTTTCTGACTTGGCAGACAGCTGGCAGAGAAACACTGGCTGCTGAAGATAATCTTGGGGGGGAACATTGGGGAAATGGGATAAATGCAAGAGCATAAGCCATTAAATATTTTTTAAATACTCTATTTTTCCACTGCATTTGAGATTCTTCCTTCTGAAGTTGCCCTGACAAATCCACATACTGACAACTAATAAGGAGAAGTTAAATCAGCGCCACTTTGTGCCTCCAGTATACTTAATCCCAAGCATGTGCACTAGCAATGTGAGTCTAAGATTTATCAGCTAGTCTGGGGATCAGAACTCACCAGGTGGCCTATACATCCAGAGTGAGGAACACAAAGAACAGAAACCAAAAATCCACACTGGCATATGCACTTTACAGGTCATGATACCTTCAAAGTAATTACTCAACAGGTAATATGTAAAACCACACCCGAGAAAGGAAAAGACAAAACTCAGTCATTTGGGGTTTTTTTTTTAAAAAAAAAAAAAGTGAAAGGCACAACTGATAGAGTATGTCTCTTCCTAAGATGTGTTAGAACAGCCGTACATGGTAATAAAAGCCTATCAATCACTTGGTATCAGCTGAGCATACACTCACTGTACATCAAGATTTGAGGAGTCTGTATTATTTATAACGTACTTTCTTCTGCTGTGGTTTAAAGGTGCGATATCAAAAGCAGGTCCTGTGGCACCAGACATCAGCTGAAGATGAGAATATGACAACTTACATTTATGTCTGGAAATGGCTTGAATTTCACGCTAAAATTGAAACCTGACTGTTCTAAAATAATTAAAGTTTTTCAAAAGATAAATGTTGATTCTAAGATTGTTTTACTGGAGTGATAGAAGTAATTTTCCTAAAACTAATTTCATTCCTCTTTGATATGTAATCATTCATGGGTTTAGAGGGCAGGAAGGTAATGTCCATTTTCAAAGAATCACATGTCATAGTTATTTATTTTTCAATTATGTACAGCTTGATTTTTTTCTATTTTAATTATATGTAGTTCTGTAACACGTACAAGAGAATGTGCTTATATGCAAAGCCAGTATCTCCAACCTAGTCCAATCACGTCTCAGGTAAGCAATCAGTTCTGCGGGTATTTACATTTTTATGTAGCCATGTTAGCTTGGTATCATAAACAAACAACCCATTGCATGCTTGCTTTCTTTATCTACTTAGATTTCATACAATTTTAACCTCCACGCTTTAAAACGTTGGTCAGTTTCAAACTAACCTGACAGAAGGAAAGAAACCTCACAGGTAACTACAGTTTTAATGAAAATAGCCCAGGGAAGAAAGAGGCGGATTAGAGTCACAGGTGAGAAAAAGGCTGCTGCAAACTCAACCCTTAACACCAACACAGGCCAAGAAGAAAGAAAGTCCTTCTAAATCCCAGCTGTAGGAAAAAATATCACACTGAGCTCACAAGCCACCAGGAAGAGGTGCTTCCTACGAAACCGGATTTCATTAGTCTTGGTGCTCACGGTTCTTATTCCTCATGTGATTTACAAGCCCAGCCACTGACACCTCAGAACAGGCATACCAGCAAGGACCAGTGGGCTGTCCGATCTCACATCCTTCCTTTTGGAAAGCCCACTGCTAATTTCTTCAGAGAAGTCAATCTTGCATTTAAATTGCAATAAATGGGCACCACTCTTTTTCCAGCACAACAGATAGGCAGGCCTTGACTTCCTTTAAAACTGTTCCTTACTGCGTAGCGGTACTGTCTTTAAAAGAAACCAGTCTGTCGCTTCCATTTCCAACACAGCAGTTATGTTGTAATTTAGGATGGAAAAAGTCTCTAGGTGAAAAAAGCATTCCACTCCTATTGCACTAGGAAGGTGATTAAAAGGAAGGAGGAGCGGAAAATAGCCTCCCAGTAGAAACTGTTTATGAGGTATTGTATTAGAAAGTCTATTTTTTTGGCTCAGGGTTTAAAACAGAAAAATAGGCTACTTGTGAACACTGGAGAGAAATAAACACAACTTTTCATGCATTAATTTAACAAAATCTGCAGTGGGATTGAGACCATTCTTGTTCACTACTGTCAGTAAAATTTTGCACACTGGCAGCAGCCTATTTAAACTGGGGGAAGATGTTAAACTGGGTACAAGATTATGGCTTTAACTTAAGTAGCTTTGTTGCTTAGCTGCTTGGGTGTCGGTTCCAGAACTGGATATGATTGGGGAACTTCAGTGCTTTCCTCTTCTTCTAATGCTCATCTGCTTTCAAAGAAGCTCTGAAGCTCACTGCCTTCAGCACCTGTGCAGTAAAATGGGTTAGAGGAGGCCAGCTAAGTCTAGATGCAGTTCAGTTTATCGGAATAATGGTTGGTCATGCTTGGCAGTGGGACTTAGTCCTCTCTTTTGAACCCACCCATTCAAAGAGGACAACGTGTGTCCCGCTATGGAGCACTGTGCAAGCCAAACGTACTGCAAGGCTAAATGAAGCCCACACCAACCCTACGGGCAGCTCTCCGCACTGGGGGTCTTCACGAGCTGTCAGGTAATCAAACCTGTGGCTGGAAGAGGAGCCCCGGCAACACAGGCATCTGGAGCACATGGTACCTAGCTCTTGAAGCACAAGGATACTTCAATATGCCACTACGGGAGGTATGAATAAGGAAGCAAACCCATTCCTCAGCCACAGACACTGAGGAGCTGGAAAACACTCCAGAGCAGATCTTCCAATCTCCAAAATGGAAAATCTGATGAAATAGTGGGTTTAGCTAAGGAATACAGCTAATTAGAGTAAAATACGGCCCTGGAGAACTTTTCTTTCATGAGCTGATAAGGTAATTTTAATATTGTCCAGATAATCAGCATGGTGTTTTTTTCCCCTTTGCTTGGTCAGTCCTACTGCTTTTCCTTCAGTTTTTTCAGTGTTTCAGCCTTTGCTTTCCTTTGGCATTTACAGCACAACCTGGACAGAGCCAAAGACCGTGAATATTGCTGGCAGATGCAATTTACAGCCTTCCCTGATGCTCTGATATCCAGATCAACTAGGCAACAAGTTTCAGAAGATGATGATCCATGATTTTCTCTTGGTGTAGGCAAATGTGCTGTGCAAATATCTGCAAGAGTAGAGTTGGCTGCTATGCCCTTTTCTCATCCGTATCCCCAGCTGTCAAAGATGACTGCCTCTTCAGATCTTCCGGCAGACACTCTCTGTTCTCATTCACTAACTCATTGCAGCTGGGACAACCTCAACGCTTAGTATTCTAATCTTTAAAACTAACCCGCTTCTCTATGATTGAAACAGATTGAAGAGCAATCACACAAGCAGCTTCAATGGCAAACGTGCAAAAATAAAGGAATGAGGAAAAGGCTGAGCACAGAAATGTCATCCATGAGCACGGCTGGATCCAAAACCCCACCCCATCCAAACCCCACAAAAAACAATTAACTATTCACTGCCTCAGAGTTTCAGGATGTCCTTCAGGGAGATTCACACCATCTATGATTATGCTTTTAATTTTCTGCTCTCTTATATCCTCTCAGTTATATTTAACCTTCCCCCCCCCCCCACCTTTGGCAACATGAACAACATGCCATGTATGTTCTGAAGAAGGAAAATTATGTATTTTAGGACTGGCTTGCCAGAAATACCTATCTTTTTGTTAATGAACATCAGAGATTTTCCTCTAAATGAGGAATTCTGTGAGAAAAAAAGAACTGAAATGTGCTCCTGTTTTTCATATCAATTTTGAAGCAGTTTGCCCTTGTTCTTTATTAATTTTTTACCATTGTGACATGACCAAATCCCTTCTTTGCCTCTCAGTCTCATAAATTCTAGTTTAAGCTACCATTCTGGTGAAGACAAAAAATTAAAATTCATTATTTTTATTTTGTAAGGTAAGGTGGCCCTAGACATAAGCATGTCTGAGTAGAAAGCCAGCCACCGACCACCTAGTACACTCCCTGCTACCACGGGGAGAGGAGGTTTATTGCATATGTGAAGTTATCAGACTGGTAGAAAAATCAAAACCTATCTTTCTCGTTGATGCAGTATAACATGTACAACAAGAGAGGAAGGGGGGGGCGGAGGAGAGGATGGAAATCAAGCTCTATACCCTTGCACAGACCTTGTCCTTCCACTTAGCCACAGAGTGCGAGCTACTACCAATGTAGCAAGTTTTCCTGTTACAGGTACCGCTCTGCTTTGAGCCTGATTTGTCATCAGCAATTCACCTCACATAGGACACCAAATGGTGTCCCTCATGTGAAAACAACTTGTAAACTAATAAATAAGAGGAAGAGATATTTAATAATTGATAATGAAATGGAGTAAAACCAGTGACCTTGGCAGGAAACATTCTGCGTCTTATTAGCAATTGCGAGAGCCAGCCAGCCATCCTCCTTAAATCCATTTCCTGAATGTGTTGCATCTCTTGAATTTATACTGCTATGGCATCAAACCATGAACATCACATTTCTGATGTTCACTGTCTTGCAGTCTGAACCCAGCAGACTTTACTCCTCTTAGCAACAATGGCCTCTTTGTCTTTTTTTCCTATGTACGGATATATAGACTTTTCTAAGTCTTCCACAAAAGTCTAGCGGTAGAAATATTTGTGGGTTCAATAATTTTATTGATCTTGGTAGCCTCAGGTTGCATAGTGCCTGAGCACAACTGGAGTTTATGGACTACTGGCATGAGGTATATATTTTAGAGTTTTCCTTAGAAGCTAGAGGAAAAATGAGGGCTGTATTATTCCTTCTACAGGTTTTATGGTAGAAAAAAGTGCATTGTAGACAATGATTACTCAGTATGTTGTGCAAAAATCATTGCCAGGGACCAAAAAAAATCACCTCCTATACAGTGTTGTTGACAGTACAACAAACATTCTACACCAGGCTTTTTATAAGTAATATTAATCTTTTCTGCTGGAGTTGGCCACTGTTAACGCACTGTCATGGTAAGGCTGTATGTTTAAGGCATTCAGAAGTCCTCCCATTTTAAATAAACTGTTTTTCAAGTACATTCCAACCAAACCAATTGCAACTACATTTCCTTTCTACATCTTCCAGAGACTTAACAGGAGCATCCAGCCTTTTAGAAGAGATGCAAGATTAACCACAATTACCATGTATGTATATGTGTACATATATTCACACAAATGCAAATGAACGTGTTTATGTGAATATATGTATTTGTGTGGTTTTATTTTTCAATATACACACACAAACATGCCATAGATGCAGATATAGATGCAGAAAACTTCTCAGTTGTGGCTGTTGTAGCCACATTTGAATCCATTGCTGAATGAATGGTTGACCCACTTAGTCTTTCTCTAAAGAAATGCCTTGCTATGTTATTTTTGGCTTTAGATGCATTTTAAGGCACTTGCCCCTAAATTAGAACTGGAGAGGTTCCAGGCTTCAGAAAAAGGGTGGCATTCACTGGTCTCCAAAACAAGAGCAGCCTGTTCCCTGAAATGAACCTTACTAACAATTTTTCTTAATGTGTTTGTGTATTATAAGGGCTCAGAAGCAGCAGGGAAACAAGTCAAGTATTTTTGATGATTTCATTCCAAACACCACACAACTAATTATTTTGGAAGTTACTTTTTTTTCTTTTCATCTTTTCATTCCACACAAATATGGATTGATTTTTTTCTTCTGCCATTGCCTGCAGCAAAGTGAAATGCACACATGAAATAACCATATAAAAGTCTAACAACTTTTTTCAAAGCGTTTTCTTAGACATCCTCCTGGAAGAAAATTCACAGCAGTTTGTTTTTGGGGGTGTGAGTAATGTTGCAAGAGGAGGGGGGGGAATAAGATATTTATACACCTGCCTAGATCTGGAACAGTTTTAAAATGATAAAACTTCTTATGAGCACCTGCAAAGGAAAGGAGTGAGCAGGAGAGTATTTGAATTCTGTGAGATTAGACTATTAAGTGATGTCAATGGTAGTAAACAATAAATGAGGCTTGAATGAATACTGGGGAAAAAAAATTCTCTGCATGTGTGCTGAAGCTCATTAGTGAATTTTGATTAGTGACATTTCTGTGTTTGCTTTCTGAAGACATTTGCAGGGTTGAGCTGCAGTGCCATCTCAAAGAGCCACTTACACCAAGTTTCAAGTGGCAGATGCCGTATCTTCACTATCTCCTTTGAGGGACGTTACAAAAAGAACAAATAAGATATAATTAGCAGAAGCATCTCTCTGGGGTGTAAAAGAAGCCAGCTGCGTACTCAGACCCCAGATTCTGGAAGGGTCTGGTTTCCTCTCAGGTGTGGTGGAAGAGTCCAGTTCAATGGTCAACAGAAAGTTATGTCGTGAAATGGGTGAAATTCAAACGTGAATTATCCTGTCAAGATAGCCTGTTACTCCTGGAAATTACTTAAAGAAATCTGCACTGGTGTTGAACGATACAAGCTGTTGGTTATTTTCCCCTACCCAATACAATCTAAAGTAATGGAACTATTTACATGAAAGTACATAAATTACTTTATTTAGCTCTAGGAACACCGACATTTTCCATCCCACCAATCACCTGGAAGGTTGTACAGATGTACCCACCACCTCTGAAGCGTTAAAACTCTTTGTGTTTGCATTTTGGCAGGGCATTCCTGGAGAAGAACCTTAAGGACTCTGCTCCCCCCTTTGCTTCCCAGAAGGGCAGATTGCCCCGTCACCTTTCCCCGAGAGCTACTGTAAAGACAGTAGCTTCCCCGCCACCTCTCAGCACAGGTGAGCCCGGGGTACCCCGCTGCAGCACCCACACAGCCACCACCACCCAGAGCCCGGTGACCGCAGCCCCCTCAGGTCAATTCGAGGCATTTACAGTTCCCCCTCCCCAGCTTCCCAAGGGCAGAAGTCACTATAATCTGGGGCCAGCCCGCTCCCCGTGGTACCACAAACACAGCATTCAGATGAACACGAAGTGAGCTGGAACGGGTCTTCGGGGGCTGAGCATCTGACAAACTAAAGCATGCATCTGCTGATTGTCTCTGTCAGCTCTTAGCAGACAATGTTTTAACATTTACAGGTAACTGAACGCTGCCATTTCCAATACATTTACGGTAAGAATCTTTCTCATCATTAATTCTACAGACTTCTACAGATGTTAAAATGGTGTTGACATTTAAAGCATGCCAACTCTAATACCTACAACCAACACAGATGTCTCCATATTTGAAAATAAAGGTTCACACTGCTGACAATTATTCTGGTTTCTGGCAATTAGCATTAGCCTTGGTATGTTACATGTACGTATGTATTAGCAAATACATGGAAAACTAAAGAGGCAATTTTAAAGGCATTCCCCTGTGATTCCTGAGTAGCAAAAGAGAGTTTCGAAAGCCAGTAGCTGTCTCAGGAGACAGAGGTAGAACAAGGATGGAGCATCTTGGAGAAGACCTATAGGGCTCGCAAGACAGCAGGTGGGCCCTGGGAATCACTGGCCTTTCTCCCATCGAAGGGGGGAAATTCTGGCTGCATTTTCAGGCTTTATCAGTTTGATTTAGGGTTTAATTTCTCAAGGATGTGAACTTGCACAAAAATTGGTACTGTCAAGACCCTAAGGACACGAACAGATTTACTGTCCCTGCCCAGTCCCCCCAGGGCTCCCCTCTCCCCTGCCTACACCCTATCTCAGCTCAGCCTGGGGCCGTCAGTCCCTGCCACAGGAGTGCCGACCTCCAGGTCCCCCCAGCCCTGCCCTGGCACTTCACCCCACGCAGCCAGCCTTACTTGCTGGCTAACATCCCGGTGTACCCTTGAATCTGCCTTATTGCCACGAACTTGCCTGGACCAAGGCCAGCTTCCCACACTCCCTAAGCCTGCCCTGTTCACCTTTCTTGGGGGCAATGGGACCATTTCCTGGCCAGCAAGTCCTGCTGACTGGATTAACCCTTTCCTAGTCCCTTAAGGAGCTGCTGTTCTGGCTGCCCTCTGACACCTGGTATGCAATGTTAGCTTTGCCTTGGGAGAAGGGCTCCTTTGGCAAGGAGCAGTCTGCAAATGTTTTGCCTGGATCATCTTGGAGACTGGAGTCACCTGAATGCTCAGAGGTACTTGTTCTACAGTTAGACCAAGAAACCTTTGCTTCCCTGGGCTCATCTTGACTGTCCACTCAGAAATACACTTACTGTTAGACCCAGAGACAGGACTGAGCAAGAAGGTTTAATGCAGCACCGTACGCTGGAACAACAGTAACCCTGGAATTCATATTCCCAGTCTATCATAAATACGAAGTCAAACTCGTTAGCACTGCCCTCTGTTTTAAGATCATGGGCAGACCCGCAGCAGAATGAGTTGCAGCAGCTTAAGATCTTGATTGCCCAATAGCTGATTCACACCACTTTTTTTTTTTTTTTTACTTGCTTTCTCTTTTGCATTGCATCCCTCCTCCCCCCCCCCAAAAAAAAAAAAAAAAAAAAAAAAAAAGTGTTTCACCAGTCTAGTTTCACATGGCTCATGACTGTAGGTTTAAGTGTATGGTGAGGCAATGCAGCTGAGCACCTCCGAGAGCTTGAAGATTCCAAAAAGGGCTCACATCTGCCCCCACCTCTCCTGCCTCCAATACTTTTTCCTGGCTGTTCAGTCCTTTGCTCTCTCTTCTACCAGCTGTGATGCTCACCTAACTCCAGGCTATACTTGCCCAGCTCATTAATCCAGGAGAAAACACAGTGGGTCAAGGGCTACCTCAGTTAGTTTTCCACTGAATTAGTAAATTGAATTGGGCTTACTATGGTATCAGAGAAGCACCACAGCCAAGACAAAGGACAGGAGGAATGGGACCACTCTTTTTTGTAGTAGCAAACTGCTAGATAAGCTTCTGCACATTGTCTAACCACACATTAAGGTGACAGACCTACTACTTATATGATTAAGGTGTAAATTCATATCATATGCTCATTAAGAGCTCCCAATATAGGAGCAGGAAAATAGGCAGCTTGGGGCAATCAACCATTAAAATGCCCCTATTATCTTCACCACATTTTGGTGTACTCTGACCTTCTGATCATGCTAGGATGAAGTTAGTGTGTTTGATGCCACGTGTGCTACCAATTAAACACCAGCCCCAAGTCAGCAGTGCTGATGACTTACAAGGATTTGGTACCTGCATTCCTGAGCCCACAGCTGTGGCATATTGAGTCATCAGAAACATAGTTCTTGCTCTGCAGAAAGAGGTCCTCAAAACAAGGGGATGAGAATAGACTGGGTAAATAAAGAAATGAAATGTGAAGTAGAAACAGAACAGCTGGGGCGGGCGGGGAGGGAAGGAAGGGAGAGTAAATGTTTACAGCTATTTGGCACCAGTTTTTGAAACTCTTTGTTTTGTTTACACTATGAGGACTTAACTTATAGGTTAGTAACGTCAATTAGCAACCAGAGTTACTAGTACCTTAGATTACTAACATCTGTATGACTTAGGATAAATTGTAAAGTAATTGTAAACATTTGCCAGACTACACCTCTAACTAATTGGTCATGATCACTTCACCTTTCCACATATATTTGCTTTTTGTTCATTAAGTCATCAATTGCTCCATTGAGACTTCTTCTTTCTAGGTATGAGGCTCTACCACGCTCATTCAGCAATGCTAGAACACCACAGCATAATTCAGACAGCCTCTTCACTGCAAGCAGCTAGTCCTGACTCGAAGTGAGTAAACAGATACTCTGATTAAATAACTCACCTTTGGTGTGATACAGAGCAGGAAAAGAAAGTTAAAAGGGTACATACAAAAAAAGTGTGCCTTATCTTTTTGATTTTTTCTTTTCCCTGACTGCATGCTGTATGGGATATGCTACATGGTATATCTTATGCTTTGCTCATAAGTGTATGCACTCATGCACGTAAGTGTATGTAGGGGTGATTTATAATAATTTAGTAATATATTTTATCAAAGAGAGCATCTGAAATTAAGCTCTGAAGTCAAAATGCAAACATCTAACTGTGACTTTTATCTGAAAGTGTAAAACACTTGCTCATTCACTGTTCATTTCAAAAGGACCTGGTGGGGACTCAAAGCTCTTCTAAAATGAGTTGAAAGTAGGGGTACTGAATGTGATTTAATTTTTCAACAACATCTTGCTCCCCTTATTGTAAAGATCGGTGCTGGCTGAACATTCTAGGTGCTGTGTGCAACACCTTGAATAAACATGTACCTGCTTGAAGTGATGAAAAATTTGACTACTGACTCTGGGGTGTCAGAATTTTATCCAAAATGTGTATACTTTGTACAGCTACATTTCTACTTTTATATTTGAAAAATGCATAAGAAATCTTCACATAATACCTCTTCCTGCCCACACCGCAAAGTGCAGCAGCAGGAGACTAAGAAATTTGCAGAGCTAGTGTTTCTGTCGAGCAAGAAATGTGTTTTTCCTGTTAAGCTTGACTTTAGAGTGAGAGAAAATTTTGTTATGACTTTCTAAGTTATCGATGGTATGGAGGACGTGGAATTATTATCAACGTACCCCTGAGAATCAGGAGACTTTGATTCTGAAGTCGGCTCTGCCTATAGCTGCAGTTTTGCTTCTCTGTCAGGGACACAGAGCCTTGTAGAGTTGCTTGTGAGAGTATGTGAAGGAGATTTCATCCACGCAGAAGCCTCATACACCATTAAGACCGTAGTGCAGCCCTAGTGTGGAAGCTGTGTCAGGGGCTCGTATACAACATGTTACTCTGTACAGACTCCAAGCAAGATTGCCACCCTTGTCAGACAGAGAAAGACAATAACTTGCACATGGCGGTACCACGTGGCTGCAGCCCTGACACAAGCCTCTAGGCAAATGGTAATACAAATAAATAATAGTGGACAGGTGGCTTCTGAAAAAGAAGGCTCACCCTTTAAGGGACAAGAAGCCTGTAGAAATCAGGAAGTCAAGTCCTGTAAAATATTTAAAATCCTATTAGTATTTTGATGGTTGGGGATGTGATTGGTTTTTGCTTTTATTTGTCCCCTTTCCATTAGCTTTTTAATCAAAATGAAATCTAATCACAGTCAGTTACCAGAGTTCTGCTGACAGATGGTAACTTGTTAAGCCATGGTTGTGTGATTGTGTTTATCATTTGCCCATACCCTGCCAGAGCCAGTAGCCCTCATCTGGTCTCAAAAGCTTTATTAATGTAACTCAGTTTGGCTCAGAAATCACTCCAGCCACTTCTTTACTCCTACTGTGAGACATTATCTTATTTCAGGTTAAGTTAATAACTGACCAACTAAATACAAGACACTCCTTAAGTCACTTAAGTTTTGTGTTGAAGGCTGGAAGAAAAATTAGTTTAGAAGTTGTTTTGTTGCACTGACACCAAGTAAATCATTATACTTTTCTGTGAATATAGAGTTTAAGTACACTTGAAGAAATGTCAAGTTACAGTGGTTCAAAATCATATTGTCCTTCAATCAAGCCACAGCAACAAGCTGAGTGTATGCTCCTGTAAAGTAAAACACAAGAGCTTAAATCTCCCTTTGCTAGTTAATCTCTAGATTATCCTGTTACATTAAAATGTAAACCACTGTGTGTTACCTTCAAGTCAGACTGCTCAAGACGGTGTCTGTGGTCAGTTGGCACATCTCAGCTGATGGGGATAATCACTTAAACCACTCGCTATTTCAAAGTGGCTTCACATGCTAAGTGCATTAACCATTTCCATATTTTAACCACTTGAAGGTTGAAAGGCATTTCAATTTGAAATTTTCTCATACCTCTAATAAGCTTGATTCTTTTGCAGTCTGCTTAAAAGCAGTGGAATTCACCTTTTGGAACACATGCACAAATGGATGTGTCTTTGATGTGTTTAGAGCTACAAAAGTTTGATGTTTTCAATTAAAACAAGTGCTATTTACTTCTATACTTACAGGTAATAAAGCACTTTTGACTTTTACAAAGTGTGTTATTAAAGCACTTTGCTAACGTACAAAGGCACTTTCATAAAACAAGGAAGAAAAGAAGCAGTCCTCTTTCAAACTGTCTCTGGAAAATGAGATGAAAGTAGAAAAAAAAACTTGTGAGAAAAGAGTTCTTTAACAATAAGAGAGCTGTCTTCAACTGTACCCAGGTATGATTTCAGTCATCATCTTTATGCCTAGAAGCACTTTTATAAACATTTGTAACAATTTAAACATATTCTATCACTCAAAACTTTCCACACAAGGGCTCTTCACCTTAACCTTTTTGATGAGACCAGAAAACACTTATCTTGTGGTTTCCAAGGTATTCCTAAAATAGTACAATGGAAAAATAATATGGTATTGTTAGTGTTCTGGAGTAACTTTTACTGATTTATTACTTAATATAATTATTGAAACTGTATGTGGACCTCTTGCTTCTGTGTTTCTCAGTTTGTTTATTTTCAGCAATTATTTCCTGTATTAAGCTTTGGAATTGCAGTTTTCAGGAATTTAGGTCCTGATTTATCCAGGCACAGAATGAGCTTAATAAGTCTTTTCTGAAGCCATTTTCCTCCTCTATGCTTCTTGTCATCTCTTGAATTTAGCACTGACAATGACAGAGTTCCATCACTCAGAAGTTTGCACAGTCAGATCTACAACTCATAACTATCTGGTATGATATGCCTAAAAACATAACTATTATGTTAGGTTCGTTGTGAGTGAGATAAAAGAAGGACTGGTGTGTTTTTCTCCAAACCTTTTCGTGTTAGGCCAAAAAAGGCTTTTGTATTTCTTCTGTTCCAAGTAAAGCTGAAAAGCGGGCTGGGGGCGGGGTGGGGGGGAATGATCTCCAACAAAATATCTCTCAAATTGTGAGTGTCTTTAAAATGGCAAAGGAAAAAAAGTATTATTCTTCGGGTCATGTAGCAATGTTTCCAGTAATGTGGCGTTTCTAATGGAGAAATCAGCAGCAGAGATGTTGTTATTTTTCTGCAAAGACCTTTGTGCAAGATGCTTAAAACCTCTTCCATTTCAGAATAAGGCAAAAGGATGGGCACCTTACCCACTCTCTCTTAAATATATGTATTGCTTCTCATCTCTAAGAAAGGAGTTTTAAACTGGGAATGATGATTACACTGCATTATTTTGCTTCTGCAGTGGCACCTTCAAAAGCAGAAATGCCCCATCTTAGTTTTCTGTTAAAAACCAGCTTCTGATGGCTGCTTCTTCACATCTTGTCCTATCAATCTTCCTATCTCTAAATGACTTCTAGCTTTTCATTCTGTTCTGGTTTATTGTTTCATAACTATAGACTCTTCATCTTTTCTCATTGGAGTAAGTAGTCAAATAAACAGAACAAACAGCTAGAACAGATGTATAGTACAGAGCAGGTAGAGAAGCAGATACAAAGGAGTTTGCCTTGCAGGAGAACCCAAAACCAAAGCATAGCTTTTGGTAGCTGGAATTCTCAGGCCAGAGTTTAAAAACACCTTTACGGGAAAGGATGTGTTTTCATGCTTCTATGTGTGTAAGCATTTATTTATTTATTTATTGTAGAGTAAAATGTCATCTCATAAAAGCATCAGCTGCAACCAGAGATGCTATTACAGGTTTTGTATTATTAGCATCCCAGAGTGCTGGGGGTGAGGAAAAGGTACAGGAGCAGCAGGGGACTGTTGCCATAAACAGGATTTCAGAGTCATGGGTCTTTCCAAGACATCTCTAGCTTACATTACTTCTAAAGTTAGCATTATTTCTCCATTCCAAATAATCAGAAATAAAACATCAGACAGTAAACACTCCCCCAGTGACTGTGTTGTTTGGGTCTTTTCTTCCCCCCACTCCCCACCCCCCTACTACTTTGCAGAAAGAAAAGACACTAAAAGTTCCTTCTGTGAGTTGCCAAGGTGCTCCCAGCCCATTGTGCAGAATCATTGTCAGGTTAAATTAGGGAGTACAGACTCCATAAGTGTAAAAAAATCAATACTTGATGGAAGATTGCTCCCCGGAAAATCTGTTTTGATTCCAGGATTAATTCGCGACCAAAGGCTTCTGCAAAATGACATGCCATTAGTCAGAAAATGAACACATTCTACCCTTGAAATTGGATGGAAATATGTCAGGTGATTGACCTATTCATTCTCTTCGCTCTCTGGGCAGAGAGAGTAGGTGTGGTAGCTGTGAATTAGGCCTGCGAACCAGGTCCATTTTCCAAGCAGGAAAAAAAAAAAAAAGAAGAAAAAAAGTCCAATGTGAATTGCAAGTATTCTCTAGGCCATTGTTGTAAAGCTATTGCAAATGCATTCCGTCAAGGTAAATGCATTTGTCTGGAAGGCCTGACTCTCTTGTGTTTTCTAAATCTCAGAATAAACCATACTAAAAATCTTAAAATAAAGCAGGGATTTTTTTTCTTCTGCAAAAAAAGGCTTGCAATATTAATGACGATATAATTTGTTGGTCATATATAAAGTAACATTCTACCCCTGCCTCCCTTTGCTCACCAGTTTCTTCCACCAAAACTTTCCTGAGACAAACCCCGTGCTTGAGCTGTGCCGACGCTGCTCTGCCTTTCGGAACAGTCCCGGTGGCGATGGCAGCAGCCAGCCGTGAGCTGTGCAGGTGGCCACCGGGCTGGCTCCCTAGGGCTTCCCTGCCTTGCCAGGTGCCAAACACTAGGGCAAAAGGGCATTTCGATCTTTGCATTTATATATTCTGAGCCTGAACTATGTCTGCTTATACTGTTGAAACATGCTGAATATGTGGAACAGAAAGGTCGTGACATGAGATATTTTTATTTGTATTTATCTGGTGTGGAATTGCCAAGGTGAGTCTAACCTCTTGGTAGACAGACTTTTCTAGTAGAGAAAGAAGTTATGGGCAGCAGTGTTAGACCTTGTATCTTGAAAGCAGGGAAGCTCCGTGTCACTCAGTGACCTGACTGGAGTGCACTGAGATGGGAGAGTTTGCTCCCAAGTATGTTAATGAATGCAAAGTTGCTATGTAGACTTAGCTCTTTCAGAAAGAAGTCACCACCAGAGTTTTCTTTTTGTAACCTCTCTGAAGAATGTTGCCAGTGGGTACATCACACCAGGATTCAAGCTATCTGGAGTTTTGGTTAAAAAATCTCCTGGAAAACCATTTATTGAGAGAAATGCTTGCACAGGTAGAATGGAAGCAATGAACAAAACCTATGTTGGAGCTGCCCGAATACTCCATAGCAGCCTAATGTATCAAACTACGAAGTACTGACATATCAGAGGACTCGTTCTCTAAAAATTGGATGCTCATTTGGTTGTAATCCCTCTCCAAATATGGCTCTAAAGGAATTTTGGAAAATTTTGGACTTGAAATTCTACAGTTATTACCTTCCATTTTAATTGTGATATGGTATCTGTTGGCTTTCTCATAAGATCCCACAATAAAGGTTGAACTTAAAAAAATATGTAACTTTTATGTCCAGTTCTGGTGATTCTTTCATTCAAATTTTGAAAGTCACCTATTGTGTAAAGAGTAAGTCATCGAAGGTGATGATCCATGTGTGATTGCCCAGGTTGGAGTGTCAGTGTGTTGGTGGATTAGTTCTACCTGAGGTCAATCTAAACTCTTCAATGTGCCCATCAATATCTAGGGGGAAAAAAAGCTGTTTCTGAGCAGTACCACAGGAGTGGCTTGTGGTGCTGACACTGGAACACCCAACTAATCTTTGTTCCCCTAATGTTTTCACAGACTAAGTGTCTTCCAGGAAAACCATTTAGAATTACAACACCGAGCTTACAATTAGCAGGAGACATTTCTCTCCCCAGACTACAGTGATCCTCATTGACAACCCGCTGCAACATTTCTATTATAAATGTGCACCCGACCAATGTTGTAACCTTCTGGTCAAGCATAGAGGATCCTGTCAGGTACGTTATACAGATTAATAGCTACTTCTACTTGGTGGGAACCCTGGAGATCTAAAACCATCAAAACAGCAAAAGAGTAATGTCCTATGCTAATACTATAGAGTAGGGCCAATTGTTCACCCCAGAGCCCATACCCCAATGACACTAGCAGACTTTTATCTTTAATCCTAAAGTCACTGCAGGCATCACTTCATTTGAAGAAATAATCACTTTGAATAGAATCAGTCTCTTCTGCCTTTGTCTCATTAAAAGCAGGATGTCAAGTTTCCTTGTCTTGGAGAAAGAGTGACCTCACAGAGAGGGAACCATCCCACACTGTGACAGGAAGGGTGAACTGTCCTCCACAGTTCTCCTCTTCTTAACTTCAAGAGGGATCTTACAAGATTTACTTAGATTGGACGCCAAAGTGCTAACAGCAGATAAAATCAATCCCCTTCTTTGTGCTCATATCCTCACACCCGCAGAAGAAACATATAAATTACCATCTCTCGGAGGCACTGAGAGGGTCGCCTAATTGAAGCTGGTGTGCTGTTCTCAGTGGCAAAACTCACTGATTTCAGTGGAAACAGGAGCAATCCATGAAGTGTTTTGAGCCCAGTGGATGCTAAATGTGATGGAGGTTAAAAATGCCTTGGAGGCAATTTTGTCACAGGCTTAACCTGCAGCAAAACAGGTTAGATCAAATGTTAAGGGGAAAAAAAATGTCTTAGGGCAGTGTGGATGGGTGGCTGTGCTTAAGAGCCTACCTAAGCAATCAGGAATGATTTAAATGCATATGATTCCGTTTCCAAACAAGAACTCAATTTTTATAATTCTGTAGCAGTTTTGATACTCTCTGTCATTTTTGGGGGGTTCACCTAGAAATTTATCATTGCCCAAGATGTGCAGGCATAGGTGTGTGAGAGCTTTCCAAGTTTCAGTAGCACAAGCTGTCAGATGCTATGAAGGTATAACTTTTGGGCTGCAACTACATTGTGGGTGCACATTTCCAGACATCTGTTTATCACTAACTTTATACTCCAGGCTGTTAATTACTCTGCTTTCCCTTTCTCTTAAAGTCTTTTCTTCTTTCTTGCTCATCTCCTTCTCTCAGTTCTGTCACCTATACTGCCTGAACTTCTCTCCCATTCTGTATTTGGATCCTTTGGGCATCTAGTCTCAAGTCTTAAGGACTGCTGCTACAGGCTGACAACCGACTCGTCTTCATGAGCTATTATGTGGATAAAAAGTTGCAGGAATGAGGGACTTTGCCTGAACATTTTCAAGTTCTATTGAAATATTTCCTAGTGGAAAACTTGTAATTTGAGACAAATAAGCTCAGATTTATTTATTTTTTTTTCTTATGAGAAGGCCACCACGACTAGATTGGGCGGGGGGAAGACTGGGATATGCAGTTCTGCATGTGCTTGTGTGCATCTCCTGTGGTGATGTGTCAGTAGAGCAGTTCTTCCTGTTTTCAACTGCTGTTAGCAGAGCTTCACTCTTAATGGCTCTAGAACTTGAGATAAATTAGCAAATTATTCTAAGACTGTTGTTAGAGCTTGTCATTCAAATAACAAAAAAAAAAAAATTCTCCTGAGAGCATGGAAAAATACATTCAAATGATCAATTTAAAGTGGACTTTATATACAGAAATGAATGTATTAAATAATTAAGTCCTTCACTATGGAGGTCTCCTAGACCTACAGAACTTAAATACACACTCCAAAGGACTCTGCACTATCTTGTTCTCGAGTACACCGTAAATACTGGCAATGGTTTCTGGCCCATCTGTCAATTATTCCTGTACATGACCACAACTATATACTCACAAGTGTGGTCATCAACCCAAATTTTTTAATGTACAAATTCAAAGGAACACTCCAGTTCTTCCACAACGAACATGTTTTCTTCCTGTTCATCTCTATCTCTCATCTCTTCCATAACACAAGAATAAGCTTCCCCTAGGACAATTTCTGTCCATATCAGCAATACAGTAAGCACCTACATTCAGTCCAAAAACCAAACTCGCCTCCACTAGAGCAGCTCTTCCCTCTTCCTCCACCCATAATCACAACCTATGTTGTCTGCCTCGTGCCTGCTGATGAACTCTTGACCTCTCCAGGCATCTACATTTGAATATGTGACACTTAAAATGATCTGTTAGACACTTAAAATTTAGGGAAAAAAATAATAATTAAACTTTACTGATGAGTATGCCTAAAAAAGGAGGTAAAGCTGGAGTGAGCCTGAAGTCTAGGTATCATTTTATTAAACTGCTGTTAAAGATGCAGACATTTCTCTCAAAAGGCTGAAAATAGACCTTGCAGCCAATGATTAGCAGAAGAGCAAAAATCCTGTAAAGCCAGAAAATTGACTGTATGGTACAATCAAGCTTCTTTGTGAAGTTTGAAATGCTTTCTTAGAAAAATCCCTAAAAATTAGTGACTCTACAAGAAAATCTAGAGGAAGGTGAACTCTTGGCATAGCTTCCAATCACAGTTTGCACATATAGTTCATAACAGTTAATGACATTTTTCTTCTCTTCAATTTCACATAAAAAGATAAAAAGGAAAGCTGCAAGAATTTGTCTATAGCATGATGACTGTGGTCAATATCTTGCTATTTGCTCTGTCAATGCCATCAAAATATTGTTTAATAATTTAGAAGCAACCATGTAATTTTCTTCCCCAGTAGTAGCAAATTAGGCACTTACTAAATAATTGACAAAAATACTTAATTCTAGGGATGCCTTGAGGAACATATTATTAGCTGACCATTTTTAAAACTTTTCCTTGCATTAGTGATTATTTTTCAAATTTTTTTTCATGTCAGTTCTTACCAGTGTAGGAAACTGCACAGCTTGATACTTCAACCTTCTCATTTTCAATAACTAACCACCTTCTCTCACAAAAATAGAGAGGGAATCATGCAGAGGGTTCATGAAAAAGTAGTTATATGGGGGGAAGAATTCATGTAGGCAGGGGTATACACTTTCAGGCTCCATATCCTAATATATTAAGTTTACATGCCTATTTCTATGAAGATATTGCAAAACTTAGAATTTCAAGGAGAAATGTCAACAATTTAAAATAACTATGAAAACAGTTTTACAAGCAGCTTGAAAAAGATGGTTTTAAATAATGCAGCAAACTATACCCTTAAAAATCTTTATAAGAAAAGCATGCTCATATTGTCACACATTCACTTTCTTCAGACTAAGGAGCTGAAATACCAATATCAAAATGCATTAAAAACACCTGTAACCTGGAAATTTAAAATCCACATCCTTCACAAAACCAAAGGAGGAATTCCATTGTGAAGGATGTCTGATGGTGACCTGACAGTTGTTTATGCATGATTCTTCTTTCAGGAAGGAGAAATATAACATTTAGCTGAATTTGGCTGTGTCCCACCCATGATACCGGGGGATGACAACCTCCTTTGTGTGAGGATTATTTTGCATGCCTGTGCCTTCTGAGCATACAGAGCCAGGGGAATTGCATGCCATTGTCTGCTTGCAACAAAGGTGTTTCTAGGTGTTTCAGTGAAAAGACTTGTGTAGATGAGCTAGGTAGAGTTGCCCAGCAGTAGAAGGCTCAGCAGTTATGCTGGAAGAATGTTTGATATTTTGCCCTCACTTATTTTTGCAAAACCCTCTAGGAATAGAAGTGGAGTAGATCCTACGAGCACTTTAACCACGATCTCTATAATGTAATTGATGATTTCCAGTAAGTATACATTTTGTTCTCCAAGGAAACAGATGTTGCTGAAGTATTTATTATATGGGCTCCAAGAACGGCCAAGGTAAGCAGCTCTGGTGTCAGCATGGTTGGCAGTGGAGCACTGTAGCGTAGTGCTCAGGTGGGTTTCCTGAACCGGGAGAACCTCAGGGGGAGCCAAGAGAGCTACCAGGAGCCCTCAGCTCACTCAGCAGTGGTTGACAGGGACCTGATGGGGCCAGGACCAACAGCAGCCAAGGCCCCACATGTATAAAAGAAGCCCTTATGGTGGACTTAGCAGTGCTCGGTTAATGGTTGGACTTGAGGATCTTACAGGTCTTTTCCACCCTAAACAATTCTATAATTCTTTGATTCTGTAATTGAACTATTCTGTTTATTTCCATTCTCATCATTCCATATCTTCTGTTTCACTTTTTGTATATACAGAGTGACTTTTTTTTTCCCCTGGTCAATGAAACTGTTTTACCAGTAGCTGGTTAGTAGATGATAGGTAAATGTTATAGCTAAAGACTTCAAGACTTGGTCCCTAAAATTTGGCACCCAAGTGCCTTTGAGGATCTTGATTGTGTACACAAATTATTTGTCCTAGTGTTTATTTCTAAGCAATCTCTGAAAACAGCTGGTTATCTACTTTGCAGAGACACTATTAGGGAATTCAGAGAATTAGTATTTGCTCAGAGGATGGAAAAGAAAGGAATAGAACAAGAACTCAGTTCCTTCCCGCTCTCAGTTTCACCAGATATTTTTTTCCTGGGGTAGTCCAGTTGATTTTAATTCCACAGTAATTAAATTACTTTTCTACTCATGTCACAGAGCTCAGAGTCCTGCCCTACTGTGTGAAACCCATGTAACCTATGAGGCTGTGTTGTTGAAAGCTCAGGTATTTGTATTTCTTCTGTTCCTGGCTTTAGCTGTTCTGACCAACTGTCAGGAAAGTGAAGGTGTGTATTAGCTGTTACTTTGTTTTTTAAAAAGAAAGAAATTCTCTATGCTTAAAAAGGTTAGTATCTAAGTGGTACAAATTACAAGCCTTGCCATTCACACCTTACTGAGGTAATGAAGTGGAACAGCGCTAAGTTGCCATCTGCTGATGTTTGGCTGTAGACAGTTTTCTGCAAGACTAAGTTAACTGGTCAGCAGCACATCTGTTTTTCCTGTGATCTGTGATGCCTGTAATTGCCCACTGCAAAAATATAAAAGCATTATTTTAAGATGAAAATTGAGAATTTGCAGCAGATTGTTGGAGGCAGCAAAAGCCAGCAGGGCGTCTCTGAGATGGCAATTTCCAGAGCTTTCTTACATTCCACCTCTGGCTGGTATCTTGAAGGAGCAGAGTGTCTGTGTTTCAATAACACGTTGTGGTCTCTGCCTTGCAGGCTGGAGAAAGAAAATCTGTAGTGATTCTGCAGTTTCACAGGGATAGGATAGAGTCAATATTTCCTATGTTTGTGTTTTTCAAATAAGCTAATTTAAGTGATTTGTCACAGCAGAGTTCAGCTTTAGTAGATCACTGTTAGCAACTCATCATCATAAAACACTTTCAGAAATTAGACTGAAGTATTACTAAGATTTGGAAATTTAAGCAGAGCCAGAATTAATTTTCCATCTGCTTTTAATGCTTTTGTTAAGAAAAGGCTCTACCTTATTAGTAAGGCATGTTTTCAGGTAATGGTTCAAAAGCCATCCTTGCTGTGTTTCTGTAAAAAATCCTGTGGTTATAATAGGGAATCCAATTTGATTTGGGATTGGGTTTGAGGGAAGTGTTCACTTTTCTTGCCAATATGGGTCCTAGGGAAAAGAAAGATATAGAAATGAGAGTTTTAAAGTAGTGAATTTGGAAGGGTTTATGAGATCTTCTGGTAGGGGAGGTATTACCATTCACACTTATGGAGCTTTTGTTCCAAAGGTAAGAAATGAGTTTTCTCTTTAAAGACAAAACATATATTTCCAAGTCTCCCAGGCAATGGCCTAATTTGAGCAGCTAAAGTTGAATCCAAGAGAAAATTCGTCCATGTTAACAACACAACTTGGCCCTTGTCATCTGCATGTGTTATGCATCCACCTTTACCAACAAAAAAAGCTGGACAAAAGCTGAGAATTAGGGATTCCAGTATGACTGTGTTAGTAAAGAAAACATCGTACAATAAACAAAATACTTGGTCTTAGTCACTGCAAAAAGTATCTGCTGTGTTATACAGCTGTCTGAGACTAACTTACTTCTCTCAGACAAAGATATAGGCAATATTTGTGTTATTCACTATAACAACTGAGAACCAAGTAAGTTTAAAAGCAGAAATAACTATAACCATTCCCTTAGATGTGTTTCTTGTAGGAAAGAAACATGGGTAGCATATAGATTTGACTTTTATGTGTATGCATGAAAATTGCTAAGGGAAGGTAAACTGAAGACATTAAACTATAGTCATTTTTATGTCTGCTTTAGAGCAGTTTTCACAGGATAGGTCCAACTAAGGTCTAAATTTCATCTTTCGTACTTCTAACTGGCAGAAATCACAAGTGACAGATCACTGTCTGTCTGGGAAGCAGTGGATCTGCAAGGAGGTGTTGCTCGGGACCCTGGGTTGAATATGGAGATAAAGCATGTGCTAAGTAACAGTTGTCTCAGTCAAATCATTTAAGAAGCTAGCAAAACCCTTTAAAAGGTTTTAAATGAAAATGCTGGTGAAAAGGGAATTTTTTAAAAATAGGTTTCTTTTGGCTTTTTAGAACAATAGCATAACTTTGGAAGAAGGTCGTCTGGTTCAGCCACCCTTACACCCTCAAAGCAGGGACAGCTTCAAACTTTAAGAAGCAAAGTATACAGCTAGGTGGTGACATTTTTAAAGGCGCATACATTTGGGGGAATAATTTTTGTCTGTAATTTATTATTACACTGTCTTATACTTTTTTTGTCTCCATCCTCCTGATCTGAGTAGTAAAAAAACCAAAGTGAAAAATGAAAATCTAAGGCTGTTCTCATTATGGTAATTGGAATTACAATTTTGTGATTCTAGCACATGTTTTTGATATAACCACATCTAGTTTTGTATAGTTTTCTTTGACTTTCTCTGTCCTAAGGCCAGAAAGAAAACCAATGAGAGGGGAGAGACCAGTAGTGCCAAAAGCAGCCAGAAGATTAAAGGGGAAAAAATAGATAAGAAGTTCTAGGATTTGCCCAGGAGGAAGACGTGGGTGACCTTTAGCAAGAGCAAACTCCTATCGAGTGCTGGGTTCCCAGTTAAAAAGTAACAGGTAAGTTGGAAAGCAGTAAAACTATCAAGAACTTAAGTGACTGGCTAAACCGGAAAGGTGGTCTGGACAAGGCTTGCAAAAGCACCGTATATACTTAGGAAGGTAAAACCATGCATTTGTGAGACAGTTAGTACCCCAGAGTTTCTCGCTGTCTTATTTTCAAGCTGTAGTTTCCGTGGCTCAGTGAAAGTATAGCTAGCAGGACAGGAATTTAATAGGAGCCACTAGTTAAGGCAGATGCTAAGTGACAAGGGAACAAAAAACTTCTGAGGATCATTTTAAACATGTATGTAGAACATACACTGTATCATATATTTTGCAAATGAGCTTGCAGGAATACCACAGCTGAATTTGTGTTTGGCCATGACAAGTAGAAGTAGCACACCTCATTTCTGAGCAGACACTGGTAGTGTTAGAAGCCATACAGAGTACATCATCTCATTACAATATAAATCTTTGCCCCCCACCCACCGATGCTCCTTGTTCCTGTAATCATTTGTAGTGAAATTCCAAGGAGAACAACTAATAGAGTCACAGCAGTACACCTGCATTATAACAGGAGGGGACTGTGATTACCAGAGGAGAATTTAAACAACTCAGGATTAACTGATGCCCTAGCTGTTCTTGTCCACACAAAGCCCTCAATGGACTTAAGCAATTCTGGTTTCAAAATCACCCACCACCCATGGAATTTTTTTGCAGTTCTCTGTGTAGAATAATGTGCTACTGACTCATTAAAAAAAAAAAAAAAAAAGGAAAATTACCGGTACTGTCCCAATTAGAGGGTCTCACTGTCACACTGTCAGTTTTGCCATCCACTGATATCCAGTATGACAAGAATATCAACATGACTTCAACTGAACTATCATACTGTGTATCTGGGCAGATTAAGCAGTAATAAGCAACACACTGGACAGCATCAGAGAGGGTCTGTTCTGCCTATGTTTTGGAGTATTGGAAGGTGGCACCTGTTCAATTAATACTTGTTCTTTGCAGAATTCATCGATGGGTCATTTTTATAGGTGTAATAAATGTATAGATGTAATACATAGGGGTGGAAGAGTCTGCTTGCTACTCTCAATGCCCTGTTATCTATAGTTAAAGTTGGACTACTATCACTGCATGTAAATGGAAGTTTTCACCTCTTCTCATGAATGTAAACATAGGCTTAGTAGGCTACAACTAAAAACTCCTCTTTTCACCTCTTACAAAAAAAGACCTCATTGCAATAGAAGATGAGTAGACTGATATACCTGACATGAACCCGGATATTAACAAGGAAAATTCTTAGTACCCTTCCCACAAGATGTGGTGAAGTTTTGTGAAAAAGAGAAAAATAAAACTACGTTGCAGATATCTTTTTGAACTAAAACACTATCACTGCTAAGGTGGGGTAAAATCATCTTATTTATACTCTTGGCTGATTCTATACTGCAATTTTATCCTTGAGTCTTTGAGTGTATATTCATGGGAAGATCATGACCTAATGCTGATCAATATCTGTAAGAATTGATTCATGTCTAATTGTAACTCCAGTGCAGTTGATGGGCTACATCCATTTGTGGTGTAACTACAATGACATCAGTACATACATTTCCAGGATAAGGCTTGTTTCAGCACAAAGCCTGGGAAAATGTAGAAAGAGTGTTATTAGAAGAATTTGTTGCTTATGGATGTTTTCCGGCCACATCACAGAAACTGGCACTTTCACTTTTTTATTTCTTTAGACAATCAGAAAGTTCAGCTACCATGTAAATGTCCTAAAACTCAAAGTTGGAGGGCAAAGAGGTTTGTTTAGGGGCATCATGCAGAAGTTTAAATTTGTCATAAATAAAGCAGGATTGTTTGAAAATGGCAGAACAATGGCAATCAGGGGTAGAATTCAGAATAGTAAGACAATACAAGCATACCTTTGTTTTCCTTTTAAATTTGATATTGAAATTAATGTCCAGCACAATATGTAAATTCTCATCATATCTAACAAGACATACAGCTGTCATGCAAATTTTCCTACCAAGTTCTTATAATGAGTAAGGCAGAGCTGAATTCTGATTGCTCTTTGGTAGCCCTGAAAGGCCTTGACAGATTTCAGTTCCTTCCAATGGAATTTTCTGTCAGTACGAAGAAAACCGACAAAGAAAACAAAAGCCAACTAATCCTTGGCCATGCCTGATAATTTCACCATACATGTAAGGCTTTCCAACTCAATGGCTTTTACAGTTTCTACCATGTCAAGAGAAAAGACATATCAGAACACTGCCTATATCCTGGCAATTTCTCCCTCCCCAACAGCCTATCAAGAGCTACTGAAAGATCGTGAAGCTTTTCTGTATTGAGCTAAGAATGAAACACGTATATAGAGGTGCCATGGCTTTGCAACTTCCCCGATCTTTCTGTCAAGCTGTCGGGTGAATGCCCATTTAAACCCTTCGCAAAAAAATATTTACTATTATTACTGAACTCTTCAAGATTTCCTGCCATTCCCACAGCTGAACACTGTGGTTCCTCAAGAAATACTGACTGCCTTCAGCAGAGATTTGGACCTAAAGACAATCAGAAATAATAAAATAATACCAATGTTTTTTCCAGGTCAGTCTCCTCCCGGCTGGTCAAAGGAAATCATTATGTGGTAAACCTAGCAGGCAAGTTACCCTGCAAGCAGAGACTATTTGGCAGCTCAGGAGTGAACTGCATGTTTATGGTTTAAAGTGGAGGTTGACAAAAATCTTCCTGGAACTGGTCCCTAGCCATTTTTCAACCCTTTCACCTCTACTGTTTCTATTGATAAAGTTACATGATAGCAATACACATCCTAAATGTGCTTTAGTTTGCCTCCAACATGATGACATGCCAGAGCTCTTCTCTGATTAGCAAGGTGGGTTGGGTGGCTGCTCCATGCTGGAAGTCATAATCTCATCTTGCAGGATCTATTTCTGAGCTGCTGCTGACTTCATTTTTCTAACCCCTTATTAGGGCTCTATGTGCATCTTGCAGATTAGAGACAGTTCTCCCTCTATAATTCAGCATTTCAAGGGATCTTTGTACCTCCTTATTTATCTATCAGAGCTACATTAGTGACACTTCCAGCTTTATTGTGATCTACATGTATCTCTCATCTAGGTACGTTACTTCCATCGTTACAGGATTTACGTTTTCTTTAGTTTAGTGCTGGTTCTCTCCATAGTTGCTCTGTGCCTCCAGCCATGCTCAGCTAGTGTTTTTTCCCACATCAAAACGTCATTCTATCAAACCTTCATGCCTTCCACCCCATCAAAATATTGATGAATTTCCCTGGAAAACACCCTGGGAGTGGAATACATGCCAGTTCCACTTGCTGTTCTTGCCGGGCTGAAACTTTGAGCTCTGCATGACTTTCTGCCTCAGGTGGCTCATAGTGCTTTGGATTTTCTTATGTCTTCAAGTTCAGAGCACTGACCATCCTCCATAGTATTACTACAGACTGGTTGATTTTCTTTACCTGGTGAACTCAAAATGTTTCAGGAGGGTTTAATTCTTATTTTTTCTGTAGTAGCCCCCAGAATTTTTTGATTCTGCTCAAAGACTCATCTCCTGCTGGGAACATATCTAGCCCTTAAAAACTCCTCTTCAGCCTCATTTCTGTCACAGACTGTTCTCTGGTTTCATCCTTAGTTTTATTTTTCACTGTTTGCAGTTGTATGGTACCATACTCTTCACATTTCCTTAGAACAGTCATAGCATTACTTTCCTTTTGTCTCAGTTACAGGGAAATTATTAGGCACATAAAGCACTTTAAAGACAGCTATTTTAGCAATAGGGCAACCTTCTAACTCATTTCCTTTGCTGCTGGCATCCTAATACAGATGCTCGCAAGCACAGCGTGACATGCTATTTAAAACTTCCTGTGAGTTTTCCAAATCTCGAGAGAGTTTTGGTTCCAATGGAGCTTTTAGTTGCTCCGTTCTTTCACTCCAGCTCTTTTCTTGTTCCATTTTACGAAGACCAGGAGGTGATCAGCTATCATTCAGAGCTTACCATTCCCACTGGAGTTCTGCTTTGTTTGGTTGGTTTTGCCAGCTGCTTTGTGCACAGTCAGGGGAAGCAAAGCAGCAAGGACCCTTGCCATATGCTGGGAAGGAACATGCAACTGCTGGCATGAAGGAAGGTGACAAAAGTCACTGGCAGCTCTGAAAGGAAGCGAGTAGGAAATGGCAGCTCCTGGTGGGTGATGGAGAGTGTGGGTGATCAGCCCCTGGCTCTGACACATGCCCTCAAATCAGTAAAGCACGCAGCCCGTGGTGCCTGTTGTTTCATGTACATCAGCTCATTTCTTGACTGAAGAACACATGCTTTACAGCTCATATGCTTGCAAATTGCAAAAAAGCCAAGCATTCAACTACTACCATCAGGGCCCCGTGGGCTCTAATAACTCTCACCAGCTTCACCTGGAGTCTTCCCACTCCCACTGCCCATCGGTCCAGGAATCCTATTTCAGCTCAGCCCAGCACACTTACTTCTCACTAAGGTTGAGTCACAGGAATGCCTGTCTCCACTTTTGAGTCTGACCTTGTTTCCTGGATGGAGCTGGGGTGTGTATTGTAGGTAGCTGGTCTCTAGCCCTGTCTTCTGGATGGACCTGGGACCCATAGTGCAGCCTTATTTCTAGCCCTGTCTCCAGCCAGACCCTGGGCATGGCTTATTTCCTTACTGTGTCAGAGGCCGTTGATGGACCCTGGTTCAAACCTCCAGCTCTGCTCGCCCTGCTTGTGCCCAGTGGGATGGTGCCCTGTCAATGAGGGGCTGGTCTTCTCTGGGGTCACCTGTGGCTCCTTGCTTGGCCCCTGTCACGGTGTAGCCCTGCTCAAGCTGCTCCCTGACAGCTGCAACTTTTCTCCCAAGGACAACCTTGTGCCGTGGCAACTCCTGATAAGTCTGGTGTAAGCTGTACAGGTAAGTCAACACAAGGAATTTGACCTCCTCTTATATGACCTTTACTTACCCTGGGTCTATGCAGGGTAATACCTGCATACCATAAAATACAAGTTTTCATCTGTGCTTTTTCAGTGAAAAGATTTATGCTTCCCACATTGGGTGACACAGGGTCAGATTGGCTTTCCCACCCTCCTATCAGAGGGGAATATGGCTTAAATATGTTCAGCTCAAGCCCTTCCCAACTGACATGTGTTGAGCTGAGATATAACAAGATGAAAACTAGCAAAGGGTATAGCCAAGGGAATTGGGAAGGCAGAAGTTCTGTGACAACTTTCTCAAATGCAAAACTTCAGTCTGAAGTCCCTAGGGAAGACTGTCAAATCTCGCTCCACAAGCACAGAAAGGAAGGGAAGAAAGCAAGCTGCTGTCCTTAATGTAACAGCATCTGGGGAAGCTGTGCTAACAACTGAGAATAGCTGAGAGGAAAGGCACGTAATATGCAACAGGTTTTTCTAAATGGAGTTGGGAATGATTTTGCAGAATACGGACTTCACATATAATAGAGTCTTAAATGAGGCTCCTGCTGGGATGGGTGTTTGCCCAGCAGGGAGAAGTCACAAGCAGTTAAACAGCCATGCAAGAAAGAAAGAAAAATCATACTTCTCGTTTCAAATATTACATCTGAACATTCAGTTACAGAGCCACCAGAAATACCAGCATGCATAGTAGCAGCGGAATCCTGCATTTAAACACCTAATTTTCTGCTAATAGGGGCCTGCAAGTAAGTTTCTTCTGACATGTAATTAAAGGCAGTCAGCCAGATAGGCTGCTATTCCAGTTAAGAAATTTTACATGGGATTTGCTCCAAAGCCATTGAAACACTAGTGAATGCCAAAGGAATTCATAAAGATTTTCCAGCTTGTTTCTAACACAGGAATGTATTTGACTGGTTTACCTATAATATTGTTGCATCAAAATAGGACACAGACATTTCCATCTGATGATAAAACCTGTTAATACTTCTTTAAAGCATTTGTTGATTCCACCTTTCATCATAAGCTACAAAAGTTGTGAGAAAAGAGTGATATCGGTCGTTTTTGTTTGTGAGATTTCCCTTTGTGTTTGTTCTCAAATTGAAAAGTGTGTGAAATTCAAACTGTTCTGTTTCCTCTCTGAAGTAATTTTCATGTGGAAGAAATTTTTAATTCTGAGTTTCTGAAATAGACATGTAGATTTCTGTGAGTGATTTTAAGAACAGAATTATAAACAATTCTGTCCTTGAGCAAGAGCAGATACAATGTTCTATCTGTGTTGAAAAATAACAAACAACGAAAAAGCCACTGAACTCCCCTGTGAATTACTTTTCCTGAAGTATACAGATATTAAAATAATTGTCATCTATTAACACTGGGTCTGTGTTTTATAGTTCTGCGCCTATAGGGTGATAAATGGAACGTAAAGCAGTGTAACAGTTCTACTAACTGAATGTGTGACTATTTCTGAGTTATTAAACTTAAACTCAAGTTTTCATGGCTCTCCTTGCCACTTCCTTTGTCAAGGTTGCTATAGGACCTATTGGTACTAATAATAAAACATTAAAACTAAACTGGCTTTTATTTAAATAAATTACTATGAAATGGCATTAGCAGATTAGGTAGTTTCTCCCCCCTCCCCTCCTTCTTCTCTTTGTAAAGATTTTCATCCTAATGTTTTGGATGTAGATACAACATTTTTGGAATATAAGGCTATTTTTATGCACGTCTGCATGGCGTTAGATCGTTGCTAACAATTAATGAAATCTGCATTTCTTCTTACTGCGATTTTTCCACACTGTAGTGCACAGAAACAATCTGTGCAGAAGGCACAAGCCTTTTAAAATGTAACATATTATTTCACCCCGTGTAAAGGCTGAGGGCTAGCTTCAATCCATGGGAACCTGGTGAGGAGCCTGACATAGGCTCCTCTGAGGAGCTAGTTAAAACCTGATTTTTAATGTGGTGGCATGCATTAGAAACCAAAACTTCTCATTGTTTTGTGAAACTGAGTGAAGCGTGAAAGTACATTTCGTGTTACACTGGGGATCAGATGCCTGAAGAGACAGCAAAAAAAGCACTGTGCTAATAGTGGTGAAACTGAAACTTTTTTGATGAGGGATTTGTTACTTTCCTATCTACCACGGATATAAACAGAAGAGTTAGGGCAGGGGATGTGGAAATCAAAATTCCCACATTTTCCACTGTAGTTCAAGGCAAGAATCTTCTACATGTCCTCAAGGAATTCCTTAACTTTCCATTTCCTAAATAGAGTTCAGTGATTTTTTTTTCTGGCTTTTTTCAGGCAAAAATTCACCTTGAGGCTGAGGTTCCTACCAGCCCTAGAATATCTCCCAGATGAAGTTTTAACAGAAGCCCAAAAGCAGGGAACAAAGGGGCCTTCTCTAAGCTGGGCTGACCCTGTTACCATGCTGTTCCCGGGTATTAAGTAGCCACACAAATTACTGGTATAAAACAGCTTAATATTTCTTTTTGCTTCTGAGTGCAACTGTCTTAGTCATGCTATCTGCATAACCTCTAATTACAGACCTCTCTTACACAGGTAGGAGGAAGAGCTCAGCATGGTTTCCTTGCTCTTCAGTGACGACAGCAGAGAGCAGGAGCCAGAGGAGTGCTTGATCCCAAGTCCTAGAGCGCCACCTGCCGTTCGCTGCTGCGGTTTGCCTCCATTTGTAAATACATCTGTACAGGAGCTAGTTAAAAATATGTAAATCAAATAAATTCCGTTTAGGTAGGGGAGGAAAATATCCATACCCATGATCGGTATGAACAGGAGCCTGCATTATATTAAGAGGCTGGAGTGCAGAAATAAACTTGTGATAACCCAGAGTTTTGTTCCCTAGGCCAGCCTTCCAGCCATGGCTTTGAGAAGGATAAAGCACTGATGAACAGAAATTCTTCTCCCTCAAGCTGAGCCAGTGCTACAGTTCCTTCATCTCTCTGCTCACTCCATTGTGCTATTGCAAGGTAAGTTTGGACTGGGATGCTTCTGAAGTATTCAGTGGGACAAGTGCTAGCCTAAGTAAAGGTCTTGAGGTGGGGTTCTACTTGCTGTCGCTGACTGTCCTCCCAAGCTAGACAAAAATCTGAAACTCCCTCCTCTGTAAAGCGCAAACGGGGCAGTGCCCAATGGATGCCATGCTGGGCTAGGACTCACAAGAGCTGCAGTCCCTAGCTCTGTCATTCACCAGCTAGTTAATTCTGGGGACTCTGGTTCCTACGTTTCCCTACCTGTAAGGCACGACCAACAGTTCCTAGTTTGCTAAGCATAATGCAGCTGTGCAGTGGTCCTTTACTAACTCTTTGGAAGACGTAAGAATATTTGTCAGAAAGAAAGAGATGCTCAGGTAGCCAGGTTCTGGTGAAATCTACCTGCATTTGCCAGAAGAATCTACACAGCTGGACACATTTCAGCTTTGATGCTGCAGAGAGCCCTCCCCATACCTGGGATACATGAAAGGCCTCAGACCTTATTATGTTCAGTGGCAGTCAAGGACAATAAACCCACAAGAATGGTGACAAAGATCTGACCTAACGAACACAGTTGTGTGTCACTACAGAGATTCTGTGAAAGCTGTTAAATCCGATGGTTCTTATGCTGTAATGAATTCATGTATGTACTTCAGTGAATTTTCCATTTTTAAGAGAAATGCAGGAACAATTTAGACAAGTAAGAAATGTTATTTTTCTGCTTACAAATGCTTTCTTCGCACCGTGTTACATGAGTAGTTCTATTTCACTAGCTTCCATTTTTTCTTAGCGTATTGTCAATGAAATCTTCCCATTAGTATCCCCTGCTAAGTGCTTTATAGAAAGAAAGAGTCTTTGCATATTCTGCTGCTGTTATGCAACTACAAAATTAACTATTTTTACTGGATCTGGCAAGTTAGTATCAAAAAAACCTTAATGTTTTCAGTTTGTAGGTGCTACTTGGTGTCAGTACTCTATAGTCAATGCCCTTGAACACTAAATATCTTATACAGAATCAAAGCGATGTCATCCATTTCCTTATGATGTCAGCTGTCTCACTATTAACTGGAGTAAAAGCTGCCAGAAGGATCTTTAACAATGAAACTGTGAGGTCATCATCAATATACTGTATGCTTTCATGCTATGACCATGATGAAGGTCAGGTGAATGGTGGCAGAGCGATATGCTGTGTTGCAGATTCAAGAAGGTGGGACTGAGACACAGCTGACCTAAGCAACCAAACGCCCGGCCTCTGTGGGGTTAGTGGAAAGAAGAGAAAGCACAGATGGAATCAAGCACCTTGGTTATCTTGGCAGTCATCTGTTTTTTCTGAAGGAGTGCCCTGCTTCCCTAAAAACTGAAGCAATCAAACAAGACTATCTCTTTAGTCAAAGAGGATTCACCTGAAAGGCTGCCTCATATTGCTTTTTCTTAGGGCCAGCTTACCAGATCCTATTGCTGGTTGTTTGGGGTTTTTTTGCTTACCCCTTAAATTCTCACCTTAATACTGCAGTTGCAATCACCCAAATACAGTTATGCAAATATTTTCTTGGGTCTCTAAGTCTTGTACAGTACCCTTGCATTGTCAGATAGCTTAGTGGTCTGTCATTGTCCCGAGTCCTTCTTTCTTGATTATCCTTCATGTACTTGCATTATGGTGTTACAACACAGAGCTGTCATTACTTCGGGTGTTTTGAAGGGGTGGGGGAAAAAGAAAAACTGTTTTTTAAGTATCTTATTGCCAGTATACTGCAGCTCAGGTCAAACACTATGTATTGTGACTGTTCTGCTGAAAAAAGAGACTAGCCCCTTGGGCAACGTGGATTCAGGCCACTCTCCTCTGCAGGGCTGATGGGTCAGGGATAGCCCCCTGAAGTTAGTGCCCTGGGGCAATGTAAAGCTTTAGAGACGGAGGTCCCTCTAGGCTACACAGATGAGCCCCTTCTAGACCCCGTGGGGTGGCAGAACTCCTGCCATTTTGGTGACCTGCAGCCAGAGGGCAGCCATTGCCGCTACTAATCCCAGTCCACTTCAGCAAGACTTAACCTGAACCATAAAAGCACGCTTCATTTCTTGCAGCTTCACAGGCTCCTCGGCGTGTGTCCATGTGCCTATTACCATTTTGCAAGTCATTAAGATGATCTATGTTAGGTAAATGACAGCAGAAGACTTTTGATCCTCTCCTTCCATCCGTGCGCGTAAGAGGACACAAAAGAGGCATGATTCTCCTCCACAGAAAATCATTATCCACAAAGAATCTCTCTTCAGTCACTTCTCCACTCTCATACAGCACTTGTCTTTATACAACTCGGCACCTGATCCCCAGCAGTACAGGATGCAATTTAACATTCCACACAGCTCTCTTACACTCTGCAAGTACCTGTGCAGCGCACACACGTGGCTCGCTGGTGTTTTCACATTGGGAATCTTTTCTCCTTTCAGCAGTGATGGGTCCGACCAAATTCCCAGATCCAAATAACACAAGGTACTCCTTTTCTCTTCTTGAGTTTCACCTAGTACATTGTTGCTTTGAACCTGAATAAACCAGTAGGGAAAAACAGAGCTCTATACCACCATACTTAAAACAGGTGTGTCCTTTTGCACCTGAAGCAACAGAATGTTATTAGGAATCTGTCAGACAGATTCAGGAGAGTACAGCTGTGTAAGTCAGCAGGAGCAAGCAGCGGTAATAAAGACAGATGATCTGTGGTACTCCTGATTGTTGCTGCTACACCAACAGAGGTGCAAGTGCTTCTACCACATCTGGAGGCTAATACTCTTGTCTTGGAGGTAGTGCCTGAATGTGGAGTTACACTGCCCCAGACAATGTACTGGGGGGGGCAGGTGGGGACAAGTATGCCCCCTAAAGTCTCTCTAACACACAGTGCTTCCTCGTCCTTTGTGGTGCACCAGGGACCCTTTTGCTGCTATAACCCTACATGTAAAAGAAGTGTTATAGCAAACATTATGCAGTCACTGCTAAGTCAGACATCTTTCATGCTCAGTTACAACATTTTTGCTATCCCAAGAGTTCTGAGACACACACTGTAATCAAAGCCTATTGCAGGAAACTTCTCCTTTAATAATAATCTTCCTTTCTTTTTTCTGCTCTCCTAACATGAGAGAAGTGACTTTTTTCCCTTAATAAAAAGGATTGGAAGGGCTGAACCAAACCAGTCCCCGGTACCATAGCATGCTGCTGCAGCTGTTTCAGTAGAAGCTTTGTCTCATTGGCAGTTGCTGTCACTGGTATCAATAATTTAAAGCCACACTATGAAGTTGTAAATAATTTAAAAAATATAATTCATGTCCGTCCTTATTGCTGCAGCTCAGTCAGGATCCAAACTTTTTTATACCTGTATTTATACTATGGAGCATACACAATAGCCAGCCTGCAGCAGTTCCTTCAAAACAGCTCTTCTTTATTTTATTTAGTTAACATTTCAATGTTATGTTTTTGAGAGCAGAGGCTGTGGCATACTGTAGCACATTGGAACAGCAGGTTCTGAAATTCTTTCTGTTAAAAGACTCCCTAGAAGAATGGGAGTATCGTTAAGTCATAGAAAACTCTTAAATAAATAATAATTTGACAAAAAAACAGCAGAGTTCTCACTGCTTGCCAGGATGTTTTACAAAAATATATTGAGTCAAAGTATGATTGAGATGTGCTGCACCTAACAATTCTTCCTCCAAGAAACATTAAAACAAAAACTAGCGAAAAAAACCACCAAACTCCAAACCACATCATTCTAAAGTTACCTAGGACTTTAAAAGAGCTCTACAGGATTATATTCCCCAACCCTCCCCCCGCCCCCGCATAGAATAAGAAATAATGCTGGTTGCAAAGAAGACTTGTAAAGTTTTCCTTAAGGACAACTTTCTGACAAGGACCCGTTCCAATAACTTCAGGTTTCTTTCCTGGTATGAACCATTCGTAAATCAGATGCTTATTAGTTATCTGAGTTTAAAAGCTATGGGGCTAGGTAAGTCTCCCAAGTGACAGCTGCCTTTGAACCACAGACATTCTAGTATTATTGAGATATATTGAGAGATTACTTCTTGCTTTGTGAAAGGAAATATCAAAAATCAGTGCAGTTGCTGCTCATGAGAATATTCCTGTCAGTAATGTAATATACATGCATTGATATCTTTTGCTTATATGGGTAAGGCTGTTGAACTTGGTTACCAATAATCTGTGATGAAGGTTATGAAAGTCTTCTGATATGGGCCTCGTACAGGGTTTGGGAAAGTTTTTTCTTGTTTACTTTTATTGTTTTTCTTTTCTTTATAAAAGGAAGAAAAAGATGTGAATTTTTCTAAACTTTGATGCTATTGCTTTAATAGGCTAGCCATTGGGGATGGAAAAAAAGCCCTGTCTCTGGCAGGAAGTCTTTGTTGCATCTCTTTTCAGTTGCAGCAGTAAGTTTCAGAGCGTGCAAAAGAAAAAGTGGCTTGTGTGCTGACTAGCTATAAAAAAGGTAAACTAAAATAGTTGCAAGGGCACAAGAAATCCCTAGATACAGAAAGGAAGAAAAACAATAAAATTCAAGGTTTCTAAAGAAGATTCAGTCTTTATTTTATATAAACTTTTTCCAAACTTTCTTCATTCAACTTACTCTCCCAGCAGCCTAGAAAGCTTTCCCTTCTCACCAGTAACATCTCAGTCCTAAAGAAGACTTGCTCCAGACTCTGCCTAGTGGGATCAGGTTAGATGATGGGGAATGTTTTTATTCATGTTGATATTGGTTTTGTTGATTTTTTTAAACAATCTACGCTCTTGGTTGCTCTTGCAATTTAATCTATTCTCTGGCCTACTCTAACTAGTCTGTAACTCATGCAGATTCAGCTATACTTTTAGGTACAGAAATATCTAATAAGTCACACCATCCAACCTTCCAGCTTATTTTTTTTATGCATTCAGACTTCTTTGAAATAACTGGAAATCTTCCTAGTTATTTCATTGTATTGGATCAGGGGTTTTATTTGGTTTATGGGAGCAAATGCAGGTTTACTGCTGAGCTAATAGTCTTGAGCAGCTTTAGAGTCAATGGAGAAAAAATGAACACTTCTGGGCAACAATTAGCAGTGTCAAAAATCAGACCTTAAAATTGTCTATTTCTACACACTACCTGTAAGTGAGCCAAGGATTACTTCTTCAGATGTGTAAATATACAGAAGAAACAAAATTGTGTGAAGTGAGTCATATCATGTCTCTGTCATTCTGAAAGACATGGAGATCTTCCAAGGGGCAGACCAAAACACATGCTTTAGACACAGCCTTCAAACACAGGCAGAGCACAGTATGATTCCTAGTGTCACTGAGACAGTTTAGCCAAAGTGAAGCTTTGCATAGCAAAGTCAAACATGCTTCTACAGCTGATGGACAGGCAAGAATTCTTCCTTCAGCCAGCACTAGTCTGAGCAGTACAAAAAACAAAACTACAAATCTCAGACTTTGGTGTATCAGAATGATTAGCCAACTTTGTGGGTACATCCAGAACTGACCCCAGATTTTCAAATGCCTTCTATTGGAAACAGCAGGCAGCGTCCTCATGTCTCACCCTTTGAGAATTAAAGAGCTCATTCTTTGCACCTTTGTCTTCAACAGCAATTCAAGCATGGTGCCGGCTGCAAGACACACAGTAAGTTTCAGCACCACTTTCTTACCAGACTACCGACCAACAGATGGAAATACAAAACTACAGGGCAACCCCCCTCCAAGTTTCTTCCAACAGCATATAGTGTCTGGCAGACACATGCTCGTATCTGAGAGGCAGGCATCTTAGAAAATGGAAAAAACTATCATCACCTCCTAGCATATGATGGTCTGTGTGTCACGGCTGTCTAAGGGTTAACAGCCTAAAGTGAACGTGTGGTGAAGTGTTTCACTGTGTAATGTGATCAGCAATAAGATTGTTACAGAGCATGATCTTCAAAGCTTCATTTAGACTACTTTAAGAAGATTTTTAAATATTTGAATCGGAACAGTAATATCCAGGTATTGAAACTGGATTTGAAAATCTATTGTAAACATCCATTAGTGCTTCCAAATGCAGCCTTTAGCTCCTTATAGCTACAGAAATGCGAAATCCTTTATTCCAGGTAGTTGGGGTAAAAATAATAATGTTAAGCTAAAGAAGCCATACAGCTCCAAGAACAACAGATTGTGATCTTCAGTTGCATCTTAAAATTCTCACACAAAATGGTATCATTATCTGGAAATGCATGAGTAAATTAATATAGAGATCCACGTGTCACAGAAATGACAAGGTCTAGGGTCCTCAATATATATTTGCTGGGCCTTTCTTATTCAGAATTACTAATGTCTGGTTTTATTCTGCAATAATTAGTTAGATCTTTCTATAAATTAATGCCTACAGCAAAAAACATGGAAATCTTTTACTTGATTATCTAGTAAACCAGAAGAGTGGTTCATGGTTCTAACCAAGGATCCTATTTTTACCACCTTGAGTCCTGCATCGTAAGTCAGATATTTTTCAAATGACATCAAAGAATTGTTTACCGTTTCTGTATGCCTTTGAGGAGAACAGAAGACAGAAAGTTACCGGTTCTAGTTAATTGTATGGCTAAAACTTCTTTAAATTATAATCCTTCTTGCACTGCACATTTACATGTAGGATATAGAAATATATTTTTTCCTAGTCCCATTTTTCAGGTAGCTATTAATGGGAAAGCTTTCAACTGACATTCCCCAAACTTTCCTAAGTGTTCACTCTTTTACATGTTTTACAAATGTCCAAGGTTCCAACACCTCTGTCCTTGATCACCTAGAATCCCCACTGAAACTTCCAGTGGAGGAAATTGTGCTCTTTCTACAAATAGTGTTAGCTGAGTGCTGGCCAAGCAGAATAGCTGTTGTTCTGTTTCCAAAGTTGTGTGCATAGCAATGGTAGATTGAATAACATCTATGTAAGCAGCCTATTAATGTGTTATCAGATGCTACTATATCTTACCATTAATGTGAAACTGGCCTAGCTGTGGCCCCTGTGACTTTTTATATTTACCTTGGATGTCACGTTAGGAGTTCATTGTTAGCTTCCACTGCACCTGGAGCAAACTTGAGCTTTTGGGTAGGACAGTGTTCTCCTGGCAATGCTTGAACAGTGCATCGATTATACAGTGTGACTATATATTTAGTTCAGGATTTTAATTTAGGTGTTCAGGAAATTGCTTGAAGTTAGCCTGGGTAAATCTAAGCTTTCGAGTCCTTAATTGCTTAGTGTAGACAATAGAGTGTAAGAATTGCTATTTGAGATATTACACTCCTTAGATGTTTCCCTAGTATTCACTGCAGCTTCATCCTGTGCTCTTATTACACCAACAGCCCACCACCAGGCTCCCTCAAGGGGCAGAGGAACATGTTGGTCTTTTAGTCTTTTCAGTCACTCTTATCTGAGTTAAAGAGATACTAACAAGCAGAAAGCAGGAGAGGGAGAATGGATGAAGAATGGGATCAAGACAGGCAAGTTCAGATTTGGAGGCCTCAGGATAAGACTTTTAAGAAAAATGGGTTTTAGCTGAGAAATGAGAAACTTCACCTTTGGACGTAGAGAACATGTAATGCAATCCTTTATACTGTATGCTTGTCTATACACTACAGTAGTTTCTCTGCTTCCAAAGCTTCAACAAATAACAGTACTTAACAAGAGCATTACTTTTCAGGAAGTTATTTCATGTAAGTGGACTAGTATTTATCTATTTCATTCATATTCTGACTATGACACCTACAGGCCAGAGGACAGCTGTGCAAAAGAATGAAGATTATTTGGCCGGGGGGGAGAAGAAAATTCTTGCCCACTGCACTGCAAAAAAAAATATTTATGAAGAGGCATATACCACTCATGTCACTGAGCTAGTAACAGTAGGGAATTAATATGCTTTTCTTTTTTTCTTTTAATTTAAAGCGGAGCAAACAACTGCTTTCCTAAATCTTTCCAAGTATATCTTTACCGGCATAGCTGTATATTAGTGAGAAAGAACTTTACAAAAGGGTTGTGTAATTCCTGAAAAGTCTATTCATTCTGAATAGCTACATTGTTCGATATAAGACTGAACAGATATTAAAATAAAGTGCTTTTCACCAATGGCTATTGAAAAATTTCTGCCCAAAAAGAATCGTGACAGTTTTTATCTTCCTCAGATGAGAAGAGGTCAGGAAAAAAGGAGTGTTTGCAACAGGGCAAGGGATGCCGTAATTTCTGTTTGCCGCTGGGTTGCTCAGAAACAATGAATTTCAGGTGCCTTGGGCTGGTGAGACATGGTGCCCAACCCAGCTGTGATTACAGCTTCAGTAGTGACTCAACGAAATAAAAACTTGTTTAGGAGAACTTGAGCACATGGGGAGGGAGGGAAGGTGTCAATACAGAATCAAGAAACAGAAAAGGCATGCTAAATTTTTTATCTGCTGAAGGCCAGATATATCTTTTCAGAAATGTCACCAGTCTTTTTTTTTCCTGTGAGCTCCTTAAACATGTGTCCTATTACTGGGGAAACTACTTGGACAATACAGTACATGTGAAAGCTAAAATAGAAAAGATCAACTTGAATTAACACCAACCACAATCTGCTTTTTGGCTCTTAATGTACAGTATAGACATGCCACAGTGCTGATCTGTCATCAGAGCTGCTGTCCATACTTTAGGTACACCAACACTTTTGCACTTTCTGTTGTGCACGGCAAAATGTCTGGTGTCTGTTTTCAGGGTTTCTGAATCTCCCAGTCTTTGCTTGTTTTGTCCCCCTTCTTCCACTCATAGAATGGTTTCTGATTCTTTCTAGGTACTCCTGAGTACTTCCCAATGGGAAGAACTATAACCTGGGTAAGAAAATAGGAAGTTTATTTTAAGCTACTCTGTGAATGAGTTGGAGACTCCAGCCAAAGCTCTATTTATATTAGTGAAAGACTTCTAACGATGATTGCCATTAATATTGCCATTACTTAGTAACTTAAGAAGACATTTATCTAAGGCTAGGGTTTATCTAAGGCTATTCTTTGATTTTTTTTCTCCCTAGATATATATTTATGGACCTGTATTAGTTACAACTTCATTTGACCTTGCATGAAGAGCATATCTGATTATTAGCTGGATTTTGCAAGTTTAACAGATCCAGGCATTTTTCATGCCAGTTTCTACATCTGCACATGGAAGCATTATCAGGGTGTCTTACAGCTTGATGTACCTTTGCTGGAAATTTGTCAGAAGCTTTTCTGGTACCTACTGTGGGAAAACTCTTCCTTGAGGATGTATGACCTAACTCCTGTTCATAAAGTTTCGGCCTTAAAGAGTGAAAAGACTATTCCATTATCTGAAACGATGAAAGATTTCTCATGAGTTCCTAAACCTTTGTGTGCCTTTCCTATTCCAGGAAGGGATTGGGTGGGGGCCAAGATCAATATCACCAAAATAAACAATACCAAAGATGTCAGCAAGGTTTGTTTCTCATACAAGAAGCCAGCTTGCAACTGATCTATGCAACACTCAGCAGTGAGGACTGAACCTTGGCCCAGTGGATCTAACACGAATCAGTCTACTTTTCTTGAGGAGAGATTGAAAGGCTTAGGCAGATATTCCTTCTCTTACAGCTCCTGCATTATGCTTATAAAACAATGTTAGGCACTCTGGGTTTCTCTGCTTAAATGTCTCAGACAATGAGATTTTAATTGCTTGTTTGGAAGAAAAGAAGTCTGGCTACTAAAAAAGTTTTCTGAAAGTGACCTATTTTAGCTTTTTCCTAAATTTAAATCCCCAAATTCAAGACTAGGGACACAGCAAGATATCCATTTTGGTTAAAGATCTTATCCCTAGAACCAAAGTTCAGATCGGTTCAGGCTTTTCTCTTCAACTATTATTTGTAGTCATAATTTGCTTTCTTTATCCTTAGCGACCACTTGTGTTCTGTGATGTTTAATATTGCTCAATTTCTTCTTTTACTTACAGAGCATCTTCATCATGCAGATACTCATATCTGAGATTTAAAAAAAAAAACAACAAAGAAATACTATGACAAATAAAGACCATCTGGTAGACATAAACATAAATGAGATGCAAACCAAACATCTCAATAAACACCGAATCACCATCAATCTAGTATACATGCGAAGTCCCAAAACAACAGAATTACTTTGCAGTGAGTAATGTCTTGCCAGTGGGGTACTATATACAGTATGATTAATTTTCACCGTCTAATGAGTTCCTACCACCAAAAAAAGCCAGTCCACATTTATTTCACAGTATCAGTCTTAAATTTCATTCACTCATTTACTTTGAAGTACATTTGTTGTGATTCTTATCTATGGCACTGTACTAGGAAACGTTTCATATGCATACGCAAATAGTCATTATTCTAGCTCAGAATCTGTAAAGTTCCTTGCTTTCCGTTACAGAGGGGGGAAATCTATACAGCAAGAAGACAGTGACATGGTTAAGGTCAGGCCACTACTTCTGATCCAGCAAAGAAGGAGAAACACATCAGTTACCCACAAAATTTGACTGAAAGTTCTTTTTGTTGCTGAACAACCAACACCTTATAATTAAACACTGAGGGTTAGCCTGTGCCCTGCGCTTGGCTGAGGCACATGGGTTGAAATCCTGCCCACTGAATCAACGCAGAATACACATCCCCAGCCCCTGCTGTCACAACCTGCTGCCCAAAAACAGGGCATGACAGCTACTGAAGGGATGACCTGGGCTTGCAAATCTGCTAACAGCTAGCTGCAGCGAACGACACAGTAGCCTGTTACCTCCTGGGTACTCTTCTCTCAGGAGGAAGGTTTAGAAACCAGCAGCTAATCTGCCAAAGAAAGGCTTTATTCTCACTTCAAGGAATCTTTATTTCTTCCATTCCTGATAGTCATCTCAAATAATGATTTATGCACTGTTCTTCCATTTTATCTTAATGCTAATGACTGCAAAGAAGAACTGCAAAATCAAGAGTTTAAACGGAAGAAAGCCCATGAAAGTCCCCTCACAAGTGTATACAGAACAAACAGGGGAATGGATATAATTTCAGGAGCATTTCAAATTGCAGATAATTTAAAATTATTTATTGATATTTTATGAATGAGTGATACACAGTTACATTATTTAGTAGCAGAGTGCTCTTTTGAAGGGCTTTAGATTCTATAGATTTTTTTTACCCAGCACCTCTACCTTTTTTTTTTTTTCTTTTTTTTTTCTTAGGATTAAATACTTAGGAAATGTCCACTGAATGGAGTAGAAAGAGAGCATCTATCATGTACCTCACTTTTTTGGTTAGGTTCAGCTACTCTGAATCTACTCCTAAAGAGGTACCAACATAGAATCTAAGCCCACAGTAGAAGTTGAGATTGTCCTTCAACTTAGCCAGATGTGAAGCATCAGGACCTTTTCTGAGCTCTCAGCTACAGAAGCGACAATAAACTCGCTCCATCTGACAAATGGTTCTGCTTTCAGCAGAAGTCCCCACACTGGTATGCTGCATAGCCTTGATGTGGCATCTGCCATGAAATCCCACTGCCAGATGCCCCTAACTTTTACCATGTTTTTGACATGTTTTAGGAACGTGGTGAGCTGTAAGTGCAGAATAAATGAATACTTTCTTAGTGGTTATCCTAGAGTTCATAATCATCTTATTCTATAATACCATCCCTATCACAGCTGAGCTCTAAGGATACGTGGTCCCACAGGTAACAACTACTGTCAGTCAAATGTCAGAGAAAGCTCTAGAAAGTTATTTGTCCCATGAGCAGGTGAGAGCTACTGGAAAGCCAGGTTTGGGGTTGTTTTTTCCCCACAGTCTGCACTATGCTAGAGAGAGCATTAGGATTTTTGCATGTTTGGTATTAAGAAGTATTTTCTGTAGCACAGTATTCCATAATATGTTACTACATCCTTCCCCCAATACTTCTCCCTATCAAATTGCATTAATGTCTGGCTACAACCCATGTACTATGTGCCCCCTACCCTGTCATTCTTCCTGTTCTTTACTGGCAATATTTGTTTTTATTTTCCCAAAGTGAGGCAAGATTTTACCAAATCTGCCTCCTTGCTCTCTTTTATTTTACACCACACCAGTTGTTCTACCTTAATTTCAAACACTTTTTGGGCCCCATTCTTGTGGAAGGACTGGTGGGTACTAGTGTACCTTCACCATTCTGGCCAGCTTATTTTTCTTTTCATCGTTGCCTACATATTTGCACACTGCATGCTATTCATGCATATGCTGCTCAGTCTCTTATTAGAGCTGGCTGGGTCATTCTTACAAATCATGCATTACAGGAATTCTCGTCCATTAGTATTAAAATAAATTATTCATGTTCTTTACAAAATGAGCAGGTTTATTGCTGCTTATTAAATAATATCCCTAAAATACATTGTTTGCAGTATTTTTTGCCCATCAATCATTCCATGAATTATTCAGAAATATTTGTATTATGCTGTCTCTGCCAGTGGTTATTTGGAGTCAGAGAGATAGATAAATATCCTTCTAACATATTCTTCCTCAACAGATTGGACTGGGAGATGGGGAGGTGTTGTGGGTAGTTTTCTGTGGGTATTATGTGAAGTACCTGAAAGTTGTTTTTTTTAAAAAAAAATCAACAAAAGAAAAATACAAAGATCAGATGCTTGTGATTCTAACTACAGAGTGACTTCTTTCTTCCTCCTTCCTTTCAGAGAGGGAAGGTGCTGCAGTTCAGTGATGTATTTGCTGTATGCTGAATCCAGACTGAATCTCCAGGAGAGGGAGACAATGGATGGGCCAGTAGGAAGAATTGAACGCTGATGTCAATTAAACCAAAACGATGAAATAAATGAGGGTTTTCAGTGGCTGTTCTTCATAGCCACTTCAGTTTGGTATGCAAGGGAATGCTTCCATTTTATTGCAATAGTAAATTTCAGAGCACAGAGAGGGAATATTGGCATTTCTATCAGGGAAGCTTCACACACACGCCCGCAGCCCACTCAACTCTGTGTTGAAAGCTTTATGAAAGAAAGCCTGTAGGATATCCAATAGATTACTTACAAGATTCTAAGGGATGGATTTTTACGAAATCCTTATAACACAGCCTGGTGCCCTTGTTGAAGTGAATTTGAAATATGCCCCCGAGCTCCTCAGTGTCTACAGACGATGCTCACAGGTACCAGAGTATACATGCATACCTACATTTATTACAACAGAAAGACATACACTTGTTTCAAATACAAAGATAAGGTGTCAATCTTTGAGATTTTAAAAAAATCAATGGTGTTTGCCGGGGCTACTATTAATTTTCATTATCCCATCAGTCACTCAGGAAACAAGGTTTGTCTGTGTTGTTTCAGCTTCTGAAAAGAGAAAACAGCCATTGCACAGGAATATGAGTGTAGGACTGACAGACAAAACAAGGTTTTACATTTTCAAGTAATCACAGACTACACCATCTTACACCTTAACATATTCTGAGAATTTTCTTGGAAGCTAATATTGCATGAGGATAAAATTTAGCCTCCAGCACATTTACACTGCTTGCTTTCTTGCTAGAAAAAAAGGGACCTATTCCCATGTGCTAAGATGATTCTCAAAGGACCTGCAGATTTTTCCTTGGCCAAATAATTAAATCACAGTCTCTTTAATAAACTGGAAATGCCTTTGCCAAACATTGTGATAAAGGGTGCTCCTCAATAGAATATGATAGTTCACAAAAAAAGAAAAAAAAAATGTAGTTAGTTACCTTACTCAGAAAAAGTCTCTAAAATGTGAAATTTTTATAAAATCCTGGGAACAGAACCAACAGTTAATTTCAGTTTATACCATGTTTATAAATAACAGGAATAAACCTTGATACTAATACTGCACAGATGGGTGATACTTTAAAACCTTACATACGCACTTGCTACATAAATAAAATTATAACATGGTTCCCATTTTGAGACATATTTTTCACCTCAGTTGAACTATCCAGACAAAGCTATTGCAGTAAGTTAGGTTTCTTAGCAGCATTGATATCTGTATGGGAGTTAGAGAAAAAACTGGAACCTGGGTTTAGGAAGAAATAAAACTAAGTAACCCATTTCTATAGAGAGCTTTTTGCTGCCTCTGTGCACAAATGGCCTCAAATCAGCTTCCCTTACATTTCACCTCCTGTAACTTAGACGCCTGTCACATTGCCATGGAATCTGACTCCCAGCCTTAAGTGATGCTGAAATCATTCTGATTTTGCTATGTAATCGCTGCATTACTTGTAAAATTGTTTAATCACAGTTAGCCAGGTGATAAATTGAGTCAGTGGCAAAATATATAGTTTTGCTGAAGGTGTGACCTCATTCATTTCACAGAACAGGATAGTTCATAGCTCTTTTTTCTAGTTCTTTGAAGAACTTTGAAGCTCTTTATTGCTATTTAAAATATGAGCCAACCCTGCCTGATGTATCCCACTGAGCCACTCATTGCAGCTTTTGGATGAGCAAGAAAAGGAGGCTTCAGGCTTTGAATGCATCGTAAGATTACTCTGACGTCCAGGCCTGAACTTGTAACATGACCACTCCTGTTTCAGTTTTCTTAAAGAGCTAGCAAATCTGCTGCTGCTGAAAATTTGATGAGAAAGTTCACCTTCTGCATGATCCTGCACACCGAGAACTGTGTTACCCCGAGTGCAAACCCACAGAGATCAATAACTATCTGAATAGCAGTGTGCTTCTCAGCATAAGTCAGGGTGGCAGATACTGACCACAGTAATTTGATGGGAAAAAGTATCAAATGTTACTTGTTTAGATGATGTTTTATTGTAAATGGTAAGATGCACTTTTTGTTCCTGAGCAAAATACAATGGCAAAGTATAGGCAGGCAATTGCATGTAAATGTATATTGTTAAGTCCTGTGAAATAAATTTTGAGTAACTATGAGCAACCATGCTTTTAACCATTTTAACTATACTTTTTTCCAGACTCCTGAGTAACATTCAAGACATGCCACACGCAATGGTTCGTCTTGTATAAATGTCAGATTCCGAGTTCTGTTATCTGCATGGCACTTGCAGTTGCTGTTTGAAGACAGCATCTTCCACTGACACCAACAATTGTGAAAGATGAGCATATCTGTACTTGCAGGTCTGAACGAGGAACCCAGGAAAGTGGTAAGGTCACACTGAAGGGAAGGCAGGAGAAGAAATCCCTAAGCATTAGCTGCATGCCATCGCCTCCAGGTGGCTGAGCACAACTCAGAGCCAGAGCCGAAAGCAAAGTGGTACTTGCTATTCCAGCGTTGGTTAAGAGGGAAGGACTAAAAATGGAAGAAATAGGAGCCATCAAGGAAAGTCACTGCCCAGCTCCCTGCCGGGGCAGTGCAGTAACACCCAACATCCCACCTCGTTGCAGCAGCAGTCATAAGGTAAAAATGGGCAAAAGCTATCCTGGGCAATTGCTTTGTCTCACCTCGCAGGGCCCTCCTCAGGGAGCCCTGGCAGCCGCTTGCAGGAGACAACGGCTCTGCAGGGGGCTGTAGCTCCCTGTGGGAGGGAGCCAGCCCCACTGTGTAGCTGGATCCCGAGATGCCCAGCGATGCCAGCTCACTTTCTTCCACAGCTGAGGATGTGAGCTGCCCAGCAGCCTTTGTGCTACCACAGCCAAACAACCAATTATATGCTACAGATATGGCATACATGCTGTACTGGAATTGTTCACAATCCACATGCAATTCAAAAGCCACCATTTAAACCCTTGTCATAACCTCAACATTTCAGAAATTGTGCATTGTCACTGAAACAATTGTTTTCTTATGGTTTCAGGTGCCAAAGAAATCAGTGCACTCTACAAGTTTTATGCCTTCTAGCAGTTCTATTCGCTTCAGACAATTGGATCAGCATTGTACAGCTGCTATTCCTGCAGTTTTTCATCATTTGTCTGAGTTTCTACCAGGGATAAAACAAGAGAGGGCAATTCATCTCTTAGCCAAAGGAAAAGAGCTGGCATTTCTCTCCCGATGAAGCAACACAAGGTGTAATAAAAAGTCTGTGTGATTTGAATAGAGGTGTAATTCACTGAGGAAATTCATAAGTAGCATACAGCATCTTCCTTGGACCAATCACATTTACAGTAATCATTTGCATATTATGATCAATCATTACACAAAAAAGGCAGCTCTGCATCAAAAACAATGTAACCCATAAGGTAGAAAAATCTTATTGAAGGATATCTGAGTCACAGAGCTACAGCATCCTGATGTATTGATGATACAAAACCAGTCAAGACTCATCACTGATACTACAATTTCAGTAGACACATGATTCAGCTACACAACTAAAATGTAGAACTTGTTACATTTTCTTGCCCTTATTGACATAACCTTTTTCTGCTCATGTGGAATTTCACACTGTAGAAAGCTCACTGTCAACAGATTGAAGACAAGTAGGAATACTCCTTTCTTGCTTCTCTGTTGTTTATTCTAAAAAGGATAGCGTAGTCCCATATTACACTCTGTTCTGTCGGCATTAATCTTGAGCTGGAGTGTATATATAGCTTGTTTTGATCTCAGCCATACCTTTTTTTTTTTCTTTTTTCTTTTTTTCTTTTTTTTTTTTTTTTTTTTTGCAACGTCGGAGTTGTTATTGAAGTTCCAGAATGAAAATGTGGACTGCATCTGGGGACAACAAATCTCACTCATTTGAGGAGCAAACCAAGGAAAATGACAGATGGAGGGGAACTGTGTTGGTGTTAATAAAATGTAGTTGCTGCTCTGTTTAGTACACAACAGTTCAAAGTACAGTTTTTCAAACTGCAAGCCTGGCTTCCCTGAGGATGTTCAAAGCAAGCCTGGGTGAAGCAGGGGGGCGAAAATTATTTGTGTAACCACTTCCACCTATAATTCGGTACAAGCTAAACTGCTGGCAGTCCATGGAATATTCAGGAAAGGTTTCTTTTTTTTTGCCATGATCTGAAATAGTAATGATTCTGCAAGTAGCAAAACTGCCCTGTTGTAACATTTCTGTATCAAAATTCTGTGCTTTAGTAATACAGGGGAAGGAGGAGGCAGAAAACTATCCTCTCCCTTGAAAAGGCTTGTGAGAGAAGTAATGGCCAAATGGTTGTTAAGATTCCTGTGGTGCTTTGAAGTGAATGTTAGACATTTACCCTTGATATATTCATAAATTTCTAGCTCTTTTCCATATTCTTCTGACACTAAATGAGACACACTGACCAAAATTGTTGTGTAGTATTATTGTATGTTATTAAAGAAAAGTGATTTCACAAAAACAGGGAAGTGATTCCTATGTATTACTTACCTTCATCACAGGAGGGTGATAAGGCTTTACTAATAAATTGCCTTAATATCCTGAATAAGAGATGTTATAGGAAAACACAGAAATCTGTGTTTATTACCATGCCCTGGTAATAATCATTGATACCAGAGGTTTATTTTAACCCTCTTGTTTAACTTAGAGTCATTATAGTCTCCTGTGCTGTGAGCTGCAATATTTAAAACCTCATTAAGCCTATGACCTTGCAGTTAACCTGTTAGCTCACTGTTTCCTTCTCTGGGGTAGGTCTGGAAGCAAAAGATTTAAGCACTGGAGGTCACCATATTATTATTGCAGCATTCAGCCAGCAGTACCAACCCTACCTTCCCTTCCATGAAGGAAAAATGCACAGACAGCCAAGATCAGGAGAAAGGCATAGGCCACATGTAAGCATGAGTATGTCAGTCCTGTTGCTGTTGTAGGCAGTCCTACCAATGCCCTGTTATTCACCATATTCAAGGAAAACAGCCTAGTATCTAACCAGGCAGTAGAGCCACGTACCTGGAAAAGACTACAGACCTGACCGTAGGCAGAATATGCATTTCAGGAGGGCCTTATGGTTTAAGGCTCTTCAGAAACTTTGTGCACTGTTTGGTGACAATGTATATACCATCTTTATGAAATATTGATGGTTTTCATTCTCCTCACATTTCAACAGCTTACTCTTTTTCCATTACGTCTTAGTCTTGTTTAGAGAACAAGTGAAAATGATTTAAGTGTTCTTGAAATTCATCCAAATACCATGTAAGAGCTGCGATTTCTTAAAAGGATTATATTATTCCCAAAATTAGAGCAAAGGAAACATGGTTCTGTCAGTCCATGACAATTAGCATTGTATGATTGGAGAATACCTTACAGTGTAAATAGTCCTCTGCCCTGGGCCCTTCACAAGCCTCAGCTCAACTCTGCCAGACAGCAGGACATAGAAACTGAAATTGCCCTAGCGAGAACGTGATCATCCTGCCCCATGGAGTAGCCCATACACAGCACAAGTCCCGGGTACCACAATCCAACCAACCACACTTCAGAAAAGATTGAAATCTTGAGGTGTCTTTGTGCATTATGACAAAATCCATTGGCTGCTCCCATCAGTTTGGGTTTGAGGCACCGATGACTGAAAAACAAGTGTAATAATTACTTGAATGGGAGCAATGCTTTATCTGAAGCATTATGTGCAGCAATAAAGGTGTGAAGGAGCAGCCTGTGCCACTATGTGCATGTATTTTACTTTTGGCAATCACTTGTGGATGATTGCTTAATGGCAAACCATACTGCTAAGATGAGACCTAACAGAAATCTCGCAACCCCTTGGTAGTCCTAAATTCTGCATGGCTGTGTACTGGCCCCTCTGGAATCTCTGCCCAGTACTGCAGTCAGGGAGTAACTGCTGAACCAAGCATACTCGTGCCTCAGAGGCTCCTTTGGTATAAACAAATACCATAAGCCTAAAATTAGCCAGTTTTTAACCTTAGATATGGCAGCGACAAGCTTTACAATGGGTCACAAATCAACTACTACTTTGTTTTTCACATTTTAAAGTATTTTTTCTTTATTCTGCAAAAATGCTGGAAGTGTTTTGTAGCCTGTGAAATATTGTTCTCGTGTTTCGATCCTTTGGCATGTGTCATTACGAAGTGTCACCATAATACACTGATACCATTTTATTTAGAACACACATAGGTGTGGAAAACATCCACACCCTGAGGCACTACACCTCACCCTCAAGCCCTGCCAGCAGCCCTGTCAAGGCCATCAGCATACAATCAACTTGTCTTCAAGTTGCAACTGCACTTCATAACCCAACAATGCTGCTCTACATATACAATATGATTCACCAAATTATCCACCCACCACTACTAAGAGAAAGGGATGAGACTACAAGCTTTCTTCATTGTTTCTCATGGTTATAAAGACTTGTCTTAGACAAACATCTGCGTGGAATGATCAACTTTGGTAAATGTAAGACATTTAAACTGAGATACCGTGAATTTGGGAAACTCACGGTGATCCTGAGCTATGTATCTTTTCCAGAAGAGTAAGATGTCTGAGGGGACAGAGTGCAAGATGATAAGCAAAGGGTTAACCCAAGTTTAACAGTGCCATTATGACCAGTCATGAGGGGTCACAAGTTCCTGTTCCTAGAAGGCTTTTCTGTCATTGCGCATTTGTGCATGCAGGCTATATTCAGCATTGTTACCTGTTTTAAAAAATGGCAGAGCTAGCTAAATAAGCTTCTACCAGACAGGAGGTGGAAGTGATAGAACCGGGCTAGAAAATGAGCAGTCATGGCTGTGTATAGTAACTGCTGAGGAACAGATATGCACAAGTCTGGCCATCCAGAGGCACCAGTGTCATTTCATCCCGACACACCTGGTTTGGGTTACTTGGCCACTCACAGCTTGGCATTGCAAGCAGCAGCGAGCATCTGAGAAGGGCCAGGAGGAAGAGGACAGGCTGCCTCTGCAAAACACAAGGGATGAGGGAGAGTGCTGTGGCTGTGTGAGTCGCAGCACGTGATGGTTCATCTCTCAGTACCTGCAGCGCCGAGGATGGGTACTTTGCTATCCCTAGCCCTGCTGTAACGCACCTCACCAGCCACCGGTGGGACAGGGGTGGCACACGGGGCACTGGCTGAGGAGTGAGCGTGGTGCCACAGGTGCCACCCGGTACATGGGGAATGGGGCTCCCCGGACAAGGAGCAAACACGCTCCCTCTCAGGGACCCGCATGAAGTACCTGAGTGCATTTACCGCAGCAGGACGGAGCTGGCAGTTTGGAGAGCAACTGGAGTTCAGGGTTGGGGTATAGCACGTTTATGAAGATTAAACAACTTTAAACTTACGCTGATACGCCAAATGCAGTGTGCACAGAGAAAAACACATTTTTATGTTGTATTTATGTCAAAATGATGTTACTGTTTTCTCTTAACCGAAGCAAGCACGAACCACGACTCCAGCTGGCACCCTTCATTTTAAAAAGGATTTATTATTGTAATGCCTAAATCTCGTAGAGGAGTGCTTCAGGGCACGCCTGACACGCATGGACCTTGAGAATTCAGAGGCCAACGAGGCAGGTTTTTTGCAAAAATTCCACAATTTATGACTGAAAAGGGCCCGAAACCCAGGCGGAGTCAGCCTGCGGGCACTGAGGCAGGCCCGGGGCAGCCGCAGGCCGCTCGGCGCGGGGAGCCGGGCGGGCAGCGCCCCCCTGCACCGGCCCCTCGCCGGGCCCAGCCCCGCGGCGCCCCGCACCGCTGGGTGGGCCGCCTCGTCCCGCCCCCTAGAGGCGCATGCGAGGCTGTGCCCTCACTCAAGATGGCCGCCCGCCGCCAGAGTCTCAGACGGGCTTTAAAGCTACAGGGCCGCTGCTTAAAACCGCGGCTGTTTACCTGCGGCCTCCACGCAGCTTGCTCTCGGCCGGTATGGCTGCCGCTCCCCTATTGCTTCCGACGGCGGTGAAGCCATTTTGCCCTCAGTCAAGATGGCGGCCCCCAGGCGCAGCGCGGCGGCCGAGCGGCCGTGGTGAGGTGACGGGGCGCGGGGCTGGTGCGGATCCCGAGCGAGCCGCGCCTGCCGCCGGGGGCGGGGAGAGGCAGGCTCCCGGCAGCGCGGCCGCTCGCGGGGAGCGGTGGGCGCCGGGCGGGCTGTGCCCGCGGCCGGCCGCGAAATGGCGGGCAGGGGCCTGGCCACCGCGGCGGGGGTGTCTGTGCTCGGCCGAGGCCGGGGCGGGGGGCGGAGGCGGGGGGGCCCGTAGGCCGCACGGCTGCAGCCGCTGCTGGCCCGGGAGAAGCGGGGTGGCTCTTGTGGCCCCAAAGCTGTTGGTGCCTCTGCCAGAAGCAGCGTTTGTAGGCTGTAAGGGTTTCCCTCCCGGCCACGAATGGGCTGCGAGAGGCTTCTCTGGTTTTCTTCAGCGGAAAAGATGAAACAATGCAATGGTGCCTTCTTCCCGCTGCAGTAGAACTGGCTACTTGTTATGCAGAATGTAAAGGACGATCCCTGCTCCAGACTTGTATAGATGGTTAAGTATGTGGCATAAACAGAAAACTGAAAATCAAAGGTGAAAGTCCTTGTTGGTTATTAACTCTGCAGAAGATTCCCGATGGAACTTCGTGCACCACCCCATGGAGGCTCCATGGGGCCATTCTTCAGCTGCTATTAGACTCAGTCATAAAGTTGTTGCCGCCTGCTGTTCGCTTACTAACAGCGTTTAGAAATGTTAATTTGACATGCATGTGCGTGTCACTGCCATAAGAAGAGAAGAAACTACTGTCTTAAGTTGTTCTCAGTAAATCTCAGTGTTGCTTTACATGTCACGACCTGTCTTTTCTTGACAGATGCACCATGATGGTAAACAGCATGGAGCTTTCATGTGGAGATGAATGTACAAGTTGAATAATGAGCTCTGTACATGACTTCTCTTCAGAACTGATATTTTTGCCTCTACTTCTGATCTGACACTTAGCCAGAGGGACTTTTGAGCTCAAGTTTCTCAGTATTGTTCTTACCACATAAACAGAGGTCACAGTCATCACTGCTGTGATGTCCTGGGTACAAGTTGCAGTCAGCCGATCCAGTGAGGATATATTTGATGAAGAGGCGGATGAGATGTACCTATTACAGAAGGAATGGAATAGCACCATGAAAAAAAGATTGAAGGTATTTCTATAACAATGAGTTAATAGTCCTGGTAACCATTTTAGATTCACTGATACGTGCCTTGATATACGTATGGTTGATTTAAAAGGGAAAACTAACAGTGGCTGCTTAAAAGTTATTGTGGCTTGGTTTCTTCTGATTGTCAGAGAAATGTTGCAGGGATTTATAGAAGCGCTCTCCTAGCAGTCGTCAGAGCAAAGTACTGTTGTACCACAAGACATCGTCTTTCTCTGTACCCCCATGTGCATTTGTAAAAGGCAGTGCGAAATTATGATGCGAGCTATTTACTTTATACCTGTAGGTATACTGCCAGTAAATGTAGGGCAACACAGCTAAACAGTGCTAATAAAGAAATATGAGATGTTTGGATTTTTATGTAGAGTTCTTCACCAGTCAGATTTGAGATGTGTGACTCCCATGTGGAACCACAATTGGAGGTTGTGGTCTGGGTAGTTCTTTGGCTTATTTATTCCCCTAGTGAAAAATGTATTTTATGAAAGCTGGTTTCCACAGCCCTTGCCTCTCTGGAATTCTGCAGGGAACAAAACAAGTATATAAACCCAGGTTGCTTCAACAGATATATTATCATTCCGAGTGGGGCCAATAAGGCTCGTCTGCTCACGGGTGAACAGCATTTGGCTGAAGCACATGAATGGAAGCTGTTGTGTAGGCTGTTGATGAGGAAGGGTATTACAGCAGAGCTGTTGTATTACTCTCCAAGGAAAAGTTTCCTGCATCTGAGTCCTTTGAAAGGACTGGTTTTCTTAAGGGGCTGTTTAGTGTTCTTACACAAATCCCTCTGGTATTTTATGAGTAGATACTGCAAAATTATAAAATTTTATTGAGGTTAGAGCTGTATGTTGGGCAAAATAAACATTCTTGTTCCTGGCTATTTTCTCTAGCAAAGCCACCAGTTTTCTTCTCTCATGAGTAAATAGAAGTTTTCACTCTTACAACTTGCGGTTTTGGTGTGAAAGAAGTTAAGAATTATTCTACATTATATGGTAGTGTGATTAGAATATAGAGAAATTAGTTCTGCATTAAAATCATTAGCTGTTTCTTACAGAAAAATGACAATGTTATGTGTATTTATATGTGACTCACTCCATTACCATCTTCTTTTCTGGTATAACTCTCAAATTGAGTGAGATCTGGTTAATAGAGAAGCAAGGCTCAATAATTAGTTTTATGAAAGATGGAAAGGCAGATGGATTACAGACAGGAGAGTACCTCTGCTAAAGGGGAAGCTTTGCAGTTTATGTGTTTTTAGATGTCTAGAAATCTATATGTAGTATTCTTTAACAAAAATGTCATAAAGGAATTGGTCATCATAAAAGTAAGCATGCTTTCCTGCAGATTTGTCTTGTTTTGTGATGTTTCTAAAAAATACTTCCTTTACTTTCTGACCTTCTGGGAATCCTTTTGGAAAAGAACTGGATCTTACACAGAAAATCATATCATACTGCAAAAAGCTTGTTTTGGCAATGGGGGTGTTTTTAGGAGGGATGTTCAAATCTAGAAGCTATAATTTAAGAGACTGAATACTTGTTTAAAATTTTTTTTTATTGTTATGAAACTGTCACAGGTCCATTTTTTCATCTTGTGAACAACCTGTTTCACTATTATTATAGGAAGGCTATAGGGATGGAATTGAGGCTGCGAAAGAACTTGCACTCCAGGAAGGCTTTAATCAAGGTTACAGACACGGTGCTGAGCTGATGGTTACGTGTGGCCAGTTCAGAGGAACCCTGAAGTAGGTTACAAACTCCTTAGTCATGTGTGTGTGTGGAGGGTGTGTATGGAGGTAGCATGCATGCAGTTTTGTGTTTGTTTTTAAAAAAAGTGCATTGTAAATCTGTCCAAAGTGAGCAACCTGAGAATTCTCAGGTCTTGCATACAGCGGTTTACCTACCTGGGTTTAGGGTGATCATCCTTAAAAGTCCTCTTGCAGTTACTCTTCCAAAATTATCTGAATCTATATCTTTAAACTTAATATTCAGTTGTACTGCTTGAATTTCCCAGAAAATTAAACGTATATACATTTATACAGTATAGATATCCTGTCACATTGCTATCTCCCCTCAACTGGAGGTCAGTGTGGGTACATGTAGTCATTTTTCTTTTTTTGTTTTTGACTTTTCAGTGCTCTCTTATCCTGGTGTCATTTTAATGGACATGATTCTGCTTTAAGTAAGATAAATAATCTTCTTGACATGGTTGGAAAATATGAAGATGATGTGCTTAAGTATTTGAATTCTATTGAACAACAACCACATCTTGGACACATTCTAGATTCTGTTCAAGACATGGACCTTAATCACACAGCTCCAGCTGGGACAGAATACAATGAAGTTAAAGCTGGAAAACACGAAGGTGGTGGCAGCTGTGGAGAAAACATTTGTAGAAGTAACGGTGAGGTTGGTTCCTCACAGTCAGAGTGCAGCAATGCAAAACTCTGCACAGATCCTGAAAGGTCAACCCTTGCTTGGGTTAAAAACCAGACTATTTGGCTAGTAGAGCAACTGGGCTTATCACTGGATATAGTTCATCATGTCCAGCAACTCGAACGCTAGTTTTTCTGTCTCATAGTATTTTAAAAATATCTCAACTGGTTTTGATTCTCAGTTTGTGGACCATGTACAGGCTGATACATCACTTTGTTTTAGGGAAATCAGATTTTGATAGTTCCCAGTAGAGGTAATTTCTGTAAATCTTCACCATGCTTTGGCTCCTTGCAAAAAACACCTTGTTTTCAATCTTAAATGTAGCTTTCACAGAAAGGGGAAATGACTTTTAAAGCTCTACAAAGATTTACTAAATATGTTTCTGTTCTGTGTTAGAAGCTACTGTTTCACCCTTACTTTCTGTTTTGGTGGCAGTTTGGAATGAAGCAGGTCCCTTAAATAGCCCTCCAAATCGGTCCCCTCTAGTACCTAAAAAATAAAGTGTCCAGCGCTATGGACAAACTATTCTTGCAGAATAAGCTGCTGTTGATGATAGGCAAACTCTATGCAAAATAGAACAGGATTTGCTGCTGATTTCTAGAGTGCTGTCACTCTAGTCACTATATAAAATGTAGGAATTTTTCACCTTTTGCCAAATTCTTCCTCTAACGTAACTGCTATGCAATGCACTTTCACAGTTAAAAACTATTTCTTCCCTCTGTCATACAATTCTATTTATTTCACTTTTGCTGAAAACACACTTCTCTTCAAATGCAGAATTACTGGCAATTCCTTTGTTTTACTGTTAGACAGTAAAGACTGTTTACTCTTCCCCTGTTAGGCCACACTAAACAAGTTTCCAGTCTAATGAACTTCCTTGTGTTATTTTTGTGTTTATTTTGCCAGTCCTTCTCACCTGAACTCTCTGTCCCTCATTCCCATAGTGTTTTTCCCAAACTCTTCAAGGAAGCCAGGCTCATTCACCTTCTCTTAGAAACTCATTGTCAGTCACATGTGCGTATTTCTGACAACTTTGTATTTCTGTGCCAACATTCTATATTTGACTCCTTTTCCTGTTGCTTGCCTTAACTGTAGCTGCAAATTGCTCTGGTCAGGAAGTCTTTTCTTTGCGAGTGCCTATGCTGTTTTACAGTAATTAAACTGATCTACAGTAAGTTAGGAGTTTATTTGGTTTAAGTTGCTTCTAACTTCGTGTCTGAGACAAAGCAAAGACAAGACAGAGACAAACTGAAATTTTAAACAGCCAACCTAACCATACTAAAAAAAAATAATCACAAAACAGTGTTATAGTTTGAGGCCAGAAAAAAGCTAAGGTTAAAATTACTTGATTTCCAGAGACAGAGTTTACAACTTTCTCACTAAAGACTCTATTATCCTGCCATGGAGTTGGTAGACTGTAAGTTTGGCTGCCATTCAGTACCACTCTTGCATCAGGGGAAAAACAGAGCTGCAATTAGGAGTCTTTTATTGAACTTGTTTCTGAAATAGTGGACAAATAGGGCTGTCTGCATTAATTACATATGTGTACAATTGTTCAAACAACTTTCTTTTTCGCAATGTATTTAGCATAATGCTGATATGGATAAACATTACTTTTTTACAAGTGCATGTGTTATGTTGTAGCCTGTATCATGTATGTTGGGCAGAAATTTCTGCCAAACTGTGGCAGAATATGGTGCAGACAAAATTAAGGGTTACTTGAGCAGTGTTAGATGTTCCAAATCTAGAAGTTTAGAAATTCAAGAGCATTACTTTAATAGTGTGCAAAGGGGAAGCTCCATTCACAAATTACTAAGTAGACAGTGAGCTTGCCAAGTTCACTCCAACCACTTCTGCAAAAGCAATCTACGCCAGGGAAAATATTTTTTTCTGTTTGATTTTCAAACAATAGATTGTGTGTTTTACTTATCTTTCATACCAGCTTCTCTACTAGCCGTGGAATTACTTTCCTCCACTCTGCACAAAGTTTCTGTGCTTACTGTGGGGTTACTTTTTCCATGTTATCACCCACAGTTTCCAGTTTGGCTGTGGAGAGATTTTCTTTTGGGTTGTCTGCAATACTTGGCTTTTCTGTCACTGCCAAATCTTGCTGACCAGCCACAGAAAGACTTTCTTCAAGACTATTAGAATCCATAATTTGCTCACATGATGGTTCAGGTTTTTGTTTTCTGTTTACTTCCTTGTCTTGTGTTTCACTATCAGCTTTCACCTTGGCAGCGTTCCTGAAAATAGCTCTCATGACAACGGGGACTGACATGCAACTGGAAGAGGAAATGAAACGTTAATCACTACTACAGACTTTATCCATTCTTCAGAGTGCTTCTTTTCTTAAACTGCAGCTGACACCTGAGTGATACCTGTGGTGGAAAAACAGCACTACCTCCTTGCATCTTTTTGCCTTGTACAACCTGATAGATGTTACATCATAGCTACAGTATAGCTATGTGTGCTACACTGGAAATATATGTTGACACCATGAAATCGAGTACTGAATCTTTGAGCACAGCAGTGCAAAGAAGCTTTGACAGAAAGAGTGGGAGAGTTTGGTCAAAAAAAATAAGGGTGCTTTTAATGAAAACCTAAACTAATAATATTAAAATATATTCATTCTTGCTGAGTTTTATACTTGTAACTTTCACGTTTTGTATAAGGCATATTTAAAATACACTAACTTTTTTTTTTCCACACTACCAATAGAATTACCTGATTCTAGGAATAGTATCTAGTATCCTGTGACTTAAGACAGGGCAGGCTAATTAAACAGGTTCAAAATCCAGCCTGCATCGATCTTGCTGTCATCAAAAAGATAATAGCTGTAGACTAGCTTATGCCAAATGAACTGGTGCTCTTAGTTCTTTCTCTAGTGTGTGTTCATATATCACAGCAACTTGCCTCTCTTGGAATTTTTTTTTTTTTTCAGAAAACAAGCCAGAGACAGTGTTGTAGACATGCCATATACACCTTACTTTATGAAAAGAAGCACTGACTGCTATTAGGTAGATGTGGAAAAAGTCCTTTCCAATGCTATTCTAAGGTATACCAGTCATGAGACTGTCATCAGCTAGGGTCTATAGAAAAGCATGTCTACAAAAGAAAAAAGCATCTTTATAAAAGGTAAACCTCTTTATTCAAAAGTGTTTCTGTGCGCCACGTGCTTTCTACTGGAAACACTTTCGCTTACTATTTATGTATAACATTTTTGGAGGAGATACTCAAGACACTAAAGTAACATTCTCACTATTCGAACTTTTTACTAGAGTGAAGTTTCCTTAGTTGCTGAGTTTATGGCATTGTGAACACACATGATATTTCCATTAAATGGACACCTGAGGTTCATTCCAACTGTTAGGAAATAAAACTACTTACCGCTTCACAGCTCTTGCTATAAAGTCATCGCTAGAATTAAGACTTGGATCTTGAGGATTTAAATGAAGGTGACATTGGACTTCTCTGGAGGATATAACATCAATTATCACTAAGAAAGAGCATAATGTAAATATTTCAAAATAAACAGTTTTACAAACATTGAAAACCATCCTTTCATTCTGATGCTTCAAGAAAGGTAAGATTGAAGTCAATGGGAAGGGGTTTGCAGCAGTACTCTTCCATAAGAATTGCTTTGTCCTAATATACTTAAATCAGAAATAGTAGACGTTAAAATTTATTAATTAACTACGGGCCAAGACAGAATAGGACTTGAATATTTGCATTTACTTCATGTTTTGTGCTGAATACAGAACTTGTTTTAGTAAGCAGTTGATACACAAGTGCTACTTGTGTTTTTCATGGGTTGCACACCCATGGGAGCGGCCCTTAGAATGTATTTGTAACAAGAAGCATAGTACAAGAGCCTAGATAGAACCAAGTCCCTTGTCAGCCCAATGAAGAGGACACTATCAATTATTCCACACATACCACAGGCCAGATTCTCTTTCAGAGGATGAAGGAAAAGGACAGAAAAACTCATGCTCTTGTATGGGACCACTTCGAAGTAAAGCAGTTCTGAATCATCTAGAAATAAAATTATTATTTAGTGACATCCACCCAATGAACCTGGAGTCTTTTTGGCTGAATCACATGGCAAAATTTAAAAAATACTGATAATGTAGAATCTAATTATTCATTACTTCGGCAACTTAGTTTATGCTTATAAAAGTGTCATCAGGCCTAGAAGGTTTTTTTTCTTAAAAAAAAATTCAACAGAATGTAATACAGGAATTCCTAGTGATTTTTACTATGAATTTTTGTTATTTAAAATACTCCACATGTAATGACAGCTTTGGCAAGGGAGCAGTAAATCTGTTAACACCCACCTTAGAAGCTAGTTTCCCTCTAATACTCTGCCACTACTTCCAACCACACAATTTACCTTCATTTGTATGCTTCTCAGAGACACAGCTGCTAATAAGAGTGTTATATGCCACTTGATGTCGAAGAATCTCTATCACACTAGGCACACAATTCGGATGGCTAAATGGGATTTTACTGACCAAGGCTCCTGCTAAAACTGATTTTTCTGAGCTCTTGTTTATGAAGTAGCAGTGCTTTGGGCAATCTGGAAGAGACTGAACAAGAAATATGGTGATATTTTGAGTGCTGAAAACAAGAAAGTGAAGCTTGATGTTATCAGTCAGCTGCACAATCTGACAACACAAATAATTTTGGAAGACAGCTTCTAGCATGTCCATCATGTCTTTGCATTTCAGTAGAAACACAGTCCTTACAGGAAGCTAAATGAGGTCCACTGTCCTTCCCCAGACGCATCCAAATTAGGTGAATATACCCCGAGCCAAGTGGTCAGGAGTTCAAGTGCCACCAATTCTGCCAACTACTCTTGAGAGTCCTGTAGGGTATAGAAATCTTAAAACCCAAGATCTTCTCTCAGAACATCATAATAGTGCTGGCTGACAGTTATACAAATAGGATAGCAGTTTTGCCTGAAACCTCTTTGGGGCATTATATGTTTTCCATTATCACTACCGCTTTTTTTGGAGAAGCATGTTTAGCTGGAGTATCTCCCAATGATTCATTTGAAGAGGAGGAGAAGAGGAGACAGCAAGAAAAATTTGCCACCTGTCCATGTTGACAGTGATTTTATGACAAAATTAGGAGTGCGGTATTGTGTTATCTACTTCAGGATGCTAAATGGGAACTGTCACCTTAAGAACAGGGCAGGGCAGTTAATTAGCAGGTTCTAGATTAAGGAAAGCTGAAGAGCAGAATAAAAGACCTTTTCCTCCTGAGTTCATGGAGCAAAGGGATTTCCCTTACATTCCTTTGAAGGTTAGAGTTCTATTTAATAATTTATTTCTAGAAATTAAATCTTTAAACTGAGAAGCAAAACAGTCTCGGTAAGTGCTGATATTTTAGGGAATTGCCAAAGAATTACAGAGCCTTTCACGTGTTTCTAATGGACATGAAAAATTCATCCCACCTTACAGGGTTTTATAGCGAAAAGCTTTGCTAAACCTTATTTTACTGTGGTGTAAACTTACTACTGCCTTCTGTACCACCACCTCAGAGCCCAAGAACTATATAGGCAGTGGGCTCTGCTAACACTGCTAGTAGAGGAGGAGGAAGTGCCCTCTTCTTTTCATGCTATGAATTGCAAAATTGATGTTTCCTAGCAAAAAAAGTAGAACTTTGCAGATTGTCTTGTAGTTGCCCTGTACTGCTTTTCTGGCAGAAAGCATCTTAGCCACATTTTCTATTCTAAAACTTTTCCTCTACATCTAGTGAAGCCTAAATTAAATATATTTTTTTAATAAAACAGTTATTAAAAGGGAAGCCATCTCCAGTTAAACAACCATGGCTCTAGATAACAATTGACATCACTGTTGTAACGCTACTTCCTGCCAGTCCCTGTAAAAGGAATCGGTATTCTCAGTGTTACCTAATAAATAAATCTTTCTTGTTAAAACTGCATGATGTGCAGCATGACATGCAGTGTGATGAAGACCTTCAAAAATCTAGGTAAGAACCATCTTGGGACTTGCTTCTCACAGCAGCCTATAAGTTTCCTTCTTTTTAAGGCATTAATGATGAAGTTCTGAGCAATTTTTAGAAGAGTAAATATTTGGATTACAAACAGAAAAATCAGTATGACTTTAGCAGCCATGCACATAGTGTTTCATTAATGAGGATGAAAAGTCCACTTACTTGAAAGAGTTGAATATTGTTTTGTAAATATCGGAACTATTTCCTAAAAAGCATTTAAATACTGTTGGGGTTCTGGGAAGTCTGCATTGCTTGCTTATGGGGAAATAATTCAGTATATATCTTGCACAAGGGCAGCGTGTGTGTCAAATGCGCACTATACTTACCACAAAGAAACAGGATTTATGTGTAGACGAGTCTTCGCTACATTTTTCTTTAAGAGCAGAGTGAACAATCAGCTCATATAGGGGAGCTAGTTTTAAGCCAGTAATCTGGATTCCTGAAACAAGGCGGGTTTTTTTATTAGCATTTAGGTTATGACTGTACATGAAAACTAATATTAAAAGCAAAACCCATGTTTTGAAAAGACAAAAATATTACTCTCCTTTCTTATTCCCTTTTTTGCTAATGGAAATTTGAGGTAGAATGTTTAACAGCTTTGCCTGTAATTGTCATACCTTTCTTAGAACTCTTGTGATTTGCACTCGTTACTTAAATGTTACTCTTGGGCTTATAGAAAACAACACGCTCAGCCCCAGAAACCAGTTTTTCCTCTTATAACATTAACACAGGGAAATAAAAAGCAAATAAGCAATGCATCGTCACAGAAGTACTTAGTCTTAAAAACAATTATAACATACCTGTGAGCCTCTGTATCTCTTCAATACTGGATAAGGACATAGGAATAGGCTGGTAAAACTTCAACACAAAAAAAGCTGGCAAATCTGTGCTCAGTTCATCAGTCAGTGGCAAAAAAGCAAGTTTGCTGGAAAAAAAAGAAGTCAGAATGAAAGCTTGTTACAGAAATTGATGTAACAAGGACTCAGTGCAAGGCAGCTATCAGGTTCCTAGAAGTTTACTACATTACATACTTTTTCTGTCTTGAGAATAGTTTTGCTCTATAAACACAACCATAGCCTTTAATGTTTTAAAATAAGGTTAACGTGAAGGCTGGCAGAAAGGAAAATTGACCCACCAGAAACAGAGGAACAGTGCACAAGTATGTTTGCTATAAATCATTCTATAGTGATTTGTTTTGGAGAGTAACTTCAGACTTTCCCTCCACCCTAGCACCGAAGCAGGGAGACATAAGGTGTCAATATCCATGGTGGGATGACAAACTGTTTTGTATAGTTAAAGCATAATATCCCTCAATATACGCTTTTGTTTATGCTGAAACTATGCAGGAGCTGCTTGTTGGAATACTAGGAAGTTAAGTAATATTGTTTCAGTGGCTCCTACTGGCTTCGTATCTGAATAAATCCATAGTTCAATGCAATTGACACTTAAATATGAACACAATAACTTTAAAGTCTATTTGGCAAAACTGTAAAAGCTACAGGTTATAGGGGGTGTAGCTGTGGAGCATAAGCCATCGATAAAACAGAGCCTCCTGTTCTAGCAGAGGCTAAATGTATGTTACGCTGAGGTTATTGCCAATGACTTGTAAATCCGTTTCTGTATTGGGAAGCGTCCAGAGTCTCACCCGTCCTCTGTAGCCTGAGTATCTACAAGCAGCGGGGAAAGAGGAAGTTTGTGTAGTGTATCTGTGGCTTCAACAGTTACGACTGTTTTTGTTCCACATACCTGGGAACCTGAGGGAGAAAGAGAACTGCATTATTTTCCTCGTGTCACTATAGATTAATCTTATGCATATAAAAACATGCAAGGGTAAGGTCTTTTAAAGGTCAGGTCCAACTGACAGCCACAATGGCCTGGGGAGCAGGGACAGGCCTGCCCAGACCACACCCAAAACACCAGTGTTGCCCAATGGTGCAGCAGCAATAGCTGCTTTTGGGACGTGCCAGGAAACACATCAAGCAACCATCAGTAATTTTCATGCTGGCTAGGCAGTTACTTTGTTTGATATTGCTTGCATTTCAATTTGGGTCAACAGCCAAGAAATGGGAGTTTCCTGATGTACGTTACAATTGTGCTAAAGTGCATCCGATAAATCGTTCTGCTAATCTAGAATTTTAATGCTGTTTTCTGAGTTTCATTAATTAACTTTGCTTAATGAAACAGGTAGTGCTGAAAAAGTTATCACATTAGTTAGTTCTGTTTTTCTAGCTTTACCGGGATCTAGTTCTGCTTCCAGAACTTGATAGGGAGAAATGTAAAATTCAATGTTCATAGGAGATCCTGAGGAATAATAATAATAAAAAAAAATGTTACTATACATGTCAATAGAGGAAAGGTGTTAGGCATCTTGACACAAAGGGGGAAAAAAACCCAAGAACAGTGTAGGCAGGCAGAAGGGAATTCCTCATAAGAGTACATCTCTAATTACAGTGTATGTTTAAATCACAGCATTTTCTTAGTCAGCATTTAACAGCTAAACCCTCAGTATATAAAGTCATCAGACATCCTTGAAAAGATGAGGTTAAGTTTCTACCTCTTGCACAATAACCTGTTGTTCAGCCTTAAAAATACTAGTTGAACTGCAGCTTTCAGAGACTAGTCTGAAATAGAAGGGAAAGTTGTGATACTTGCATAAGGGACACTAACATCAAGCTGTGCAACAGGATAGCGGCACTATGTATTAGCAAGTATAACACATAAATGGGTAAAGCTCGCTTCTGACAGTGTAGGTGAGCCAAAAATCTTACCAACTGACTGTATTTGCCTTTTACGCAACCTGAGTGTTATCTAAGCTACTACTGCTATCATCTCACGGTTACTCCCAAACTGTGGCTTCCCACATAACCTCAGAATATTGCTGGCTTTGCTTTTAGGCTGCTGCAAAGTCGATGTTGCAGTAGCTGATAAACCACCTTGCGTCTGTATTTTTTCCTTCTGTATGTCTGTACGCTGTCTGTGAACACAGACACGGTAAGGCCATACAGCATGTTTTACTTCTAATAGACGATCCTTATTACAAACAAAGAACAATTTAGCAGGGATTTTTTTTTAAATTACAATTCTTTGAATCCATGTAGAAAGAAATGTAAAAAAAAAAACCCAAAACAAAACACCCAAAAACCTCACCTCCAGTTCTTGGCACCAGGTGTCCTACTTTTCCATGAAGTACTTCAGTAATTCTGTTTACATCCTGTGCTCTAATTCAAAACACATCTTGATTAGTGTTTCCTGAGTTGCAGTGCTAGCTAGGCTAATGTAAAGGATAATTTGCACCCTTAATCAAAGGGAGATGATGCTTCTATGGAAGTAGATTGTGTCTCCATTTGTTATGATACCTTCCTCATACATTACTCCTAGGACTTGGGCTCCCAGTTTCAACCCTGTATCTGAGCTGTTTCAGGTTGCACTTTGATGTGTGATTTTCCATAAATGAAGGGGGACAAAAATATTGGAGTGGCAGGCTGAGCAAAGAGTGAGGAAATAACCTGGATAAACTAACTCAGCACCAGTCTCTAGCCTGAAATGTGATTGTACAGCTGAATATGTACAGCCATACAATTACATAGCTGTGTATTAAAACTCCGCAGTGCATTAATTTATATCATAGATGGGACAAATAATCTATTTAACTCATAAATGATGTTTACTGAGGTACCAGTGATCAGAAAGGATATTGTATATTTGTTCATGGAGTTACTATGCTTCATAAGGGAACACTGTACAAAAATAAGCCAAGAGTGTGTTTCAAATTACAAAAGGCCATGCTTGCCAAGAGTACTTAATAGGCAAGATATCAGAAAAGGTGCTTCAAAAATCCAGAAGGAGAGCACTGTCCTCAACTCTGATTTTCTAAAAGGAATTAAGATCATTGTACAATTACCTGAGGGTTTAGGAAAATCTGTTCTACATCTGTCTGTAATCCTCCTCTTCGAAAGGAGAAATGTGAAAAGGAAGTTTAGGAGGAAAGCTAGCATCCACTACTCCTGATCTAAAACCTGAGCACAAAACAAGCTACCCAAACAGCAGGACTGTGAAAGGTATGTTTTACTTCTGTCACAGGAAGATCTAGACAGCAACCGCTGTATTTCAGGTGCACTGTTTGCTCCTAAGGGGTGGTCACATGCATACACCCCCAAGCTCTGCAACCAGTTTCCCAGCAAGTCTCACGTATGAAGCACAGGAAGGAGTTCAGCAGATGGTCTTGTTTAGTGTGCCTGGGGTAAGCAAACTGCAAAAACCTTTCCAGTGGGAGAAAACTCATTAGCTTTCCACATCCTGCTCTATAATTAGATCGGTTAACTCATTTTTTAATGAAGTGAAGGGGTGGGGGTGGAGGGAAAGGGAGGAAGAGGTAGGCTTCAAGTTACCTGTCTAGAAGAAACATTGAATAAAGATCTTTTTCAAGGGCCTGCAAAGCAAGGTATCCCTTAGCTTTCATTTCACTAGGAGAGAAAGAAGGCAAATTTATTGGTTTTGTAAGTAAACAAAAACTAGGCTATGGATTTTAGAAATTTTTCAAGTGAAAACAAGTTGCAACCTGTTTCCTGGAATCTGATACAGATTTGACAGGTCTTCTAGAATCTGTCCAAAGGCATCATAGTTCTTCATCCTACCAAAAAGAAACAATTGCAATTGCTATACTAAATGAGATGGATAATGTGTTTTATATCTAGCGTGCCAGAAAAAGCACTCTTGCAGAGTGGCATAGGCCCCCTCCTTATCAGATCTGGCAAGTAGCAGTGCTGCTTTGAAATTTTCTTAGAAGATACCAGGAAATGTGAATCCTTGGCTCTGTTGCAAAAAGCAATGTAATTATAGCTGACACTGGTTAAATATGCACTACTGAAAGCAAGAGACGTGCACGACACACAAACTTGACATCAGCTGCAAAGCACTTTTCCTGATCTTCCAATAAAGCTAGTTGTGTAGTAACACCACCTTAATGCAATGCACTCGTACATTGTTCTTTTCCTCAAAATATCAAGAATTGCATTAATATTGTACTTCACAGCACCCTGTGAGAGAAATCTTAAACACAACCAGTAGATACATCAACCAAAAAAAAAAAAAAAAAAAAAAGAAAGAAACAGGACAAGTGGCTTGCATAAATAAGTTTGTGAAGGAAGAGTTCAGACTGCTCAAAACCCAGAATTCCTGCATATTCTGACTAGCTGTGATAGACTAGAGCTCAGCTTGCACTAACCCACCAGGTATATCCTCACCTGCTTACGTGGATTTTAAGTGGATTTTACAAGCCTTACTAAACTCTCTAGCGCTGCAGTCACACAGAGCTGTGCTTGAGAAGACACACATTCCCTTTCTGTGCAGATGTGGCTGCAACTTGTCTCAGGAGAAAGACCAAATAAGCCTGCCTTGACTTTCACATTGGGCATAATCCTTTCCAAACAGAAACCTAAACAAGTCACTCAGCAGTTGAATGACTTTCCAACTGGACTAGTGGGGAAGCAGGGAAAAGGGAGTGAAGCAGGCACGCAGGTACAGGCACAGACACAGCACCAGCCTATGCATTAGCTGGCTGGTTCATCGTGATTTTATAGTTACTTTGAGACACACACAAGACATTACACGTGTAACAAACTACCTTATGACCAAATAAAATACTACACCAAAAGGTGTAGAAGGGATACTTGCACTTCATGCCAAATCCTAACAGAAACAGGAAGGCAGACAAGCAGTACCCACAGTGCTAATGGCCATTGCTCAGAGCCAAACTGCTGGCGGTTAACAACAGTGGGAGTTAAAAACCCAGGAAAATACAAGTTAAACCTTTAAAGCAGGGGTCCCCAAACTTTTTAACCAGGGGGCCGGCGCGCGGATGAAGTGGCAGGCAGTCATCTGCGGCTGCTTGGTTTCCCCCCCAACCCCTGGCAGGGGGGTGTCTGTAAATACCGGAGGCCGGATTGAGGACCCTGGGGGGCCGTGTCCGGCCCGCAGGCCATAGTTTGAGGACCCCTGATTTAAGGCATAGCTGTTTACACCCATAAAGCTAATATAACTTCATTTCTGAGGAAAGAGAGGGCTGGGAAAACTGATGGTGCATTACAGGACCACATAGAAGAGAGATGAAATATGCAATGTCAGTGATTACTCTTTCTCTCTTTGCCTTCCCTTTCAACTGTTCTGCCGAGGTATTTAAATAAGAACCCAATTTCTTAAATATACTCATTATTAGTAAAACCTGAAACCTTGATCATATTGGCTGGAGGACTTCTAAATGGACTTTTAAGATTGTGACCTGTCCTGGAACAGCCAAGTATTCAGACAGAACAAAATGTGGTATTTCAAAACAAAACAAAAAAATATGCATATAGTGCCCTACTGCTACATGAGAAAAATTAAAGTAACAGCTCCTCCTATGCGTTTGCAAAGAAAAACAGGCCATGTGATATCACCTTGCTTCCATTGCTGTGACAGAAGCCTGAAGGACAGGTAGTTAAGATATTTGCATAAGGACAAGTCTTTGATGGAAAAAGGGGAAAAGTAGTATCTGGTTTGGATCTGTAAATCTGCCAGTTCTGAGCTGTCATCATCAGTCCACTTTCAAAATTATGGGTCCAAGTAGTTCTATAATTCTTGTAATCAACACAAATGCCAGTATTCAAAGGCTGTGTTCAACTGGCAGCTACAGCCAATGTATTGGATGTTACTCTTTCCCCTTGCTCCACTGAAGCAGATGCAATTTAGCTGTTTTCAATGGAATTACTTGAGAAAAAACTGATGCCTGGAGTATCTTTTAAAAATTATATTTGCTGCAGTTTTAGCCTTGAATTTACAAATTGCAAGTAGGTAATAACAGTCACAACCACCAGCTTCCCACATAAAATCTCAAAAGGTGTCAGCTCTTCTGTTGTTTTCTGGATTCATATTATTGCTTCCTGATTCTTGCTTTTTCCTTTTTTCTTTTCTGCAGTTCTTACACTGAAACCATTCCAGCCTTGACTTCTCCACCACATTCAGAGAAACACAAGCCTCAGGAATTCCTTTCCATTCAACAAGAGACTGCACATGATTCTTTACCTTAGATGCTGCACCAAGTCATCACAAACCTACAGGAATAAGAGAGGAGTTTCATGTTTCTTACCATCCTTTGTGAAACATCTCTTAAAAACATTTAATTGGTAATGATGAGATTGTTCCCCCTTGCTTTTAAATAACTGGATGCTTAGCTTAAAAAAAAAACCACCACAACACCCCACACACCCCCTCAGCCAGCAAAAACCAGACTAACATTACAATAGTTACAAGATAATATTAATACAATAACTAAAAGAACAAAGGCTCTGTGGAAGAGGATAAAATTAACAGAAACAGTTTGTTGATAAATCCTTTCCAGGGAAAAAATTGCATCTTTGCTAGTTTTTCTTTTATTGGCAGTTACTATGCTAAAAGTCTCTGGATATGGATTTCCATCCTAATAATATTGTCCAGCACTCACTGATCAACAGCCCTGAGCTGGATAAAGAGAACAACTTGAAATCCCTGGGCTGACTCAACTGAAAAAAGGGACTAAACTAACTCCAAATGAATGTAGCAATTTGGATACTTAATGATAAAAATCCGAGTCTATGTTCCCCGCCCCACCACAACAGCTTGTTGTTGCATCTTTGACCTGAAGGATTGTCTGTAACAGTGAACAACTGAAGAACTTGATATGTGAACTGCAGAGTGATATTTTGCCAATATTTTAATGAGAAAGTTTGCAAGAAAAATATCCCCATTAGTAGAAATGTACATACTCCTAAAGAAGCCAGAAGGAAAAACAGAACTGGTAACAGCTCCAAGACATCCATTGGGAATATACCTTGCAGTATACTTTGGTAGGAAAATATTTTAAGACCATGTTATTTACTTATATTGATAACATGGAAGTACAAGAATACAAATATTTACACAAAGTACTACAAAATTCTTGAAAGGTGAGCATGTCAGCTGAGATTTAGCTTAATATTTAGTGGTACAGTACTTAACATCTGTAATCGAGTTGTAAGTTTAGGGGAGAGTTTCAGACACCTAAAGAGGTAGCTAGTGTCATGCACAGGCTGGCAGGTGTGACAAGACCAAAAGGAAGCCAAAGACTTTCTGACATAGCTGGAGGCCAGGTGGGAGACTACAGGGAGGTGAGAGGCAGAGAAAATTAACTTTACCACAGGTTCTTCTCCAAGGTGAGCCAACTTTACATCCACCACCTTTCCATCCTTCTCCAGCTGAACTTCTATATAAAACATGTTTGATGTTATGTAGCAGGCAGTCCCACTGGGGCTAACATGGGCGCTAAGCCTGAGGAGAGGGGAAAGAAAAAAAAGGAAAAAATAAAAAGGCTTGTATCTCTAAAAATTCTGCCATATGATGAAAGGAAATGAGCGTAGTTTATTTGCTCGTGGGAAGAAATGCCAGGGATGCTTCAAAAATAACTCTTCCTTGGCTCAGCTTCTGAAAACTGTGCAGCCAGGCAATATATTTTTGCTCTGCTCTTTGCATTATCATGTTGGTTTGCTGAAAACTGTTTACCTGAGTTTGTAGCTTTGGGACCTAGGCATGTAACCGCTCTCTTCACCCAACAACCTCCTCCACAAAGGGCTAATCAAAATAGGCAGTTATACCTGTTCCAAGTAATGCACTCCATGAGAACACCAAGCTAAAAAAAAATGTTGCTGACAAGCCATCTAGATGGTATTCCTCACTGGACTTTGGGCCATGCTTGCTCATTTGCATTTATTCATGAATAAACTCACCCTCTTTGCTTCGATAAAGATTCCAATCTGCTCATCACAGAAAACAAAGATTTAGCTGCAAAAAACAGAAATATTATTTAATCAGGCTGCATTGATCAGGAAGTAGAACCAGTATTGTCCTGCCTTTGAGGGTATGATTTAGATAATGAGAAAATAGTATCTCTTGCATGATTTCTGTTATTAATGACAACTGTTACCCTATGATTAATGAATGCTGTGCTGGGTAGAGCTTATTCTCAGTCTTTGAGAATAGATGTAGCCTGAAGGCTTAGCCCAAAGATGAATCACAAGTCTCTTGTGTCATATCCACCTCTGTGTTTGTACATTTGACCCCTCTATGCAGAACATCACCTATAGAGAAGGATGGGTAGTTTTCATAGAATATTAAAAAAAATACAGTTTGAGTTATCTGGCAGCTCATTACCATTTAACGTCGTCTGTATCTTCTCCATGCAAGAGCGCAATGGACCATCCAGAGCACTACTGCCAGGCCGAAGCGGCTTACCCTAGCACATTTGTGAAAACAAGAGACAGAGAAATCCTCCTTAAATTACTAGCCAAAGAGGAATATCAGTGCATGCAAAACACAAAACACCAAAGTCCAGTACAGCAAAACACTATAAACACTATTTCTTTTTGTCAGACATAGAGATGACCTATGATTGCAGCCATCTCTGAAGTGGCAGCAGTGAATGGATTTGTGAAGACCCTATTGTGCAGTAATTGTGTATCAGAGGCCTTTGAAGCAGGGAGCGTCTTTCCATTCCCTTTTCTTTTAAGCTGAATACAAGTTAAGTCAGCTAATTTCACTGTGATACTAGAGATCAACTAAGAAAATACTTAGATTTTTATTTTAGGAGGAATTTGCCTGAGTAAAAAGGAGAGATTACTAAGCACCATGGATATACTTGGTTAGACTCAGGGTGCAAGTTCCATCAGAAGATACTACTTTAAGTAGCAAGCAAACAGTCCCAGCTTCTCTTCTTGCTCTTGTCCAAAAACTTCTCATGCTTCACGCTTCAATCCATAAAGAACGTTCACTGCTGAAAAGTTTTCACTATGTTCAAATTCAGGACATTGTTTTCAGAGTAAGGCTTTAGTTAAGCAGATAAATAAAAAGAAGCATGGAAACAAACAGGATTTTTTTTATACTAAGCTCACAGCAGTGCTAATCTACTTTTTATAAAGATGATTCTTAAATATAATTGGCTACTGGAAAGGTGGGAATCATTAAATGACTTAAGGTATATCACAGCAGGAGGGAGTCTAGATAGGTTTCAGGCCAGTTCCTGAAAAAGTCTTTTCTCCCAGTCCTATGGGCAAGAAATTGTCTTTACACACCATGAATGTGCTAATGATAATCAATGGAAAATAACCTAAATTATTAGACAATCACTGCTAATACCTGAAGGGTTAAAATAATGCAGGAATGCTGGAATATTTTTTTTTTATCCACTGTTGTAAGGAAAATCATGACCCAGGCTATAATATACACCAGGTTTTTTATTTTTGGGTTTTGTTTGTTTGTTTTTTGTAAAGTCAGGCAGCTTTTTAACCCTCTTGGCAACCTGCTCTTACACCACATATCCTCCTCTCACCTAATCTGCTATTCTTACCATGCAAAAATGGACAAGTTTCATAGTTTCAGCCCATGGTTTTTGTTGGTATTTTAAACGCAACTGTTCCATTAAAGCATTTGTAGAAACAGCATCTGAAAAACATGTCAAAATATTCTAAATATAATGGCATGTATTTACATTGGCAACCAGAAATGTTGGAGGAGGAAAAATATAAAATCTTGCTAAGGTTATAGGTGTCATGCTTCATAGGTGTTATGCTTCAAAAGAGGAGGCAGAAAAAATTGTTTTAGTTTAATTTTGCAGACAAATATCTAATTTTTGTAAGACTTCTGACAGAAAAAGGGTGGGGAGAGATTTAGTATAGGCAAGTATTCTCAATATTAAATACGGACATGCAGCCCAGTCTTCAGCTTGTTAAACAACTAGGCTTTCTTGGTAGATGCACAGTCTCGTATGTTTATTCTTAAAAAATACCAAGGCCTTGCTATGGGTTTCAGGCATCAAGATTTCTACACCCACCTAAAGCTCATTAGAGCTCATTTTGATAAGAGAAAATTTTTTACAATGAGGATGGTGAAGCACTAGAACAGGTTGCCCAGAGAGGCGGTAGGTGCCCCATCCCTGGGAAACATTCAAGGCCAGACTGGACGGGGCTCTGAGCAACCTGATCTAGTTGGAGATGTCCCTGCTTATTGCAGGGGGGGTGGGCTAGATGGCCTTTAAAGGTCCTTTTGAAACCAAATTATTCTACGGTTTTGCAGAGGAACAATCTCAGCGCAGAGCTGCAACTCCTTTTTCCTCATTGGGATGGCAAAGAAGGAGAATGGGGTCAGGAGAAGGAACATTTTCAGCCCATCAGCACTCTCCCTATAAATATTCTTTCTGGCCTTATACAGAATCCGAGGCTCAAAGAAATATTCTTGCTGAGATGTGGTGCATCCATAACCACTAACTCCATCAGGAATAAACCTGAGGCGAACTTCCTAATATATCAGCCTGAGACAGGCAGGAAGACTCCAGACTAATGAGTAAGAGGAAACTGAGTCCCTGCAACATGCCACCCGCTCTGCTCTGCCCCTTAACACCAGAAGAGACATTGCAAAGTGCTTCTTTGACCTAGAAGGACCAACAACCACAGAGAATTGTGCCCTCTGACCTAGCGGCACTGCAGCGGGGAGGGAGACAGACTAGGAGAAGGGACCTCTACACCCTTTGCATACACCAAGCAGGGACAGTGAGTGAGGGCTGGCAGGACCTTCCTCCTGCTGGATGAGAAAGCAGAAACCACAGTTCCCTATAAAGCAGGCCATCTCAACCAGCTGGAGAAAGGAGAAGCAGTGGACTCCCAACCAGCTCTTGCAAGCACCCCTGCTGTGGAACATGCCCACACTAATGTTCCCACTCACCCATGCCTCGATGCCTACAGGAGGTCTACAGCCCATCGTGTACCTCCATCTCCATCCACACAAGAAACCAGGGTTCCTATTTGTACCACCTGCACCACGGCACCCACAGGTGCTGTACAGGGCAGGAGGCTTGCTCCCTCACAAAACTGGTCCCCAGGGGCTCAGTTTCAACTTGAGAAGCTTGAGAAGCACAGCAACATCACCTCTCAACACTGCTAATTTTTAGAAGGGGCAAGGCACCCTGTCATGTTTTTCAACATCTAAGTCCTAAGCAGAAGGTATAGTGCCCCTCCTCATCTTTTCAGAAGGTGTAGCAGTTTCAAGAAAAGGATGAATTTAAGTGCAGAAAGGCAGGGAGAGGTATGATAGCAGCAATCGCTCAGCAAAACAGAGAAGCAGTCCATAAGGGAGCTTTTAGTCTAGCTCAGGGGTGGGAGGGAAGGGGGGAGTGGGGGGATAGATACTATAGCTACCTATAACGTTTGCATTGTATTTGTGCATTCTTTTGTAGCCACCTCATGTTGCTAGTCTCCTTATACATAGGAATCAGTGCACAATGTCAGTGTGAGGTTCAGGGTTTAATCCTGAATCTTTGCATAGGCACTAGCTTGAAATTTGGTCACGGGGGAATGCCAGGTCTACAGCGAGAAGAGCATGTCTCCTACACAAACACCGTGTGGCAGTGTTTCAGGGTGTCTTACAGCATGCTTTCTGTTTTCAGTTATCATCAGTCACACTGCAGTACCTGAAATAGTCTCATAACACACAAAGCTGATGATCTTGGACTTGTATGTTGATACCTGAGTAGAAAGTAAATAGTCTGGTGGCCTCACTAAGATTACAGAGAAAACAATGTATGGATCTAGGAATCCCAGGAGAAGTATAAGGTATGTGCCAAAAAGTGGTATTTGCTCCAAACAGACAGGTATCAAGCATGTTACTTAGGGAAAGTCAATGCAGCTGAAAGTGTTAAGTATGTTGCATTTCAGTTTTACAAAGGAGGTGAAAGGTGATCAAGTAAATTGTGATATAATTCCACACTTGTGATAGGTCACGCTTCCCTAAGATTATTACTTGGTTTATGCTATTAAATATTCTTTTATTTTTAAAGCTGACATTAGAAGTGACTATAGGTATAAGCATGAGCTTTACCTGTGACTTGGTGCAACCACTTGAAAACATGGTTTCAGCATTTCTAGGGAGGTGTTTTAGTTTAGATTTGCTTGAACAATGTATTGAAATGGTTTCTGCCGGGCAAGAACATGTACTATAGCTCATATAAAGTAAGTTGGTTGCCTTCCAGATCATGTGAACGGATGTGTGCACACATGACATACTACAACTTGGTAGTGTTTAATATTTTTGTGGTAATTTTCATAAATGTTTGCCCTGATCCAGAGCTCATTGGAGCTCTGTGATCTTGATACTGACTCCAGTGGCTTGATCACATCCTGAATAAGCAGAAAAATAAATTGTTTGCTGACCCTCTCGAACAGAACACTTCCAAAATAATGGAGAGAAACATGCTACTGCTTGCTTTGTCTGTACAATAGCTGTTCTGCAAATAAACACAAGACTAAAAGTTTAAGTAGTCACAGTCCAGCATGGCTGATAAGCCTAAAATTCACTTTAATTTTTAAACACAAAATAGCCTTTTCCACTGTGATCAAATGTGTGTATTAGGTAGGTGAATTTGCATCATTTTTCCAGGATAGGGATAGTGTCAGATTTTCATAACAGAACAAATATTCCAATACAAGTAGGAGCCTTCATGCCTATGTTAAATTGTGATTTTGTCTAAGATCATACATGAGAAACAGAAGCTTAAGCATTGTCAGAAAGCTCCATGGATCAAGGTGTTGTTCCGGTATTCAGAACTGTCATCAAATTACCACACTCAAGAGAAGAGTTAAGAGTGATGAATAAATAAAAATGTTCTAATTATAGCATCTCAGGCATATTTGATACACAAATGTTTAAGTGGGCCAGTTCATGAAAAAGAAAAAAAAAAGCAACTGGCCAAGCATTCTCAGCAGTAGAGAAGATAATAGGAATTACCTCATGAATCCTGCCTGCCCACCTGCTCTAGATACCCTCTCTTTGTGTGTTCAGCAGAAACTGCTGCTGAAAGAAACTTCCATGTGTGCAATTACGAAATAAGTTGTCCCTGGAGAAAATCTGCTCTTACTCTCAAATAATTAATTGGAGGTTATCTTATCCCCTTTTAAAGGGTTAAAATTGGTATGCTTCTTTAAGGACCCTTTGAGAAATTCATTATTGTTACTACTTTATTTTTTGTCACAGTTTTCTGCACCTTACTGAATTCCTGACTCTGTAATATGCTTCACAATGCATGCCCTGGGAACATTGTGATTCATATGAAAGTAACACTTCGTGATTCTATAGTTCTTCCATTTCTGATGATTTTTCCATTTCATTGAACGGTAATTTGTTTTTCTGAGAAAGGATCAATGTATTTTCCATTCATATTCTTGCATGAATTCAAGTAAACTATTTGTTTCAGTGAAGATACTCTAGACTTAACACATAACAAGGGAAAACTTCACATACTGTTCATATGTTGTAATGTTAGCAGTTTGGAAAAGATTCCAGGAATTCCATATTCATTGCAACATTGGTGTGGGTTTTTTTGTTTCTGGTTTCTTTTCAGGGGCTGGGGGTTGCTTTTTTTCCTATTAATCTTACATGCAGTTTTGATTTTTCCTTCATCTAAAGAAGGAAAATCAAAATAAATCACCAGCAGTATGACTGGCCTGCTTCCAGCACTTTCTTGGAGTTGCATCTTTCTAAAAGGCCTCAGCTGAACTGTTGATCAGAGAAAACAGCAGCTATGTAACAGCCCACAGTAAGTCTAAATACAAACTGGGGCCTGGGCCATCAGTGAAAACCAGTGGTTCCAGTTAGAACTGCAGGATCTATAAGAGGTGTCACTGTGACTATCTGAATTGATATTTCAGGAGATCAGAGGTCATCTTGTGTTCTTTCACAAAGCACCATGGGATTTTAGAGTGATCAGCCGTGAAAGAGCTATAAAATGGGTATATAACCGAAACATGAAGCAGCATTTATCAAAAATGGTGAGCATTCAAAGAATACCTGGGTCTGTCCTAGGCACTCTTCCATCTAAGGCAGGCTAAACTCAGTGCTGCTTAGATTTTACAAACCATAGCTTAGCCTGATACGGACTTTAGTTTATGGCTTTACAACCCGTAAATACTGTAATATGTTTTGTCATCTTCCCTTCACTCTCTACATCACCTCCACAGTTATGCAGTGCAAATTTTTTTCCCGGAGAGTAACGTCAGAATGCTGGTGTCTGCATTTTATTTCACAACAGCCATACAGACTGAACCAGTTTTACTTTACAACTTACTGAATAGCACTTCTAGCATTGCAGTCTGAGGCACTTAACACTGGCAAGCTTTGACTGTTTTCTACTCCTTCACTGAAAGTTATTAATAACCTTCAAAGCCGAACACTGTATAGACAGACATAAAAAAAATAATAGTTTGTAGGAAATAGCCGTGGATGTAGAAATGCATTGACATTGACATGGCATGTCTTTTCCTTGGAGCATACTCAAGATATAGCTAACATTTGATTTCTGCTTGATATTAGCATTATAATCTCCAAGTAGTTCTTGTCTAAGTCTTTTCCCAAAAGTACTGGGGACCTGCAATCATGATTTAAATAACCTCATGAATGAACACGGGAGGGCTGGCTTCACATGCGCACATTTTCCTTCTACAAGGTTTCACAGGATACTGTAACTGGTGTTCATAACTGAGTATTTGTTGCTTATCCCACATCTATCATCTTTCTAAGACTTCTCTGATCATTCTTATAACTAAAATAAGGTGTTGCACCACCATTCATATTCTTTACTGACATCAGTCAGCTGAAATCAATGAAACTCATCACTTAAGAGCTGCAGCAGCTCTCCTTCAAGGTAGAGATAAAGTGAATGCAGCTGGCATGTTATCTGGCAGAACATGGCAGAATTAGTCATAACCATAATATGTTGAAGGTCCACATTGAAAATGTTGCTGTTAGAAGCTGGGGAAGAATGGGAGTTAAGAGTTAGATGAGGAGCCAAAAATCATGACCATTGAGGAGGTAACTGAGGTAGGGAAGAGGTGAAATACAGAAACAGAGTAATTGTGCGTAAAGGAGCTTTCAACTAGTATGTTTCAAAGCTAACCACACAGGAGGCCAGTTTAATTATCTTGTTTTTCCAGGGTGGGAAAAGTGACTACTGAAGCCGGCCACGGCTGCAGAACTAGAAACCAAACTGCAGTTTACTTGACTCCACTACACCACATCCCCATTGGAAGAAAGGAAAAAACTTTCAGAAAGAGAGAGAGATGGGGAAAGAGACCAGAGAAACTGAAGACAAAAGGCTGTAAACAGACACGTAAAAACCATGATGTAAGCATGAAACCATATCATGTATGAAAAACAGGAGCAATAGAAAAGGATGTGGAAAGCAGAAAAGATATAAAACCGAAAAGATGAGAGAAATAATTACATAGACAACTCTAAGATTAGAAAAACATTTCTACAATATTTCCTTGTGTTACTTTCATGACAGAAAAGTGAAATGACTTTAGGTCTTTTTGAGCTATTTTAAAACAATATTGGTTTGGAGATGATTGTTAGGCTTAAGTGTTCTGATCTAATATATATCATGATATAGGTCATATAACATGCAAACTAAAAAAGAAACAGCATGCTGTGGCACATACTGTTATAAGTAAAATAGTATGTGGGGAAGACATATTTTTCAGGAAAGACAATACCATAAAGGAGCTCAGTGCCAAGAAATGCCAGTTAAAAGTGTTACACCAGTGCCACGTAGACAGGTACTCCATATAAACCACATATTTTACATCACTCTATATCGGTTAAGCAATACTTACTGCTTTTCATATCTTATGTTTTGAAACCAAAATTAATGAAACTATGAAGACTTGTTATAAATACATGCAATAAACACTGTATTATACATTTTAGTGCCTGTATAGTTTTAGACTTTTGGTAATTCCTTAACTGTGTTCCTAATAGTGTTTTTGTCTGTTCTAATATCTCATAAACCAAATGTGCTGTAAGCCTCAAATCTCAGATTTCTAGCTTCCTAGTCACCTACTAGAATGATGCAATTTCTCCTAGCTCTGTTGAATGACAAGATGAATGACTGCAAAATTGTCATTACTCTTGGATTCGCTGTTATTCAAGTCTTCACTGCTGCTTTCTCTATAGGCACAAAGCATTTGGGGATGGATTGTCTTTTCAAAATGCTAAGAAAGTTATGAGCTAAGCACCATGACTAGTTCAGATGAAGCACTGTGAATAATACCATTTGGACAGCTAATAGAGCTAATCAAATGCAAATACCTCATTACCCAACAGTTTATTACAGTAATCCCACTATCTTGTTTTTATGGAGTATGTATCTGTTTGCAAGTGTTGGGAGATCCGTGTGACAGGTTTGGAGGCAGTCACAGGTGATGGGAAGCTCCTCTGCCAGCTGACAGATTAAGATGTCTTTACATTGAGCAAGACCAGTAGGAACAACTGCCCACACAACCTCTGTGTGTGTGTGTGTTGATTTGTAGTGTTCAGAACCTGGACTGGATTGCTTAATTTTGAGAATAGTTGATGTTTATCTGTATGCATCACAAAAATATTCCCTGGGTTGTATGTGCTGCAAAAGCATAGAGAAAGAAAGACTATTCCTACCTTGTAGAGCTTAATCTTTAAATATAAAAAGCAGATGAAAGCTGGGTGGGAAGTGAACTGACAGTGGACTGGCCAAGACCAGAGCAGATCAGTGGCACTGTGAAAGCATGTCATGATTTAACCCCAGCCGGCAGCTAAGCACCACACAGCCACTCACTCGCTCCCTCCCGGTGGGATGGGGGAGAGAATCAGAAAGGTAAAAGTGAGAAAATTCGTAGGTTCAGATAAAGACAGTTTAATAGGTAAAGCAAAAGCTGCGCGCACAAGCAAAGCAAAACAAAGAATTCGTTCACCACTTCCCATCAGCAGGCAGGTGTCCAGCCATCCCCAGGAAGGCAGGGCTCCACCACGTGTAATGGCTACTTGGGAAGGCAAACGCTGCAACTCCAAACGTCCCCCCTTCCTTCTTCTTCTCCCAGTTTTATATACTGATCATGACATCATATGGTATGGAATATCCCTTTGGTCAGTTGGGGTCAGCTGTCCCAGCTCTGTCCCCTCCCAACTTCTTGCGCACCTCCAGCCTGCTCACTGGTGAGGTGGTGTGAGAAGCAGAAAAGGCCTTGAGTCTGTGTAAGCACCGCTCAGCAATAACTAAAACATCCCTGCATTATCAACACTGTTTTCAGCACAAATTCAAAACATAGCCTCAGAACAGCTACTGTGAAGAAAATTAACTCTATCCCAGCCAAAACCAGCACAGAGTAGAATTAAGATTACCTGAATCCCAATCCAGTAGGTTGTCCCCTAAAACCTGTAGCTGTACTGCCTACAGCAGGCACCAAATTAATCTGTCGCATCAGATTCTCCTGCTAGTTTTTGGGAACGAACAGGCATGCTCAGAGGGAGATTCAACCCTCCAGTACATATATCACCCTCTCGAGACAGCCATTCTCTCTGTTGCGTAAAGTGGGAGCTATGTACTAAGCCTGCACTTGGGCATGCCAGTTATACACCTCAAGCGCAGTATGACCCTAAAACCTGACTATCCCTTGCAAAAGCACACAGACTTATAAATTTGGGAAGTATGAGTATGTTGATAATTAGCCAACCAGTAGTTTACTATATTCTTCACCCATTGTTACTTATGATTTCTCAGTTTGTACAAACTGGGGGTAGATGAAAGCTTCTAGCTCTTCCCTTTTGTTGGGGGTGTGTGAGCATGGTGATTCTTCCCAGAATACGTGGTGGATTTGAACTGAGTGGTTTCTGTCCTTCAGTCCTGCTACTTAGAAACTCCATTAAATCACAAATACATTTCATGTGTCCTTATGCATTGATAATGAAATGTTGTCTAATAAATTCTATTACAGTTGTGCCACCAGCATAAAAGAGAAGAAATTAGCTGTAATACCAGGTAATGCTGCCTCCCACTATTGATTTCAGTTCAGCAATATTTCACAACACAAAGGCACATACACACACAGATCCAGCAGATGCCAGGCTAGTCGATTCTGGGCTGAAATCAGAGGATGCCCTCAAAAACAGTAAGAGGTGTTTTGTTCCCTTTCTGTTTTGTCCCTTAGAAAAAAAGAGTCTTTCTCAACCTGAAAGATTTATTGAGATCTTGAAGGAAGAATAGATGTTTTATGCCTGATGAGGTGGTTTTCCAAAGAACATGGTTCACTCATTCATGTCAACAGAAATGATAAAATTACAGTGTTAAATTATGCATATTTTAGATATATATTATGTGCTCTAAAATGTATGCTAAAGTAAAGGGAATGAGTATTTTTTGCTCCTGGGAAAGGAAGCTGCACATCAATATTTTTCCAAAAGATTCAGACATGTTTTGTCTGACATATCCACCCTATCTTTAGCTTCTTAAAATAAATGAGACTCTTGTCAGCATCAGTTGATTTCTTAGCTGTGCTACGGTACATAATGCAAATAGTACTAGCACACGATTAATTACATCCCTGCCTAATTACACTGTGTAATGTTTCCCTGTGAATATATTCTGTGCAGAGTTGTACTGGCATGTATGCTGATATATAACAAAGGTCAATAAATTGCAAATGTCTGCTACACTGTCTACGTGGTTTTAGGTGCCCTCTGTAACATTTAAACCCCAGAGAGCACGTCAAACTTGCTGCTACCTTGGGCTGCCCAACCCTAAGCCCTTATGCAGTCAGTGGAGTGGAATAGTTGCAATACCTACTCTTCTCTGACCAGTTGCTGTCTTACACTGAGGAGCCAGATTCACACCCTAAAATGTCACGGGTACTGCATAAATGCTCTTGCTGCAGTCACTTGCTAGCAACTGAATAGGAATTATTGGTGTAATGCATTTTCATGGAAATATTTCTGTTAGTTTGGGGTCAAAGAGCTTTTTTTTTCCCACTCAGTTTAAGCAAGGTACCAGGGGATGTTTCACAAACAGGGGATGAGGGGTATACTATGAACTGGTTTTTATTGTGTTAGGATATGCAGCTTGGGCCACACGACAAAAATTCAAAATAAAATGACATTTGTTGTCTTAAACAAGATAGTTCTAAAGGGAGATCAGAAGGACAAAGGCCGTGTCCAGTAACAAGCAGCATGGTACAAAAGGGGCATTTCCACAGAGTGAAAACAGTTGGTATCAAGGTCCTGGCAATCGCACTATATGTATTACAGGGGGGAGGTTATTTGGGACTAGCTCTAGTCTGGTCCCGGACAGGATGCCCAGTAGCAGTGGAAGGGCCTGAGACGAAGTCCTGCAGTGCATCTCGGTCCCACCCTACACAAATCCAGTTTGCCTGTTCCAAGACCACTCTACAATGCAAATCAAAGCAGAGTAAATCGGGAGAATAGAGAGCTCTTTTCAGAGGTATGCTCCTGATCTGTACCATAACTCTAATGACCAAAATAGTGTCTTTGATACTTTTTAGGCATGATCCAAACTGTTATTAAAATCAATATATATGCCGGGTTTACATCAGCAATGGAGCTTCCCTTCCACATTTGAAGGGAAGGGTTATGATTCCTGGCCAAGAAAAGACGAAGGGAACAAGAGAGGAACTGCACATGTGTTTTGCCAACCACCAGTGACACCGTTTTTGCAAGTAATGATTTTTAAAACTGTGTGTTTCCAGGGCATGACTGAATGCAGGTGTTGAAGACAGGGAATAATCATCCTTGGCTTCCCTGTGCACTAGGAAGTATTGAATGGCTGCAGACCACGGTATTAATGATATCTTGACTATGACTCAGGCACTCTTCTGACAGAAGGGTCCTGGAATACCTATCAAGAAGTAATACAGTACATAGATACTCAAAGGGCTGCAGAAGTTGGGCCAGGATTTCTTGAAGACCACTATATCAATATGTGTACAGGGTCATGCTAAGACTCTTCCCACATTTTCATGGTCTCATGGAAAGGCTAATCATAGCTAGCATGCAAATTTTTCCTGTCATGAAATATCCAAAATGTTTTGTGTCTTATTTTGGCTGTTCTGTTAACTCCGTATTACCAGCTTGACTTCCTCCCCCCCCCACCCCCCCCTTAAAAGAATCCAGCATTTGTTTGTGTAAATGAACATACTTTGGTATTTTAATCAGAACGAACTGCATCTGGATTGCTCCTTTATTGCTATCAGTTTCTCAGACTGTGGAATATGCAAAAATTAGCTCATACTGAAATGTGAGGACAACAAAACTAAATCCTACAGGGAGATGGACTAAACACTGGCTAAATGTCCAAGATGTCAAAAACTGCAGAACACTGAGCACAGACAACAACGAAGATTTTAAAGTGTGCCCACTTTGCAAATAGAGTGCAACAGCTACATGGTGTGAACACTGAGGTCTAAGATATCCAGCTGAGGTGATAACTTGAATTTCCAAACTTAGAAACTCCCTTCAGCCAAGCAATTGTGAGGAGGAGTGGAGGGGTCAGAACAATTTGTGTTGTCCCTGAACAGTTACAGCCTGATAAAACGAAACCACATACTGAGAAGGCAATTTTTATATTATGCTTAGGTTCTATTACATACTTAGGAGTTTAAATTGTGCAGTATTTACACAAAGCTCCCACTGAAGTTTACGATTTCACAGTTAAAAATGCAGTTATTAAGGCATCGTTATTATTATTTGAATTATTGTTATTAACTTGGAAACTCTCCACTTGTATATCCCATTTTGTTTGGCATCTATAAAACCCTTCATGTGTGGAATGGTCCATGACTATAAAAAAACCCCAACAATCTCAGTGCTTCGCTGTTCCCTCCTGCCAGCGATAATTCTTCTTAAACTCAACATATTAAACGTTTCCTCTGCTTGTCCTCATCCCTTGAGGAAAGCTCTCGTTCCGTTTTCACTACTAAAAATAATTGTGTTTATAAATCTAGTGACAGATGTCAGGAATTTATCTCCTTACCATGGCAGAACATGCCTCATCTACTTGCCAGCTCAGGGATTAGCTGGGGGGAAGGAGGAGCGGGCATGAGGCTGCGGGGTTTGTCTCACTGTCTGGCTTAACACAGCCGGCTGAGGGCAGGGCGAGGCAGGCGCTCCCGCCACCACCAGCCTCCCCAGGTAACGCGCCGCTGGGCCGAGCCGCGGCACCGAGCTGACAGGCCCGGCCACCGCCGAGCAGCGCGGCTGTGCTAGGCGCAGGCCCCGGGCGGCTCTCTGAGGCGGACCCCGCGGAGGACGGGTAGCCCACGGCCGCAACGGCCCCACCCCCAGCCGCCCTGCCCCGCCCCTCCTCGCCCCGCCCCTCCTCGCCCCGCCTCTCCTGTGCAGTGCCCCGCCCCACCGGAAGCAGGTGCCTCGGGCCTGCCCCCGGAAGCAGGTTCCGCCCGCGCGCACCGGCCGCCCTGGTGCCCCCGCCCCGCCGCTCCCCGCCCCGCCCCGCCCCGCCCCGCCGCTCCCCGCCCCGCCGCGCCAGCACTGCGCCTGCGCGCTCCGCCGCCTGACTGGCCCCTCCCAGCGCGCGGGGCTCGGGGCGGGGCCCAGCCCGGTGACGCTCCCGCCTCTGCGGCGGCCGCTACCGCCCGCCCCGCCCCGCCCTCCGCCGCGGGCCGCGCGCGCCGCCGGCTCTGCGCGCGGGGGCGGCGCCAAGGGCTCCCCCCGCCGCCCCGCCCTCTCCGCTCGCTCCTCCAGCGAGCAGCGGAGCTCGCCCCGCCGCCGCCGCAGGTGAGTCGGGGCAACGCGTGGGGCACGGGCCGGGCCGCGCCGCCTCGCCGCCGGGGCCGGGGAGGGGGGAGAGCGCGGGGGGCCCCATCCCGCCCGCCGCCGCCGCGCAGGGACCGTTCTGGTGGCGGGGAGCGAGGGGGGGGAGCTGGCGGGCGGCGGCCCCGCGCCCGCCGTTTTCCACCGCCCCGGGGTCGGCGCTGGGGCGCGGGCGCCGCCCCGCAGTCCCCGGTCGGTGGCTCGCGCCGTGCGGCAGCACCCCGGGTGTGAGGAGGCGGCGGGCGCGGCCGCGGGAGGGGCGCGGAGCCTCCCGCGGGGGCCCGGCGGCCGCCGCTCCCTGAAGGTTACGGGCGTCGACCTTGGGGGGGGGCTTCCCCCCCCCGGGCCAGCGGCCGCCCGCCGGGCGCTGAGGTGAGCGGGGCAGGTGTGGGCGTCCGCGGGGCGCGGGGTGACGGCGGCGCCGCCCGCACCTGCGGAGGGCGGAGGGCGGCAGCGCCCTTGCCCCGAACAAAGGGGCCGCGCCCCGGTGAAGGGGCCGGGGCTGCCGGAGCCTCCGTGCGTGTGTGCGCCCTGCGGCCGGGGGTGGGTGCGAGCCGCCCTGCTGGAGCGTGGGAGCCGCCGCTGGCTGCCGTGCGCCGCGCTCCTCCAGCCGTGCACGGTGACCGGCGCCGCCGGTGACTGTCGCTGGTCTGTGCCGGCGACAAAAGGAAGCAGCGCGAGGTCTGCTTGTTAAGTTCCCTAAATAAAACAGCCTTTCGATGTTCACCTGTTAAGTAATTCGGTGTTTGCTTTTGGGTTTCTCTTAAATGGAAGCTCATCACTTCATCCCCTTCCCCATAATTGAGTCTCTTAAAAAAAGGTGTTAATTGGGCCCTATGTATCCCAAGCCTCCCAAACCTGGAGAGGGATTTTCAGGTATGATCTGCGTGCCTGCTTTGTAGCATCGCTGAACTGTCCTGGCAGAAAGACTGCCAAAACGCTTATTTGCAGACCCCAAATGACCGTAACATTTTGTGTCAAGCTTGCGCTTCTGCTCCTCGTTGGAAAGAGACTTTGCATTCTGCAGTGCAAACCATTACACTGCCATGAGTGGAAGCGATATTTGCCGCTGCTGGCATCTCAGTGTCTGGAGACAGGTTATGGAGAGGTCTGCACAACAAGCTTTCAGTTGTTCTTTGTCTCTTCCAAGGAAAGTTAAAAGAGAGGAGCTCCTGGGAAGGGGGCTGCATGGACTGGGAGAAGATAGGGCATTTGATTAGTTATCAGCATAATGTATAGCGATTATAACTGGATTCTTAGTTAAAAATCCTCTTGTTGACAGATTTATTCATCTAGTAGCATGTGCCTCGACATTTAAATCCTGGGAAATTGTAAGCGTTCTTAATGGAATGAAGAACAACTGTGTGATATGTAAATCGCTGATGTAGATTTAAACCCTTCAGTCTATGCTTGTGAGACAGCGTGTCAAACGTTTTTTGTGGAAGCCTCCAAATGGTAGAAGTTATGTTAGGGATTGTCAGTGCTAGTGATGCTTACCTTTCTTTTTTTTTCCTTTTCTGTGAAAATGTGGCATACTGTTGCACAAAAAGATCAAAAAAAGCTTTCAGCCCTCTTCATGAGAGGTCAACTGTGGGGTTAAATAAGCTGTCATACTAAATAGCGAATGTACTCCTTTACTATCATGTGTTCCTTGATCTCAGTCTCCTCTATGTCATGCTCTTCTGAATTTGAGGAAGGGAAGAAGTATAACCATTTTAAGGTGAAGTATTTTGAGTTGCATGTACTTTGGCAAGGTTGTAATAATGTCATCTTTAATTTTTTTTAGACCTGAAGGAGAGGATCTTTAGCCATGAAAGGGAAAACTAGAATGTCTTCTAGCTGTGCTTTTGTTGTAATCTGTGTCACCTGTGGGCATGCACTCTTTACATAAACAATTCATAGAAGCAGAACAAGGCGGTCCTGGCTAAAAGCAACCAAGGAGGATCACGAGACTGTTAATTAAGTGTTGTTGGAGACCTTGCAGTGGTCCACAAGTCTTCTGTATTCAGAAAGACTTCCATGAGAACAGTTGTGTTCTTAACGTCAGTTAAGTCATGCACTGGCACCCCCGTGTATATTTTTCAAAGGGATTACCCTGAAACAGGGGTGGTCTGTCTAACATGAGCTTTTACTCCCTTTAAATGTCAAGTGCATCTGACTTGGAAGAAAATAATTCCCGAGGCAAAGGATGTTGCAGTCTTAGAAACTGATATACCGCAGTCTCTGGTGTCAAAGAATACTGTAGGTACAGTGTCTTGGTATGTAAAAAGTTGTTTAGGCAACTGTGTTTTGACTAATTGACCTCAGTGTTATTTTCCCTGTAGTTTCACAGTCGAAGAAGAAATTATATGAGGAAAAGCTTTTAGCTTTATGGTTAGATTTGCTTTATTTACCACCTATGCTGTAGGATATATAGTGGTCCTGGGAATAAGTCACTGGTCACACGTGTTCTGGACAGGGAACTCCCCACCTCCTTGAAAGTGCTTACAGCCACCTTCCGATAAACTTCTAATAGCTTCGAGCTATTGTAATTACTTTGCATGAAAATTGAAATCTATTTTAAGTGAACAAGGTAGTTTAGTAGGCTAGTGACAGCATTCTTGTGAACATATTATAGCCTGCCTACATCACACACGCAGTGATGGGACAAATGTTTTAAGTCTCCTTCCTACCTTATGAAGAATTGATGTAAGGAACCAAGAAATTAGAACAGTTGGTATTATTACTGTACATCCACTGAATGTTCTGCAAAATGTTTTACATCTTATAAATCACTAATTAGGGAAGAAATGGTTATATGTTACCAGTCTGTTGCAGTACTTAAAATCATCTCTTAGGGTAGTTCTAAAATGTTATTGGTAAGTCTTAATGTCTGTAGAATCTGAAAATATTTATAGTCCTTGTGGATGTAAAGAACTTAAGAGTCACTTTATAGCAAATGCGCCTTGCAGACAGACCACGGAGTTATTAAATCCTGTTTTACTTCTTGTCATGTTTTCTTAACTCTTGTTGAGTCAAAGTGAGTACCTACCAACCAAGGATTTGTCAGTGGGCACACCTGATTGTCAAATCTCTTTAGTAGATGTGCAACTCACAGCCATCAAGTTGGGCTTATACTCAGAGTCTTAGGAACTCTATACACAGCAGGAAAAAAAAAAAAAAAAGAAAATATCCAAAATTGCTACAGAAAAGAAGTCCTAGATTTAGGGGTAGGAACAAGCTGGGAAGAAACGGAGTGTAGGCTAATTAATGCTGACTTAGAATGACCTGATGAGAGAACTGGTTGCCTTTGCCTAGAGGGTGGCTTAGTCTTCACTTACTAGTATTTGTTTAGTATTAGTCTTGTGTCTATCAAAATTCCCAGCACCTTTGGGGCAATAGATTGGTAACACTGAATTATCCAGGCTGTGCATGGGGGGGGGGGGGGGGGGGGAGGGGGGAAGGAGAAAGAGGTCTGTAGGAGAGGTTAGACGACATAAAGAGGGGAGATGTAATGAAAAAGGCAGCTACTATAGAGAATTCAAAATAAGCTATGCTGTGATAAGTTTATAATGCTAATATGGAGAGGAGCCAAGAATGCAAAGAAGGTAGCACAAATAAGATATAAAGAGAGTTGGTTGCATAGTAACTGTGACCGTTACTTTAGTGGAATTGATGATGCTTATTTTGTGATATTGGCTCCTTAGTTCAAGCAGTTGCAATATACGTTGAAATCCTGGAAGTACAGTTAATGTATTGTAGTGAAATTACAGTTACAGAGAAAAATACATATCATTTGATGATGCAAGAGTGTGGGAGTGTCTGGTGCAGTGGCCCACAAGGTTTCATTAAAAAATGGTATATAAATACACTGTATGACCAAACAAGTATTTCTGCAAATCATGGAGAATGTGATTTTTGCGAAGGAGCTTGGCACCTGTGCTTAGCAGATGGGTAACAGGGATCAGCCATGCATTCAGGCCTTGGTACCTGTTTCATTTTACTCTCTGAAATGCTAACTTAATACCCTTCTGTGCCGCTGTTAGACTTGATCTTTAAGTCTGATCCTTGTCTCCAGCAGTCTGAGAACACGTGTAACATGCAGGCAGAAATCCTTCCATCAACTTTAAACAGAATGCAGAAAACGTGGAAGTTTTCCAGACATGAAACTTCTGTGAAGAATGTTGAAAGCCAGCTATGTGTGGTATAGTCCTTCTCTTTGCTAGTACTTGCATTCAAGCCCATCAGACAGCGCAGGGCGAAGCCAATCTGTCATTTCAAGGCTGTGCCATTTCCGCAATGGGCTTTCAGTATGGAAGTAGTTAATTCCAGCAATGATTTGCCCAATGGGATTAATTTCAGACCTCAAAATAAAAGAAACTATACAGACAGGAAAACAATGTTAATGTGTCAGACTTCTGCAGGCATGCTGTGTCAGTCATAGAACCCGCCCTTGACAGGTGAGATCACACCATGGAAGATGTTTGAGTAGATGGACCTGAAGGCTTTTCTCAAAGCAAGGCTGGTGGAAGCTTATCTTTAACCATCTGTCACTGTTACCCATGGAGATCAAAGTAAGCAAAATCAGATACCTCAATTAAAGTGGTGGTTGTGTGGAAGAGCTATTTTGGTATGATACCACTAAATTACAAAGTTTTTACATATCTAAATTAATTTCATCGTTGTAGTGTAACATGCAAATAAAAGTTCTTCCAGTCCTCAAACTCTTGTATTTAAAAAAATTACACTTTAAGTTGCACACCCTTAACTGGTTTCTGTAAGGTCAAAATTTATATTTAACAATATCCAAATTAAGAGTTCGTTGGGATTCTTCAGTGACTGCTCCAGTATGGTCATGACTGATGGCTTAGTACACCTTATTGTTAACTTGAATTCTCTGCCTTGTATGTTTACATTTTTTAAGTTGTTACTGATTTGAGAATGAATATGAGATTTGTTTTACACTGACAATTCACATTGTGAAGTCAGTGATGCAGCACTGGTCTGTATGAGTATGATTTATCTTTCAGTCATGCTCCAGGTTGTGTATTATTTTTTTTGGTCTGCTGTTGACCAGGCATAGTGGCTTTGAGATTCCAGTTCATTCATATGCAGTGGAAGTAAGGTATATAATAAATGAGGAAAATTTAACCTAGAAAGAAAACATTGCACTCTGGACTCCTCCTCTATACAGTCCAGTGTTATCATTCAGAATTTAAAGGACAGATGCATTAGGCTAAATACCAGAAACTGCTTTCTGTTAAGCAAGCTCACCCTCTGAAATGTTATTAAGTGGTTAGTGTTGCAAGGCAAAAAAGATGGCTATATGTAACTTTCATAATGAAATGCAGACTGGTGTACAACATGTTGGAGTATCCCAGTAGGAAGATACCCAGTAACTTGCGATGCATAAAATGCTAGTACTTGATTGTTTTTCCCTGTTTAATGTAGACTGTGATAAAAACAATAACAAAAAATTAAGACTGTGATAAAGAACAATAAGAAAGCTGCTAGTCTGAATTAAGAATTTGGTTTGTCATACTTGTTTTAGTGTATAGTGTAACACAAAGGACTGGTTTTAGAGTAGTTAAAAAAAGTACAGATGCATTTGTTTCAGAAATATTAAAAAGAGTGAAGTTCACCAAGTGGTTTTTCTGGGTGCAGTGTTCTTTCTGGGAAGAACTTCTCAGGTGTAGCTGTGTAACAACAGTTAAGCAGGACCTGTTGCTGCCTTTTGGACTTCGGAGTTAAACTCTAAACCTTAATCCAAGCTATGTCTCAGGCCTCTTTCTTGCATGTTTTTTTGATAATAACTTGGATTTTAAGTCATGATCTTAACTTTTTACCCTTCTGCTACTGCTGTGAGGAGAAAATACTTTTAACCAATATATATTGCACATCTTTAATGTCTCTATGCTTTGTTAAGGAATCCTGTTGGAGGCACTGCCAGCCGGTATATCTTGTGTTCAGAGCTGGGGAGGTTATAATTTGTAGATTGATGGTGTTCTTCAAGAGGCCAGTAGCTGATCCACAGAATATTTTAGGGAAGTCTGTATGTGTACTCCCATGCAGCTGGCTCCCTATCAATCACTAACTTTGAGCATGTAGTCATTAGTTTCAGTGATGGGTTTACAGTTACAATTACGCTTAAAAGAAAGGTTTTATAGTGCAGCTGCCTGCCAAAACGCTAGAATATCTCGGCTCCTCTTTGCCCAAGAACCAAAGAGTGAGATATGAAATGTTTGGGTTTGGAACCTTAGAAGGTCCTGATTTTTATTTTGAGAAATCTGCTGTCCTGTCTCTTTAAAGATTTTCATTGGATCTTCTTGGGGAAGTTGATCTTTTTGGGTAACTTGGTTTGGCATATGTTGAACTTTTCTAATAGAACACCTTCTTAAAATTAAATGAAGGTTAGCCATCATCTGTTGTATTTTCTGTCTCTCAAAGGTTGAACTTTATAGTTCTTGCAGTCAAAACGGATAGAAGTATGAAATAGCTAAGAAAGGCGTTCTTCTCTGCAAGAGGTAGAGCTAGAACTGAGACCACGTGTATAACATGCATAGTTTGAGTTTCTTCAGGCTGGAGTATTTTGAAGAGCATTAGAAAAACAAATGAGTTCTAGTGATCTTAAGTATAGTTTGGTAAAATTGAAGAAAACCATCCACTGCTTGAGGAGCGAAGTTTTATATTCTAATCTTTCTAATAGGTTTCAGCACAACTTTAGGAGGTAATTATTTTTTTTTACAGATATGGGGGAAAAAATAATTCTGTGAGGAGAAACTGCAGCAGAAACAGTCTTATAACCAAATACCAGGATTTTTTTTTTTTAAATATGAACAGTGAAATACAGTATGACACAACACTGAAATGGTCATAACTAACCCAATCAGGGTGGTGTGGTTATTCTTTGATTGTCAGTAGCTTGAAGGAGAGTTTTTCAGGAACATAATTTCTTTTCCTCAACAGATTAAGGTCTTTCATGTTGACCATTATCTGTGAACAACAGGAATGGGTTTTAACAGCGCTAACTTTTTCAGACTTCATGCAGGACTCGGACTGTATGTATTAAGGTAAAAGAAATGAACTGCTCAAGGGAAAAAAGCTGTAAAATTACCTTCTGACTCTGTGGAGAAGTGATGCTATTAGAAGTACTGTAGCTGAATTAAAAGCACACAAGTGGCCAGCTGGAAATAACATGTTTTGATAAGTCAGCAGTAGTGAAGGTTTTGTAGGCCAGAGGAAATCCTATGTTACGCCATGCAATGTTGAAAAGGTATTAGATTACATACTTCTCACTGGAATTTAAAAGTTCGCATGTACAGAAAGGAATACAGCTCACACTTGGTAGCTGCAACATGTGTAGAATTAAATCAATTAAATGTTGATAAAGATACCAGATTTCACCACAGACTCTTATAGTAGTTCTTCCCTGGGGAGACAGACCTTTAAAATAAACCAGATTTGGTCTGTGACCACTGCTGGAATGCCTTTAGCTTTAGGATCAAAAAACAGTTTTTTACTACTTCACAATTTGAGAATACATAACTTGGAAGTATCTTCTGTGATACTGCAAGAAAAGTCTGGTCAGTATTTTGAGAAAGGCAAGATCAAAATCACTGTGCACTGGCACTTGATATGGAAATTGATAAATTGACCTGAATATTAGTAGTTCCATACTAAGTCCACGAACTGAATGCCATCCGTTTCTAGCCACTGCATATTTTATGCCCGTAATACCTGAAATAGCTGTGAATCTCTACCATTGTATCACATGATTGGCAGGCATACATTGACCCACAAGACTATTAATTGCCTGATTGGGTCTTTTGGGTCTACTAGATCGACTCTACCAATTTTTCAAATCATAGATCTAATAGTTTTAGAACAAATAACATCTAGAAAAGGGGAGGGATCAGACTAAACAGTGTTTCAACTTCACAAATGATGTATTACCATCCAGCATCAGGCTTATAACCGCTTGTATCCTTGAATCACCTACTCAAAAGGTTAATTACAGTTTTCTGTGTATTTGCAAACTAGTCTCGTTCAGCAAGTCATGGATATGAAATCTCTTCCTCTGAATAAAAGACAAAAAAAATTTAGGATTTTAGGAGGAGCAGTTTGCCTGCATAGAATGTAAACAGGAGGAAAAGTTACTGGAACAAAATATGGCTACAAAAGTAACGCTCTTGCAATAATACTGCAAAAGAATACTTACACATTTGTAATTGGGTGGTAAAACAGATGGCAAAGTCATAAAATGAATGAAGTAGCTTACCATGCCAAGTCAGATTTCACTAATGAAATTTATTTGTTACAGCTGGATGATTCCTTAGAGGAATAAAAGGAATTTTTTGAAATGCAAAATCCCAACATGCTCCTATTTCATTAGGTTCCATTTGGGTGGTGTATTGATGCAGTCTGCCTGTGGGGAGTGAGAACACTTGCCTGTATTTGTGAAGAGGAGACAGAGAAATCAGTGGTACCTGCTTCTTGGTGTCTCTTGCTAATGACCTGTGTTTGGTCCTGTGTGTTTGCACCATTTGTGCTATGGCCTTTGATATAAATGGTCTTGGATTCGCTGGAGCAATTGTTCCCTGCGTCCTCCTTTGCCAGAAGCCAATTAATAGAATGTGAAGGATAGTATTTTGGTGTTCCTACTCTGCTTTTATTGAAACTTCATCCAGCTAGGCACTGACCGCACAGAAGGCATTGCCTGCCTCAAAAACATTTTATTTGACAGCTTAAACTTTTCTATGTTAAGAATTTAATGGGAGCATTATTTAAACAAGGCTTCTGTGTTCATTCTGTCTGTGCTAATACCTTGAAAGAATTTAAGGGTGTTCGTGTGAGTTTTCACCATAATACTATATGACTGGCTAATGAGGCAAAATAAGTTGTTTTGAGCAGGATAAACTCCCTGAGCTATCCGCATCTGAACTTGTCTCACTGTGAAGCGAGATGCCTGCAACACAATGAGGCTGCTTCTACCAGCCAGTAAACCTGACCTATAGAAAGGATGCAGATGGCATCCCTTCTAAGGATTTTGCAGGTGTTGAGCACAGCCTTCCGTAAGGCCAGTGGATGCTTGTTTTTTCTTTACAGATACCATTTGTTTCTAGATTTCTGTTACAAGTTAACTTCCCTGAAACTCTTTGGGTGGAGTTTTGGATTTAGTGAGTGTGGATCTTAAGTCATTCTTTCTGGCTGTAAAAATGACCATATGGATATTTGCTTTTTCTAGAAAACACATATCTGACATTCTGAACCTCTAACTGAAGGGTTGCTAACAATTAATGAGATTGTGTTAGAGGAAAATCTGATTTGTGGATGCACATATTCTGGTACACCTGTATTTTTCCAAGTATGTCTTTTGGAAGCCTTCTTCAGAACTTATATCATCAAGCCAAGTAAAAATGCTTGCATTTAAATCATCCTTACATTTCTTTAGTGAGTACTGAAGTCTAAGTATACAGAGGCAAAAAGGACACAGTGATGTGGCTGAGATTTGAAGTACGGTTGATAAAAAAAAAAATTGGGTTTATGATACAGAGTATGCTGTAAGCAATTTCTTGAATGCAGAGTTCTTCAGCTGCCTTTGAAAGTGAACTGCTGAGGCTCACACTGCAAGCTCTGCCCTAGTGCCTTCGAGGGAACTCCATTTTTGTTGCTTTCCAGAACAGCTGGAAGCAGCAGCTCAGTGTGAGTGTGACACCTGACTTATCAGTCAAATGTTAGCTTCCAAATGTGCTTTCTTGCACTTGAAACACAGGGTGAAAATGGCTGTAGGTAGCATGTCTTGGGTGACGTTGGCTCAAACATGTCCTTGAAGTGCTTCCCTCAGTCCTTGGTTGAGTAGCACTAACTTAAGACCCCAAGTTGTTGATCCTGTATTACTTGCAGGCTATGTTTACCTCTTATATTTTTCTGAATGGGGGAGAAGTGTCTTTGTTCTATATCAAATGCTGAATAAAATTTGGTACTCGCAGCTGCTTTACGTAGTGTCTCCCATGAATGTAACCTGACTTCTGTCAGGAGACTTGATTATGGGTATTTGGTATGGGAGACTCTTCTGCAGATGTGCCCCTCTTCTGTTTCAGCCTTTCATTCCTCCTTAGCTTTGGTTATGTTAGAAAATTGGCTGTAGTACCTGTTTGTCTTGCTTCTGAATCCATGCAAGTCTCATGTGTGGGTAGCTTTGATAGGCTAGTGATGTAATTGTTCATTCTTCTACCATGACTGCTTTTACTGTTAATTCTCTCCTCATGGTATGTAATGTTAAATCAATACAAAATGAATGTCTTCTGTTAATATTCTACATTACAGACCTCCACATTTAGAAATTTAATCTAAGAGAAGACATGGCTCTTACATTTCATGTTAAAGCAACATTTCAACACTGTCAACCTCAGAAAGCTGTTCACTCAGTGATTAGAATAGACTGAGATAGGGAGCAGTCATGCAGTGAACTTGAGGAAGCAGAAACAGTATTATAGACTCATGTAAATGTGTGTATTACCAAAATTGTTTCACAGTAACTTCAGTCAATTGAACTATGAAAACAAGCTTGCTGTTGTTAACCTGGGTGCTGTGCTTCAGCTTACTGTTTTTCCCACTCGCCTCTGGATCAGTCCTGATAAACCATTGCAAGTATCTAGACTTCTTCCAAATGTCCCATGATAGCTATCACATAGCTTACAAAAAGCAAGGAACCTTCAACAGGTGCTTCAACAAATTAGGGTTGAAGAACCTTGCAACACTTGCCTTGGTTTTCCACAGTGTTTATAGGCTGCGGTTCAGCTTTCCGCATGCTCAGCTATGTGCTTTTCTGGTCGGTCTGTTGTGCTAGCAAGCTCGTTTAGGCAGTTCATCTGTGCAAAAACTAGTATAGGCTGATTTTTGTCTAGAGCAACTTCTGAGCTGCTTTGCCACTTAGTTGTTGCAAACAGCAGTGCTATTGGAAGGAAGGGTGTGGGAATATCGGTCAGACTGTGGCAGGTTCAGTTTATATCAGCCTTGCAGACACACACAGTTGGACTCAAGTGTTGTGTGTTTTGTGAGCTCTTTATGTGGACAGTGATGTAGCTGCTTAATTTTCTTTTCAGTATGCTGCAAGGATTAAAATCTTTAGACCTTCATTTTGTTCCAGTCTATTTCTGCTGTTCAGTTTTCCAGGGTTTTCTTGTGCTGTTCCATATGGGTTTCAAGAATATTTTTTTCATGGAAGTTCCTCCCCAGCAGTTGTTTTGCATGGTGCCAAAGAGCGTTTTTGGTAACAAAATGCTGAAACAATGGCTTAAAACATATGCAATAGATATCTCTTCTCACTTCAGAAGCTGCTGCGTAGTTTGCGGCTATGCCCAGAAACTGTTGCTAAGGCCCTGCGGAGCCTCGGGGTGACTGCTGGAGGACTCTGAACTTGTTTACTGTTAGCTAGTGGTTTAGTGACTTCTTCTTGGAGGACAATTCTTGTGATGATGTCTTAAGACTACAGAGCTGCGGGCATGTGGAGACCACTGTTCTTTATAGCAGCATGATGTAATTTATAGGATGGATGGGGCTGCAGTAACTTGGTGAAGAGTTCAAGGGCTGCCTCTTCCAGTTTCAGTGCCTGGATATGCTTACAGTTGAAAGTACCTGTCTCAAGAAGCTGGAAGATGTAGGTCTTTTGCCTGAGGAGATTTGCTGCTACTCAGAGATAGAACTGATGTCAGTTTTCTACCCTTTTCTTAGCAGATGTGTAGTCACCTTAATAAATTTGTTTTGTGGGTGTGGGAGAGACAAGCACCTCTTTATGGTATGTACTAGAAAGCTCTGGAGAGAAGGGTTCTTACCAACCTGGAATGTGCTTTAACTGCTTGTTATAATCATGGCAAGCTGTGAATCCTAATTCCCAGTTAAACAGGTTGATGTGAAAGGATTTTTTTCAGCAGGAAAGGACTTGTTGTGAAAGCACTTCCAACTTGTTCTGAGACTGAGGTTCAGGCAGCCTATTTCATTCTCTAATGAGGCTAGCCATTTCTAAGATTGGTTTGAATATTTGGGTTTGTTTCCTCTTTAGGCTACTTAGAATTTGTAGTGGTTATTTAGTATTTGTAATTTTTATTCTACCGTAACAAAATGATGATGTTACTTTCTGCAGAGCTTAACAGATGTAGCGTGTTTAAACTGTAATAAAAACACCAGTGAAACTTGAGGCATGGAGTGACACTTATTACAATAATGCTGATCTAATATAAAAAAACTTCCTTACTCTCTCCAGTTCTTAAAACAGCTGGCATCATGTAACCCATCCTATGTCCTCACATATTCTGTCTAATTCTGGGTCATGGGGTGTTTCTGCTGATCTGGTTTGAATATTGTAATTGGAAGCAGCTGTTGGGAGGGTTAGACTCTGCTTGCCTCCCTCCATTTCCAGGAACATTTTTGTTGCAGGAATATCTGAGTAATTCCTGAGGTGTATTCCAGATATTTCGCATCTAGTATGCTAGTCTGTGCTGATCATTTTCAAACAATACATTCTCAAGTGTCATTTTGCTGCTGTTAACCAAACTGAAACTACTGGACTCAATGAAGTAACTGGATGAAACTGTAATCTTTTAGTAACGGATAAGATTCATGGTCTCCCTGGGGACGTGAAATACGTTGACCCTTTATAAAATTCCTTGTCCTGTGCTTTTTCTCAGAAAGCTGAACTTGTAATTTGTAGGTCACACCAGGCAACAGAGTTGTTAATCACTTTGTGAGACTTAAGAAACTTTGGAGAATATTCAAATTCACTATAGAAGATGGAGTTAGTGTCAAATAATTACATAAATTTTCACTTCAGAATGAGTTTAAAAGTTGCAGCTAATGTTTCTGGAGGTGGTAGATTATACTAAGTGTGAAGTACAGAGTAATGCAGGTATTAGTTTCTTCAATTAAAAAAAAATCCAAGTTATTTTAGAAGAATGAGTCTCCATTACTATTTTTTTTTAATTGTTCAGTAAGTGATTAAAATATTTTGCCTTTCTGGAAGTTTTCTGGTCAAAGCATACTAACTGTAGTTCTTTATATTGTGCAGGTAGTACATAATTTCAATTATGTTATTCTTGTTTTTCCAAATGGATCAAATTCTAACTCATTTAAAAAAAAAAGTAAAAGCGGGTGCTGTGCTGTATCAGCTTATATAAAACAGGAAGAAAGTTCCTTATCATAAAAGTGAGCGGGTAATGAGGTCAATATGACAGTCTTGCAAATCTTTATGTAATCTTCTCTTAAAGGAAAGGAAGCAAAAGAACTGGAATTCAGTTTTGATGTCATAGTTCTATGAAGGCTATAAAAATAACAATATAAGAAATTGTTTTGTAATTGAAGAAAGGCACAACTATCTCTACTTATTAACTAGAATCTACTATACTAACTGTACCAACTATCTTTAAACACAAAGCTATGTTTAACTAGTCCCCTTCAAACAAATGCTTACAGCAAATCAAAGTCCTCCTGTTAAGGACAACCGCATTTTCACAAAGCCTGCATTCAGCTTTATGTATAGCACTGCAGAAGATGCCAGCTGAATTTGTGCCTGTAATGATGTGACCGGTGTAATGCTTCTCTTTCCCTGGGCTGCTCTCATTGACACTGCATTTATGAGAGAGACTCCAGGGGATTGGAATGGGCTGAGTAGCTGCTCGACCTCTTTTAGTCATATTCTCTAAGAAAATGAGTGCTCTGTTCTTTGTTAATTCTTGGCCTATTGGCCAGTTTTAGGGTATTTTTGACAAGAGCTTTGGGTGTCTGGGGTGTGATCGTTCCTGTAAATTTCCTCAATACGTGCTGCTGGCTAGAGGGAGAAATCTCTACCAGTACTCCCCGTAAAGGAAAGGGGGTAATCTGAGCAGGATGTCTGTTGTTCTCTTTGGGCTGTACGCAGCTACTCCAGCCACATTTTTGCTCCCTTTTATTGTATGAACATTGGTGGTATTGCATTGAGGAGGGATGTAGATGACAAGTGACGCGTATGTAAGGAAGCGTGCTCTAGAGCATTAATTGTTTTGGAGCAAGTTATTCTTTTAAGAAAAAAACATCTCAGGAATAGGACAACTTAAGAAGAGTCTTCTGAATTTGATCAGGTGAGCAAGATAAGTGAGGGGGTAAAAAAACCATAGTTTTTTCCCACCCATAAGCATTTTTTCAGATGTCAATATGTTGGACTGAAGAAGTAGATGGGAAGACAAAGACTAATAGAGAGCAATCGGGGATTCCTGCTGCGCTTTTTTTTTTTCTTTCCATTCCTCCCTACCATGTATTTGCAGAGATATCTTCCCTGAAAAGATTGCCGCTGGAGATGAAAACCTTCCTTTGTGCTGGCACCTGATCATCTTTCTTACTCTTGTGAATCTGGATAACCACTCTGTGCTCCAAGATTTTATGCAGAAATTAACATGATGCTTACTGTGTCCAAGTCCTGTTCCAGGAACTCTTCCCAGCTGCCTCCTCTGGTGGGTGGAGGTGAATGTTGTACTTCAATCCATGGGGCACTAAAGATAACATTGTATTTCTTGCACTGAGGACCTTTATGTAATGCGTGAAGCTCTGGAGAAGTCAGTATTGATACAGGTAGAAGCCAGTCACTCAAGATGGGCAACAATTTTACAAGTCCCGCTACAAGTTCCTGTTTTTACATGATCTTAATCATGCAGGAAGATACTAAGTTATTTGGCTACCTTCTGTCCCTTGACCAGATTTCTAGACTGCTGGCTAAGAAGCCATTGCTAATGCTAAAACGAATTATAATTCCTATTCCTACAGTTCTTATTTAATCTAATCACTCCCTAACTTGGCTCTACAGAAATGGTCCTGGCTCTAACTGGAAGGCTGCCATTAAATAGCACACAGAATTGGGGTGGTTATCTGCAGGCAGGCAATAGGCAGCTGTAGGAGCTTTGAGAACTGTTTGCTTTGGCTGAGCAGCCTCTGAGATTCGTTTGTTTGTGCCCTTATCTGCTCAAGCATGTTGGAAAAGGGCAGTTTCCTGGGACTTTATCTGCAGCTGGAGGTGAGGACTGATCCATAGCTTGGTGGTTACACAATGCTGTCATCCTTTGAGTAAACGCACGGCAGTGCATTATTGAGTCAGTTAAGCTTTCGCTTCCTTTCTAGCTTGTTGGACTACACAAGAACTCTTTAAAAACAAACTTTCACATATGTCATCGGCTGTATTGCTGCGATGGGGATTACCAATGGGTGTGGTCAAATGCTGACCTGTATAAATGAGTAATACATCTACTGACCAACACCCTGCTTAGTTCTGTGTGAACCTCTCTCTGCTGTAGGGTGGCGTAGGATTCTGCTGCAGGACAAGCCTGTGTATATCTTTGGACCCTCAAACAGTTTTGCTGTGAAGATTTAAAAAAAAAAAATAAACCAACACAGTACACATAATATGAAAGTGTGCTTTTTAGAGCTTCATACAACAGGGTTCTTGCTACAGTCTCTGCCAGTTTTATCATAATTATGAAGTAGGACAATTTAGAAACTAGGTATGACCCCAATTAATACTACTTAGAAAAACAAGTCAGGCTACAGAAATTAAGGGTAGAAAAACTTACTCTGCATGAAACTTCATCTCAGGTGCCTTACGGTTAAAACTGGAATCTGTTCCTCTTTGCTTTTGAAAGCAGACTGAAACAGGCAGAAGTATGTGGCAGTAGCTTAAAACTTACTGCTTTCAAGGTCTTTCTCCTCTTTGGCAGAACACTTACTCTGAAGCAGTCTGTCTGGATTGAGTGTCATTTGCACAGCACCAGACTACTTACTTTGTACCTTACTTCTCTCTTTTTTCACATTGTCTACCATTCAGCAGACCTGAATTTTGCTAGCATGATATCTTTATTATGGTAGTGGAGCCCTTCAGAGCCAATTGACCTCCCCGAGCCTCCTTCCACTACAAAATGTGGCAGCGTATTTATGACAAGCTTATCTTTAAGATTTTGAAGTTTGTAGTAGTGTGAAGTTTTGCTGTCTTCAGTATCTTACTGGAATGTTGTTCGCTGACAGTTATTGATGACTTGATGATTTAGGATACTGCTTTGACTGGTTGGGTCAGGTTCTTTTAATTCCAAGTTCCTTTCTTTGACTTAGTCTCTTGTGCTTCTTTGAAAGGATCTTGTCAAGGCTTCTGAAAATGACTGGCTGCCATAAAATCTTTCTGGTTAAAGAATTTCAGTGAGAAGGAGAATTGTCACTAACTTCATTATTTATAAGGATCTTATTGGTTGGACATCATTGTTCTGGCTTCTCAAGTGTGTGTCAACTGTTGCACAAAGTACGGAAAGTGGCAGCTTCTTTTTGTCACACTGGAACACTACTTGTTGAATTGCGGCTTCTAGTGGAATACGAATTTTCACATTGCTCAATCTACTTAAAGGCTATATGTTTATTTACAACAAATATTACAGTGAAACACTATGATTGTGTATTTGAATTTTTTTCAGACTGTAGTATTGATTTTGCACAAACTTACCTGTCAGAGGTCCTGCTGAATACATTTGGACTTGTCCCAGCACTGAAGTGCTTATAGAAGAATAGTCTTGTTTCATTACTTAGTAAAGTTAGTATAGGCTGTATCCAGGTATACTAATACTTCTGAGAGTATGTGTTGTAATCTAAACTTGGCAAACTAAGCTGTTGTGAGTTGATGACTGGAATTCAGAGCAATTTCATTTATATTACTTGTCTGAAATACATACTAAAAACAAGTAAGCATGACTTTCAGGATGTTTTTCCTTTTAAGAGAAAAGTGCAAAGACAAAACAGCATGCTCAAAATGCAATCTAGTAGGTTAAAAATGTACACATGGCTTGGAGCTTTTTCATGTTCTCATACTCCCTCTTGAGTAAAAAGAAAGCAATGGTTCTTTTAAAGCCACAATGGCCAAAACGAAAATGCGTTTTTGTTTTCAACCATCTCCTTTTTAAAAGAACTTGTAACATAGATTTAGTTGTATTTCTCTGATATATCTCTATAGTTAGTACAGCGGCTTACTCATGCTTATTTCACTTATTTCTGGGGAAAACCATTTAAGCAACTTAATTTTCAGTTGCTTTTTCAGAATTCTTTGAGAGCAGAATGGGCAGTGGTACCGATGTAATTCAGAGAGCTTTTCACATCAGTTGTGGTTAGCCTTGGTAGGCCACTAAGCACCACACAGCTGCATGCTCGTTTCCCCCCCTGCCAGTGGGATGGCAAGAGAATCAGAAAGGCTTTTGCCACGAGGCAGTTTGTGGATTGAGGTAATGACAATTTAATAAGCTTAAAAATAAAACAAAAAACAATGGAGGTGGGGGGGGAAAGGGAATTGCTTGCCACTACTTGACCAGTGCCCAGCCAGTCCCTGAGTGATGGTAGCCCTGGCAAACTTCCCTGCCAGCTTTTGTTGTGAAGCTATGGTATGGGGTATCGCTTTGGTCAGCTGTCCTAGCAGTGTCCCTCCCAATTGCTTGCCCACCCCCAGCCTGCTTGCTGGCAGGGCAGCGTGAGAACCAGCAAGGGCGCTGACACTGTGTAAGCACTGTCAGTAATAGCTAAAACATCTGCGTTATCACTGTGTTCATCACAAATCCAAAACGTGGCACTCTACAAGCTATTCTGAAGAAAACTAGATCCCAGTACACCTTTTTAATATTTTAATTCCGGGAAGGATTGGCTTAATCTCTAATGAAGCTTTAGGCAGCATGCTTCTACACTTAACTGCCTCACTGCTAACAAAACCTTAGTGTGTGTCCTCAACTAGGGATTTGATGTAAGTTTTAAGAAAACTGTCATGCTTCACGTTCTGATTAAGCTGCACACAAGGCTGATTCATTATGCAAGAGGATGTAATTTTAGTGTGATATTGTCAAATGGTTATGAAGGGTAAAGGTAATGGGGTAATGGTGTCTTGCTATTACGTTGTATTATCTGATAGTTCTGTGTATAACTAAACTGTTGCCATGTGAATATGCTCTTTGACCTTTCAAATTAACAAAATCTAAGTTATATTTGGTTCTAAGTTGCTACTACAGATGTCTCTTGTATTTATATCTACTGTAATGTAGATGTCACTGTGATTTTTGGACATCAGACCTTGTTTTGAACTTAAGTCTCTGGAGGAGGGTACATTCTGTGGCTGCACAGGGACTTTTCCCATGTCTTAAGAACTGTGCAAGCAGACAAAATATGCTATCTTCATATAATGCAAATACATTATTTTACTGTAGGGATAGGTAGGGAGTGAAACAAGGGTGTGGGAAGATAGCAGTTGGAGATCTGGTAAAAGTGCAGCATGATTTAAAAAAAAAATTGATGCGATTGTTACTTTTCATACATGTGGACATGCGTATTAGACTGTATGTGAATTAACTGTCATAGAACCTTTTGGTATTGGTGAGGTGCAGAGATCTGTGTTTGAGCAAGCATTTGTGGGACTGAGATGACTATTCCAAATATATGGAATAACTGCATTTGTCACGTAGGAAGGCACATTGAATCTTTCTGCTCTGTGTAATCTAGGTTATTCTTTCAGTTCCCGATTGACTTATTGAAACTGGTTATTCTTAGATTTTAGGAGACACACTTGCTTTTCTCTGAAAAAGTACACTAGCTAATCGTTGCTGCTGCTGCTGTCTCTTAGCACTTGCTGTTTAAGCTGGAAATTCCTTCAAATGTCTGTTTTCTTTCCCCTGCAGCTATCATATCTCATGTGTTCTTGTATGGTGTTGACTCACTGTGGCTTCCTTTTTCAATTCTTAGTAAACTAACAAGAATCCTTGACAAATGCTGTGTCTCTAAAAAAACGCCACTACATAATAAAATGTAAATATTTTCCCTTAATTGCTCTTGGATGCTGTGCCCTTTCCAAATGGTGAAGGGTGTCTTTGCTCATGCTACAAAAAAGATGAGCTCAGTATAATTTGTGGAACAGCTTCCAGTGAAAAAGCAGATAGCTTTCACTGAACATAGCAGAACTGAAATAGTCCTTAGATACATAGGGATTTAAATCAAATCTACTTTAAACACTGCATGTGAGAGAAGGAAAATAAAACTAATGAAGCAATATTTTTCTTTCAGATTTTTTCGTTTTATACCTGTGAATTTTCTGCAATCCAAAGATGGCAGCAAATAAGCCTAAAGGACAGAATTCATTGGCTTTACACAAAGTTATCATGGTGGGAAGTGGTGGTGTAGGAAAATCTGCTTTAACACTACAGTTTATGTATGATGAGGTAAGAATCCGCACTAGAAATTATCTCGGGAGATGTCTGCTATGTAGTGTTATTTAAGTATTCATTAGTACCATTACTTCCTGAAAGGGTCTATATGTATATGATGTGGTATGAAAGTCAGCAATTAAATCGGAGAAAAATATTTTTTGAGATTAGTGATTTGCCCTCTAGAGATACCTGTGAAGGTATAATTTGGCACTTTTCAGACTACTAAGCAATTAGATGCTCTGTCATCAGCATACTTTGTCATTGTTCACTAGACCTGTTAGAATTTATTTAGGTATTATAGCTCAAAGCTTCTTTGCTTAGGCGAGTTGCATGATGCCTGAAATGATGACCAATTTTTTCAATGTTTTTTTATGCTGCTGTTGAAGAGAGGAAAGAAAATCTGTTTCTTGTTTCCTTGCTTTTTTCCAATGTCAGTGATTATTTTTAATTAAAAGGCAGAAGCTCCAGGACTGCCTGATAATGTAATAGAAACACAGCCAGGTGTTGTGCGTGACCAGAAGCAGAGGCTTGGGTAGTGCACGGACATTGCTGTTTTGCAGTTACATCTAAAATTTCCATATAACTGCTAAAGAAAGCAAAAACCTACAAACTGGGCTGATGAAGAGCCTGTTTTAACTATGAGTAATCTGAGTACTTCACATAGCATAAATACATATGCTTACTTAGTTCCTGTAACCGTATGTTTGTTATATCCTTATATGCAAATGTAAGCATTTGTCATGTACAGGTATGATTTTATATCATGAAGTTCTTTATTCTAGTTTGTCGAAGATTATGAGCCCACCAAAGCAGACAGCTACAGGAAAAAGGTGGTTCTGGATGGGGAAGAAGTTCAAATTGATATATTGGACACAGCAGGACAGGAGGACTATGCTGCAATCAGAGACAACTACTTCCGAAGTGGAGAAGGATTTCTTTGTGTCTTCTCTATTACAGAGCTGGAATCCTTTGCAGCGACTGCAGACTTCAGGTAGGTTACAAGGCAAGATAATTCTAATTACAGTGAGATAATTACAACTGGTTTTTGATTTGTTTGTTTTGTAATATCCTTGTAATAGTCCAGACTGGATGGCAGCTCTTATTGTAGTCACGTAATGCTTTGAACAGATGCCTAGCCATGCTTTTGCTTTCTGTACCACTTCAGATATCTTTGCTGCGGTGTTTCTGCATACCAAAAAGGCTATTGCCACAGAGCAAATACATAGCAATATTCAGAAGACTTCTGCCCTTTGTAAATAGTGTTGCTTGGCGCTTATGCGAAGGAGCAGTATTTGTGAGTAGGCGTGCTGCTATCCACACTAATGGATGTGAGAAAAATCACTCTTAGACTGTATGGTTGCATGTAATGTATGTACAATACCACATACTCCCCAGAATTGCCTATTTCAGCTCTTGCTTCACATAGAGGATTTTGTTGTGTTTCACTTAACCTGTGAAACGCCATCTGGAACAAAAGGGCAACTGTAGCATGTCCAGCTGCTTTATACTAGAATAATTCATAGTTATAAAGATGACGTGACTGAGTTCCAGTTGAAAACTGTGCAGCAGAACCACATTTGGTGATGTCTGTCTGCAGAGTCTTAGACGATGTAAACTATGCATGTTGGATTTTGGGAGAGTGAAATGCATAGCATCAACACAAATCTTTCTACCTCTTAAAGGTGATTTTATTAGCAGCGATGAGAAGTACCTTTGAATAGTCTGTAGTAGCTATGCATGTTGTGTAAAGGCCTGCTGTAAATCTGTCCCGTCAGTTTTGCTTGGATTGAATTTTTCTATGTAAAAGATACTGATGTAAATTTTTGAACTTACAAGACTGAAGTTCTGCATAGAATTCACCCTTCCCATCAAAGTCAGTATTTTACTTAATAGAGAGCAATGTGGTTAATAACAAAATTTGGAATTGGATCTTTCTGGTGTAATAAAGGCTTCACAGGACAGGGGGGTTAAGATGCTTTTCAAGCACGCAGCATATTAACACCCTTCTAATAGTAAGATACTATTAAACAGGCAGAAGTATATTACAGGTGTTTAATTTTGCTTGAGAGAGAAAGCCTATTTAAATCCCTCATCAGTATATTAAAGAAAGGACAGAAGAGACCAGGGAATCTTTTCAAAGCTTATCAAAGCAAGAGAGGAGATAACCTTTGAGAGAAAAGTAAGGAAACAACTATAAAAAGAAATTAGCTGCATCCCACTGAACTAAGGTTTCTCAGAGATACTGTTACAGTTCAACTTAATTAGCACTAAGTAACAACGTGTTTAATCTAAGGGAGAAGGAAGAGGTATGGAGCTGGGAGAAAGTGAGTTTTTCCTTTTCTGGTGTTTGGCTTTTTTTATTTGTGTCTCTGTGTGTGTGTGTATATATTTTGAGAGCCTTGATTGGTTTGCTGGCTTATGCCAGGTACTGTCAGTCGTGGAGGACTATTTGGTATAGTTGAGCTCCTCTACAGTGCAAAATGACCTATTCAAATGATTTAAAATCCTGTTTATGCTTCAAAGTACATGATCTTCTATGGCTCTAGAAAAAATCCTGCTTTTCCAGCAAAGGTGTGTTGACAGTATACATGCTAATACAGCAAAAATGAAAGAAAAAAATCCCTTCAATGAAGAGATTAGAACTCTCCCCAGTCTTGAGTCTGAAAGTGCCTTTCAGGTTGCCTTTGAAACTGTAGAAGCCTAAATGCTAAAATGTAACTAAAAAAATTGCATCCTTCTCTGTGTAAAAGTAACCTGCATCCCTTGAGGGTACAGTTAAAATACCTTCTGGCATCCTTAAGCAGCCTGAGGGAATACTAATTAAGAGACAGATATGAAAGAAAGTGACAAGAATAATTTAGATGTTTGTTTCCATGGAATTTTGTCCATCAGGAATGGCAGAACTCCAACAGGAGTGCTGTTAAGTGCTATGCAATGTTTTCGGTGGGGTTCAGGTGTGCTCTGAAATGCCATTGTTCCAAATCGTTTATTTTTTTTTGCCCAAGAGAAAGCAGACCTGCAACAATTAAACTTTTTAAATATTTTTAAAGGCAAATTGAAAAAATGTGCTTTGAGTAGAATTGGTCTGGCTCTAATGATTTATTTTTTTTATTTTAAGTTCTAGATTTCAAGCTGTTAAATCATTAACTACTTCTTGTTTAGAAGGTATCAGTCTTCAGAGAGGGCTCAAAGTAGAATATTATTGTCTGGATTGCTCTTGATTAACTCTTTACATGGTGAAATTGTTTGGCATTGCCTGAACAATTGCTGTTGAAAACTACTAGTTTTTAACAGAAGTCTTATTTACACAGATATGGCAGTGATGCACGAGAGTTTTCTTCCTAAACCACATTCAAACTACTTGTGGATAGCTGCAGACCCTGTTAAAACATTTGCACTGATATTTGTGGGGGAGAGAAGGAATGTTGCTTTAATTACACCTCAGATATGAATGTGGTAATACCAGCTGTCTCAAATAAGTATTTGTTGTTGGAAAAAAAATAATTATGGGCTATCTGCAGTTCTCAGCCCTGTGAGTAGGCTTCCTCCATAAGACTGAATGCTATTCAGGGCTTTTTATGGATCCTGCCATACACAATCAAGGCCCTTTAGAATATCAAGTGATTGACGCTCTTCAGCTTCTCTCCATTCAGCTTTAAATCTGGCAATAGGTTTCACCTCAGCCAGCAAAAGGAATTTGTTTCTCTGTGCTTTTTGTTGATCTTTCAGAAATTGCTCTGCAATAAAGGGGAACATTTCACTACTAACTTTATTCTCATTTCTGAGGCAAAATAGAGAATATCCCTGTTCTGAGAAAACAGTTCTTCCTGGTACTTCTAATGCATTTCAAATGACAACAAAACTTTACTTAAACTGTTGAAGACTTATGTACCCAACCATTTGTACTACTGAGTTTTATTTACCACTTCAAACCCTTCATCCTAGCAGTTCAAACAGTAGAAGGGTCTGTCCTTAAAAATCTGGTGCATGTACAACTCGTATCTGTACACTGGCTTACAACTGAATGAAGATCTCTGCAGAGACTGAATGTAATAGACTTGAGAAAGATTTCTGAAAGAAAGAGATGTTCTCTTGGTATGCTGTAGACCATTTTATCAGTTTTAAAGATGGCACATGCATTTTATTAAGAAGAAATTAAGTGTAGAACTGAAGTTTGGGTAGCTTAAAAATGGCAATCACGAGTAGTAATATAAAGACAATGGTAAATGCTCTCAAGTAACATTTTTCTTAAAAGGAATTACTTGTTTATATAAATGCCTATCTAAACGAATCCTGGTTTACTCTTAGTTTCTTACTGACTCACCTACTTCCTTGCTGGAGGACTAGTTGTCTGTCTTCTCCTTGTGATGTTATACAGAATGGTTTAAGATTTTTACTGTTATGTAAGCTTCATAAAAGGAATAAGTGGGTTTTCACTGTAAATTGGAAAAGTATTTAGTCCAAGTTCTTCTTTTTGTGTTCTAAGAATAGTACTCCATGCAAAGCTTAGTTTTCTTTTTCCTATATTTTTTTTCCCTCTTTTTCTCCAGGGAACAGATCTTAAGAGTAAAAGAAGATGAGAATGTTCCTTTTTTGCTAGTTGGTAACAAATCAGATTTGGAAGACAAAAGACAAGTTTCTGTAGAGGAAGCAAAAAACAGAGCTGATCAGTGGAATGTTAACTATGTGGAAACTTCTGCAAAAACACGAGCTAATGTTGACAAGGTAATAATGGCCTCTATACAAAGAATCTCTCCATCAGTTTTTACTTTATACCTCTTTTCTGTGGGTTTTACTCTAAATGTTCATTATTTTAGCAACTGTTTATGTGAAATTTGAATCAAATGCTTTTCTCCCTTTAGCTTATGGGGGGTGCATGACTAGGTGACTTCATGTAGAACAGTGAAAACGTTAGGTGTAACAAGAGTATCCCATCCTAAACTGCAAGGAGTCATCATACGAGACATTATACAAGACTTTAATTAAAAATTTCTTGAGACAGATATTTTGGCCTAGACTTCTTACTGTGTTTTCTATTAACTAGAAGTCAGTCTGCTTCTGAACAGTAAGAAATGCTGTCTGATCCTCAGCCAGAATAAAACAGCTTACAAAAGCCAGGTAAGGGAGGGACTGGAGCCCCCTCTACCCTCATTCAACCAGGTGCCTGGCTGTTATGTTGCTTCAATGAAGAATGGATGAACCCTTTTAAGCTTTGAACAGCCTCATGAGTTTTTAGGGGTAAAACCTGGTTCAGAAGGTCTTGAGATAAGAGATGAAGAATCTTTGTCTCAAGATAAATCATTGATTAGTTATAAGTATTTCAGCTGTAATTCTAAAAGGCAGGAGTTCTTGGAATACAAAACTCTCAGCCTTGTAGACTGCAAGAGTAACAACTGTGTGGCAAAAGAAATAAGTAGTTTAACTCAATGTGTCAACCTTACCTTTCAAAGCTATTGACAGACTTGATCACAAAATTGTTATGTAAATCCTTATGTTTGAGCTGTCAATTGCAGCATGACAGCTGTAATGTGAGTTCTGTCCTGCAGTAACCTGTTGTCTCCTGTCAGCTGTCTACCTGAAGAAATTGATTGTTCAGTACTACAGTAAGAACTTCTTGCTATTCTGTAGGGGAAAATTAAGTCAATTAAATGCAGCAGAACTCAGTCTCGTTGCTGAATACAGCTCTGATTTTTACTTGTGTTTTTTATTATAAAAACTAGTACACCTTTTAGTTTTAGTGTGTGACTGCAGTTAAGATCCATCTACTACAGTCATGTAGAAATTCCCAGCCCTTCAAAAGCTACTTCACTATCATTTAGCAGCTGGGAAAAAATTGTGTGTGTGTGTGTCTGTGTGTGTGTGTATATATATATTATTATTATTTTTTAAATAGTTCTCTAATCAATAGGCTTTGCACACGCATGGTAGGCTACTACAGAGTTTCTTTTTGGAGCTGGTGACATTAAGGATCCAGACTGGCATGTATCATAGAATTAAGGTTTGACAGGACATAAGTGAGGCTTTGTTGGCACTAGTAAATACTAGGTTTTCTTAGTTGGAGCATCTGAAGTTATGGGGTTTGTTATGCAAACTTAAGTTACTATTGCATAAGAAATCTGGCTTCTCTGAATTCCAGAATAGTGGGGTTTACTCAGTTGAGGAAGACAACCAGTTGCCACTCACTTCCGTAAAGGTGACTCACTAAGCATCTTCTCAGAAGGTGATGTACCCTGGACAGCTGAATTCTGTAGTACAGGATCAGTCCTTAAGCAAGCTGACAGTTGCATCTTAGCATTAGCACAGTTTTATGTACAAGTAAGCAACTTAGTGCAAGTTTAGAAATACAAACACGATCTTATTTCTTAAGGGAAATGCTGAGTTACATTGATTTTCTTCAGATCCTGTGTAATGAAGGTGGCTGCTTTTGCTGCAGTCAATATGGGATTAGTGTCATTGCAAATAAAAAAATACTGAGCTCTGTAGAGGAGCTTTTCAGCTCCTGCACAGTCCATGTTTCACAGAAAGGGATCAAGTGCCCTGCCAGTTCTAGAGAACATCTCCCGAGAGAGAAAAGTCTTAATTGGTCAGCTGATTTCCTACAATGAAATTATAAAGATGAAATGATTATTTGCTGTGGCCTCCTGAAAGTCAGGATCTGCTTTTCAAATTAATAAAGTAGCTTTAAACAATCCAATCATACAGCCTTAACTGACAGTAGGATCTCTCTTAAAGTCATTGGTGTATCTCCAGCTTTGTCATTTTTGTTTCCTACTAAACCACTTGATGAAAATGAAGCTCATGTGTACTTTGAGATTGTAATATGGCAGTTGAGGTTACCTCGTCTAAAAAATCATTTATGTAGTTGTATGATTGGTAACTTTGCTTTAAAGAAAATGCTGATTTTTATTTTTTTCCTAGTGTTTAGGCTTGCATCACGGGACATACTGACCATGAAATGTTCAGTGTATGCTACTGTTCCAGTAATACGTTTCTAGAATTGGATGTCCTGCTCTTCCAGCCTTTAAGCTCATCACTGAAAATACTCGAAACGTAAACTGATTTGCTTGAGTCTTCTCAGCAAGGTGTAGATAATACTTAAAAAAATTTGGCTGGTGATGAGACTTGTTTCAATCCTTCTGAAAAATTGTCTGACAGGATTCATAAGCAAGTGTCAGAAGACAGGGGAACATTATGGTGCCATGAAAGAAGCAGGATTGCATCCTATCAACTTGGCCTTCAAAGCCAGTGAAGGATTTGTTGGATAGATATTTGGTCAAACTGGGTGCATGTGATTGACTTTATCCATTTCAGTTGTTTAGAATATCATCAGTGATCACTTAAATTGACTCATAGGTCTGTGTCTGTTTTTGCGTTTATGTTCTTATGTCTTTTTTTAGGTGTTTTTCGATTTAATGAGAGAAATTAGAGCCAGAAAAATGGAGGACAGCAAAGAAAAGAATGGGAAGAAGAAAAGAAAAAGCCTAGCCAAGAGGATCAGAGAAAGATGTTGCATTTTATAATCAAAACCCTGAATTCCTTTCCTACCCTGACCATACTAATAAAACCCATAATTTATAAGCATGCCATCGAAGGCTCAAGTGACTGAAATTACTCTAACATGTTGGAAATCTTAATGTACCACTAAAAGCATGAATTGGAGCTGCACTGAAAGTCAAATTCACTGAAAAAAAAAATTATGTGGCTTCGAGAGAAGCAAAGTTCAGTCCATTTCATAATTGCCTACCTTCTCACTTTACTTCTGAATGTAGTGTTTCATAGGCAGTCTTTTCTTTAATAGTGAACAGAGGGGGAAGTATTACTTTGTGGGTTCTTGTAAAGCATACTTTTTTATCACTGGTAGTTGTCAATTCATCCTGTCTTTTTGTTGCCTTGAAAATTACAGTTGTGAACATGATACCTAACAAAGTGGTATGCAGTTGTTTTGCCATGGAGTTATGCAAATTAGAAAAGAATAATGTATATGCGAACAGTTATGTTGGGGAAAATTATATGTGGTTCTGCATTACCTGATTAACCTAGAAGAGTGATGTAATCTTTTACATTGAAACATTTGAATATGCCTTAATTTTAAAACCTAAACATAGCAGGTTGCTTAATCAAGGGTGTGTTTTCAACTTTGTTGCATGGAGACTGTCCCAGCGCAGCTGTGTGAGACTGCCCTCTCTGTGGGGCGCAGTGACATGAATGATTTCGCTAACTAGCTGTCTGCTAGCAGTGTCTGTTCTTTAAATGTGTGCCATACTCTGGTATTGTGAATAATACAGAGCATATTCTGTCATCTGTAACTGGGTAAATAATAGGGTATCTTAAAACTAAAAGGTCAGAATACACATAAGACTGAAGTCATAAGCCTATGGCACATCTAAGCCTGGAATGGTTGTTTAAAACTTAACGTGCTGATACCTTGAAACTTTCCTTTTGCGAGTAGATTTCTGTCTAGATGTTCCTTGGGTTTTAACTCCCTGGAGTTGGGTAGAGTGGAGCTAATTCAGTAGCACAAATGTGTTTTGAGTTAAGATGTTGTCTGGGAAATTCTCGTGTCATCAGTTAATTTCTTCTGCGTTCCTAATACTCAGCTGTGGGAACATGGTGCGTTATGCTGATGCTATTCGCAGGTTTTGTACTGTTTAGTTTATGTTGATTTTCAAATGGGGAACATTGTAGCTACTTTTTCTAGTTAATGTTGATATTAAACAATCAAATATGCTTTGCAATACAGAAACATTTACCATGTGCATCCAAAATCCTCAAACAAAACATACTGCCTCAGTTGCTTCAGAACAGCAAGAATACTAGCACATGGTTAGTATGCTGCATCTTAACTAAAAATATACCAGAATGTTTGAGGGTTTTGGACTCCTCTGGGGTAAGACAGGCTAGATCAATTCCACAAACTGTTATACTTTTTATACATGTGTAAGCCTATAACTGACAGTTTAAAATGTGCTCAAGCAAACTAGGTAACCAATATTTAACTTTCATGCTAACAGACATTTTAGGGACTCAAGTCTTAGAAGTTATATTTGTCATGTTAAATATTTATCAATAAGAATTTTGTATGTGCATTTAGTAGACTGCCAAGTGCAGAATTAAAGTTACTCACGTAACTATGGCAAATAAGCCGGTCTTCATCTTACTGTGTACTTATTTGGGTCTATTTAGCCAGGGAGTCTAACCACTAACATTGTGACTTTGCTTTGGAACCTGTATACTGGGAACTGAGGTGTTATGAAGCCAGTGGACACGTGAAATTTGTCTTGGCTGATGCCTTACCCTGTTCTTTTATTTGCTATTTGAGCCATTGAAAGATGAATAAACTTCCATTTTTTTTAAATATTTGTGCAGTGTTGATAACTATATTATTGATAAACTTTGCTATAGCTGATAATAGTTGTCAAGCAGTTAAAACTGAAATATTCCAGAAGCTGCCTTCATGTGTGTGAACAAAAGTTTAGATTAACCCTAATTAGTCTGATTATAAAGCCACTTCGTAAAAGCTGAGACTACGCATGTGCTACTTTTTATGCAAAGCTAATTTATCCCTATTACTATAACAAAGAATACCAGAAAACAGGCAGAGGTAAGCTTGTTCCTGAAGTATTTTTCCATAAGAATAGAAAGTGAGATCATCTTTTTTTTTAAAAAAAAAAAGGCAAACAAAACCAACCAACTGATGTAGATTTTAATAACAAAATCAAAATGCATTTTAAGTAATTTTATTTTAGCACACGGGGAACACGGGTGCTCCTCAGCCTGCAGGGAATATAGCTTGAACTGCGTATACAGAATCTGAGTACAGCTTGAGTCATCCACATAGACACATTTACATCAGAGGAGTGTTTGGTTTAGCCTGCTCCTGTGTCTGAAAGTCCTAGGCCCACCTGATCAGTGTGCTTCTGTGCCTGAGAGTGCTTTTCTTCCCCTGTTTTTCCTCCAAGAAGTTTGAGATACTTTTTTACATTGGCAGGTTCGAAGGGATCAAAGCCTTCCATGGTATTTCTCTCCAGGTTAGCTCGACACTGGCAGTACTGTTGCTACCTTTTGTGAAATGCATTGCCTATTAAAACCACCAACCAGGGAGAGATTACTCAATTCGTAACAAGCTACAAAATTGTCTTCCATTATGTATGAAACTAATGTTGAACCCTTACACTAACTCCATGTTTTCTGTAGCTTTTCATAGCTTTAAAAGCTCAATTGACTTTTGAAAATGCTAGCTAAGAAATCTGGGATCTATTTGATAGTTTTGGTAGCCTCCTGATGAGTGTACAATAGATTAACAAGAGTAGTGTCCAGAAGTTTTCTTTATTATTCTGCAACAGATCATGGTGTGCAGGAAGTGCTTTTCCATGTAGAGACCTTGTTACCATCAGAGCAGTGTGCAGAATGACCCCCCTGGCCATTTCAGTGGCAAGCATAATGCCGTGAAATACAGTCCATACCTAAGCCTTATGCTCACTATATTCATCTGCAGGAGCCAAATATTTTATCTTTTCATATGTAAAATGAGCTTACTGAAGATCTTGGGTTCATTTTTAGGACAGCAAGCTTTGCAGTGATTCCCTGGTTCCAGAGTCTGAGTGGGCAGGTGTTCTCTGCATGGTTATAGTCCAATGCAAAATGCAGAGCAGCAGAAAGATGGATGCATGTAATATATCTGGCTGTACCAGAACTGGATCAGAAGGTAAGACCGAGCATACAACAATTGAGAATTCAATATGGGAAAGCTAATGGTGCACTTTAATTCCTAAACTTTCTCCCATTAGTGTCAGACACATTGGCTCCTGGAGCCACGTGGATGTGGTCAGTCATGTGTAAACTATATTTCTTCCTAGACTTGCTCTTGCCAGTTTTGGGCTGTGATTTTAACTTAAATGACTGAGTTTATTTGAAAGAGATGACTCATGAAAGAAACTCTCCTTGCATGTTTTTGTGGAAGTTTCAGCTTGTTACTAAAATTGAATGGTAGGAAAGGTGCCAATGTTGCTAATACTGGAGTGTGAGCTAATCTTGGATCTAAATGCATTGACCAGACTGGAATATACTTGGTTGAAGCTTTATTGTTAAAGAAATACTGAAACGTATACCACTTGAGATCTGCCCAGGATCAGAGAGATGCCGAGATTCTTCTAATATTGAAAGAGATCTGGCTGGATCTAACCTGCCATCTTACTGGTACAATGCATTTGGGGAAAATATTCAGAAGATACAACTTCCTTTGCATGTGCTAGGGTCTCACACACACACATTTTTCTTCTGTGCAGAATGGAAAAATACTGAAGTTTAAATAGTGGGAAAAATTTATTTGCCTCCACCATCCTCTTCATTAATATCATAATAATATTTAAGAATCCCAGAAGCAGTTAATACAGGATTGTCATATGTGGATTTCAGTTTTACAGAAGACTATTCTGCCTTGTGGATGCAAACAGCAGCAGCAGAATTCAGCCAGCCAGCTCAGGGTGCCAGTGACTGGTAGCAGGCTTAGCGCTCCCATCCTGCGCTGATGCCGTGTCCTGCATCTTGCAGGGCAGTTAGAGACTTTACTGATCTGGTAAGGCTGTGCATGAAGCTATGTGGTACTGTCAAGCAGTCAGGGTGGGGAGTATCTGAAAACCCGAGTGAGTTCCCAACCATGGCATCCAACTACACTTTTCAACTTTTGCAAGGGTATCTACCCCCTACAAATGGACTCTGAGGCATTAAAAACAGGTTCTGTCTACGCCCCAACAGCACGGACGTATGTGAGGCTTTGAAAGTGGGTAAGAGTGTTACACTGGATGTGTGGGCACAATTCCTGCATGTAAAACAAAGATTATTTCTGGAACGATTTACACCTCTGAGGGATTGTGAAAGCCCCTGGGACTTGAATAATGTAATACAAATCTGAGAAGAAAGGCAGAGGCGGTGTCGGTGGCATCTCAGACCTGTAACAGTGAACTGCAGTTCTGCAGCGCTACTGCCTGTTTGAGTCTGTGCTCCGTTGCGTGTCGCGCTGGGCTGCCATATCCAGGAGAATATTTGGGTGTTTACACATTTTCTGCTTTGTTAATATGACAAAGTGTTGCAATGTAAGGAATGGGGAGGAAGGATGGTTTCCACCCTCAAAGTGTGCTAAAGGTAAGCGGATTCCAGAATGCTCTTAAAAGCGTCGAAATACTGGGAAATATTCATCACTCCGATCATTCGTTTCCTTTGCACTTAACTAAACAGAGGTGAGGAGGAGGATGCGTGGTTAATAACATTCCACTGAAGTTCTTTCTATAAGAACCACTCCAGAAATTTTCTTGGAAGAAACCAAGCCTGTAGCAGACAGCTTGTTAGGATTACAGCTTCCGTCAGTTTTCCGTGCCTCACGCTGGGAATCATGGCTTCAGAAATCTCAGTTCCTAAGTGGCTTGGTGTTAACTGCAGGATTAATTTTCCTTGATAACTGATGTTTTAAGATAAGTTTTATTGTTTCTTGTAGTAACCTGACAACAGAGCACTCGCTTCAAAGCACCTTCAGGGGCCAGCCGCTCATCTCAGTGGGTACAGGTGCAGGTAGGTGAGCCAGGGGAGCAGCAAGGAACTCGCCAGGTCTGGGAACAAAATCTGTCATTTGGCAATAAAGGGAGGTGGCCATGGCTGCTCTGGGGTAGGCAGGACTGCACCGATCCACTGAGGTTATCATGGCTGGCGTGCCTTGGGTGCCTGTTGATGCCTGACTTTGAGCAGCATTTGGAGGTTCATTACAGACTGTTTAGGAGCCAGTTTGTTATGCTGGAAACAGGGTGGAGGAGACAGTAGAATATTCATTTAGAAATACATACCTGTTCACTTAATGAGCTTGGTAGCAATTGCATTTTTTCTCCTTGTCCATTTCTATTTGGGTTTGACCATATTTATGGCAGGAGAGCAAGGAGAGGAGGGGGGAAGCTGATTTCTGCACCACTTTGATGGGAAGCAGTCATCATCTGTGGGCAGCTGAGGAAGCACATCGTGGGCGAAGGAAGAGATCAGGAAGCAGCCAGAGCCTAGGCAAAAGCTGGGGTAGGGGGGTGTCTTTGCAATGCTTTGGGAGCCAAGACAAAGAGCAGGAACCAAAACTGCACACACCATTGATGGAAAAAAAACACTGGCATGCTCCTGCCACCAAAAGGAAGGTGGAACAAACAGCCAGCAACGCCTCTGAGCCTGGCAGTGCAAAGCTGCAAACCAGATAAGCACCCTCTCTGTTTTCTCTTCCTGGCAACACCAGCACTGATTTTCAGGCATTTCCTTACTCTCTGAGTAGCAGGTGAGGCAGCATCTGCAGTAGTCTTGGACCTATGTTTTCTCCACTCCTCTGCCTTCCTCTTCACAGAGCTTGTTCTCATTGCTCCCTGAAAGGTGGTGGGCAATAAATGATTACAGCCTGTGAACTACCGATGTTCTTAACGCTGCCTCCTGTGCTTGTACTGTGAGCATATAGTAAAGAGAGGTTGGAGGCAGGTTGGGAGAAGCCTCATCCACAGACCGTAGTAACTGTGAGAGCAGTCATATGCTCTGTCTGCTGAAGCTCTGGAGGAGGATCTGGGATCTTGAGGTAGTGCAGATTAATTCTTCTCCCCATGATTCTTATGAGTGGAGAAGGTTGGAAGTTGTCAATTTTCCAACTTCTTGTTCTTGAATGATGCTGTGATGGCTTGTTGGTTGTCAGTATCCCAGGTGCAAAGGAGGGGATCTCCTGGTAGGATGGAGCTTGCGCCTCATCGATGTCCTGGTGAAGAGTGGAGGCATGATGACAACCAGCAGTTTGAGTGGTATTTTAGATGCTGACTGCTGTCCTCAAAGTAATGAATTGGTGTTTGCCTTCAACTGAGCTCAGCATGCCTGGTATGCTTCTGTTAGGGTTATTTTTGCTTTTTGCTTGTTTTGTGAAGAAAAATGAAATAGGATTGGGTTTTTTTTCTTCAATGCAATAAAATAAGAGACCTGTTGGCTGAAATGCTGCCAGACTAATGTGTTAAATATTAGTCATCTCTAAAGAATGAGCCTAAAACAGTAATCTTTCTGTTTTATCTGATAACTGCCAAAATGTCTACTGAAATAGCCTGGGGAAGTGTCAAGAGAGCAGTTAAAAATAACATACCATGTCTATGGATAGCAGTTTGCCGTGGGTGGTTGTAACCACCAAAAAAAGTGAGGAGGTAGCTGCCAGATGCCCTCAGCTGCTTGTGGAAGACTTATGCTACATCTAACATGAAGGTAGCTTGGACAATTTGTCTAGCAGCACAAGGGCAGCCAAAGAGTAATTTTTTTCGTCTGTGAGACAAATAACAATAAGGGTGTACCACTGCTGCTTGTTTTGCAGGGTTATTTAAATCTGCAATGCAACCCACATATTTTACCAGCTTCCTAAAAGCTCTGTAAATGGTAAATATCCATATCCACAGATGAAGTGCACAGAGTGCGGGTGTTAATGACCGAAGCCACACAGTCCTACACTGAGGGCAGCAGTCAGTAGAGACCATTGCAGAATTGCTCCTCTGATACTGGTTCCCTTTGCATCAAAAAGACATCAGGGTATATTGCACCCTGCTTCAAGAATGGCTGCGGTTGGCACTTGTGCAATCCACAAGTCTTAATGGGACAGTGCAGTTGGTCCATTAAATGCTTCTATTTGTTACAGCCTTAGGAGGTAGAAGAAACCATAGCTTTAAGCAAGCCCCTTACTATAAGGTTTGTTTTATAGCATGTAATCCTCTAATCATGTGAGTACTCTTATGACTACGAAATGCAGAAAAAAATGTTGGAATGTTTTTGCTTACCTTATATCTAATTTTATGTTAAAATCTTGATCCTTTTCTGTGGAAAAGGAGATTAAAACCACAAATATGCAGACCTTTCATAATAGAACCAGAATGTCCCTGTTGCACTCAGAAATGCTTATCACAGTTGGTCATCATAATATTTCAAGAAAAACTAGGAAAGAAGTGGCAAGAAATTAAGAAGTTAGTAATTTCTGCCAGTTGCCTGCCTTATTCATGTCATTGCCCATCTGCATAAATTTGCCAGAAGCAAGGGTCAAGTCTGGGTTCTGAAAGTCTTCTGTCTTCATCCGGTTGAGCTGGCTTTCCACAGGATGGCAAATCCCCCAACAACATGTGACACTTGCGAGGCTCAAAGATCAAGCCCTCGGGCAGATGCAGGACATGCTCCTCAACTGAACGGCTGCAAATCCTTGGGAGGTGAGCAGTGCCTGTTTGTGTCCCCGTGGGTTGTTTTTTCCTCCTTGTACTCATTTCCAGAAATGCCTGATCTGTTTCCTGTGGATAAACATGCTGACACAAAAGACCCTCAGAAGAACAGTACTCCATGAGACAGAAGGTCCATCTGGCCAAATACTCCATATCCAAAGCAGTCAAACAGCACCGTCTAAAGGAGAGCCTGTGAGCAGAGCAGGTCTACTTCTGCCAGGGTCCTGGGGTGCCAAGAGTGAGAACATGAAGGATGAGGATCAGGGCTGACCACATATGAAAGACGACGACAAAGAGGTAGTGGTGTGTGGTACGATGGGGTATTTACCAAAGTATGGCACGTAGCGATGACAAGCACACTTTTTGTCTTCGGAAACGTGCTCCGCCGCTGTGCTTCTTGGCCAGGGATGCACGGGAAGCGCCCTCGTGCCTGCCCTGCGCTTGCCTTGCAGGCAGGGAGAGCTGACAAGGGGCAGCTCCTGATGGGGCAGCGAGCCTGGAGCCCTGCCAAGCAGAGGCTGTTCTGCACAAGCGAGAAGCCCTGGGGAAACGGAGCCGAGGGCAGAGCAGAGCTGGCTCCTGCCAAGGCTTGTGATGGGCAAGAGAGCCAGAGCACCAGGGCACGGGGGTGCCTCGGAGGTGCAAGCGCAGCAGGCGAGAACCTGGCCGAAAGGGCTCGGAGGAGCCCTGACAAGAGGCTGTGCTCGGTGCGACAGAGGACAACAAGCAACTCCTGGGGGGACCACACTGGGCCCCCCTCCCCGGGAGCCCCGAAAGCTTCCTCCCCCCGGATGCGGGGCACGAGGGCCACCTTCGTGGAGCACGAGCAGCGGGCACCCAGCCAGAATGGCCCAAAGGAGCCCTGGCCAGGGGCCCTGCGCGGTGCTGCAGAGGCAGGCAAAAAACCCCCGGGGCGGGACGCTTGGTAGCCCACCGCGGGGGAAAAAAAGCCTTCCTCCCCCCAGCTGCGGGGCACGAGAGGCCACCTTCGTGGTGCACGAGCAGCAGGCGGTGACCTGGCCCGAGGGACCCGAGGAGCCCTGACAAGTGGTCACGCTCAGTGCTGCAGAGGAAGGCGAAAAACCCCCGGGGGCCAGTGCCAATGTGCCCCGGGGGAAAATTCCTTCCTGACCCCAGGCAGCGCTGGCGATCGGCTGTTCCCTGAGCATGTGAGCGGGACCGGCCTCCTCGTCCCACGGGCTGGGCACGCCTCCCGGGAGATGCCAAGCCTCTCCCTCTGACCTGGAGCCATCGCAGGGGCTTCCAAGAGTGACCAAATGCCCCCGGCCCGAGCTACTCAGGGGGCAAGACTCCTGCTGGCACCTGATGGGACACCAGTGGGTGCTCCAAAGCTCCGGGACCCCTGGCAATACCGCTGCATCTTGTTTCTTACGGCTGCTGCCCCTGGCTCCACGGGGATGAGGACGGCGAGCCCTGCGGCGCTCCTCAAGAAGGCGTTCCCGTGGTGTTGCCACCGCTGTCCAGCTGAGAAGGCCCGACAGCCTCGGGCACCCCCAGGGGTGGGTGGTTCTTCTCCTCTCCTGAGGGGCTGGTGTCTGTTCCCTGAAGGCTGAAACAACATCTCCACCCATCAGATGGGCTTTGGCCGTGGCCCTGCCGGGAGCTGCCCTTGCAGCGGAGAAGCTCCAGCAGCCTCGTCCAGGCTCCAGGCTCCCTCCCTCAGCCCCCAGGGAATTCCATGATTCCCTCGAGGGCTCCCTCTCGGGTGTCTTCAGGCCGGTGCCAGGCCAGCTCTGGCAGGGGGACCCGGGACGATGCCCCTTTTATACTCCCCCGGGGCACTGTGACAGCGCGTTGCCGGGTGACGGCACTGTGACATGGGGGTGACACATCCCCCCCAGGCATAGCCCTGCCCCCGCCCAGCACCCTTGGGAGGAAGGGCCCAGGGGGCTGTCCCTGCCCTCGGTGGCCATGCACGGGGAACAGCTGATGGGCGTCCCTGTCAATTCAGCTGGATGCCCATATGATGTCAAGGGCATTTGTACTGTGTACGCTCATTTCTGTGGGGAGATGCGAGAGGCGACAGGCTTTTTATGGTTCCCTCTGCCTCTGTCGCACTGAGCACAGCCCCTGGCCAGGTCTACTCAGGGCCCTTTTGGCCAGGTTCTCGCCTGCTGCGCTTGCACCTCCGAGGTACCATCGTGCCCTGGTGCTCTGGCTCTCTTGCCCATCGTAAGCCATAGCAGGAGCGAGCTGTGCAAAACAGTCTCATCTCACCTCACAACGGTTTGCAGCCATTTGGTTGTGGAGCATGTCCTGCTTCAGACTGAGGGCCTGGTCTCAGCCTCCCCAGGGTCAGAGATGGAGGGTTTTGCCATCCTGTGGAAACCCAGTGAAACTGGATGAACACAGAACCCTTTCAAAAGCCACCCGTCACACCTGCTCTTTGCAGATTTGTCTGGATGGTCAGATGATCTGGAGACGATCCACAGCCCTACCCCCATCCGAAGGTACATGCCCCCTGCCCACAACGTGACAGAGGTAATGCCCAGGCTGGGACACAACTGCCCGTTCAGTCCCTTCTGCGTGGGCAGGCCTGGAAAGAAAAAGCAGCAGAGATTTCCTCAGCACGCACTGGTAGGGAAAGGAGGAGGTAGGAATAAAATGACAAGAGAAGAGAACAGAATATTTAAGCTGGAAGGGGCATACGACCATCATCGAGTCCAGCTGCCTGACCGCTTCACAGTGCTGACCAACAGCTAAAGCATGGTTATTAAGGGCATTGTCCAAATGCCCCTTCAACAGTCACAGGCGTGGGGCATCGACCACCTCTCCAGGAAGCCTGTCCAGGGACTGACCACTCGGAAGTGCAAGGAAAAATATGGTCAAGAAAGAAGTCACATCTGGGACTTCCCTTTCCAACAGGATGACCTCACCACGAGCAGGGTAGGAGCAAATGTCCCTTGGTGCATCAGTAAGGAATGGTGAGGAAATTCTGTGCGTTCTTTCTACATCTCTGCAAATTTCATGCAGAGGGAACCAAAAGCCTGTCTGTCGCCTCTCGCATCTCCCCACAGAAATGAGCGTACACAGTACAAATGCCCTTGAGATCGTATGGGCATCCAGCTGAATTGACAGGGACGCCCATCAGCTGTGCCCCGTGCATGGCCAGTGAGGGCAGGGACAGCCCCCCGGGCCTCCTGGGCACAGGGGCTGCCTCGGGGCCGGCACCCCAGAGCCCTTCCTCCCAAGGGTGCTGGGCGGGGGCGGGGCTGCGCATGGGGCAACTGTCACCCCCCGTGTTACCCCATGTCACAGCGCCGTCACCCGGCAACGCGCTGTCACAGTGCCCCGGGGGAGTATAAAAGGGGCATCGTCCCGGGTCCCCCTGCCAGAGCTGGCCTGGCACCGGCCTGAAGACACCCGAGAGGGAGCCCTCGAGGGAATCATGGAATTCCCTGGGGGCTGGGGGAGGGAGCCTGGAGCCTGGACGAGGCTGCTGGAGCTTCTCCGCTGCAAGGGCAGCTCCCGGCAGGGCCACGGCCAAAGCCCATCCGATGGGTGGAGATGTTGTTTCAGCCTTCGGGGAACAGACACCAGCCCCTCAGGAGAGGAGAAGAACCACCCACCCCTGGGGGTGCCCGAGGCTGTCGGGCCTTCTCAGCTGGACAGCGGTGGCAACACCACGGGAACGCCTTCTTGAGGAGCGCCGCAGGGCTCGCCGTCCTCATCCCCGTGGAGCCAGGGGCAGCAGCCGTAAGAAACAAGATGCAGCGGTATTGCCAGGGGTCCCGGAGCTTTGGAGCACCCACTGGTGTCCCATCAGGTGCCAGCAGGAGTCTTGCCCCCTGAGGAGATCGGGCCGGGGGCATTTGGTCACTCTTGGAAGCCCCTGCGATGGCTCCAGGTCAGAGGGAGAGGCTTGGCATCTCCCGGGAGGCGTGCCCGGCCCGTGGGACGAGGAGGCCGGTCCCGCTCACATGCTCAGGGAACAGCCGATCGCCAGCGCTGCCTGGGGTCAGGAAGGAATTTTCCCCCGGGGCACATTGGCACTGGCCCCCGGGGGTTTTTTCGCCTTCCTCTGCAGCACTGAGCGCGACCACTTGTCAGGGCTCCTCGGGTCCCTCGGGCCAGGTCACCGCCTGCTGCTCGTGCCCCGCGAAGGTGGCCTCTCGTGCCCTGCAGCTGGGGGGAGGAAGGCTTTTTTTCCCCCGCGGTGGGCTACCAAGCGTCCCGCCCCGGGGGTTTTTTGCCTGCCTCTGCAGCACCGCGCAGGGCCCCTGGCCAGGGCTCCTTTGGGCCATTCTGGCTGGGTGCCCGCTGCTCGTGCTCCACGAAGGTGGCCCTCGTGCCCCGCATCCGGGGGGAGGAAGCTTTCGGGGCTCCCGGGGAGGGGGGCCCAGTGTGGTCCCCCCAGGAGTTGCTTGTTGTCCTCTGTCGCACCGAGCACAGCTCCTTGTCAGGGCTCCTCCGAGCCCTTTTGGCCAGGTTCTCGCCTGCTGCGCTTGCACCTCCGAGGCACCCCCGTGCCCTGGCGCTCTGGCTCTCTTGCCCATCACAAGCCTTGGCAGGAGCCAGCTCTGCTCTGCCCTCGGCTCCGTTTCCCCAGGGCTTCTCGCTTGTGCAGAACAGCCTCTGCTTGGCAGGGCTCCAGGCTCGCTGCCCCATCAGGAGCTGCCCCTTGTCAGCTCTCCCTGCCTGCAAGGCAAGCGCAGGGCAGGCACGAGGGCGCTTCCCGTGCATCCCTGGCCAAGAAGCACAGCGGCGGAGCATGTTTCCGAAGACAAAAAGTACCTTTGTTATTGGTACCTGTCATACTTTGGAAAGTAACCAAAGGTGCCACACTTTTTTTTTCTTTCATGTGGGGTTGGTCCTGATCCTTATTTTTCACCTTCTCACTTCTCAGCAAACTGGGACTCCTTGGCCTGGGTCCCTGCTGCTACTTTCTGCAGCTCCGTGCCTTTGCCAGACGGCAAGGGATGCTTTTGCAAGCTAAACTGAGGAACGCATCAGCCTGTTCCTGGCTGCACATGCGCATTGTGTCACTGCTTGTGACCATCGGCTCTGAAAGGGATTCAGAACAACGGAATACCCTGTTTCCACTTGTACCCTATGTTTCCTTGGAACTGTTTTTGGAGCAAAAAATAGCCTGGCTTTTCCGCAAAATAAATCTCGTTGATATTTGAATTATGGTTAGTACAGGGAACAGAAGAGACTTGAAGGGAATGGAATAGAAGCGTTATGCCATGTTGTGCCTGGAGTTCTGCGTGACGAGCTGTGACGGAGGCCTGAGGGGTCCCTGCAGGAGAGCAGCTCCGCAGGGCAGGGCCCAGGCCCAGCCAGGAGACAGGGGCAGGCACGGGCACACCTACAGCATGGCCCGGGCAGGGACTGAAGGGCCCAGGCTGAGCTGAGATACATCCCCTGCACCCTTGGCAGGAGATGGGGGGACTGGGGGTCCCAGGAGGGGCCTGTCCCAGCCACTGTGGCTTATGAGCACCCCCAGGACCCTGGCAGAAGTAGACCTGCACTGCTCACGGGCTCTCCTTTGGACAGTGCTGCCTGTCCGCTTTGGAGACGGCGTGTTGGGCCAGATGGACCTTCTCTCTCATGGAGTACTGTACTTCTCAGCTCTTTTGTGTCAGCATGTTTATCCACAGGAAACAGATCAGGCATTTCTGGAAATGAGTACAAGGAGAAAGAAAACGATCCACGGGGACGCAAACAAGCACTGCTCAACTCCCCAGGATTTGCAGCCATTCAGTTGAGGAGCATGTCCTGCATCAGCCCGAGGGCTTGATCTTTGAGCCTCGCAAGTGTCACATGTTGTTGGGGGATTTGCCATCCTGTGGAAAGCCAGCTCAACCAGGTGAAGACAGAAGACTCTTGAAAATGACACTCCGTATTTGCTTCTGCCACATTGTGCAGATGTCCCACTTGTTTCGAGATGATGCGCAGCTCTCACCCTCATCAGGAACTACAGGCCCCCTTTCCACAGCGTGACACAGGCATTGCATAGGCTGGCGCATGGTTATGGGTGTTCAGTGGTTTTTTGCTAGTGCAGGGCCGGGAAGAAAGGTCATCAGAGGTTTGCTCAGCACGTGCTCATAGGGAAAGGAAGAGGGGGAAGAGGACGGGCAGGGCAGGGCAAAGGGATGCGATGGGATGGAATCTGGCAGGATGGGAAGGGAAGGTCTGTTGGGTTTTTTCAAAGGTATTTTGCTTGTGTGAATAAGGAGGCTGTTATCCACATGTAGTGTTGGTAAAACTGAGATAAAGCAGTTAGTCTGTTGCTCATCATAGAGTGTCTTCTGCAAATGTTTGGCACCTCTGAAAAATTAACCCCCAGAACTACTGAGGCAGAATTCCCTGCTTCTGGTGCATGTTCGTCAGAGCACCTTCACAGGCAGTATTAACTTGTTAAAAAACTTAGATTTCACCCCTAAGCTTGAGGAAGGAGAAAGCATGAAGGGGTTTATTTTACTTTTACAATTAGAAACTGTTCCAAGAGCAGCAGCTCAAAGGCAATGCATATGAGTGCACCTGGAGGGTGACAGAAGATTTCTTGTAGTACTGGTGTGTATTCAACCTCGTTTCAAGTTCTTTGCTATGCTGACCTCTAGGGAAACTTTTTTGCAAAACGGTTTGACAAAGCATTTGTATAGGGAGGTGCTGTGGCTTCAAACCTGTCACTGCCCTTCTGATTCTAGGGACCAGATGGTTTGTGTCAAATCCAAAGGAGGCCTTCACATCAAGCTGCAAGCTGTTTGCTGTTCCCTCAGCTGGTTCCAGCACGCTGGAATGAGTTAAGGTCTTAGTACATTTGAGCAGGGCTCAGTCAGCAGAGGAAATGCATCCTGAATTTTAAGAAATTGGGTGATTTTTCTGCATAGTTGTGAACTGGGAAGTAAAAAACTCAAAGAAAACCCTGTACTCTGAGTTTTTGGAGGACAGCATATACCTTTTCATCCGTTAGGACTCCTTCAGCAACAGATGAAGTTGGTATCAACCACTTAAGTTCTAGCCTGACAACTATGGGAAGAATGAATAGATTGCTTTCCCAGAAGAGCTGGGATGAGGGGCAACTGGGCAAGTGTCTCCCATCAGCAGGTAACCAGCCCATTTCACAAGGGACATTTCATGGGCTGAAGAACCAGAAAGTTCTGTTTAGTTTGTTGCTATTTAACAATGAGCCCAAAGAAAGGAAATGGAAGATTAAAGGCATGGAAGAATTGTTTTCATTTTGCTTTTTTAAAGGACCATTTCAAGGAGGAGAAGACATGTTAAGAGAGATGTGCATATACCATGGGAAAAGTCCTGAAAGATCTTGCTGCTTTTGCTCCTGATATTCAAACAGGAAAATTTGCTGACAGTTGCAGATCAGGAGTATTTTTCTTCTAGATGCAAAAGTGTGAAGTCATACTGGCTAATGATGACCATTCTTGAGTAGTGATATTTTTCTCTCTCAAGTACCCTGCTTCAGGCCCTTAGTTCAGTTTTTTGCTCAAGCAGGAGATCTGAACACCATCCCATTGTGGAAAGTTTTGTGCAGTAGAGTATTATAAAAGCCAAAACCCTAACAGTAGTTAGTTATGAAGGCATATGATGGAAAAAGTTTTTATTTTGCATTAACTTTAGGCTCCTACTATCACAGGCAACTACATCACTTTCACAAACATCTCCCTTTCATAAACTGGTGAAACTCCATCCATTGCTGGATTTCAGTTTTGTTTCTTCTACTAGCAGATGCCTCCAAACCCACATTCTTTTAATGAATAAAATCCATACATTTCCAAGCTGTGTTTATTGACAGTTTGTATATAGCTGCCTGCACTAACTCTGTCTCTTAGTACCAATAGTTTTTCCTTCTAGGTGTTTATCTCCTTTCCTACTCTCGAGCTAAATTTACAGAATGGTGTGATCTCCTTGTTGTCTTTGTTCTGTTAGACTAACCATGCTCTGCCAGTCTCCCCTGAAAGAAAGATCTTGGAATCGCAGATGATCTTCATAGTCTTTTCTGCTCTGGTTGTGAATTCATCTTTGTCTGAATAAGAATGATCAGAACAGATGCAGGCTCAATGATCTAACGGTGACTTAAAGGCAGCATTAATCCCTCTCAACTCTTTTCCAGTGAATGGGTTGCATTTGCCATTTCACTGGTAAATCTGCTTGTGTCCTGATCAACCAAAACACAGGTCTTTATTCTCCTCTGCTTTTCCAACAACTGAGTTCCCAGTTCATAGAGTTATTCTTCTGGTTGGGAAGAACAAACACTGAGATATATAATCTAGCCAGCTTTTCCACAGTGCCTTGGGAAACATGAATTATTGCACATCAGTCATTAGACAGCCTCAGGGCAAAATACAAATACAAGTGTAGTCAAGAAATAGCAGTAGTAACAAACAACAAAAAAAAACCCAACCAAACAAAACCCCAACCTAAACAAAACTAAAAGACAGTATATGTAATCTCAGACTGTTCTTGTAAAATGGTTAGAAGGCTGGTGAATGCCTACAGTACTAATGCATATAAAGTAAAAGTAAGATGCATTCTAAGACTTGCACACTTAACCAAAAAAACGCCAAGCCCCCTAGGATAATAAGATACTTAAATTCAGGCCAGATATTAGATACACCACAGAAATTTTAATTTCTAGCTCTCTGTGTGCTTGGGGGAATGATAGTGATTTTATAAGAGAAAAAGCAGGTTGATACTGGAAGACTGGAAACAAAACTTCAAAGAATGCTAGATAAATGTTACTGTTCAGGAGAAAAAGAGACACCTTTCCCCACCACTACCCCCCAAAAAACCCAACCAACCAAACAAAAAAAAAACCCCAGCCCTAAAGAAAAATCCTTGCTACGTCAACAAACAAGCGCTGAGAACATCTACTGAAAAATATTCTCAAACTACTGAAAACTCTTCCTATCTTTATCTTGATGGATTGACAGTTTGTCCTGCACCAGAAGGATGTTGCTAAGAGCTTTACACATCATGGTGACAGAGACAGGATGCAGAAACTTTAAAAAAGGAAGGAAGAAAGTACAAGAAAAACCTTAACAATAAAAGAAGTGGTAACATTGGCCATGAAGCATGTAGTACACACTCTTCCTTAGTGCATGGCCAGCTCAGCATCTACTTGTCTCAATTGTATTACATTAAAGATGGTGGACAGTCACTTAGAACACGTTCTTGGGAGCCTTAATGTGCTTTTGCAGATCCAACAAAGTATTTGAGTAAAAAACAGATTATGAGTTGAGGTTTTAAAAAGCATTTAAAATTAGCTAAGTGTTAGCCCAACTTTCCTCCATGGGATAGCTGCTACAGAAATCCTTTCCTAAGGGTTCATTCTCTAGAACTGGCATCCAAACACTTTTGGAGCTGATGGTATTTTGGCTGAACCTTTCAAAGTGTGTTTTTCTCCAGTGTTTACCACTGTTTTCATGTACTGACCATATAATAACACCTTGCAAGATAAGAGATACCTGCAGACACCATTCCTACGGCATAAGGTTTCAGCTTGTTGTGGAACAACCAAGACCTGACCTCTTCAGATTACTGGCTCCCACAGCACTGCAGGCACCACCACCAAAACATATCTTCTGACCTAACCTGGTGCTCCTTTCCCTTCTATTTACTCTTCCCCATGAAGCCTTGGGAAAGAAGTTGTAAAGCATCTTACATTTTCTGGCTCTTCAGGAAGACAACTATTGGCACTGTGCCATCAGTATCTTCAACGCTTCTGGAGGATTTCATCCCCTGAAAGGAATCTGTTTCAGATCTGCTTTGTTATGTCAGGAACCTATGGATTTCCACAGGGTTTCACTGTCAAACGCTGAGCCACCATCGCCTGATGGCTGAGAGTTGCCAAATGCTGACATAACTGCTGTTGGCAGATCCTTCTACAACCTGGTCTAGCCAATTTCCAGGCAGAGTAAACTCACTGTCATCAGTAGCTTAGCTTCTAGTTCAGAAGCTCCTTTGACAAGTCATGAAGGTCGCTCCACATGCAAAAACGCCAGGGTTCTACTGCTAATCACACAACTCTTTCAAATAGTATCTTCTCACTCCAGAAACGTTAGTGAATGCTTGGGAGTAAACTGAAAATTGCAGCCTGTGCTGAATTGTCCAGGTCTGTCCTGTGTAATTATCCATGGTTTCTACAGCTGTCTTGTGACGTAGGGTTCTGGCTTTCTGGGGTTTTTTTGGGGTTTTTTTAATGTGCCAGAAGCCTGCCGATGTACTTCTGTGTGTACTGAGTGTGCTTCTGTGTGTGCCACAATATGCCCTGGACAGCCTCTTCATAGCTGCTTGAATATGTATGTACACGGTGAGCAGCGAAGAATATGAGCCTAGCTGAGAACATCCTCCAGGCCACTATGGAAAGATAAGCTATTCCACAATAGTCACAGATGAAGTCTGGGAAGTACGGCACTTAACACAGTGGGGAAGATATGAGGTATGCTGCTGCTGCCCTCCAAGTTGTGTAGAATTTTCATGATGCACAGCATGTTCATAAATAAACACAGTTTGACAAAGTATAAAGGCATTGTTGTCTAGGTCAGAGTAATTTTTCTTGGATAGTGACCTTCTCTCCTGAAATGGCAGGTGGGCCAGCATACCAGGCTCTTTCCTTTGCCATCCTATGAGACATTATAGAAGAAAAAAAATGAATGTAGTTGTTTTCCATGCAGCATGCATCTTAAGAGAAAACCTGAAGGAAAGGGTTTGTGTGTATGTGCATAACTACAGAAATATGTAACGAATGCTTTAATGACAACATAAGAAATGTGAGCTGTAACAAAGAGATGAAGGGTGGAGTAAAACATCACACCTCTAAAAGGAGGCTTGCTGGAAGTGGATGACGTACAGGACCTGGACAGGAGGAATATTTTTGCCTGCATTTAGAAAAAGAGAGGAAACCATCAGAGGGATTCAAGGAGTTGAAATATAACAGTGGAAAAGAGGTGGCGTTTTTTTTGTTTTGTTTTGTTTATTCTTAAGTCACATTTTACATAGAATCACAGCTAGTACCTATGGAAGCTAGCTAACAACAATTCAGACTGCAAGATGGCCAGAAGACTTAGAAAATCCCTAAGAAAAGACAACAAATTCTGCTTGTAAAGCACTTGGGATGATGTTCATGATGGTGTGGCAGGTATACCTAATGAAACAAAATAAGCTCAAGAAGCTGAGTTGAAGTATAGGTAGCAGAGTGGCAGCTTTGGTCATGACATTCAATAAAATCATGAAAAAGCAAAAGGTAGGGAAGAAAAAGGAAAGGAGCGAGCCTGAGACTTCATTGGAGTCTGAAATCAGAAGTCAAGAAGACTGGAAGGAAACCTGAAATACCCTAAATTTTAGTTTCAGTGGTGTAAGACAGTAAAAAAGTCTTGTAAGTGTAAGCAAAAAAAATGAGGCCATTTTTCAGGAAGCAATGAAATTGCTTTACTGTTCAGAGTTAAGCATGTCTTGTAATAGGAGTGAGTTCCTCCCTGGTTCTAGTTCAGCAAGAGCTCTTACGCCCCTGAGTTAATAATCAGGACTTAGATAAATTAAAACCAGGAAAAATCACCTGGCTGTAGGCTTTCCTACACTGCCTTCTAAAGCCCTCTTTCAAGTTGGCCCAGCTATCACTCCTTGACTGCACTGTGCGGGGGGTGGGGGTGTGTGTGTGTTTCTCCCGTGACTCTTTTAACTAAAACAAGTCAAAATAACGGGTGTCCTGAGTAATATGAAACATTACAAAAATGCAGCGTGCTTTCATTATCATAAGACATAACAGGTCTGACTGAACCCTTAATGCCTTGCATGGCCATTCTCTGCTCTCATAGCTGATGCCAAGTAGACGAAGAACCACTGTAAGGTGGGCAAAGTAACACATGGTCCTGCCCTGAGGCTGTGTGAGGCTGTGGTACCACTCTGCTTCACAGGCTTAAGGAAGAGGAAACAAAAATCATGTTAAGGCTGTTCCTTAGGATCAATCCTAAGGATTAAATTAACTCTCCAGCATCCCTCCTAGTCTATTGAGCTGTTCCAGGAAGGAATTGCTTTATTGCTATAGAATACCCTAAGTATTTCAGCCAATAGTGACACCAATTTTATCCTGTTCCTGGTTCCATTGGCCACCTAGAAATAAGCCTTTTCTGTACAGAAATCAGCCTTTAGTTACCTACTCCCGAAAACAGTTGAAATTATGATCATGATATATTCACTGGATTTGCTTTGGTGATTGGGAACTAATAGTAGGTAGTACAGTGGGTAAACTGGGAAGGGTGAAGGGCATCACTTCTCTAGAGTCATGGGACCACTTCACACGAATACTGTAAATGAACAAAGCGTGTAACTCCCATGATCTTGCTAAAGCAAAAACCTATTATACTATGTGTAGGACACTGTTTGGTTTTATCTGATTTGCAGTTATGCAAATTCTTAATTTTGTGAAGAAATTACTGGTGTTGCTCTGTGGACAAAAGCGGCATAGAGAGGAGACCTGCTCACGTGAGATTCTCCATCACACCAACTTCTAAAGTAGAACAAAGGATGTGGAGATGGTAATCCTGAATCTCCCTTATACCTCTTGCTTTTAACAGTAATCAGGCTGAGGATGTACGTGGTCTGCATTGCTTTAGTAATACCATGCACCAGTACTTAAGTTTGCTTAGACTTACAGCAGGGTTGTGTGAGACTACTGCACTGGTTTCTGTGGGGAAAAAGTAAGAGTGGTTTATCACGTGCTTCATCAGCCACTAGCACAGGATTTAACATTCACCTTCACCTACCCTGCTCATAACCTCACCTGGATATTCATATGAAAGGAACTGCAGTGATCTTTTTTCCTCCACGGTCCTGTATTCCTGCAATCCCTTGAAATGGTTCCTCAGACTGATTGTTTTTTTTCTTTTCCTTTCTCCTCTGGAGAAAGAAAGGAGGACTGTTGGGAGGGCTCCAGCAGAGACAATCTCATGGAGTCAACCCCAGTCCTGTGTCTCAGGCCTAGAAACATCTCTCTGTGGCTAGGGCAGTTCCCACTGAAGCAGACTTGCAGACAACAAGTATTCCAAAAAAGCTGGACTTAAGGCATCTTTATCAAACTTGGTATCTCACAGGTATTTTATTAGGTCTCTTCTCATTGCTGCTCTGAATCTCTGAGAAAACAACATACTTGGACACAAGTGCACTTTTTAATTTGTCTTTAGCAACTCTGTTGATCATGAACAACAGCAACAACCGAGGAGTTGGAAAGAAATCTTTCTTTGCAGTCTACATCTTCTGGTATGCATCACTAAATGTTGCATTTAACATGCTGCCTTTACCTAGAAGATTAATTTTGTCCTTCACCTGTTAGTTTGTGGGTGTTTTACCTTCCTTTTCAGCCTCCAGACATTTGAGAGAGGGGCATGAAAATGAAATGTATAACTGTTCTCTCATCTCACTTAACCATGCTGTAAATTCTGGTGAGCTGGTAGCCTATACATGAATTGGCTTGATGGAAAAGTACAAATGTATTGCCCACGTTGTCTTACTTCATTAGAATATAACAAATACTAAATTTTCAGTCAATTTCACTTAAGGGAGAAATCAATAAATCTAAGTTTTAGTGGTCCCATTATGCTTACACAAGCCAGCAGGTGAGTATTTCAGCTTTGTCTTTGAAATGTCCTCATCCATCACCTCCAACCTGCAGATGATGGTAAGATGATGATATCAGCCTTCAAGATGGTAAGGTATTCCTGCCAGCTGTAGCTCTGCTCTGGCCCTGGATTTCATCTGAGGCCTTAGAGGGACGTACCCTGTGGTATGATGTAAATCGTGGCAGTCATGAGTTGGATATTTGTTCCTGTTGTGTTTGAGTAGAGGAAAAGACTTGCTACCAAACGGAATTAAAACTTTTGTTATTAAATTACATCCTTCATATGAAAATAACTAATTGGACAGGAATTTATGCTTTAGTTAGTGGAGAGCTAAGAGCTACTTCTTGACAGACACGGCAGAAGCCTTTCTACATATTTGTAGCTGAAATAAATCTTTCTCTTCCAATACAGTTCACTTAATAGAAAATATCAGTAACTCTCCTGTGTTGAAATTTGTCTTAGGTGACCTACATTACATCTTTCAGCATGGAAATAAGACACAAAACTCTTAAATAGCTTGTTTTGGAAAAATGTTTAAAACCACACTTGTTCTCACTTCCTCATACGACTAAATCAGCCTGCAAACTTGATACTCTGTCTGCCACAGCATTTTGCTCTTAGGTTTTCCAGAGTGCCAATTCCTGGAGCTTTATAGGGTTCCATGCTTCTGATGATCATTTCAATGATAGTTCTTCGGCCAGTAACATCACAAAGCGGGAGAAGGCGCAGAGCTTGGGCTTATGTGTTTTTCCCTGCCACTCCCTTATAGATGCTACAGGCAACTTACATTCTACCATAGCATTTTCAATCAAAAGTCACAAAGAAAACATGAGCACACTTTGCATGGTAAGGCAGAATGAAATCCATGCTGCACTGCTCATGCGTATGATCTGAATGGGGCAGATGTGGAGCCGCAGTAAAGTACTTTTTTGGCTGGAGTATGCATTTAGAAATATATTAAGCCTGAATGGATGCGTATAAATGTAAACAAAGTACACGTGGCTTAAGCATTCGAAATTTTAAAGAAAGCTCTTCTGTGGCTGCCATCAGAGGCTAGGCTGCCGCGTCCAGCGAACACACACACCCCGCTGCGGGGCAGACGCAGGGGAGCCGAGGCCGCAGCCCGGGGACAAGCGACCCAAGACCCACTGCGGCCCAACGCTAGCATCCCGCCCGCTGCCCGGGGCGCCTCCCCCACCGCCCCGCCCGCAGCCTGACACGGGCCGCCCCCGAGGACCTCCACCGCTCCGCCTCCGGCCTCTAGAGGCCGCCGGGACAGAAGAAAGGAGAAAAGGCGAGCGGGCAGCCGACTCCACGCCCCTCCCCACCCTGCGCCGGAAGCGATCTTTGACCCCCGCGCCCGGAAGCACCCCCTCCCTCCGCCCGCGGGGCGAGCGCGACGCAGTTACCGCGAGATGCAAGATCTCGCGAGAGCTGCGCCCTCCCCGTCCCGGGCGTTGGGTGTGGGGGGAGGGGTGAACTCTCGCGAGAGCGGCGCATCTCTCCCGGCTCCGGGCATGCGGGCCAGGGCGGCAGCCCCGCGCGCGATTGGCGGGGCGCGGCCCCCCCCCCTCGCGCCGCCGGCCCCGCGCATGCGCCGCGCTCCGCCGGGCCGTGTCCCCGGTGCGTGTGTATGCGTGTGTCACCCGCGCGCAGCACCCAGGCCGCGCCAGCGCTGCCGGCCGCCAGCGACTCGGGACCGGGCAGCTGGGAGCCGCCGGGCAGGGTAAGCGGGCTCGGGGCCAGCGCAGCGCCGGGCGCCGCCTCGGACAGCCCGCCGCAGGCGGCCGGGCACGGCCTGACCCCGCCGCCTGGCCGGGGAGCGGGTGAGGGAGGCGGCGACGGCCCCGCGGCCCGCGCCCGGCGGCCGCACCCCCCGCGCAGCGCCGCCCGGCGACGGACGAGGCAGCCGCGGCCCGGGATGGAGTGAGGAGGCCGCCGCCTGGAGCCACTTCCGCGTTGCGGGAGGCCGCGCCGGCTCCGCGGGAGACCCCCGCCGCTCCGCCGCCGCGCCGGGCAGCGCCCGGCCACGACCCCGGCCCGAAGGCGGGCGGCGCGACCCCTCCTCCCCCCGATGTGGCGGCGCGGCCCCATGTGAGGCGGCGCGGCCGGGCGCGCTGCGAGGCGGGCCGGGCCCCGGCAGCCGGCCGGGGAGCGAGGGAGCGAGCCAGGCCCTGGCGCCGGCCGGCGTGTGTCCCCGTGTGTCTGCGCGGCGCCGGGTCTCCATGGCGCCGGTGGCGCCCTGAGGGCGGCGGATTCCCTAGGCCGCGTCCTCCTTCTCGGCCGTGAGTGAGCTCGATGCCGAGCACCTCGGACGCGGCGGCCGGCGGGAGCGGGGGAAGCCGGGGCTGGGGCAGCGGCGGCGGCAGCAGCTCAGCGGTGGAGGCGGCGGCCGACAAGAAGCGGCTGCATCACCGGAGACGGAAGCGCTTCACGGCCCAGCCGCAGCCCCCCCCTCCGCCGCCGGCCCCTCACCCGCTGCTCTTCCCGCTGCTGCAGCCGCCCCTCCTGCAGCCCCCGCTCCTGCAGCCGCCGCTGCCGCCGCAGTCCCTGCTCTTCCTGGCGGCCACCGGCGCCTCCTCCTGCTGCGGGGACGGGGGGGAGCGGAAGCGGCCGCGGGGCAAGCGGCGCTCGGGCTCTCGGCACAAGCGGCGGCGAGGCCGCGGGGGCGGCGGCGGAGGCGGCGGGACCCAGGAGGTGGAGAAGCGGCGCGGTAGCGGGGGTCTGAGCACGCTGGTGGAGGAGTACGACGACGTGAGCTCCCAGTCCGAAGGGCTGGTGGGCGGCGGCGCGGCCGGCGGCGGCGCGGGCAGCGGCGGGGGGAGCCCGGCCTCCTCCTCAGGCGGTGGCGGCGGGACCCAGCGTCAGCGGGGCGAGGCGGAGCGGAGCGGCCGGTCCCGCCGGGAGCACCGCGGCAGCAGCGGCCGCTCCAAGGAGCGGCACCGGGAGCACCGACGGCGGGGGGAGGAGAAGGCGCAGCAGGAGGGGGCGGCGGCGGGCCGCGGGGGACCCGAGGCCTCCTCGTCCTCCTCCAAGTCCCGCAGCCGCCACAACCACACTGGGGGCCAGGACCGGGAGGGACTCAAGAGCAGCAGCAGCGGCGGCAGCGACGGCCGCAGGAAGGGCTCCCTTGCCTCGCCCAGCAGCGGCAGGAAAGAGCGGGAGAGCAAAGCGCACCGCAGCCGGACTAAAGCAGCCAAGGAGCCGCCCTCGGCTTACAAGGACCCGCCGAAGGCCTACCGAGATGACAAGCCCGAGCCCAAGGCTTACCGGCGGCAGCGCTCGTCCCCGAGCCCCGGTCGGGATGACAGCCCCCCGCTGCACCGCTCCTCGCAGAGCCAGCGGAGCCGCAAGTCGCTCAGCCCGGTGGGCGGCCGCTCGCCCCTCAGCCCTTACAGCCGCCGCCGCTCCCCCAGCTACAGCCGGCACAGCTCCTATGAGCGCGGCGGGGACGTGTCGCCCAGCCCCTACAGCAGCTGGCGCCGGTCGCGGAGCCCCTACAGCCCCGTTATCCGGTGAGTGCAGGCCCGGACCGGGAGGAGGGGGGCGCTGGGACCGGGCTGGGGGCATGGAGGGGGGTGAGGGTGGGTTGGGGCTGGTGCTGGCTTGCAGGGCCTGCCGGGGAGGCTCGCATCTAGCAACAAAAGCCCTCCCTCGGTGCCTGCTTGCTGCCAGAAAGCTGAGGTGGGGGGAAGGGGAGCTGGAGACATACAAAGATTCTCCTGTCCTGTCTTTGGGAGAAAGGGAGACGTGGGTGTCTGCAGCGCTTCTGCAGCTAGTTTCTCTCCGTGGGAGATCACCTAGCTGGAAATAGGCTTTTTAAATATTAAAGGCCATGAGAACATCTTCAGATGAGAGTGAAGATGCTTCTCAGAGGCCAGGTTTTCTTAAGGACCGATTTTGATTTTTAAAGCTTTGCTTGTGAAGTACGGAGATTCTCAGGTACGTTTTTACGTATTCAGTTCCCCTGTATAAAAGGATGCATGTTCAATATAACTGTGTTTGGTTTAATTCCCACTAATCTAAAGAGCAAGTAAGCTGACAGGCAGTTTGTGTTACAAGTGTTTCTTGGTTTTAGAGATCTATAGAAAGAGTTAGGGTTTCTGTTTTGCTAGGAAAAGGAGCCAGTGTCAAGTTTTGTTAAATTGTCTTTCGTGTGTTGCACAACCTATGAAAACGCATGTAAGCTTTTTTTCCAATCGGGTTATATATATGTATACACTTGACGTGCGCTTGCGAATCACTTTGTTGGTAGGAACTGGGAATGTAAAGGTCAGCGTTGCTGTGACTTCTGTAATTTTATATGGACAGGAAACGTGGGCTGTATCTCTAATCAGATAGAAACTGTGTGGCAGAGTTAAAGCTCTTCAGAATATTTTAACCTGCAGCGAAACCACTGGGAATCCAAAGTGTTTGCTTAGTGTATATTTATAACTGAAGATTTCCTGTATTGGAATCTTACCGTTGCCTCATTGTTTATAGGCTTACTTGAATTCACATCTGGACTTCAATTGTAAACGTATTGGGTGATTTGCTGTTCCACCAGCAATAATTTTGTTTACAAGGCATTGCCTGGTGGGTTGTCTGAGAACTGTTGTCTGGTGTTCCTAATGAGCACTTTGTGTTGGTCACCATTTGGGGGGTGTCCCACAGTGCATCCAATAAAGATGCTGAAGCTGTTCTGTGTTTCACTGGCTGTTGGTATTCAGCTGTCCTGGGTGTGCATTGAATGCTGTTTGAAGAACAGAGTAACAAAATTGTGTCCTACTTTGTTCGGGGAGATAGAACAAAGGTGCCTTTGGGAAAAAAAAATAGTGGTTGTTTTAAAATATGGTTGCATGGAATAATTTTGTAAACAATAGGGTGTTTCAAGCAGAAGACACTGTGAGTGGTCAGAAAAACAGCACGTCATCGTCGTTGTTCCATGAAAGCCTGTTACCAGTGGTTAAGGGATACGCTTTCAAGATTATTTGAATAATAGAATAGCAGGAATATTATGTGCATAGTTTTGACTTAAACACTCTGGGAATCACATTACTTGCTGTAGATGCTTTTATCTTGGAATAAGAGAGGTGATAATGATGAGCAAAATTATGTATGCTCTGTTTGCACTTATTAGTCACATTGACAGTCCAGTTAGTTTAGAATCCTGTCTTATACGCTGACTGATGGGACTGTAGTAGAAGGCACAGATGTTTTTTAGAGGACAGGTACAGAGCAAAGTTTAGTAGGAGTGTTGTGCTGCTTTTTTTTCTGATGGTAGTGGGCCTGTGATTTGAAACATGACAGTTTAAATCTCCTAGGTTTTGTTTTGTCTCTGTGGTAAATGTGTAAGTCTTCCTTGAGCTGCAAATGTGTTCCTAGGAGTTAGCTTTGTGACTTCACACCTTCCTTCCTCTGCTTAAACTGGAATTTGCATCCCATCTTTAACTGCACACAGATAAATTATTTAGTTAACAAATGCAGATTGTCAGGTATACTGGAGAGGGATTGGAATGGCTGAGTGAAAAGAAGAGGTTGCTGTATGTGGAAAGCAAGGTTGGTCTGTCCTAATGTGGCATTCCTTGTAAAAATGTCGTTTTCACAGAAAAGGAAAGAAACAAAGTGTGAAGATAAACTTAGTTGTTCATAATGTGTACCTGCTGTGGAGAAACATCAGCTACTGTTCTTTGCTGCCATACAGCTATTATGCATTATGTGTATTGGGGCGGCAGTGGAGAAATAAAGATGGGAGGTATTTATAAAATAGTTTTAGCCATTCAAAACTGCGTCATAACAGCTTTTTTTCACTTGACTCTGTGGTGGTATGCCCAAAAGGCTGAAAATTTTTGCCGTGCTGTTTATGTGATGGTATAGTGGCCTTAGACTTGATAGAATAGTACAGTTTTGTGAAGGCAACAGCTTCTTACAGCACCTGTCTTCTTCATCTGAATGATTTAAAGACTTAATTCTGGGCTTGTATCCAGCTGTAATGGTGTCAAGACAGTAAGAACTTTGTATGTGACCGAGCATTCCAGGCTACAAGCCTTTTTTTGCTCTTTTCGTCCTATATCTCGTATATGTGTCTTCTGTAATGTTACATAAATTCCCTAGTTACTTGGTATGTAGAAAATGAGAATTAAGTGGTCCTAACACACTTGGAAAGCTCATGTGTCTAGAGTGCTGATTTTGTCATCTAGGTCTCTGAGCTGCTTAGGGAGAAACTTCTAGTAAATAGTGGAAGAGAAACAAGCGAAGTCTGCTTCACTCATTTGAATCCCTAGTTTTCTCAAGCAGCAGCAGCAACAGCGCAATTGTTCTGAGTTAGACAGTAGTGACTGTGAATACTGTTTTCTGGTGATGTTGCCTGGATGTGGGTTCTGAAGAGAAGGAGAGACACCAGATAAGCTTCCCATGCTTGGAAAATTCTTTTTGAATGGTGGACTAATTGCCTTTTCCATTATTATAGCAGTAAACATCTGTGTTTTGGGCAGACTGATTGAGCTGTTTCCACTTGTTGGACAGAACTCCTTTACTTGCTGCTGATGGATTTGTGTTACTATATTTTCTTGTGGATAGTAACACAGCTGTTCTGAAGTAGCACGTGCACTTTTTCAAAATGGAAATTCTTCCATAACACCAAAAGTGTGAGGTATGTCTTTCTCTTGTGATAAGCTGACAGGATTTTTTTAAAAAATAGCATACAGAAAAAGGCGGGAGAGGAATTAAAACTCACGGTTGACAAAATAAGCAGAGAAGTCTCTCTTTGGAAACTAGTTTAGTATGGAATTGTGGGAAGAGAAGAACTATTTTTCATACCTTCAGTTAGGTCATATGCTATGTGATCACACATTTAATTCACTTAGCTCTGTAGATGAGTAATCACATTTTACCGAATTTGAATACACCTACCCATCTGCCTAGATAAAAGTTAAGTGGGTGGGGCACTACTAGCATAGTACTACTGTGTGTGGATGTTGCTTATAGGAAAAATACCAGATTTCTTTTCTTATTGGTATTATAGAGCCATCTCATTCTCTAGCTGTAGCTAGTATGTAGTAGTGAATGTCTGCAAAACATGGATTGCTTGTGTACAAAACTGAAACAAGCATAAGAAAAATTGTAAAATACATATTAATGCTGAAGAAGACATGGTTTCATACACTTGATATTAAAAGTAACTTTGAATCCAGTAATTCCGCTACTATTGGACTTAAAGGAGTAGGGGAGATTTCCAGATGTTTTTTTCCCCTTGCTTGGTGAAAACAGATTTTTTTCATATAAGGCTTTATAATCTTGTTTAGTAAAACTGTATTTTGCAGAATTGAAAATGTGAAACTGTAGGTTTTCACTGTTGGAATAGCTATTTTTTCCAGTGTGTATTGAGGCTCTTACTGTAGTACATACTCTCATCTTATTAAGATTTGTTTTGTTACTTGGCAGTGGACTTTGCCTTTTGTCCAGCCATGTTGATGTGCCTTTCCTTTTCCTCATTGCACTGCTGCTTCCCTTGTGGAAAGGGACTTAATTTGAAAAAAAAAAACTTTTAATGTGTTTAGAACTCAGCATTTGAGTTGACTTTCTTGCAGATTGATTTCTTTATAGGCAGAGTTCTCATCTGAAAAGATAGGGTTATAAAGCAGATTTAAGAACCAAAATTCATGTTCCAAATTTTTCAGTATTCCTATGCTGTATCTGTTGGAGACCATTTTAAAGATTTACAGTTTGAATCAGGAAGGCAAGTTATCTAGTCTTCATGCACAAAGCGGCTGAGTAGGTGGTTGTTGCAGAGCTGCTTAGAATATAACCTTGAACTAGGGGCTAGAGAAAATAAATAAAACCAATTAATAAGGTACCAAGTCAGAGAGCACTATTACTGCTGTGGCATAAAGAAATGAATTATACGTTTGCCTGCTAATGCAACACAGAAAAGCTATACTATGAACTGGAATGTTTTGTCAAGGTGGTTTATGTTACTGGGTGATTATAAATGTCTTGGAAGATCTGTGGTGAAGCCAACTGATTAAATTTAGGTCTCCCTTTTCAAATACACTATGACCTTACTGTGCTAGGGAAGATGGCAGTGCTTAGTCAGTAGTGCAGCATTCACTGGTAGTTATTGAAAGAGCTGGGCTACAGTGGGTGTTTTAACCTCTTGCGGTCTGCTTAATTTGTTGTTTTTCCAGTTGTATTCTCATGAATCCCTTTGTATTGTCTTGTCCAAAAGTTACGGACAAAATTGGTTCCTTTGTTAGGCTCTGTAGACCCTGATATATTCAGAGTGTGTAATACTGTTTGTGCTTAGGTAACATGCGTAGCTCGCTACTAGCGTGGTGGATTTAGCTTGCTCTTAAAGCGGTTAAGAAGAAAAGAGGTTTTCAAGTTTACAAACATGAGAAGATAACACATGACTGTTATGATTTGTCAATAAAATGCTTTTTTTTTTTGTATTAAAGGGAGAGTTGGAATGGGAAGGAAAGAAGCACCTAGAAAATAGCTTGATGATAAAAACCGTGTAAGCTGAGTGAGACCTGTATTCCTGGAAATCTGACATGTTTAACACTGTTATTGTTGCTTCTTCCTCTATGCTTTCAAATATCAAGAGAGTAAAATATAGCACTTTAATTTTTAAGTTACTATTTGGAATTCTTTCATTCTGTGATTGAGAATGTAAGTGGTACTACATCAGTAAACTTTTTTCTATTAAATACATTAATAAATCTACTGTTCGGTAATCAATAAGTTAACTTGTGAAATTCAATACAATGTTTCCTTTTGAGGAACAACAACATTGTAACAGTTTTGAAACTTGTAACTAGTAAGGCTTTGATATCTTAAGTAGTTTTTATATATGTGAATATGTATCTTGTGTTAAGTAGGCAGATAAAAAATGAGTGCTGGTTTGTTTTGTGAAATGTATGGTGCTACGCAAAATAATACTAAGAAGAAAAAAAACCTGTGATATTTAAACCAATATTTTTTTAAAATAATTTCTTGGGAGGGTAGGGTTCTTTTTGTTGTTCTGAAGAATGAAGGAGAGCAGTGCTGAGTTTTAGTTTCAAGGTGACTTCCTTATTAGTGCTTTCTTCCTCTATCAGTGGTTTCTTTACATCTGCCTCTTCTCATATGTGTTTTGTAGATAATGTCTTAAACTTTTTTTCTGGTTTTATTTTGTACCTATACATAATATTATGTAATTACCTCCATTTCCCTTTGCAGCTTATCTAGTTTTGCTTCTAGTCTCCTTTGTTGCTGTCTTTGGAAGAAAAAAAAAAAGCAGCTTTAGAGCTGCTTAGTTATAATGCAGGCTAGTCCTACTGATACTTATGGGTTTTAGGCAGATGGGTTTCCTTTTCTTTTTTCTCCTTTTTTTTTTGTTTGTTTGTTTTTATTTTGTTTTCTTTTCCCCCTCCATGTATAAAGGCATATTAAAATCTGTATATGGTTCAGAAGTGATTTTATGAATGTTATGAAGTCTGGCAGTTACACTCTTTGTAGGGATATAGGCCTGTGTAAAGTGAATGCAGTATGCTTGTAAATTACTAAGGATGGCAAAGGTGCCTTGTAAATGAGGTAGAAATCCTGGGTGCAAATAGGAAGAAGCATCAGTAAACTTGACTCAAACAGTAGCTGCTTAGTAGTCCCTCCCGTGTGCCTTACCAGCAGATGCTGGTGCGTTTGATTTGGGAGATTGGGATGTGGCACGTAAGTTTAGTACATTTCCTGATTTCTCCAGGCTTGGGTGAAAAAAAAAATTGGAATGTTTTGTTGGATTTGTTTGCTGTTTGCAACACAGTTCTTTTCAGTTGTAGCCACTTCATGTGTTCCTGTTTACTGTGTTAAAAACAAACTCCTAACAAAAGGTGAGGTAGTTGGTGGTGAATGTCAGATAAGGTCTTTTATATACGTGTGTGTGCATGCAGGCACATTTAATAGAAATTTGTTGGAAGATTTAGAGAGCATTGTATATTTCAGATATCTCTCCTGGTGTGTTTTCAGGGTCCCAGTAAAATGGCAGCGTCCTGTTAAATGGCAGACACTCGCTATTGTGTGAACCAGTTTCTGTGCTGCTGTGACTTCATCTTTTAGGTCAAATGAGTGTTAGCTTTGAATAGAGTGAAGTTGGCTGGTTTTATTATGTATAAGGCAGTATTTCTCCACTCTCAGTTCTGTATATGCTTCTGAGGGAAAGCTTGTAAATGTCCATAGTTTTTGTTTTGTGCCATTTTTATAGATGGAAACTTGTACATAAGTCTTGTCTAGCCTGGAAGGTTCTCATGGGACTTTTGAACTAGTGCTGATGGAAGAAAGTGATAGCTGAATATTTGAAAAGATCATTAGGCTTATGAAAACAGCAGGTTTTATCATTGTAACTTGAGTAGCTAGCACTTGGACAAAGTTGCCTTTTACTTAAGATTCAGCATTTGTGTGTTTAGTTGAAAGTGTTAATGTTTTTGCTCTAACTCTCTTGGGTCTAGCCCAGTGGACAAGGGACAGCAAGGGATTCTTGCAAAGGCCTTTGGAATGCCAAAGAAAGTTCTAGTTTATTATTAGCACAGACATGCACTGTGTAATGCAACATAAATTTTCTTTCTGACATAAAATTAAATAATGAAAAACTTTTGGAAAAATTAAGCCAGTGCAGAGATTATACTTAATCAACATATTTCATAACTAGGCTGCTATCATTTTGATTTGCTGTTAGGGGCTGTAGTATGTACTAGAACTGAAACATAAATATTTGTGTGCATGTGTATTTGCTGTCTCCCAGATGGATGCAATTCTGACATGAGAAAGTTACACTGTTGTCATTTGGGGTGTGAAACCTGTGATGGAGAATGGTTGGGGTGTTTTTTTCTGAGCTTGCATAGATCCATGTTCACATCCTAAACTCTCTTGACTAATGTTGGTAAAATATGTACATCAATCCATTGTCAATGCTTGGCTTCCTTACACGTTTGTTTCTGAAGAAAGTATAAAGATTTAGGTTAATTTTTGCACCAGATTTGCAAATCTGCCTCTTCCCCCCCAAGTTATGGTAGGTGATCAGGTGAGCATTAGTAGTCATTAATTTGAACAGATTTTCTCATTTCATCCTTGGTAGTGATATAAATGAGCCTCTTTGAACTGAAGTGGAACAGAAGCAGTCTTATGATCAGGCATGGTGTCTCAACTGTAGCGTTTTAAGCTGCTACTTCTCTTTTCAAGTGCATGTGAAATTATGTCCGTATTTCTGTTTGTGATATAGAGTACTTGCTTTATATGAGGTGTCTTTCAAAACCAACAAACAAAAAATACCCCACCAACCCCCCTAACAAACCAGAAATTGTACTTAGGAAGGTTTTGAGACCTTTAGGACATGTTTTAAGTTTAGTGAGGCTGGAGTGAAGTCCTTGGGATGTGGGTTGTGTTCTGCAGGTAACTGGAGTCAGTGTCAGTTTAAAATAGTTGATGTAGGAACAAGATGTGCAAGCAGATGTTTTCCAAGACAGGTCAGTGACATCCTTGCAAATGATGTATCAATTATAGAAGCCAGTTTAGGACTAATGGAGCTTATTAGCTTGTGCTTGATGCTGGAGAAATATAATTACACTGATGTTACAGCTGGTGTGGATCTATAGCAGTATGCCTCTGCTTGAGATAATAATTCCTCTTGGAAAGTGAGATAACTGTGAGGAGAGCTCTGGCCTAGCATTTGAAGTGTATGTGTTGTCAGAATAGTCTCCAGCCCTCCTTTTTCTTCCTACTAGCCCATCTTAACTCTGTATTATGGAACTTATGTACTACTTCACTTTTACTCCAGTTTGGCCAAGCATCTGAAAATTTTCTGTGGGATTTGGTACTTAGATTTCTAAAGTAATAATGAGGAAAAATAACTTCAGCAACATGGTTCGTAATGGAGCAGAAGTGAGCTTTCAAGGGAATTTTTCTGACCGATATTATGTGTGTGTTTTTTGATGGATACGGATGTTAGTGTCTCTAGTGAAGTGAACCAAACCTTACATTTTCATTGAAATTTCAGATAACGGAATTGTGCAGTTTGCTTTTTTTTTAATTAAAATATAAAAAACCTTCTATTATTTTATTGTTGGGTTTGTTATTACCATCTGTTATTGTTATCCTGCTGTGCCAGGGTATTCTATAAAACTTTACTCCTGGCATAGAATTTCACTGTGTTAGTTTCAGAGTTGTCCTCATCTGGGGTTTGATTTTTTTAATTCTTTCATTTTTTCTTTCAAGGGTCTAGCCATTTGGATCAGTTTTACCTATAGAATTTTGAAGCTTGTGCTGCAGTATATAGTGTGTGTACCTACACATTGTTTTCAATCATTTCTACATAAACTTGGTTTACCTAAATGACTTTTACATTGGTTTAGAAAGAAGACTGAAAAGAGTTGCTTTTATAATGCAGGAACAGGTGTAAATTTGGAAATTAGTAAATATTGCACACAAAATAGAAACATTATTGTACTATATTAAGTAGTTGTTTGGTTGAAGCATTGAAATGTAATTTGTGTGGATAATTAGAATGATTTAATTTAATTGTTACTAAAATTAAATTTGACATAGGGGTCGATAGTCTGTAATGCTTGTATTTGGCTGCTTTGTTTGGTATTGAGTTTGGAGTTGGGGTTGGGGGGGGGGGGGGGGGAGGTTGGCAGCCTCTGTACACTGGTGCTATCTTTTGAAGTCTGAAATTCTTGTGTCTCCAGAAGTCCTGGTTTTGCTATTGCTTGATAGTTTTTACTTTGTTTAGCTAGTGAATACATTTTTTTATCCTAATTATACTTTGTCCTCCCTTCAAGTGATATACTCAAGCAAAATAGATTTCCATCAAACTTGTAATCAAGACAATACTTGTAAATCTGGTAAATACCCTTGCTGTTCTTAGGTAAAATGGGTTAAAAACCCTTGCATTTCATGTATCTCGTAATTTTTCTGTCTGGTAGCAGGGTATTAGGCTAGTTGTTCCATGCCCTTCACCTCAATTAATTTTTTTCCCTTTTGCTTTTTAATGAAGAACTGGATAAAACCCACTACTGGGCAAATTAGGATATCCCTTTGAAAAATTGAATGAAAAATGGTTAAATGGTATTTTTGCACAGTAAAGTGTGGTTTTCTAATTTAAGATTCACCCCCACCTCTGCCCTCATTCTAGGTTGTTTTCCTGCTATGGTTTTGTAGATGGCTTAGATATTTTTTTCCTTATTTTTCTCTGTATTCTGATGAATAAAGTATGTGCCTATATACAAATAGTATAGGCCTATTTGTGGATTATGTTTGCTTATCAGTAGTTGTAACAAGGATTGGGTACTTCTGATTTTTTTTTAGGGAAAAAGCATACAGTTAAATTTCAAAAAAGAAAGCTAAGATTTGTTGCTGTCTTTCTGTTGGTTACATTGCAACCTGTAGTATTCTGGCAGGTTTTTTTTCAACTAACTTATTTCAATGACAGTTGAGAAAGTGAATCTTAAGAAGTTGCTAAAGTTACTGTTTCATTGTAGTGTTTAGATTTTTTTCTTGTCTCGTTGTTGTAACATTAATTTCATTTTGTTGAATTCTGGACATGTTGCCAGATTAATTTTTCTTAAATACTCCATATACTAAAAGTGTTTGCACAAGTTGCATAGGATCAGATTATCTTTAAAGGAGAAAATCATCCCTGATAAGTAGTGAGGAAAAAGGAACGTATCTGTCCTATAGGTATACTATAGGTATACTTGTATTTTGCAGTTCTTTAATGGGAGAAACTACATCTAAGCAAGTGTTAACATTTTCTAACAACCTGTTCAGGTGTAGAATCTTGATTGATTAACTCTGTAGATTTTTTTAATATTTTCTTTATGAAATATCTTTTCTGTTTCCTAGACTTTTGGTTATTCTATAGGCATGGTGATAATGATTTTTAAGAAGTAGCTTGTCAAAAAAGCAGATATACTGGGAAAGCAGGCAGACTCAGTTTTAACTGGGTAAATCTTGACTTTTTTGAAACAGGAGATCAGCAAAATCTCGAAGCAGAAGTCCGTATTCATCGAGGCACTCGAGGTCTCGTAGCAGACACAGATTGTCTAGATCCAGAAGTCGTCATTCAAGTATTTCTCCTAGTACATTAACTCTGAAGAGTAGCCTGGCTGCTGAGCTGAACAAAAACAAAAAAGCAAGAGCTGCTGAGGCAGCCAAAGCCAGTGCAAAAGCTTCCAATACTTCAACACCTACTAAGGGAAACACTGACACTGCTGTAAGTGCACCTCAAGTGAACAATGTAAAGGACCTGAAGAAAATAAAAACCGAGCATACACCTTCTCCTACAAGCAGCGCAAATTTGAAAAATGACAAGGCAAAAGCAAAGGTCTCACTTCCTGAAACAAAAGGAGAAAATAATTTAATTGCAGACAAAATTACTAAACAGAAACCTACAGCAGTAAAAGAGAATAAACTAACTGTTGTGAAACAGCCATCAGTCACTGTAAAAGAGAAAAGCAAACCAAGTACACCAAGTGTAGTAACCAAGGAGAAAGATCGAGTTGTTGCATTACCAACCTCCACACTGCCACCCTTGCCTTTGCCTCCCACGCTGCCTGAAGATAAAGAAACTGATAGGTGAGTTGTGACATACATTTAATTTTTGGGGTTGTCTGTTCCTTTTTATTAATGTTGCTGTTATTATCTAGGTGGTTTGTTTTTTTGTATAGTTGTTATTATTTCCTTTGGAAAATAAATATAAACCTATTTGCTAGATCAGGCTGATGCATTAGGTGGTTTGTTCTTGCTCTTCTTTTATGTGGCGATTAGTAGTGAATTGTGAAGGAATTTGATCTTAAAAATAATTTAAGTGGTTCTTGAAAAGAGAAGGACTTAATCTAGGAGGAATCTTTCAGCAAAAAGTACACTAAAGAGATGATTTAAAATTGCTGGTACATAATAGCTTTGGGTCTAATGCAAGGATATAATCAAGGCTTCAGGATTTCAAGTTCAGTGCAAACATGTACATGTTTCCAGGGAAAAGTTGAATTCAGTAGTGATATGTGAAAATTCTTTAATTAGCTGGGGTTTGAGGTAAAGATTCCCTCCCCTTTGGAAAGTCATCGTTTTTATAGCTGTGTGTTATTTTAGTGTAATTTATTTCGGAGATCAGTATTATTTTGACTATATATAACAAGTGAGGTTCATGGCTTGTAATTTATTTTAACTTCTGAAGTGTAAAAATTGGTCTGTAGTGAAGAAATTCATGTCTTAATTCCAAGTGTCATCTGAGTTGAGGCTAAATTAAGTCTCTTCATAGTCGTAACAGAGAATACGTGCTGTGATTTGGGTTGGAATATTGTGCTGTTGAGCTGTAATTTGTTGTTTTTCTTTTGGTTTGGTCATGAAATTGAGAAAAGTTATTTTTTTTTTTATACTCGTGGTGTTACATGCCTCTCACAAGATACAAGAAATAAACTTACAACAAGTAAAACAAAATTTCATAGCATGGAAGTAATAAGTAATTTGTGTGGAATATTTTTGTAAAAAATCAAACGAAAAGAAAAATTCAAAACCTTATGAAGTACTTGTTTCTATTCCATATCTGTGAAACTGGCCTGTCTTCTCTTGTTCTTTGGGAAGTCTATAGTGTTAAAGTCGTTGATCAATAAAAGTAATTATAACCAGAGGTGTAAATACTTCTCTTGTGTTTGCTAGTAATTTAATGTGAGGTTAAACGTTAGAATGCACGGGAGTCCTTGGCAAATACATACAACCTAACAAGGTATTAGATATTTATTTTTTTCAGTAATAAAAGAGAAATCTTGTTTCTTGTCCTTCAGCACTCTAGCAAATATTGTTTTAGTTGTTCAGAATTACATCTGTGTGGCAAATGTGTGGTTGCCTTTAAAGTTATGACAAAGCCATCCCTTCTAGGTAAACGGGTTTTCTGACATTGTTAGGTACAGCAAGATTTACTGTTTTAACTAAAAACTAAGCTAACTAGTGTAAATATGCAACTAGTATTGCAGTGTAAATTGCAGTAATATGAATTGAGATTTTCATCTTAAAGCTGGCTAATTGCTTCTCATTATTAGTATTTTTTAATGTACTGTTTGCAGTACAGTTAAACTGCACAGAGGAGTTAAGCTGCAGTTAAGCTACAGTTCTGTCAGCACTGAGCTCATTCTTCCAAGAATAAAAGCCTCATGTTTGCAAACAGCCGCATTAGAAACATTAATGACAAGGAATAGAATGCCATTTATGCTTTGCTTGGTTTTGCCTATAGGATGTTATAAACTTCAGATCAGAATGGTTGCAATTACAAGTTGTGATAAAGCTTAAGACATCAAAGAAAAATTACCAGTGTTTTTTAGGAGGGAGGAGGGCAAAGATATTTATTTACCTTGGGTTCAGAGTTGCTGCGGGGAAATTGTGCCAACAAAGAGAGTTTGATGCTATGAAGAACTGGCTGGTTCCTAATGTCACGTCAGTTGTGAAGTTCAGTAAGAGTCTGATAAACCCACAAATAAACTACCTAAAGGAACAGCAGTGTTGCAAAACCACTGTGTAGGTTAGCTGAAAGGGAAAACTGTTGCGGTGGTCAATGACATATGATTTAACAGACCTGGAAAAAAGGCTGCTCTTGGCTGCCTCTGTTTTCATGTACCACTTTTATAATCTGCTTCAGAACATCTCATATTGTACTTTTACTAATACTGAAAGCTTGGGGGTGACATTTTTAGAAAAATACAAATAATGTATTTGTAATAGAAAATGTTTATTTTTCCTGAAAAATAATAATAAAAAATCTTTACCATTATTATTATTACATGCACTGTGCAAATGGTGGTTTATTCTTTATAGCATGTTAACAGTTATATTTTTGATATGAGCAGTATATGCTTCCTTGAGGTGCTTCTCTTAAGTCAGGCAGCAGCATCTTGAGAAGTGGTAGGAGACATTCAGGTGTTCTGTTTTCATGGGGAAACACAGACATACGCAAAACACTGGAATGCTTTATTTAAATGTATAAAGAATGCTAATTGCAATTAATGTAAGAAAGAATAGATGCATTCTGTATGAGAGAAGGTAGCGAGATCTTTCCATTTACAGAAGTTCCTGCTTTGTCTATGAAACTAAGCAGGTAAGAAGTTGCAGAAAAAGTGAGAAAGTTTGAAATTTGCCAAGTGTGAATACTCTGAGAGTCCTGTAGGGGAGAAACAGGTATGTAATTATATAAAGCTCAGAGATAGCTGTGGCTTCAAAAAATGCTGGATATGCAGTAGCTGCACAAACCTAGCTAAACTAAAGGAAATTCTGGTGAAATGGAACCATGTGTTTAAAAAGAAATCCTGCAGCAAGTATAATTTTTTCAGAATTTCCCCATTAGAATGGGAAGAGCATCTCTAGAGTTACTGCATGTAGTAATTGTTAAAGGAATACATTGCTATACCTGTGTTTGGGGGATTTTTCTCAAGGCAGAGATTGACTTGTCAGGATCTGTGATATAATTATGGTTGATAATTAAAAATGGTCAGGTATCAGTAACCCATGACAGAAAAAAATTTAGGCTTTTTTTCATCAGTGGTTTTTTTTTTTTTGTGTGTGTGTTTTTTTTTTTTTTGTCCCTTGATTTGCATGCTGATCACTAGAAACGTGTTTCAGAAAATGTGTGAGATCGGAATCTGTAAATGAGGTGGTGTGGACTGCCTTGTAATGCCTAGCAGTGTTACTGTAACCGCAACACTCATTATCTCTGGAGACCAATTTTACAGGGAACTGAATATAGTATAATCTTCTCTTTTATATGAGTAGTCAGTGAGAGTACAGATTTTACCACTACATGTCTTGCATCTGGCAGCACCTGAGCTCTAAATATTCTTAATAGCCTAGGACATAGGCTTGGGAAGAAGCTTATGTGGCAGGAGAAGTCCAGCCTTGTAAGGCTTGCTGTGTTATTTAACCTTAGCTTTCACTAGAAAGATCTGATGTCATATTTTCTGTAGAATTTTGGTAGTTATCTGAGCATTTTCCAGAGAGCTATTTGTGAGCCATTTGTAGAGCAGAAATCAAAATTCTGCAAATTCTAAGAGTGGAGATTTCACACGTTAATGCGTCAACAGCCTAGAATGTGTTTTAAAAACATAATTCCAGTAGGTTTTTCTTTATGTATGTTAATAGCAGTCTACTGTCTTCTACTTACTAGCAAACTTGTGTCTTTTTTAATAGTTTGCGAGAGAATCTTTCAGTGAAGTCAGTTAAGGAAGCAGAGAAGAAACTTCGCCATCTGCTTGCAGATTTGCCGCTTCCGCCAGAGTTGCCTGGAGGAGCTGACTTGTCCAAAAGTCCTGAAGAAAAGAAACCAGCAGTTCAGTTACACAGCAAGAGAAGACCAAAGTATGTTTGAGACTCTCTTTTTAAAGCCTATCAAGCAAGTAGAAATGATAATAGTTTCTTCAAAGTATATTGTTTTCAAAAGAATTCTGCTTTTTGAAGACTTTTTTAATATTAATAAGGCTTAAATCAAACTGCATGGTTTATTGTCACTTAATGGTAGTAAGCCAGTTATCTAATAATGTCTCATAAATTCTTAGTGTTGAGGGGGTTTTACAAAGTTAAGACAATCCTTAGATATATTAGCTGTGTTCTTAGAAATGCTTGTTTTCTAGAATATGTGGACCACGACATGGTGAAACAAAAGAAAAAGAAATAGACTGGGGAAAGCGCTGTGTGGATAAATTTGATATCATTGGTATTATTGGTGAAGGCACTTACGGCCAGGTTTACAAAGCCAGAGATAAAGATACAGGTAAGTTGAAAAAAGTAAGTGTAATCCTGCAATTCTAGAGTGAACAGGATATTTTGTTTGGTTTTGGTCTGTTTTTATATTGAGTAAAGGTAGTGATATTCTGCTGTCTAATATTTGGGAAGTTTTTAGTTATTGGTTTGTTCAGTTTTAAATCTAGCATTTGTCTGAATCAGAAATTATCTTTTGCTGCCTTGGAAAATCATTTATCTGTAAAGTTGTGGCTAAAAGCAAGCTAAACAGCCCTAATTTCTAGCTTTTATTTCTTGAGTTTTGCACTCTGTACACAATTGAGCTAGTGTAGAAGAGAGTATAAATACTCTGGGGCAACAAAATGGCACCTGAGATAGGTTGACAAAGAATAACAAAGTTTGTAAAGGGATGGAAGGGTGAAAGAAGTTATGTGTGAGATTTAGCCATTTTCCTTCTTCATACTGCAGTAGTCACTAGCTGATCGTAGGAAGAGAATCCGCCTCTCTGCAGCGCAGCCTTAAATGCTGTGTATTGGGTATTTTTCTTGCAGTATGACTTGACTTTACAACAGTAACATAATTTTTAAATTTCATGTTAAACTACTGGTCAAATGAGCAAGCAGTCACTACAATGGTATGTAAGAATGTTGTAACTGCCTCTAAATAGATAATGCATTGAAATTTGATTAGTAGTTCTTTTTGTAACTGCTTGCCCTTTTGGTTTATTTGTACGTGCTTTGAATGCTGGATAACTGTCTGCTTCAGCAGTAACTGAATCATGTAGGATCACATACCAGCCCCAGTTCCTTCTTTCTGATCTCCAGAAGAAAGAGCAGTGTAATTATAATTCCTTCTTTATTCTTTACCTATGCTTGTCTCGGTTTGCAAACTTCAGTTCAAATGTCACAGATTTTACTTTTTACCTTGGAAAGCATTGTTAAGCATTGTTAGCAGCTTCTTCCTGCTGTCCTGGGATTCTGTTCTCTGCGTATGTAACTTTTTAATCCTGTCATAACCATATTGCCTCTTTGGCAAGCTTCAAGTTTTTTGTGTGCAGCAGTAATTTCTTAACCTCCAGCAGAAGTTGCTGCTGTCTGTATTGAATGGGTCCATACAGTTATAGTAAACCTTCCATTAGCTTTGGATTCAAATCCTGTGCAAAGATTGGCATTATGGCCTTTGAGATACCTTATAACAAGCTGTGCGATGGGCTTTCAAAGCAAATGGATGTTGTGTCATACTGGAGTGTGATCTGTTGTGTTCATATCATATACACTGGTGTAGGGTAAGTCCTTTTTAGAGCTAACAAAGGTGTCTGTGCTGTTCATAAACTTCCCAGACACAGCAGTAAACTTCCACGCATAAAATGGTTGAGTTGCCATACAGTCTTTAGATTATCCTCCACCATGAGTAGATCATGCTTCTGCCATTTTGCAGAATCCAGCTTCATCCAGCCAAGCCTGCAGTAAAATAATGAGTGTTTCTGCTCACTGTAAACAAGGGAGTGACAATTCTGCTTGTAGGAGGTATACTGATGAATTCGAAAACTCTTCAGACATCTGCCTGGTTTCTTGAACTGTGTAGTACTTCTGCTAGATACGTGCATTCTGACCTGATGTAGTAATAAATCCAGATAAAGGCCTCTATCTCTAAAGCTGCTGTTGGTAATCACTCTTATATGATATGGGGGTTTATTGACAGGCCTGGGGTAGAACATCAGGACACAGGTGAGTTACGCAGGAGGAAGAAGACAGTGGGTAGCTGAAAATTCCCATTTATAATTTTGCTTCTCCATGTGATAGTTTCCCAGCAATGGTTAATTCTGTTTCTGTTCAGCATAGTGTTTGGTGCAAGCATCAAAATGTTAACTGTTCAGTCCATTCAGAAATAGTAAAAAATAGGAAAGGTTTTATAAACAAAAGAACAAACCCAACACTAAATCCCATACTTTGGTTGCTGATCAATGTTTTTTATTTTAATTGTCACTTAGGGGAAATGGTGGCACTAAAGAAGGTACGTCTGGATAATGAAAAGGAAGGGTTTCCAATTACAGCTATTCGGGAGATTAAGATTCTTAGACAGCTTAATCACCAAAGCATTATCAACATGAAGGAAATAGTGACAGATAAGGAAGATGCTTTGGACTTCAAGAAGGACAAAGGTATGTATGCTAACATGGAGGTAGCTCTTTCTGATCCTCTTCTTAACACAGTGGTAGTCTGCTATGCTGGATCTGAAGTTAAGCTTCATTCAAAAGTATGTTTGCAAATCATGATGGTTGACAAGGGATTTTCATTTAATTACTAATAGAAGTCCTTTAACCCAGCTATGCCTTTTGCTCATGGAAACTTTTTTGCAAAGATTTTGCAAAGATGGGATAAAAAAAGTTACTACTTCATTCCGGTTCTGCTGGAGGAGAACAGATGTTTGATTCTTTGACACTCGTGGATTAGGGAGGCCAGCAACAATAGGAAGCTCTTAATTGTGAGCATTTTTAGTCTTTTGTTTTCCTCATAGTATTCTCTCATCATTTAGAGTATTGTAGGCTCAATGCTGAAGAGATGTTTTCCATCTTACGCCTTGGTTTTATTTGAATTGTGCATTAGTTTTTTTCATAATTGGGCACGTGTGTCTTAAAAGCTAGGAGGATAAATGAGAAGAATGAAAAGCAAGATTTGTGTAGTGATGATGTTTTTCCCCAAATGGAAGGCATGCAGACTTTCACTTTTTGGTTCCTTCAGTGTTAAGTCTGGCTTGTTTCTATTACTGAGAGTGGTACTTTTGATACTGCAGTGGTCACTTTGTCTTTGGAGGCCATTTCCCTTTAGGTCCAAGTCTTATAAACCTGCCATTTTGGAGTATTTTAGTGTCCTGTAGGCAATTTGATACATGGTTTGGCTGAGGAGAGTGTCTGGAGTGTTGTACTTGTGGTTCTTCCCTGTTCTCCCTCCCTGAGATTCTGTACAGCACGCCCAGTATCAGTGGAGTGGAAGATTCCATATGTACTGTATAGCCACAGAAACACAAGGTGACATTGTAAGTCAGAAGATGGCTGTGAAAATTAAGCAGGAAGTAGTTTGAGGTTTTTTCCTCACATCTTTAACAAGTATAATACCTTGAAGGGTATACAGCACTGATGATATTTTTGTTGTGTTTAATAGTAGGAAGCATCTAGCAAAAGAGTTTCTCTAGGTATGTGCAGGTTCAGTGGTCAGCACCCACTCTGAATCCTGACAGTCTTCAACAGTCAGTTTAGGCTTTTCATGTGAATCTTGTACTGAGTTTTAATTAGGTCTAACCTACTTGGCTAATGAGACCACACTGAGCTTTGACTTAATACTTAATGATTCATTAATTAATTTTCTCCCTTTCTGTTTGGTGCCATGTCTAGGATTGAGTTGTAAATTTTTTTGGTGTACTTCAAACTGTATGTCTCATTAATTTCAAATGTGGGTTTTTTTGTCCAAGTCTGTATTTGTGCTTTTGATATTGCTTTCAATTTAATTTCTCATTCTTATTTAACAGCTTATTAAAATGATTACGTTTTCAAAAAATTTGCAAGGGAAGGGGCTTCTCTAGAGATGCTAGAATAAAACTAGTTTCTGATAGTCTCTTGAAATCATTAGCATGACAATGAGACTGTGCTATTACGATTTGTCTGTGAAAAGACTGAAGGTTGTTTTTTTTTCAGGCACTGCATTCTGTATTTCTCTAATGAGTAGTCTATTGTGAGATGGGGATTTATAGCTGAGATGTTGTGGCCAAGTTGTAGTCTGTGCAGGGAACACACGCAAGTGGGAGGAAGTTTGGTCATTTTCACAGTGGACCATTGCAAACACAAAAGTAGGCTGCTTGGCTTAAGAAGGAGCCATTATAAAAGTGGTAGTGATGTCTTGCTCAGGCAGAGCTTACAGTAAAAGCAAAGTGTTTTGCCCTCCGATGAACATGCTTGTGCTTAATATGTGTTACATGCTTATCTTCATTTTGGAATAAAACTCCTAAAAACCCTGCTGATATCCCATTTGTAAAAGCAGATAATGAGAATGTTTCTGCCAACACATTTTCCTCTAGTTAATATGAGTAAACTTTGAGTCTAAGGCTGACTGTCATATCCTGACCTATTCCTCTTATTTTGGTTAAGGTGTGGTTTTGTGGTTTTTGTTTTTTTGGTTGTTTTTTTGGTTTTTTTGTTTTCATTTTTTTGTTGGTTATCAGTAGTTTAAAATGAAGTAAATTTAGTTTTCTGGCAATTATGTAGATGCTGGGCATGCTTTGTGCAGTACTTGTTTTAAGGTTGCTTTTTGAGATAGTAACGCTGACTTGCAAACCAGCAATGGCTTGACATGTACAACTTTGTCTTGATACTTTGAGCTGTGTTACATCTTTTTAAGTGACATACTCTTTGTTTGGAAGACATAGGATTATCTGATTTGTTTCAATATTTTCAACAGGATTTTACTTCTAAAGAAAATAGAAGTATATTTGTGTCTTATCCTGGTCAGCTTGGGGTGTAAGTTTGACAAAAGGAAGCGTTTTAATAGGTAGGATTGGTTTTAGGCTTTCTAGACCAACATTAGGAAAAGAAATGTAACACTTTGGACCAGTGTGTTACAAACGTTGAAGTGTTTTTGTTTCCATCAGTGGAAATACAGCACATCAGACTGCACAGATGTTTGTGTAGGTTGGTCACATCCTCGACTGAGTGGGTGATAGGGTCTGCCATACTGAAGATGTAAAGTTTTTAACTTTGTGATCTTTGTTATGCGTGAGACATGCGTGATGATAAAGCTGGAGAACAGCATTACTGATTGTTAATTGGTAACGTAACATCTTGATTCTGAGGCACAGTCCTGTCAGGTAGAAGGTGTATGTTGGGTGTGGTGAGAAGGAAGTATCCATTTTGTATGTTTCTCATGTAGGCTTTTCTCCCCTATGTATCATTCAGAGGGAGATAAGTGACCACACTAGCTTAGGGATGGAAACACATGACTCCTAATTTGTATTCTGTCTTGTGTGTCTGCGTAACAGCTGACTTAACAGTATGTTCTGTAGATAGTTTTTTTTAAAACCTCCTATGCTTCTGTCAGGACGTAAAGCCTCATTTGACTTCATAGCACCAATGAGCTATAGTTTCCATTCAATATTTTCCAAAAATTTCAGAACGCTAGTTATTTTCATTGAAAACTTTTTCATCTAGAGAACTAGTGCAGGAGCAATTGTGGGTGTCAGTCTTCAACAGCAGTAGAACCAGCCTGGCACTGTTGGTGCTTATGACCAAGTGTGCTGGCAACTAAACTTTCCTTTACTTCTCCTTTTCTCGTTGCTTGATGGTAGTTCAAATTAATTGGAGTTTATGTTCATGAACTTCAGTTCATGTCCTTTTGGAGCAGAGTCTGAATCTGGAATTGAAGAGGAATGTACTTTGTGGAACCTTTTCATCTTCTCTTACCTTTTTTTTTTTTCCTTGTCTGAGAAAGTTTGTGTGACCTTTCCTATGCAATAGTAATTGAAGAAAACAAGATTTAAAACTGAAGCTGAAACCAAAGAGTTATTTCCTAGCTCTAGTTAAGTCTGTACACCTCATAAGCTAAGCTAGTTGAGCCACTTCGTCAGTTATAAAGTGAATTTTTGGAAAAAAGGTCCTTTGGTTTTTGTCAGCTCTTGTCTGTTTTCTCAGTGGGTCTGTCATTTTTATGACTTGGGTATCTCTCTTTTTGCCTTGGGTCACCTGAGATGTTCCTTCAGTTCTCAGCTGTCTCTTTATCAGCTAGAAGCTATTTGCAAGCGCTCTGCAGTCTAGCTATGGGACTGCTATGATCTCTTTTTACTAAACACGTGGAGAGTGTCTGACTTAGCTTTTGTTGCAGTGGGTGTACCTCCTCCTTTTGGCTGGAAGAGGCATTTTTAATTGCAAACCCAAAGGAAGATGTAAAACTGCATGGGAGACTAATAAAAAAAGATACGGTTAACATTGCAGTTTGGTGTTTTCTTTGTGGGGGTTATCTGTGGTGCGTAGATTGTGTGTGTGTTTCTGTAATTCTTTTTAAGATCAAAGTTTACTTTAGATGAAATTTTGAACTGATCTGCAGTACAAACTAACAAGCGTTTTTAGGCATGAAGTTGGTGTGGATATCCACAGTGCTGTAGTACACATGTCAAAAGAGCACTGGCTCTGGTACCTTGTATGACTAGCAGGTTACTTTCTCACAGCTGTCACTTTGTCTGAAAGCCAGTGGTTCAGAAGGAGTCTGTGACAGCGATCATGTAGTCGTTAGAGTACTTCATTACAGCATTCCTTCTCTACTTGTATCGTAGCTATAGCTTTATCTGGGTTTCCTGGGAAGTGGAGTAAAACCAAACCGAGCTGAATTTCAGAAGCCTCTAATGAGCAGCCTTGCTACTGCTGAATAGCTGATGCAGACTTCTTACCAAATAGTTTTCATGCTCCAGCTAAGTTATCGGGAATAGTGTGACTGTTTGAGTGGTGCTTCCCATTTGTGTGTGCTGTATGGACTCTGGTCTGGAATGAATGCAGACCTAACTGGACAGCTTTTCAACTTGATCCATGTTACGGCAAAATGAGAATAATCCCTGATTATTTATCAAAGATTTCTGATATGTTTGGTTTACTTTTCCTCTGCTTTTAAGTTTTTTGTTTGGTTTCTGATTTCCGTGTAGTATGTGATGAAACAAGGACAGTATTTACTCCCAGTGCTTCTGTATGCCCTTGCCCTTTAAGAAAATGTTTCCGTGTACGTGGAGTTTGGTTTTGATTTGTTCCAAGGGGAGAATGCAAATGAACTTGCAATGGGAGAATAACACTGTCATCAAGTAAAAACTTAATATTGAATGAAAATGTGGAAAAAATACAAAGGAAAAGTTCTGGTTTGAATAGACTAAATTTATCTTAAACAGTAAGTTTTGTGATATCTAAATGAAAAAATGAGTATAGCAGTGATGTTTTCTTTAGTCTTAATGTGATTAATTCAGTTGCTGTGCCTTTATTTGGTGTTTTGCAAATTAGGAAATAAGTTTGTAAAACAGGAGTACAAAGAAAAGAATTACTGTCAGTTAAGGGTCTAAGCAATTTAAATATAGGGAACTTAAAGGAATTGCTAGACAATTTCCTTAGTTTTCAGGATCTGCTAAATTTCTGTTTAAATCTGTCATGGAATATAGTGTACCATGAGTACTGTAAGAGAAGTGTTAAGGAAATGGAAGAGTAAATATAGTCCAATTATCTTTAATCAAACAAGGGGGAATTCTATGTATTGTGTAGAAGAAACTGAGGAGTCTTGTTAGTGAAATGAAAATCTGATGGAGTCTCATTTTGAACAGTCAGTACAGAACAGTTCTGCAGTTGTTGAACCTGTTCAACAACTCGGCATTGTACATACCATGCACTGAATGAGACAGTGGTCTTTTTTTGTTTGTTTGTTGTTTTTTTCAGCATTTCTGTATTTCAGGATACTATTGTAAAACATTTATACAAGGATTGAATTAAAATTTTTACATAATAAGGCACTTCTGGCGTCTGGGTTCTTCTGATCTATATCTAATCAGGTGTTTTGAGAAAACCCAAACACCTTCCCTATGAAATTACATTTGGAAAATACTTCCTTAAAAGCTGTCATGTGTGGGCTTTTGGATCATTCTACCCTGCTGCTCCCTCCCCGCCACAACCCTGCCCACGCCAAAGCACTTGAGTCTTACTTTGGGAACAAATACATAACTTGATGTGCTGCTTTGTTGGATCTGTGTGATTTGATGACAGTTCAAAAAAATCCAGACCCTGCCTGTTTCACAAAAATGCAAAGTATGTTTTGTTAGGGGTTTTTTTGGCCCCTTAGAAAATCCTTTGTCATTTACAGGTCATCAGTGCCATGTTTTGTTGTTACCCATTTTGTATGCATAGCTTTACAGTATTATACCCCAGTTTATTTTGTGTTTTGGTTAAGAAAACTGCTACTGTTAGAGCTCCATGACTTGAAATACATGAACAGGAGGAGGAGATGTGTTAATCCTTTAATTAATCTAAACTGATATCTCACTTTCTGACCCTTACTAATTTTAATTAGCAAAATGGTCAAAAAGATTAAATTTTCTAAGTACAAACAAAAAGAGTAAGGTAAGGATTGTTTCCATCCATGTGAATCTCCTTTATTTATTGTGTGCCGCCCTAATACATTCAGCTGCTATCTCTTATCCCATATTCACAAGTAGGCAATATTAGCACTGTTCGCTCCATCAACAGGTAGCGACATTACAGTTTCTTACTATCTCAGTAGATGAAAGGATGGAGATGAGCGGCATGGTATTAGAAAAGGAAGTGGGGCACCCAAGACATAACCCCCTGTTAGTGCTTTGTTCAGCTGTGTGGACATGGACTGTAGGTTGCCTCCCACCCCACCACAGGTACTTAGGTATTGGGAAGTGCAGGTCATTTTAACATAACAGCAGTGAGTAACTTTGAAGTCAAATGAGTAATTCTGGGTTTGTTTGAATTGCATCCATTTTACTGTAACAGAGCTTTGGGTATTTTTATGACACTGCGTCTGGAAATGTGGATATTGGGCAAAGGTAGTATGAAATATAGGATCATTTTAAAACATAACCTGCAAGTTATGAGATGTCTTGGTGTTCAAAAGAACAATTATTTTTTCTGTTATGTTTTCCTTTTTGAGAAAGAAATATTTCTGTGGCATTTGTTTTGATTGAACTAAAGGATGCTGTAAACTTGAACTCACTGTGCTGTAGTTAGCAGACTTCTGCCTATGCATAGTTCACTTCTGAAGTCTTCCGTGACTGTTTTCTTCTTCTTGAATTATCTATAGCTTCTTCCCCTGTTATGAAGGATCAGGTACTGATGAAATGCAAAGGAGATTTGAAATAATCAAGTGGAATAACATAACTGTTTTATTCACCAAAACTGGAGAACTCTATCAGAAAAGGGCACCACGTTTGTCTAGAAATGAACTAATGGAAGTTTCACTTCAGTTTGCTTGATAACTTTTTTGCAGCTACAGTCACTTCCAAATACGGTTTGAATAACACTGAAAATCATGTTTTAATGGTTAGAGTGCTGAAGCTAGTAGACTAATTTTAATAATTTCTCATATCTAATGAATAAGATTCAGCTTTAACAGTTCTTGTTAAAACAAATTCTAACGTTGCATAACATGTAGGTAGTGTATAGGTAGTAATGCATAAATGTAATGGATCCATGCATTTGCTCTTGCTGTGCTATGGAAAGAACATTTAGTGTTTTTACTGCTGTAGTGTATGTTTCTTAATGAGAGTTGCAGAGAATATAAATAATCAGATGCCATCTCTCAGGTACTACTCTGATTTATGAGTTGTCTCCATTGTCAGCTTTCCTTCTTGCATGAGGTACCAATTGTGATTGAGAAATCCAGGGAGCTAGTGTCAGAACAGGAAATTGCTCAAGGCGTGGAGCCTGTTTTGCCTACAATGTACAAGAAGGCTGTGTTCAGCAGCTCTCACTAAACAGGTCTGCAATCCCACTGACCCTTCCTAGTGTTTCTCCTTGCTATGTACACAGAGCGCAGCCTGCTGCTGAGACAGTTACCTTTCCTTTGTATTCCAGAGCAAGAAGATACCAAGACCATTGGTATTCATTTTTGATGAGCTGACATCCTCTAAAGGGCATATCTAGAGTATTCTGGTACTGCAGCATTTAATATCAGGTGGTTTATTCCAAGGCATTTTAAAATATGTTGTGGTTCATAATTCAGCAGGTGCCAGTGAAGTAGACCTAACACCAGGTTGCAGCTATCTTGTTTTAAAAGACACAGATTAGGTGCCTCTGTCCTTTTACCATGCAGAACTGGTGAGCTGCATTGGTGAACTGGGTTACACATGTAGTAACAGAGCAGACTTTTGGTTCTTTATGGCTATTAATACTGCCTTCTTTCCTTTTGAAGTGGCCGGATCGGGTTGTACCTGCTTGATTTACCTCCTGTTCTACCTCCTCTGTACACACCGACAGGGATCTTTTATGATCAGTATTTCACTTCCTCTGTGTAATATACAGCAAGACAAAAGGACGTGAACTAAAAACAGTGAACTTGTGCAGTGGCCTGTGGTTTAGCTGCTCTATGCTGATTTTTGTTACAAGTTTAGCACTTAACTTGTATGAGTGATCTTTTTTCTGTTTGTTAGATAGCAAATGCATTTAGCATTTGCTTCCATTTTCAGCCACTGTGCAAGGAAGCAAGTCAGTTCATTAGCATTTGGCAGTGTCTGTGTGTGTACATTCTGGCAAAGCTGACTGATTATAGCTGTTAAGATTTTCACTGGCTTCTGAGTTGAAACTTCTTATTTAGGAACTAGAACCTGTAATGAGTTCTTGTTGGGCAGAAGCTATTTGTACTTTAGAGTGGTGGCTTTGAAATCTCTTTGGGGAAGGCTTTTGAAAATGGCAGGCAGACAGACCCATGGGAATGTGGTTTGTGCATTGCCACCAGTGCTCTGCAGGGACTGCACTGTCTTCTCTGCCCCAGAGTTAAGAAGAAGGGGAAGAACTGAATACTACAGAGTAGATTGTACGGGGAGTGGTTGTGCTGGAGATCAGTTATGGCTGCTTCTGAAGCACTCGGCACTTTCCCTTTTTAAGAATACTTTGTTATCTATCTCTCAAAGACCCTTGGCTTTAATAGCTTTATTTGTGGAATTGCACAGGCTAATGTGAGATAAGACCCAATTCTGTTACACTTAATGTATGTATGTGGCAACTTGTAATATGAACTCTGTCTTTGCAGAGCTGTAGGTTAGTTCTGCTTTCTCATTTCATCTTGTCTTACAGGTATATTTAGTCTGAGAAGAGCAGGCTTACTACTGACCCAATTCCACACGGAAAGCTTTAAAAAATCAGTCACTACATCGTGACAGATGAACTAATGCTGTACATACTTTGTTTCTACTTTCTCCCCAAACCTCATATAGAAAATATTAACCCAGTTAATTTTTCTTTAAATAAAATGGATGGAGATTGAGAGCGCAAGGGAGAGTACATGTCCATCCAGATTAAAGTGCCATGTGGTAGCATTATATTGGTTTTCACAAACACTTGACTAGTGTAATTGCTTACATGGAACAGCAATTTTATGAAAAACATTTTACTGCGCTGTATTTAATTTCTATTACAGGCCATAAGGTACAGATATAAATATAGCAGAAAATGTGAACAGTTTTGTGAAAAATATTTCCAGCTCTCAAAAGTAGAGAGCAGCAATACTTTGGACTGCTGTTATATCAGTTTCTGTCTCTTTGTCCTACCCTTTCCCTTTCTTTTTCTAGGTGCTTTTTACCTGGTATTTGAATATATGGACCATGACTTGATGGGACTGCTGGAATCTGGTTTGGTTCATTTTAATGAAAATCATATTAAATCTTTTATGAGACAGCTGATGGAGGGCTTGGCCTATTGCCATAAGAAGAACTTTTTGCACAGAGATATCAAATGTTCGAATATTCTACTAAATAATAGGTATGGGTATTACTTAAAGAATGTAAAAAATTGTATGTTAACAACATTTCTAAATTTTTCTTTTAGTCTTCACAGTTTACCTGCTTGAAGTCATTAACAAAACTTTTTTTTCTTTTTAGATTACCTGGTTCCTTCAAAATCAATTGTAAAATACTAATCTGGTAATGTTACTGCTTAAACACTGGATCCTGCAATTGTTGGTTAAACTTACCTGTGTTAAAACAGCAGGATTAAAACTTGACTCTTTTAGGTCAGAGTATGGGAGTAATTATCTGAGTTCAAATATATTAAAACGGAATTTTAGGACGTAAACGTTTGGTGTGTATTCTTTTTGCCTTGTCATTTCAAGATGAAGTGTGGCTAGGCTGGTTCTTTGCAACATAATTCTGAGGTCCTTCCCTTTATCAGTCAGGATAACACAAAAGAATATTTGATCAGGCATATCAAGCATGCTTTGGCTTGCAGCTATAGCCGTAATTGAATGGGGAGAAGAATTTGTTTCTTACTTCTTTAACCACTTGCAATTATAAATCATACCAGTAAACATGCTTTTGTTCAGTGTGCAACAGCAGCAAATAAAATGCCTGTGTGAAGATAGCAGGTAACTTCAGTACGGAACTATTGTTCATCAAATCCAGCAGTACTAAAACCAGGGAGCAACTGAAAGTGAGTTTTATAACAGCAAAAAAAGGTATCTTTACACAGTCAGCTTCTGGGATTTGTTGTCACAGGAGATAGTCTGAGTAGTTGTCAGGAGATTCAAAAAGATGAGACACATTCCTGGGGAGGATCAGTAACACCTGCTAAAGGGAATAGACAGGAATACCTGTTTTAGCATCCCTAACACAGTGATTGTGTGTGGTGGTTAAGTACAAGGAAGACAGTCCCCAAAGTGAGCAGGTTCGCATGTTTTCCCTAAAAATCCTCTGCTGCTGTTGGAGGAGAAATACTGGGCTAATTGGATCAGGGTCTCTTTTGGTAGCACCCTCATTTTGTCCCAGATTTCTCCAAATTAAATTTTTCATTTCCCCCTCCTTTTTTTTCCTATAACGTACTAGCATTAGACTATTTTCAGCTCTGGATCTCACCACAGTCTTGCCAGATTATGATACTGACACTTAAACAGATGTACACGTGCCTCCACATCACTCACTGTGCCCACACACGTAACCTTGCTTGCCTGCTAACCTCCAGCGCTGGGCCTGTCTCTGCACAGTTGGGAACTCAGAAGCTGCGTGTAACCTGATGGTGGAGAAAAGAGCGTGTTATGGTGGAGGTGGAGCGCTCTGTTGTACTGTGCTCTCTCCCATCTGGGATAGAATTTTGTCCCCTAAGATATTTTTTGAGCCATCTTCCACTGGAAAAAGTTGATAGTAGATCTGAATAATTCTAAGACAGTGTTTTTAAAATCCCGTTACCAGTTACAGCCTGAAACCAAACATGTGGGTTTTGTATCTTTTAGATACACAACTTGAATGTCTATGCTCAAAAATGAATTGATCTTTCCGTAAATAGGCTGTCTGAGGAGTAAGCATGTAAATTTGAGGGGAATGTTTCTTTGTTTATGAGGGTTCTCCAAGTGTAAACTGCAACAAGTAGCACTGAGGGGGGAAATGGAATAGAAACCTGTGTATTTTATCACAAAATGGTCATTCTCACACACATCAGCAAGTCTTGCCCTAATTTGATAAAATTTATTTGAAAGTGACATTTGCACCTATTTGAAAGTGACAGGAGTTCTAAAAGCTTGTAAGTACAGAAAAACAAAAACCCCGAGTAACATTCCAACATGTATTAGAGAAGCTTGCAAGATAGCATTCCGTTTAAATCATCCAGACTTCAGAGATGGTGGGGGCTTCTGGTTATTAAGCAGTGCCTTTTAGCTGTAGAAACTGCCAGGCAAGAGCTCTGTATCTTCCACTCTTCCCCTCGTATATGGGAAAATTCAGGAAGGGGTTAGGGGTTGTGTCACTCAGCAAGCTGGCAGCTGGCAAAAATAGAAGCCCTTATCTGGTCAGTCACCCTGATTTAAAGGCTGTATTTAAACTTTACAAGAGCAGAACCAGGACTTCGATGGCTTCCTAGAAGGAAGTATGACTGCTGATAGTTGTTTGTTGTACAAATGCTTATGCTAGCAGTAAGGCATGAGAAAACAGCGGTTTTGTCCCTAAAAAAAAAAAAAGGTATCTTTACACAGCAGGTAGTCAGCTTCTGGGATTTGTTGTCACAGGAGGTATTCTGAGTAGTTGTCAGGAGATTCAAAGATTCTCAAAAAAGGAAGAAAGAATAGTTACTGATATGAATACTTTACAGCATTTATCTACATTTTGACTAACATCCAGTGGTGTAGATGCCATTTGATGAACATACCTAATTTTGCTTACTTGTTTTTGCTATTCAGTAAGTAGTGTATTTGTTCACTGAAGAGACACATAGATTGCAACGTGTTGCCCTCCTCATTAAAGTGTTTTGAAGATCGGTTGCAGTTGTCTCAAAATCTCAAACTTCACCTGATTTTTGGGGAGAAAATCCAACAGGGTTAACTGCTAAATAATTCTTTGCTTTTTCCACCAGAGGGCAGATAAAGCTTGCAGATTTTGGGCTTGCTCGGCTGTACAACTCTGAAGAAAGGTAAGCTATAATTATGCTGTGTAAAAGCATTCAGAAGTTTAATCTTTTTGCGTAACTAAGTAGTATAAAGGCCAGAAGACTGTTTTGTGTAGAGAAGATTTTGTTGTACTGTATTACGTGTAACTGCTTAGGAAACAAGTGCATGTTGTCTTACGCTGCATCAAAACTCAAAACTCTCTTTGTGCAAGTGTAATCCCTTTCCAAGTGTTCTGGATAAATAACTGTAGAGAGTGGCCATACATTGGTTGAAAACGAAGAGTTGCAGTTTTAAGTAGGTTGCATCAATATTTAGGTTTTTACTAATAGTTTCTGGTCCTGTAAACTTAAAGTATATTCTTTCTGTTGGTATACATAGGAAAAGTTTATGTAGGGAAAGTGATTTTTTTTTCTGACACAAATTAATATACAGTTTCTTTTCGATAAGCATTAGTTTTGTGTAAGATTTAACCATACGTTTGAAGAGGCTCTTTGTATTCCTTAGGCAGTCAGTGCTTTTGAATCTGCTGGAAACAGAGATAAAAGTTTAAATAAAAGTCATTCTGAAACTTCATGTGACTTGTGCTTCTGTTCTTGGCTTCGTTATGCCTGTACTCCAGGAAACAGGTGCACAGTTTTTTATGATTAAGAACTTCAGCATTTATATTGTAACGTCCTGTGTTTGTCATGTAGAACTGGATTTTCAAAATCAGGCTGAATGTTCATTACATTAGTATGTAAAACAGGTGGTTGGATACAGAGAATATTAGCTACCTGAGCTTACTTTGATTTCTGCGTGCCTAATTTGGGAAATAATATCCATAATGGTAACTTGTTGAGTTTATTGTTTTCCATGGCTTGTTGTTGAACCTGATAGCATTGATTTCACTGTCTTCTGAGCTGTTATTTCAGGAACATGTGCTTAAGTGCATTTATGAAAATTGTTGAGTATAGTAGCAGGGTAAGTAATCTTAAGCAGCTGCTGGGTAGTTAATCATTGGTTTGGATCTACTCAAAACAAAAGGGATCAATGCCATCCTATCTTCTTACTTTAACATGTACCAAACAAACTAATGTTTTTTTCCTCTGCCTTACCGTGGGGCCTTTTGTCTGTTTTAAAATTAATTTAAATTTTGCTTGTAAAACTAACTGTTCACTAAGATTTAACGATCAAAAGTTCAGTGTCTTTATAGTGCAAATAACAGATTTTACTATACATCGAACAGCAACATTATTACATCATTATATATAAACGAAACCAAGATTAAAATGTCATTATGCTAGCTGATAGAATGGCCAATTGAGCTTGGGAGAGTATTTAGAATCTCATTAGTAGATTTTTGACAATTCTTTTGTCATTCATTTTCCTTTTGAGTAATTTCTGACCTGCAGTAACAGGTGTAATTAATGTGTAGCAACAAGTGTATAATAGCTGCTGCTTTAATGTGTTTTACATTTGTTTTAGTGTTGTTTAGAACTATATACTTTTCAAAAGGGTACTGAATTCAGTATGAACATAATGGGGAGAAAATAAAAATTTCATTTTAAGTAAATTCCTATCAGTTGTTGTAGTTGTGCTCCTTCAAATGTTATTCTGGTGGATTTAATATATTTGGAGTAGGAGATATGACAGATTGTGTAAGAAAACATCTGTTCAAATAAAAAGCACTGTATACTAATATATATATGAGTGGTGCATCTGTAGAGAAAGTCCATATCATGTAAACATTTCATAGAGGAATGCTTGCTTCAGAGATAAATATGATAAATGATGGGATTGTTTCCAGAAAACTTACCGCATTTTAAAAATTAATTGGGGAATTTCTTAATGAAAAAAAGACTTGAGTGATTTTGCAGAAGTGACACCTGTACTGCTGAGTATGTTATAACAGCTTGTTAGACTTTATGCTATGGTTGTTCAAACTCTGCCCTTAATGCTACTCTTCTTTCTATTTGGAGTTACCTAGTGTTGGTAAGAGTGTATTATTAAAAGTAAAAGAATTTGGGGATCGCTTTTAAGATACCCTGGTTGAAACTAAACCAAAAATCTGTTTTCTGCCTTCCATTCTGAACTGTTGTTGCTGTATCTCGGCCTGTCCACAAAAAAATATGTGTCTAAGATAGTGGAAATAACTTGCTGTAGTGTGAGGGTGGAAAGGATTATTCCCAGTGACCAAAACTCCTGGTTAGAGCTGTAGAGAATTAAACATGTAGTGAAATATAGAAGGATGTTGGAAGCATTCCAGGCTTTGGAATCAAAATTGTTGAAGAATATTGTTCAAGAAAAAGTCTTTGTCTCTTTTGCTCCTTCTTATGGAGGGGAAGGTGACTTCTTTTTCCTTCTTTTCAAAATGCTTGTAGAGATCCTATTTTTTGTATGTTAATAATCGGTAGCTGCCCAGAAATTGCCGGTTTTATCCAAGCAAGTCATTCTCCTGAGATGGCTAGCAATGTAATAAATATACAGTGTTGCTATCCAAATAATAATTGAGATATAGAATTCACCAAGCATCGAGATGGCTATGTGATTATTATTTGTATCTTCAATGTGTCCTTTGATAGCCTTTGTCAGATGGCTGTGTTTGCTTTTGTGCAGTTGAGGCTTTGCAGAACTAAAATTACAAAAAGGGAGTGGAAGATTGTACTATTTTTAAACAAGTTTTTTTAACAAGTTTTTAAACAAGTATTTACCACAGAAATGAAGTCCTCAAAGTACACTTTTTCAGAAAAGAGATCGTAGTAAAATGATAGTCTTCTCTTTTTCCTCCTCCCAACAGCCGACCATATACCAACAAAGTTATTACACTGTGGTATCGGCCTCCTGAACTTCTGCTTGGAGAAGAAAGATACACGCCAGCTATTGATGTCTGGAGCTGTGGGTAAGAGTTTGGTACAGAAGTGCAGCAAGCATAAAAACAAGCCAAAAAACCCCCTTAAATGTTTCTATCAATCTATATTGAAAGCCATAATGATGGAATTGTCTAAAACTGTTTTACAGCTGCATCCTGGGTGAACTTTTTACAAAAAAGCCAATATTTCAAGCAAATCAAGAACTTGCTCAACTGGAACTGATAAGGTAACTTGCAAGTACTACCACATAGTAGGTGCCTTAAACTGTCAGGTTTCTTTTGTAAGCAATAAAGTTGGAGATAACACATTGCGAACATTTACAAGTACTCAATTATCACTGAGTGAGGTGTTATAAGTTTTGAGGGGCATGTAAAGCAAGTGACTTTTGCTAGGATGTGGAGAAGCGGTTTTTTGTGAGTATTCTGTGGTCCTAGCAATGTACAGTTGAATAGTAAAGAGGTTTTTTGTGTAGAGCAGCTGGAGTTGCCTATTACTGAAGTTGTAAAGAGAGAGTAGTCAAAATGCCCGTTATTTTTTAAAATTGTTACAGCTTCCTTGCAGCAAATCAGAACGGAAACATGGACAATAATAAGGACAAGTGGGATTTGGGAGGAGTAGGTACTTGGCATGCTACTGGCCTTGAGTTCTTGTTTCAAGCATTCCACATACACACCTGGGCTTTATTATTTTTGTGGGAATATTTCTATTCCCTTAAAAACTGCCAGACCCTTTATGGAGGTAAAAATTCTGCTTCTTTCCTTGATCTCAATAAATCACAGAATGATATGTATATAACTTAGTGGAACCAGAGCATCTTTTTTTCCCTTTTATTCAGCAAACAAAAATTGCTCTTGATTCTGATACCATAATTGACTTTGTAAGTGAGGAGAGGTCCTCTTCCTGAAAACAAGGGGAAAAGAGGGTGAGTCCTATGGAACTTAACAACACCTGGACAGTAAATGGTCAACATTATTTTAAAAAATAAATTATTAAAAAATATTGCAAAGTTATATGTTGAGATATTTTTCAAAACAGATTAAACGGTAGTATGTTTCTGTGTAATGTGTTATTAGCCGGCCTGGAAAAATGAAGTTCTTAGGAGAAGAGAAGCATATTAGTGCTCATTCTCAGTGAAAGGAGAACTGAACTCGTGAGTTAGGAAATTTTTGCTTTTGAGCACTAGATGGCATTGAAGCACATCACAGTGCAGTCATTTGAAGTTTTTTCTCTTTGTATTGTACCTCTGGTACAGCTAACTAGAATTCTGCGATTCTCCTGCTGCAACCTCCTGTTTGTGGCTCATTTTTTCTCTTCACTGATGCTATGTGGTTTTGGCTGTTAAAATGTAATATATCAATTTTATCAATGTCTCTACCACCATCATGTTACAGTCAACAATTCTACATTTAGCCTTTCTAACTTTAGTGTTCGAAGACAGAGCTGAAGTAAATTCTGGTAGGAAAAGATAGATTTATTATTTTCCTTACCCCTCCTGAAAGTTTTATACCCCAACTAGCGTAAAGTCAGACTGGTTTGCATAGCATTTGGGGCATAACTAATCATGAGGTTTAAGTCTAATAAATGGGAGGGGTGAACTAGGGGAATGTTTTTTGCAAAGTGTCCTTTTATGACTGTCTGCACCAGAGTTTGAAAGCTTGTGTGTACAGTAAAATGCCTCTTTAGTTGTTCTCCTCGGAAGTGGGGTATTAGTCAGCCTGTGCTTAGCCATCCTTCTGTGGGCAAAATGGGCAGGGATGGAAGAGAAGCAAAATAAGACTATGGGAAACTCCATTTGTGGTGATAGGTAGGCTTGAGACAGAACTCATCACTGAAGTAAAGCATACACGGGTTTTCTAGTGGTCAGATCTTGCTTCTGCCCTTAGGCTTTACTGAGATATCTTTTTTCCCTTATGTCTTCAATGTCAACTTATTTCTCAGCGAAAAGTGTTTTTTCAGCCATATATCTATCTTTGCTGGTGTTGGGAGCTAAGGACATAAAAGTTAATTGGCACTCTAAACCTGGGCTGTCAGGTCTCACAAGTCAAATACCTGGAGTACTGTCCAGACAATAGCTGGTTAATTTTTTCAGAATATCTGTGCGAAGGATGCCTGGGGTGAGGTGAGGCAGAAACAGTGGACTTCTTAAGGTAAGTTTAGTCTGTGCAGGCTGACTACTTTTCGTAAACAATTCACTGTTACTTAATGGTATTGGGCATTGGACAGTAGAGAAATTTTAGTTAAAAGAATCTGAACATTAAAATTAAAAATTATTTTTGTATTCACTGTATGTGCAGGAATAAAGTAACAGCTGTGCTTGCTTGTGGTTTTGGATCTCATATCCCTGTTTTCCCTTCTTTTTGGTACAGCCGAATTTGCGGGAGTCCTTGTCCAGCAGTGTGGCCTGACGTTATAAAATTAGCTTATTTCAACACAATGAAACCAAAGAAGCAGTATCGTCGAAAACTGAGAGAAGAGTTTGCTTTGTAAGGATGAAAAATTAGTTTTAGTCAACTGTAATAGCACTAAGTTTTCCTGGAGACTTTATGAACTTCACTATTTTCTGGAGAATGAACATAAATTAAGTGTAAAGAAAAACGGTTTTAGGCTCTTGTCCTTCCCATGATACCCACAGAGCTTGTATTAACCCCTATTTCATAGGAGCTTTGAGAAGAGGGAAGAAGGCCCTAAAATTTCAGCCACCTGTCAGCTTTCACCTAAGGAAACATTTGTTTTCCACGATTGGTACACCTGCTTGTTGTCCCTGTCCAAAAAACCAGCTCAGAGTACTTAATTGTTTTTTATTAGGACAACTGGCTAAAGCTAAATGTGTAGTCTGGTTAGCATTACAGTCTTTTTTGGGTCATAAATTCATGCAACACAGAGTTGTTATCTGAACTGTGTATTCTGAAGTACTACCATTGGACTAGTTTTGTGCAAATATCACACGTGGAAATTATGGCAAACAGCTGTAAGCTTATTTTAAAGGGTTTGTTCCCCTCCTTCAGTTACTGTGAGTTTCAGGAGAAATGTCATCCTGTTCATATTAATGAGACTTCCATCTTTACAGCAATAGTATTATTGTCCATGGACCAATCAAAACTGCAGCTCGCTGGGTCCTAAGTTCCAAAGTGTAAAGGAGCAATGTAGTCTTGGCTTAAGAAGGTGGGGTTTTTTTATAAGGCCAATGTTTCAAGCAATTAAACAATACAAAGTAAAGAAAGCTTGGGATATATGCTTGCACAGGTAATATACAAGGTGAAGTTTATCTCTGCCTCTTATTACCAAGCACAGGTTGTGACTGGATATTGTTATGATGCAGGTTACACGAGGACTTAATGATCAGATATTTTGGAAGGAATATGTTTATTAAAATTTTGCACAAAGTGAGTGATTCAAAATAAAAATATGATGGTTTTTCTCAATTTTATTCTTTTGCAGCATCCCACCAGCTGCATTAGATTTATTCGATTATATGCTTGCTCTGGATCCCAGCAAGCGCTGCACAGCCGAACAGGCTCTCCAGTGCGAGTTTCTGCGAGATGTGGAACCATCTAAAATGCCTCCTCCAGAGTAAGTGGTTTCCTTTGGTAACAGTCTTTCTATGAAATGTAACATGCACTGGCTTCATTAAACTCATGGTGTTTCAGTTAGAGTAGATGGTGGAAGAACAAAAATGTTGATACATGCAGCAGTTTAGTGGCTGTTCGGCACTGGAATGGTTGTGCAGCTGAGTGAATCTTACACCATGATAGCAGCAGTTGTGAGGATCTGAGAACTGTTTCATTTGTTACTCCTTGCACTAGTTACTGAGTTAGCACCTTTAAAAAAATACTCTTATATGAATGTTTCTAATGTTGGAAAACCGTCATTTCCCTTTTATCTCTGTTTATCAGTGTCTACTTTTTCCAAGGGTTTTGAGGTCCTCCATGAATCTGAATTACCTTCTTTGGTAGAATGTCACTGGGTATAGAATTCTGCAAAGGTACCTGAGAGTTGAAGTGAAATACCACAGATAATTTCCTGTGATAGATGAGATTCTTGGTTTTACAGGCTGGAGAAGTGAAATACTTTGTGCAGGGTTTTTCCTGTTGGTTTCTCTGAGAGGAATTATAGTACAGTGTCCAGTAGGGTTTTTGCAGTGACTTAATTGTCATTTTAATCAGTTCAAATCATATTGGAACAGGCCCTGAGGAAAACAATTGAAAGGTATTGCAGAATTTTCAAGTTTCAGTCCTTCCCTCAAGATAGCTGTCAGAACATTGGACATTTAATATTAAGTAAATTGTGCCTTCAAGGCAGCCTGTACTGACTGCTTTTTAATTAGTTGCCAACTGGGAAAAATACTTGAGTTTTATCTAAGAGTTTTATTAAAAAAAACTTTTGAGACTTTTGAGACTTACCTGTTACATGCACAGGATTATTACTAATGCTCCTGATACATGAGGCTAATGAAACCTCCTATCAGTATCAGTTTATCATTATGTATCAGTAATATCAGTAATCAGCAATCTTAGGCTATTCACTAAGATATCAGAATCACTTGTACAGCATGTTGCTTATATGCATTTCAAAGTAATTGAATGGGAAGAAATCTGGGTTTTTTCAGGGGCTTGGTGTAGTATATCCATTCCAGAAGCAGACACGTGGAAATGCAAAACAAACTATTCATTGGTGTCCTTTTGAAAATTCAGAGGAACCACACTCATTTCTGGCAGAGCCTGTACAGGAAAGTGTTGACTGAAGAAACAGCAGTTCATCCAAAGAAAGTGACAGTGCTGATTGCAAGGACTGTAGATACTTGTCATAATGAGTTCTTGGTTGATTCCACCTGTTATGCGGTGGAAGAGAATAAAGGAAGGAGTTGTCATAACTGCCTTTCCAGCGAGCAGCTCTTGTCACCTGTCAAAATAATTCTTCTGTGTTCCTGGGTTAGGGAGCTGCTCAGATAGTTATTAATATGTAATAGAAAAACAGAAGGCACTATTTTTACTGCCTATCTCAGTATTTCGGTTACCTGTGGGATGAGTCTCTGTGTTCCTCAGGAAATCAGAATTGGGATGCCTCCAGGGAACAGAAATGGAAAGACAAATAATGACTTCTCTAGGAGACCTTTACCTCTGCTTTTATCAGTCTTAAAGGACTGGGATATCCCTTGTTCTCCCTATTCTTCCTAGTATCCTAACTTTCCTAGTGTCAAGTGCTGTTCAGTCATGCAACATATTCCTGCACCTTCCTCCCACCACCACCATTTCTTAGTTGTCTGTTCTGTGCAACTATAAATACTAGATAGCCATGTCTGTTAACAATGGACAAATACTTGAACTCTTGAGGTAGTAGTGCTTTTACAAGCAGACAAAAGGAATTGGTCACCTGGACCCTGGGAAAAAAAACCTGCTTCATATTGATAACTGTTATCTGTTACTCTGCACATTTTGTTGCATAGCAAGTTAGTTAGCAGCATTGGTTTTTAAGTCCTGAGTTACACAAATAATTAAGCTTTTCATAAGCACGAATACGAGAAAGTAAAATTGATTCTCATTTTAAGATACATGTTCCCCTTCTCTGCCAGAGGGACCTGTGCCTCTGAAATAGGCAATCAGTGAAGCCATTTCAGCCAGAAAAAGCAGATCTGAGATTTTGCTGGCTTTGAGTGTTTTCTGATGTATTTCTAAGTTCCAGTAGGTTCATCTTTCAAAGTTACGTTACGTATAATTTGAGCATTTATTTTACTAACATGGTTAAAAAAAAAAAATATGCTAGCATAAAACTAACTATCTCTACTCCTTCTTTGCAGCCTTCCATTGTGGCAGGATTGCCATGAGCTGTGGAGTAAGAAGCGCAGAAGGCAGAAGCAGATGGGCATGACTGATGACTCAACAGCAGCTAAAGTCCCTAGGAAAGATCTGTCTCTAGGCATGGATGAGAGCAGAACCAACACCCCACAAGGCATGCAAACTTCTTCCCAACTCAAAACTCAGGGCAACTCTAGTGTAGCACTTGGTCAGTAATATTTTCAGTTCTTATCATTACCTTCTACTTGGATTGCACCTCTAGAAATTTTAGATGTTATTTTCAGAGTACTGACGACTCCTGGATTCTTGAGGGAGGAACAGTATTGTAAGTTAAATCCTTGTTACAAAAGATGTACATTTACTTTTGGAAAGTAGGTGTTCCTTTTAAGTTTTACTTCATTTTTCAATCTGGTCAGAGCAACTACTTTACTCTGTATTTTGAGGGGATTTTTATCTCTTGCTCATCTGTAATTCTACTGTAATCCCATAAGCCAGCTGCTGCTTACCATCACAGTTCCTCACAATCTTTGTAGGTTGGAGGAGCTTTATTGGTATTGATAAACTGATCAAAAGGCAGATATTAGAACAATCAGCATTTCAAATGAAACAGATTCCCTGTGCGTGTTATGTGAGCCTTCAGGTGTTGAAGTTGTTAGGGTTGGACCAAGTTGTAAAAAACAAACACCAAAAAAACCCACCCTGAAACCTGGTATAATAAGTAGGTACCTCTGTAGATTGCACAGCTGTTAATTCTGAAACTTAGACAAAATATCTTGCTTGGAGACCAATTTTACTAATATAATATAAAGAGTAAGGTAATGGTTTTCTCTGTGGACACCGTTTGAGATACTCACCAGTTCAGCAATAGTTCCTTCATATATAGAAGCATACAGAGTAACAATACCAAATGGATACCTGATAAGTTTAATTTAGACCATTTTTGGTTGTGCAAAGTGACCGTAAATCCTATGGCACTGATGCAGGAGTTCAGCTGAAAAAAACCAGCAAATGCATTCGCAGGGCCTGAAAATTCTTTAGTACTAACCACATTGAATTGACTCTTCATTTAACAATAGAGCAGAGCTCCAAATAATCTGTGCAAAGATACATAGGAAATAGTTCTTTTGATCATATTTTGTTGCAATTTATCGCCTCTTGCTCCTGTTCATCCTGTTTCTCACTGTAAGCCAGTTGAGAGTTGCTGTCCTCCTTATGTTTGGGCTAAAGCTTTGGCAGCATTTTCAAGCATGACTTTCTGTAGCCCTTAAGACTTTTTCCCCTGAAAGAAAAACAAATGTATTGAAGTTTTTAAAGAGTCCAAAGAATAGTAGTTATTTTCTTTGTGGTTTTATAACAGGTAGCCCAATGAGAGACTACTATGTTTATTAGTCTAGACTACTAGTTTATTAGCAAAATAAACAAATAGAGAAGGAATCATTCAGACCTGTATTGCTGTACGCCCATATGTACATATAAAAATATATCTAGGTAGAAAAGATGATGGTGTAATTTTCAGTGGAGCTTAGACAGTTCAGCATAGAAGTGTTTAGGTATCGAGCAAAACACTTCTGGAAGCCATAATGTACCTTAGATCATATCATCAATAAGGCACACTAAAGAACTCCATGTACAAATGCATGCTTTAAATGAAGCTGCTGCATTTGTTTCTGAGCACCCCAGAAGAAAATGTTAAAAACACCTTGGACAAATTGCTAATGTGCTCATTTATGAATGAGACCCCTGGTTATTGCGTCTGGTGATTTAACAGGAACTATGTAGAGCTCAGTAGAAACGTCAGATTTCCCAGAATACAGTTTGCTCTTAGAATAGACTTGAAACGAACCAAAGAGTATGGAGAAGGTAGATTAGTTTCCCTGTTTGGCATCTTTCTGCTGGATTTTCACTGAGAGTCGGAGAGAAGTTTGAGCATACCGTCCTCAGATGCCACAAAAATCAACTGTTAAGCATGACATCTGAGAGCCAGAAGTACAAGGCACTAGAAACTATGTTTTTCTCTCTATTGCCAAATAAAAGGTGGGGTTATTTTTATAAAAATATACAAAATCATTGAGGTCCCTGTCTTAAGTAGGTTACAAGTGCTCATATTGTGGTGCACATGCACAAGTAGGGTAGTGCGTTGTGGGTTTTGCAGCACTTCCCTGCTGTGCTGCTTGTCAGTCTTGCAAGGCAAATACTTAGTATGGGGGGGTGTGACCATTTTTTGGGGTATAGCTTGAATCTGCTATGAATTAATATATTGATGAATTAGCAGAATGGCAGGGACAGAAGCGGACAGAATGTGTTCGTGTTGGGCTGCGTTATGAAAAAATCCAGAGCGCTGCCAGCACAGTCACACACGCTCATTTTTTAATTTTTAACTACTTAAGTTCTCTACTTGTAGGGCATGTTGAAATCCATGCTGCTTCACTTCTCCTTTCAAAATAAACTACCACAATGGGTGTGTGCAACTAAGAAACTACTTTGATATTCTGACTTCCTTATTCATATTCCCCTGCATCATCATAATCTCCTATTATTTGTGGCAAACTCATTTCACTGTATATTTAGGTATAGGTTTATCACAAACCTGCATTTTCCTGCTATTCAGTGATTGATTTCTTGTCCTTCAAACTCAGCACTTGCTTTTGCACTTACACTATTAGCTTCTGGGTCACCTAGAGCCTGGTCACTTGAGCAGGTGTTAGAATCCAGATGCTGAACTAGAATGAGCCAGAATGTGACTGGAAATGCATTTTGCAGATGGCCACTCTTTTAACAGAGGGATGTGATATGTCAAAGATAGGAAGTTTTGCGGGGATTGGAAATCTTACAGCTGCTTAAAGCAGGTGGCCTTAAGCCCCAGCTTAGTTGTATTGTGGAAGGTTGAGCTCCAGCTTGATGTTTCTCATCTGTCCAAGTGCATGTGCGCACCTCTTGGAAGTCACTTTCTTTATATTGGATCTTACTATTCTATTTCCTATAGATACTCCCCCAAAGGCAATTAACATGTAAAAGCATTCCATTTCTCTGTTGTCCAAACTCATGCTTTGCCAGTTGTCAGCCATGCTAGATTAGTCTTACTTTTGAGTTTCTGAAATATGCCAGTTCTAAATAATACTTAAAACCACCTTTTTTGTCTTTAGCAAAAACAAGCACTGGACAGCAGTTAAACCAGAATGAAGTGGCAATCCTGCTAAACCTGCTACAGTCTAAAACAAGTGTTAGTTTGGCACAGTTTGCCCAAGTGTTGAATATTAAGGTAAACCCAGAGACTCAGCAGCAACTAAATAAAATAAATCTTCCTGCTGGAATTTTGTCAGCAGGTGAAAAACAGTCAGAACAGCAGCAGCAGCCGCCGCCGCCTCCACCACCACTGCCGGAACAGGAGCCTCTAAAACAGTCGACGGTCACGCAGCCCCCTGTACCACCTGCTCAGCTGAGTCAGCCTAAGGTTGAGACTGATGCTGCCCAGGCAGCTGTCCAGAGTGCATTTGCTGTTCTGTTGTCTCAGTTAATAAAGGCTCAGCAAACAAAACAAAAAGATTTTGTGTTGGAGGAGAAGGAAAACGGATCAGGAAATGAAATGTCATTACAACTCAGGCAGCCTCCAGAGCCCGCCACTCCTGTGTCTGTCAGCCGGGATGACGTGGAATCTCCGGCACCCAGCTACCCACATCTGATCAAGTCGTTATATACATCTGCAGGTACTGAAGGTCTTTATTGCTAACAGGCAGATACCTTGAGCAGTGGAGACGTAGCAGTTTGGGGATAAAGAGTTAACATGTTAACCAGATGATTCTGTGTGAGTATAGAAGAGATGATTAAATTGATTTTATCACTTACGTCTGGATCGTGGAATATATGTTTTACTGTAACAGGTGTCATGCAGACAGGACAAAGGATGATTTCCCCTCTTTAAGAGGTACACAAGGGCTGGTAGGATTTCTGATTAAACAGTTACGTTCATATTATTCGGGGGGGGTGAGATTTTCTTAGTGGTGTTTGTGGTGGTGAAGGCCATCTTCTCTAGCAAATTCATAGATGGAATTTGCCAGTTTTGAGTGTGTGTTTAGGGAAAGCCTATTTTGGGGAGAGGATGTTTTATTTTTGTTTTTAATGCTGACTAGAGCAATTTCTTGGTGTCAGATTCTTTAAGTGGTTACCCATAACTGGCACTAACACCCATGGTTGAAGGGTTTCTTTGGGATGTAGTAGTGGCTCCCTTAGTCTTCACAAAGTTTAGAGCTCTGCTGTTGGATCTTTTTAGATGGTTATTTCATTCAGTTTTATTGTATGGTGGTTTATGTATTGCTTGTGGTGTTTGCAGCTGTAAAAAGAAATATTCTGAAGTGGTTTGGGGTGGTGGTTGAGGTTTTTTGGGGCGGTGGTTTTCTTTAATCTTAAGTTTTGCTGTTCCTTGATAGGGTGTCCTTTTGTCTCTCAAGACTTTTATCTCTATTTGCAAGTTCCTTCCGATCCTTCTTTGAGTGTTCCAGTGTTTATGTGTTGCTTGAGATTTGAGGTTTACTTTCTTTTTTGGTTTGTTTTTCTTTTGGGGAGGGGGTGGGTTTGGGTGGCTTTTTTAAGGAACTTGTACCGTTTTTCTTCAGTTTCTTGCCTGGTAATCTTACTTTGAGGAGAAACCTGCATCACCATCCTAAGGCAAATGAGGCGTTGCTGTCTCCAAAATAATCTGTCCAACTACTAATAAAATAATTTGACTGCTAAGTTAATGAGAATTGAAGTAACAAACCTCTGTGTTGTTCCAGGAATGAGTCCTTTCCTTTCTGGTATTGTTGTTATATGTTTTTATTTCAGTGTTTTTCTTTTTCATCTGCTTAGGTCAAGAGGATTTGGTTAGGCAGTCTGAGATGAGGCTTCTAAACCGAACACCTGAACAAGAACGCCCTCGGATCTTGCCTCCAGACCAGCGTCCCCCAGAGCCACCGGAGCCTCCACCTCTCACTGATGAAGACCTTGATTATCGGACAGAGAACCAGCATTTGCCTATAACTAACTCTTCAGGAACAGATCCTCACGCAGGAGTGAAAGCAGCTCTTCTGCAGCTGCTTGCTCAGCATCAAGCTCAGGCAACAACAGAGGAGCCAGTACAAACGAGCGTGGATTATCAGGCTAGAGACTCCTACGTAACAGGCCCAGACTACAAGGATAACTTTGGATCATCTTCCTTCTCATCTGCCCATTATGGCAGTAGTGATGGAATAGGAAGTGGATCATCAGGAGCATTAGAAAGAAGGAGCTTCCTTGGAAACTCAGATATTCAGTCTTTGGATAACTACAGTACTGCTTCATCTCACTCTGGTGCTGCCCCTCCTCCGTCAGCCTTTTCAGAATCCTTTCCCAGCTCAGTAACTGGTTATGGAGACATTTACCTCAACACTGGCCCCATGCTATTTAGTGGAGATAAAGACCATAGGTTTGAATACAGCCACGGCCCGATCCCGGTTCTGGGGAGCAGCAGTGATGCTTCCGCGGGGCCAGAGAGTACGCACTCTTTGCCCGCAAAGATGCACAACTATAGCTACGGAAGTAACTTACAGGAAAATCCGAGTGGCATCAGCCACATGCATGGACAGACTTGGACTTCTCCTGCCCAAGGACCTGGCTATTCCCAAGGATACAGGGGACACATTAGCACATCTGCAGTGAGAGGGCGCGGCAGAGGATTACCATATTGAGTATCTGTTTTTCCTCAGGCACATCATTTTTATCTGGAAAAACTTCTTCTTTTTTTTTTTTTTTTTTTTCCTAGCTGCAGTTTAAAGCAGCAGTTCAACAGACTTGAATAATGTTAATTCAACAGCTTTATTTTTATGTGGAAAAGGGTCTTGCATACAGTAGGAAAAATTAAAAATGCTTAAAACTCATGCTGTCTGAAAACTAGATAAATTGATTGTACATGTTCACAAACTCTAGTTCTGAATTTTATTTTGTATTTTGGCAGTTTTAAGTGGATGCTAAATTTAGGGACATCAGCTTTTTATGGCACTCTTTCAGATCTTCTGAACTATGCACATTTGTGCTTTTTTTGTAAGTTTGGACCAACTTTTATGTAAAAAAGAAATTTTACAACAATCAAAGCAGGGCACTGATTTATTTGGTATTTTTCTTTTTACAGAACTACCTTTAGTCAGAGGTCACTGTCAGTCTTTGCACTGCTTTCAGTGTTATTGTGGAAGGTGTACTTTGTGCTCATTTCAGATAATAAAACACAACCTTTCTCTTGATGCAAAATTTTATAAATATTTGTTCAATGTTATTTTTTTTCCTTCCAAGAAAAAAGAAAAAAAAAAAAAGAATGGATATTCTGGTAAAATGTTCTCTCCATCTCCCCAGGCTTGTTTATATAAAAACTGTTTTACTTGAATGGTAAGTGCCTTAACATGTAAGCTTAAGGTCTGCAAAAGTTTGAAGTACTTCATAGATTGATGTGAAAAATAATACCTAAACCTAAGTAGTTAACATGAAAATTCAGATAATAGGCAACTCAAATAGGTCATAACGTTGTGCTGTTTACTTCAGGTGGGCCAGTTATTTAGACACCTAATCTTATCTCGATTAAATTATAATTTTCAAATTGATCTTCATGAGAAACGTTGAAAGTGAGGAGAAGAATGAAGAGTGTAGTTTTTCCTCAGCTCCCTCTTGGAGTTGTAGTAAGTGTTTTAGTTCCTCTGCCAAATAAACTGTACTTATATGTCCTTACCAAGTGATGAAATAGTTTTTTCTCTAAATGTCAACAGCAGTAATTACTTTGTGTGAGAAGCTGACACTGTCATCTTTTTACCACAAATACTGCATTATAGGAAGTAACCAAAGGAAAAATGACCGTTATTTAAAGCAACAGCAAAATGTTTGACACTAGTTCTAATTCTCTGTAAACTTGTGATTGTGCCAATTAATTGATTTTTATATCTGCTATTCCACAGAACGTTTTAATATTGGAATATAGTCTCTCTGAACAACTGATAAAATGACTGTAGTTAAAACTCTTTACCAGGAGCCACTCGTCATATTAATTATAACTTCCAGCATGGTTTTGTTTTTTTTTTTTCCTTGGACAACAAGTGGTCTCTCTGCTGCAGAGAGGAGGTATGGTTATATTTTGCATGTACGTAAAAGAATGTTTTAAAGCCCATATTGGAAACAATTTTCCAACTGATTATCCAGTTGACAAATCGGTACCTTATGTAACTGAGTGTTTAATTATTACTTTTTAAAAAGTAAAATTTCTACTTACACTATTACAAATGTAGTCTTGTCAGTGACTTTTTGGATTTTCAGAATAGAAGCCAAAGTTGTTGGTGTTTTGGTTTGGTTTAGTTGAAAATCCTGGTTCATATATGGCTAACTACTACACTGTAGAGCATGGAGAAACTCACTTGGCTAACTGTGTAGCGTTTGAGGATCTGGCAGATGAGAAATGGAGAGAGTCATGCTGCTTACGATGTCCCTGTAAGTCTGGCAGTTGCCTTCACTAGACACGGTAGATAATCCCACGATCTGAAAATAAAAGTGGCCCAGTCAGAAACAAGTACTTGTGACCTGAATAGCCTATGCTTAAGAAAAACAAAAGCTTCATGTATGAATGGATACTTTTCCTTGACTAAGGACACCCCTGTAGCATTTTTCTGCTAGTAAAATTTTGAAGGCAAAAATCATTAGTGTCATTTAGATACGGACAGTGTCAGCTAAGGCTTTTTGTTACTACTTAAAAAAAAACCAAAAACAACCAGAAAACAATCCCACAGTGATACACACAGATTGCTTTTTTTAAGAATCCAGCAAAAAACATTCAGATTTTTTTAGGCAGTTGCTTTCACTAAAAATGTGCAGTCTGGTGTTACTCCCCTGTGCTTCAGATGCAACTGCCGGTGATAGCTAAAAAAGCAGGTAAGTTCAAATGGAAGGTAGAACTCAGAGGACTACATTATTTGACTTCTGATACAAAAAAAATGCAAGGAAGACATGTTTCTTACTGCTTCCCTTTTTGGAGGTGAATTTTCAAATCATTTAGTTCACCTCATTTAACACAGAGAAGTCAGTCCCCTCTGACTGTGTGAGCGACGGTGCAGTTTCCTTACAGGCTGGCAGTACTCTGATGTTGCATTGTTCCGCCAAAATGGATTTCAGTCTTCGGCCATGGGAATAAATACATTTAAAAATTTTTTTTTTAAAAAAAGCAGCACAAGTAATCCGAACTATGAGGGGAGAGAGAAGGAGATGCAATAGACAGTTGACTTCCCAGATGAATCAGAAACCAAACCCTGGACACTGTGGCTGTTGTGTGCTGCGCAATGACTTCTCCCCAGGTCACTTGAAGGATTACTGGCCTGTGACTTTGAACACTCTATTTGCCTGGGACAACAGTGTTGGGGTAATTTGGAGGGAGATGTTTAACATATTTCCGTATACAATAACTGGAGAGATTACCTTCCATGCAGCATGGGGGATCTTGGCTCTCGCTGGCAGCCTTCCCTCTCCTGGGCAGGCGGAGGCTGCGTGTGGGGCTGGAGCTCTGCCCTCCCGTTGTGGGCAGCCCCTGGGTGCATGGCAGGAGGGTTTCTCCCTGCGGCCACATTCCCCTGGCCTCGGAGTTGGCACCTGGGCAGGTTAGCAGCCAGGGAACTGGTCGGATCTAAGGACTGTGAGTCCACGTTCATTTGTACCGGACCTGTGTATTACCTATCAAAATTTCTTCTAAATTAAATCATGACAAGGTGCTTATGTCAGTTCCAAATTTTACCCTTTTGAATGAACAAAAATTTCACTCGGCAGAGTGAGTCTGTACTAGTTTGGCATTTTACGTATATGGCTCTTGCATTTTTGATGCAGTAGTAGGCATTCTGAAAATTACATTATTTTTCTGTGGAGCTGTGGCTTTTGTTTCTTTCCCTCCCAATCCTTTGGGTTTACATTTTCTGTGCTGCGATTCCAAAGTGTGCTACAGAGACCTGGACACTACATCGAAAAGTAAGTGTTGTGTGTTTGTATTTCTAAATAAACATAGCAAAATACTGTAATCAAGTACTATCAAGTAGCAAGTACTTCATTATTTATATTAAATGGTCTTTAGCCATACCAAGAGGAAGAAAGCGAGCACAACAGGACTGCTATGACCATGACTTAAAACGCTTAAGACTATTATAATACTTAAAATCAGCCAAAGGAAAAGGAAACAGCTTTTGTCATGGATTGCTAGTGGTTGTTACCTTGAACAGAAAGAAGCAGTGTTAGGGAAGAGGTGTAAAAATACATGTATCATTAAATGTTAATATAATTTCTTGGGAAAATAATTTTTAAATGGCAAACTTCTATATTTTCTTATGTTTCCATAAGGCATGGTCTATGTTAAAATTTCTCCATACCACGGTAGTGTAAGGTGCTTCCTAGAAGCAGAGGCGATAAGTGCTGTAATGTAAGTTCTTAGGGGTTTGAGTGCTCTTCTCCTTTTGCTTGGTGCAGGAGGCAAGGTTCTGTTTTGGTGAAGTTTACAGTTGGATGAGTTTAGTAGGTAATTGTGCAGTAAAACCTGAAGTAATGTTAGGATACCCCTTATCTGCGGGCAAATTAGATCTCAGACCATGAATTCTGTTTCCTAAAGAGAAAAATCTCAGATGTATTTCTGGCATTATTCTTTTTGTTAATAAACACGCAGGTGTTTTACATACAACATTTCTCCAGTCTGTTCTGTTACACTGTTTTTCACATGGGGAAATTTGGCTGTTGCCCTTCTTGATGGTTTTGGGATGCTCTGTATATGCGGAAGTGTGTCATGAAATTAAGGAATCACCAGAAAAGTGATTTGAATTCTGTTTTTAAAAATGAAATTACCTTGGGTTGGCTTAAAATCGAACTAACTTTTGCTTATCAGGGTGAAGAATACTTTATTGCAGGAGTTATTTCAAGACAACCTAATTTAAAATAATCAAACTGTTATGCTTCAGCTTGCTTACTCTTTGTTATTTTAAGCCATTTGTATATAAAATGTATTGTGCGGCCTGTAAATAAAATACATGAAAACTTGAAGTCTTTCATTGTTTTTCCTCTCTGGTGGTCAAAGGGCATTTAAGAAAAACATTGGGTTAAGCTGAGGTGGTTTTTATAGTATCCTAATGAACATAATTTTCAGCGTGTTGAAATTCTGCAAAGTTTTTAAAAAAAATATTTACTTCAGTACTTTTTCGAAGGAAAACCGCAGTGGCTGGCAGGACGAGTGCCTGTGGCTAGAGCGGAGCCCCAGGTTGCTGCAGCAGCTATGCAGCGAGCGCAGGTGGCGCAGCCAAAGCAGGCAGCGTGCAGGGACACGGAGGGGACATGAGCCCCTCTAAGTGTTGAAAAGATGCTGCTGTGTCCAGCACCTGTTGCGTGAGCTTTTCAGGAGGGTGGGCGATGTATAAGGTGATCTTTTTTTTTTTTTTTCTTGGCGCTGTCCAAGGACAGGTGCAGTTAATATTCCCCACCGCTATCTATTTAAAGAGGATGGTGTGTGCGTTAGAAGTGATGGAAAGTCAAAGCCAGGTATTTTCCGTGGCTGGCTACGTGCATACACTGCTTGTGAAGTGCTGTAAATGGGGGTCAAAGGCATGCTAGCTGGAGGCTGGATGTTTATGTGCAGCACTGCCTTGGCAGGCACCTTGAAAATGCCAGCAGGCGTGTGCCCTGCAGGAACAGGAGGACCCCTCCGAGAAAACTGCAGCTCCTTTGCTTGGCATCAGATGTGTAAACGTGGTGATGAGGGACACGGTTCAGTGGTTGACTTGGCAGCATTGGGTTTATGGTTGGACTTGATCGTAAGGGTCTTTTCCAATCTAAACGATCCTGCCATTCTAAATCGAGTGAGGCTTCAGCAACTGCACTTTGAATGCCTGAGGCTTCTCTGCTTTTTTCCTGCTCTATCAGCAAATCGAATGAAAGTGTTTTCATCGTTCAATAAATGCTATGCTGCCATCCAAAAATAAGGCACTTGCCGTATCTTCCGTACTCAGACTCCAGGTGGGACGGAGTGCTGCTGCCTTGGCTTCAGTAACGTGTCGTTGACAGAGACGACGAGCGGTGAAGGTGCGGTAGAAGGTGGCGGGGGCCAGCAGCAGTTCCGTGGGTGTATCTGACATCAGGCTGGTAATTGGAGACAATACTTGGGCAGCAGCTGCAATTAAAGGCAGGGCTTTACTTCTGATGACCACTTCAGGCTGTATTACGTTGGATGTTGACTTATGTGTGTCAGATCAGACAGCTGCATGAAACAATTTCTAGTTGTTTGCTCCGTTTTTATCATGAAAGCTGCTATTGCAACAAGCAACATGACAAAGTTGGCTCTGGTTTATGTTGGAGAATGATCCTGTAACGGTTTGACAATGATGCTGCATCTCCTTCAGTCAGCTGTTTGTGCCATACAGCCATCAAGCTGTGCAAAAAGGTACCAGTAACAATTCCAGTGGGATCTGTGTGTAAATCAGTATCTTCAGCTGCAAATAAAAGAGCAAGTGAAAGAGAGACGCAAATAACTGCAGACCAACAGCCTGTATTGACACAGAGCAAGGAACGTGTCTGTGAAATCGATGGCAGGAGGGGAAGCAGGCCATCTCGTGTCACAGCCATGAATTATTTATTGCCTGTTAGCTCTGAGAGAACCATGCAATTTTCCAGAAACTTCTGTTAAATTAGCTGAACCAGGATTAGGTTGCTTCTATTTTTAAGGAATGCCTGTAAGCCCTGACAGGCCATCTGCATGAAGGGGATTACAGCTACCAAACGCCCCCATCAAGTGGAAGAAAAGGCAAGTCAGAGCTTTTGGCAGCGACAACAAACAAGGGGCGAGCGCAAGCTTTGTTTGAAAAATAAAGGGGAACTGTTTCCTTTCCCAGTCAACTGCGTTCGCAGCCATGGAGCTCAAGGGGTTTGTTTTTAAAGCCCCTTGCTGGTTACGGCTGCTTATTTGGGGCATTTTTTATTGCCCGTGGAGAAAACTCACGGTCAGTGTGATTTACCTCAGGAGGAACTTCGAGTTGGAGCGTACAGTAATGTTTTCTTTTTCCCCGTGTGTTGCAGCCCTTGCTAACGGGCGGCACCGGGATCGCTTTTCACAGCATGGCTTTGATTCTGCTTCCACAATTCCTCCGTGGGTGCTTTGGCCGTACTATTGATATGGCAAATTCTCATAATGTGATGAATGCATCTTTAATAGGATTTCTTGCAAAGAGGCTTTGTGAAGATTTTTTTTCTGTATAAGAAAATACAGAGTTCAAGAGACGTAACCAGGTAGAAAAGGGAACGCTTGAGCGTAAGCTTTACGGAAACCAGCCTGGGAGCTTCTGGTATGCACAAGCAGATCTGGCAGCCATGTGCTGCCCTGAAGATAACTTGGTGGGGATTAACTGGTTTCTGTGGTTAGTATTTGACTTGAGCAGATGTGTATCTGTGCTGTGCTCCCTCCTGCAAGCTAGGGTATGGCCATCGTTGCTAGAGGACATAGTTGGAAGCCAGTGTTGAGCGTGCAGGTCTAGCGCAGATAGGTGCCTTTTTTCTTTCATCCTGCAAGTTCTTTTCAGACCCATTTTACAAATACAGAAAACGTTATCAGGTTCTGACACGGGGCGGGGGGGAAACCACAATTTCTCCTTTTTCAATGTTTTCTGAGGATCTTGGTTTTGCTTGGGTGGCAGTGCTAGGGAAGCGCTGACGGCTGCTTGCCCTGCTGCGGGGACCTCTCCGAGCATCATTGGTGCTGCAAGAGCCGATGGTGATTTTCCTCATTGTTCTGGGTCTGGGTCACCCTGAGCGACTCATGGGCCGTACAGAGAGCTGGACAGAAGCCTGGCTTAGGGGATTTTCCCTGAACAAGGAGCAAGGGAGAGATGGTTACTGATGTGTCTAGCAAGGGGGCTTTTGCCTTCATTCTTCTTCATCCTCGCCAATTGCAAAAAGGATCAATGGGAATGGTTTCAAAGTAGAACCTGGAGGGTTTTGGTTTGGTTTGGGGTGTTTTTTTCTGTTTTTCTTTACCTGTGTTATCCTTCAGGGAGCTTGTGGATGTTGGAAACCACCATGAGACTAACCCAGGTCTGCTGAAGTGTTGCTCGTCCTGGCCTCCATGGTACACCCCAGCTGCTTTCTTCCCTAGTAGCTCCCTTGTGGGCAACACGGGGCACCTTCCAGGGTCTGGGACAGAATGGTTCCCTCATCTCTTCCATCAGAGCTGAACTCCAGGAGCTCAGGTTACAACTTCCAGCCTTAAAGGCTAGTGGCAGTAAAATGCCTCTTACAAGGGTCTTTTTTATTCTTCTTATTGTTGTTATTTTGGGTTTTTTTTGTTTAAGGCAGGAGACAAGAATTCACAGGCTGCAGACTTCACCGACATACGTGTCTCCCGGGCTGCTTCTCTGGATTAAGAAGAATGCCTCAGCCAAAAAAATGCCCCTGGTTGCAATAAATTGCTAGAATTTGAATCACCAGAACGGCCCAGCCCTATGGTAAGGTCTTCTGCTGCACATCTGTCTGTCCAAGCCTAATGCCCTTCGGTTTTACCTGGGTGAGTAGCTGTGTTGATACTCTGGAAATACTCCAGGCTTTTTTCCCTACCTGTTATTTCAAAATCTTTGATGTGCCAGAATATGGGGAAGAAGGCGTATCCAACAGGCCACAGAGCTGTACGGGAGCTCGCTCCTTCGATCCATTCCCTGATGAAGGTCTCGTGGAGTGAGAATGCCCAGCTGAACTCTGCTTTGCTGGGCAATGCGGCTGCTGGTGGGATCTGCTTTTATTTCTAGCTGGGGAATGTATGTTGTATTTAACTCCGAAAAGCTCAGAGTATCTTTCAGGTAAAATGCAAGGGAAGTATCTTCCCCCCCCTCCCCCCCCCCTCCCCCCCCCCCATCTTGCGAAGCCAAATATTACCCATGCTCTTACCTGAAGAAGGCCAGAATAATTTACCCACATTTTTTCTACACATTTTTCACTGTGACCCACCTCAGCCTCTGCAGAATACAAAGCACCACGTGTGGAACTTCATCTGACAATAATCTCTGCTGCTAAACCCAGCCCTAACCTGCTTTAAACATCCCTCCTTGCAAGAAGAATCAATCTTATGTTTCAGTGTGAGAAAATCAGTAGATGAGAATTTGGAACAAGCTGGAAACGGGGAGCGATGTCTTCACGTTCCCATTAGAAGTGCTGTGTCTGCTTTGAGCTATGGGAGGGCCAGGCGAGGGTACAGAAGCCCTGGGTGCCCCCTGCCCCCCCCCAGTCACTCCTTCTCCAGGCAGCAGTGACCTAGTAGCACATGTTATGGGGCGTGTGAATGCTGTTACGTGTCTTTAGTAGGTTTCTGGGGAATGGACGCCCAACCATAAAATGACAGCCCCCAACCAGAGCACAACGGGTTTGTTCCTCTCCCCCTCTTTGCCCCCACAGCCGTACGTGGCAGCCCTACTCCCAGCAGGATGGTGCTGCTGCTGCTGCCCCTCCGTGCTCTCCTGGCTCCCAGTTCCTGCAGGGTTGGTGCTGTTTGCGCTGCTCCAAGGGGGTTGGGAGGGCAGAGTATGGCGAGGAGGTGGTGCTGGGCCACGGCAGGCACCTGGAAGTGCTCAGAGACGTGGTGGCACTGCAGCGTCCTGCTGCCTCGTGGGGAGGTGGGGGTTGACCTGAGCTTCCTTCGTGGAGCATCTGCAGTGTTGGTGTCTAAGCCCTGGGCATGCATCCGTTTGTTCCTGGTCGGAAGCATCATTTGCCTCCTGGAATGGTCGAGATCATGTCAGTGGTTTAATGATGAGATTATTTTCAGCAACGTGCTAGTCATCTGGGGTGTGTAATTGCACAGCATCCACTGCAGTGTACCTCTCCTCACCCTCTCTGTCAGCAGGAAATACTCTCCTCCCATCAGCACCGCTGGTGCACACACCATGACCCTTCTTTTCACGTTACCTTGGAGGGGGTTTAGAAAAATTGTATGATTTTTCATATGGGAATCTGGGAGAAAGGCCGTTTTTGTCTGCGGTCACCCAGGATGGCTCCAGCACCCGGAGGATCCCAACACGGGCTTCTCCTTTGTTTTCCCTGGGTTACAGCAGCGAGCGCATCGGTAAGCACATGGACGGTCTGGGTTTTGTAACATCACAGCAATACTTGTCCCTAAACTGGAAGCTCCAAGATAAGGTAAACTGGAGATTCTCTGCTCTGAAAAAAACGAGGGAAGCTCCAAAATGCTTTTCTAGTGATACAACTATTTTCACAGATTAGTATAGTGTAAAAACCCCAAATATTGCTGTGTAGCATCTTCAAAGCTAGCACTGCCGATGCTACCTGTGGTATGTTGCTTTTATTTTTCATTCTGGAAAAATGTTTTTTGGATGCTCCAGCATTTACTGTTCCTCAGCTCCCTCCACCAGGCCAATGGTTGTTGTTTGTTTCAAAAATACAAGATAGAGCACCAGGGCTTAGGTTAGATGAGGTTTTTTTCTTGTTCTCTGCTGGGCAGCCTCTTTGTCCCTTGTTGCTTATGGATAAAATACGAACAAACAAACAGTTGTGCCCCGTTGCTCAGGACCAACATCAGAATCAAAGCACTGCCTGAGTTGCTGGAGAATGCTGGTTAAGCGCTAACAACCATCAGAAAAATGCTGAGCGCCTGCCTTCATTTAACAACTTTCTGATCTATACCCCTGCAAAGCAATACACCATTGAGAGATCAGGGCTTCTGCTTTGCAGCTGACCCAGGGACACAACATACATGGAGGAGAAGCAGGCCAGCCCCTGCCTTCCTGCACGACAGTTTAAAATGAAAAGACATCCCCATACCAGGAAACAAAGGATGCTGCATGCAGCGTGTAAACCCAGCAGGCAACGTTACCCCCATGCAGTCCTGTAACCTTCCCCACCCTCTGGAAAATGTGGGTCATCCCCGGGGTGCAGCCCTTGCCCCCCAGACAAGGCAGGCAGTGGGCTGTCTGACTGCACGGGCACCTTCCTGCTTCCCACCCTGCCACTGCCGGACAGAGATTAATCGCAACCATTTATCCGAATACCTTTTTTGTGAAAATTGTTCACTGGGGGGAGGGGGGTGGGCAAGAGAGTAAGAGCTAGAGAAGACATGGGAAATTAATAGAAATCTGTTAATGGTGTATATGAGATATGGGGTAGTATATAATAGTTACGAACTTATCTGCAGATGGTCTGGTGATTCCGCATCAGGGAAGTATTACTCTAAGCCTGGCAGCCTTTATTAGAAGCTCTGTGCGTTTTCCTCTCCAGGCTGCTGCTCATTATGGATTGCAGATCCTGCCCTGGGACTTCCAAGCCAGCACATACAATTATGTGAGAGAGTGAAAGAAGACATGCAGGTAGTAGTAATAATTTTTATTTGCTAACTGTACTTGCGATTACAATATTTCCTTTTGGAAATAATGACAAAAACACCCCAAAAAAATCCCACAGAATTTTGCAGACCTGCTCTATTAGAAATTCAGTCCTGTTTTAGCTCCTAGCATTAGATAAACTGGAGACGGCCACCTCTTTCAACCGATCTCCCATTAGGCTCCAGTTTGGTTTGGGGTTTGGGTGTTGGGGTTCTTTTCGTTTTGGTGTTGGGTTTTTTTTTCCTTTAAGTACAACACATAAGTCTTAACTGTGAGAATGTGATTTTTTTACTGACATCCAGGGAAACCTTCCGTATGCTTTATCAAAGCCCTTGTCATTTTTTTCTCCCTTGCAGCCCATCAACTCTTCTTTTTCATTTCTTATCTCCTGTATTAAGGTTTCAGCATTATGGAGTTTTTTTATTCTAGAAACGATTACATTATGCTCTTCGTTGCGGGAAGCAGTAAATCAAAGCATCACCTTGCATCTGAAAACCAGTGCTTTCCAGGTTTATTTAAAATGTAAACGTATGGCTAGATACAGTGCAATGTCAATAAGGAGCTCTGGGCTTTGCAGAAAGGTTGCATGTGAAATGCAGAAAAGATATGCTAATGCGAAGTCTGTGACAGGAAATGAATTTTAACTGTATCTCTTATTATTTTAGTATGCTCAGGGTATGGGCAAACAGGTATGCAATTTATACGAAATCATAATTTCATACAATTCATTTCAGTATGGATTTGTATACATTAAATTTATATGTAAAAATAGCAAGGAGCCACACCTTGTCACAGTATGTAGGTCGTAGGCTAGTAATGAAATTATTCTTTTCAATTACTTTTTTCAAGAAACATTTGTTTAAAGCCATCTGTTATTCTCTTTGAAGTGATGAATCAAAAAATGTTTGATTGAGAAAATGTCAGCAGTTTAAAGAAAATGTAATTTTAACAGAAATCTTTTGGTGAAACTGGCACACCTACCTAAACAGTCTTTTTTTTTTTTTTTTTCTTTTCCTTGAGTCTGTATTTCTATTGAGGTCTGAAAATATCTGATTACTTGAGATACAGTCCCAACAAGAGGCATCCTTCTGTCTTAGTTAAAGTATGTTTCTGTCTAAATATTTCATCTGTATGACATGTTTGTGGTGGCAAGAGCAGAAAGAGAGTAGATAGCATCCAACAGAACTAAATAGTCACTGCAGTCCACAACAAAGTAAAGGTTGGTGCCCTAAGGAGTCAGTGAGCTCATCAGTTGCCTCTATACAACTGGAAAGAAAAATACAATGAGAACGAGAGGGATCAGTTACATTGACTAATTAAAAATAAAAATTTCTAAAACCTTCTGTCAACAAAGGAGGCTGCAGATAACAGGAAAAGGTCAGGATTTTGTACGCAGAATAGAAAGAATAACAAATGCAGATGCTTCGCTGACACCCAGTTTGAGGGTTTCTATTTCTAGTTGTGTTTTAAGCGTGATTGATTCTCCCAACAGCTTCTGTGGCAGGAAAAAGGGGATAACTGACCAAGTTTCTACACAACGCTGAGACGAGACAACAATTTGACAAGACAAAATCAATGTGAACAACGTACAAGCACATGCTTTGCTGCACGGAGGCTGTTTAATAGGACACTGGCTCGACCCCTTCCAACAGAGCACCATGCGGACAGACAAGTCGTGTAACTCCACTGGAGGACTTCACGTGATGGGTGAGATGATAACACATCAACAGCAGCGTTATTAGATTCACATGCACATAAACAGACCCAACAAATTGGATTACATTTCCTGCGGGTAGGGGTTTTTGTCAAGTGGGTCCTCTAGTGTGCTGGGAAAGCTGGCAGCTCCTACAGTTCTTCAGAGCAGTTCTAAAACTGTTTGTGAGTGGGAAGGGAAAAGCTGCTCGTGTTGACATTAAACACTCTGTAGTTAGTCAGAAAGAGCAAGAAATCAGGTTTCTAACACTTGTATTGCACACCCTTGTTTTGCAAAGCATCATCTACATCATGCGATATATTACATAGTGTTGGAACTGTAAAATCAGCATATCTACAGCTTGACCACTACTAGAAATGCATTAACATTTTTAGGCTTGATTTTCTGTAGCTTTTTAAAAATAATATTCATGAAAATACTTGTAATTATTACGGTGACGATTTTATGCTCTAGAAAGAGATTATGCCACTTAAAGCCCCGGCCAAAAAAAATCCCCAACCCAAAATACTTCAAGACCTGAAACCTCAACTATGAAAGTGAATTTGTGGATTATTTTTCTGTTTTGAAGCACAGGAAGTTTATTACAGTATGTTTTAGAATACTGTCATATTTTGCTTTCTGATTCATTAATAATATATAATAATAATTTGAAAATCTGAACCACATTTGTCTCCAGGAGATGAGAGAGGGTGCTTCACCAGATTAGGCGTCTATCAGTTACAAAGATACTGGTCATTAAAAAAAAAAGAAGTCTTATTAAACTAATAGCTGGTTGACCTACAGACTGGTTTACTCTGTGATAATTGCTTGAGAATCTTTCACTGGAAGGGGCTACGCTTTGGATTACAGCACAAATCATTTCCACATGCAGTGAAATTCAATAGTACAAGTATCCCTCTCTGTTTCTTCAGAGACTGTGACCTCCATTGCTGTAGCGCTGTGCACAAAAATGTCAGACTGTTATCTTAGTTTGAAATTGTTCCTGCTGTCATTGCAGATTTTAGGTCAGATAAAGGATGAAAACCAAACCCCCTGTTAACTTCGTCAGGGATCTCCATTTAATTCTCCAGTGACAGAATTTCCCTTTGCAACAGAACTTTGCTTTCCTTGATAAAACTACATTCCATTTAAAAAAAAAAATAAAAATAAAAAAAAGAGTCTAATTTGGCATACTTATTTTGGCCACAGCAGACTGGAACTGCAGCTGTCCTTGAGAGATGGGAACCACACAAATGTGTTGATGATCAGAGAAATCACTGAGATGGTCAATTGTTCCAAGTCGTTGCATGCTGATGACATAAGCAGCAGATTTGTTTTGCTGGTATCAATGTTTCTGAGTCTATTTGTGTTCTATACAGCAAATTTGAAAGGTGCTCAGGAAAATGAAAGTGGTTTTGTGGACCTGTATCAGAATCTAGAACGTTTAATGAACAGTTATAGTACAGAGAGATGCTCACAGAATTAAACAGCTACTGTTTATCATCAGTACGTGCTGGACAGCACGGCTGCCCTTCTGCTGGCATCCCTCCTCCCAGGAAGGCGATGCATTTCAACCTTGCTCTGACCATTTAATTGATTAATCCACTTTGGGGAATGCAATAGGGAGAGCAGAAAACACTGGGTTCCCTTCTGCTGCTAAATAGTAATAAGGCTGAACCAGGACATCTTCTCTTCCAATTCTTTCATTCTCCCACTTGTAAAATGAAGAGATAATAGTGTTATCCTCTCTAAAGGTTGATGGGCTGCTTAATGAAATGTAGTGAATGCATCAGTTTGACTTTATATTAAAAGCAATGTTTAAATCTGTAAGGCAAATTTCTGTTTAGAGGGATATAGGGATTAAAGCTGTTATAGAACCGTGCATCATCGTCCTCCTGTTCGTTCAGATCTTTCACACTAGCCTGTCTGGAGCAACAGGGAGGCAAAATAATTAGACATGAGACCTGATTTCTAAATCAGATATAAATGGGTTGTTTGCACCTCCGAACAGAAAGACAGGAGCTGGAGACTTGCACTGAAATACTGCGCCTTGCCTTGAAATCAGTTTGGTTTGTTGTTGTTGGTTTGGGGTTTTTTTCCAGGTAACAACTCAAGTTTAATGACCTTCACATTGCAAGTTTATTGTGCTTTACAATTTCCCTTACATACTTAGCTCACATAGGTACACAAAAGATGGACAATTTTGCTTTTTTTTTTTTTTTTCATAGGGGAAGCAAATTGCATTTGGTACTATTTTCTGAATGAACAACTTGTACCCTTAGCTTCAAAGAAGTGTTGCACAAACTCGGAGGCAATAGGTCCGTAAAAGAGTATTGACACAGGATAGACAGACGTGTGTGCCCCAGCATCCCTGACCTGCTGGTGGGTGCCTGGGAGCAGGAAGGGCCAGCAGAAAGTGGCCTGGCCTGGGCCCCCCGGTGGGATGCTTTTTATTCTTATAAATACTAAAGAAGGACAAAGTGACAGCAAGCAGATATCTGTGTTGACATGACTCCAGGACAGTCCTCTCTGGAGAGGAGAGGGAAATTCCAAGGAAAGCTGTGAATTGTTGTAAGTCCTTCTGCCTGGGAGACAGCAAATGCAAATGTTGCTTTTCAAAGCCTAAATGTAAGGAGGGTGCTAAAGATGTGGTCACCAAGGATTAACATTTAGGAGGCGTAGGACATGGAGCCTTACAATGTTTGTTTGGGGTACTCCAGTTGCTTTTAATTTAGGTGCTGTTCTAACTACTGCACTAAGAGATGAGGGAACAGAGAGGAACAGCGAGAATGTACCTTAATACTTTAATGCTGTGGAATGCAAGATCACAGATTAAAAAAAAAACAGTGAAGTTGGTCACATTTATAAGACACAAGAAGCTGGAATGAGATAACAGTGAAAGTGACTGCTACCTTCCAGCGTGATGCTGAGCATAAGGGTTAATACAAAACATGAGCAGAGGAATATTAATCAGTAGGACTTCAGCAGATAATTGAAATGACTTTAAAGCAAACCATTACTTTAAAACTTATTACAAAAGCTTCAGAAAACAGAGAAACAATCCGGTCCTAGAAAAAATGTCCTAAAGTGATTTTAATGGCTGTATTTAATTTTTGCAGAGAATGTTCAAATGCTATTTGATTACCTACCTTGAATAGAAATTTGATACATGTCTCTTTAATACAATATAAAAATGTAAAATCTAATCCACTGAGGGAAGCTGATGTTGGAGAAAGCCAGCCTAGACAGAAAGCAGGTTTTTCCATGATACTGGTTGGGCTTGGGCTCAGCTTTGATTGATAGATGCTGACATGCTGGGCATCTGAAATCTTTTTGATATCTATGTTGTGGTTTAAATGAAGTTGTAGGTTTGGTGTGGGAATTGCCAGATGAGGTTTAGACCTAACACTGTGCAGGGTATCAGGATAAACACCTCCTTCTAGCACCAACTGACGGATGGTGAGATTTGGGATTTGACGAGATCTATGTACAGTGTGTTAGGAAAAACATTTTTCACGTAGTGCTTGAGTTTATGGAATGCATATTTTACTGAAGAGGTCTGTATCCCACACCTCTTAACAAACTAGCAATCATTGACACTACTAATTTCACCCATTCTTTGGGACTCAACATGTACAGATTTGCTTGGAACTTTAAAAACGATGTTTCTTTACCTTTCTGAAAAAATGCTTAAAATTTGGAATTAGTAGCAGGAAATAATAAAAAAACCACCACCAACAACAAATCCAACAGGACCTCAGGACAAAGATGATGAACCAGAAGTCTGAAAAGAATCTGTGGTAGGAAAAAGGAGGAAGATGCAGAGAGGTCACAGGTGGAGGTACCTCTGCGATCCCTTTGCAGTCGAGTCTGCAACAGCAGTGTTACTACTGGGGACGTTACTGACAGCTTCTGTCCCGAGAGTCACTGTTGGAAAAGCTCAGCTGAGTTAGCTTTCCTGTTTCAGACATCAGCAAGTTTAGTTTGAAACACATTTGAAACTATCCAAGCTCTAAGTTGTTTGGTTTGAAAGCACTGGCAGTATCTGCTTTGTCAGAAGGGAACAGTGGTAGTCAGGTCAGGATGGAAAAAACGTTCCTGTGATGCAGACAGCTCTGAAGAACAGAATTTATGGACAGCTTAAATCACAACAGAGTGGAAATGTTTTAAGAGAGAAATTTTGGTTCAAATGGAGGGTCAGCCAAAGAAAAACTATGGGAATAGCTGGTCAAAAGGGAGTCCAGAGCAGGGGCAAGGCTTGACCGCAAAGAATGTCGTGGAGCCTGTGAGAGACAAAATCAAGGAATGCAGGTCTTAATATCTGTCTTGAGCTTTCTACTCTTTCTCATTGCTTATGGAAGACTTGTAACGTGTTCTGGACTCCTGCCCAAATTCTGTGCTCATGCTTTGGGATACTGTGAGCAACTGAAGGTGGCTCATGCTTGACTTCCAGGGGAACGGTGGGCTCTGGGAGGTGCAGACCCTTCCACTAGTCTCCTTGCCGGGAGGTGCCGGCAGGGGAAGTCTGCTCTACTGATGAGCCTCCCCCAGCCCGTAAGTAACACCAGGAATTGATGATCTGTTTTGGGATGCTTACATAGCAGCAGACCACTTGCCGGTAAAGGCATACACTTACATTAAATGTGTTTCTGCTGTTTTTCTCCGCTACATCAATACAGTTAGAATGACACCAAACCCTTGCTTTTTCCTTCTGCTCACTGGAAAGGTTACAAGACTGAGAACAGTTGCTCTGTAGGAAATCTTCTGGCTGCTTAAATATTTCTGAAGTAGAATTTAGCACTGAAGTAACTAGGGCTGGCCTGAAGCCACACGATCTTTTTTAATTGACAGTAAATGATTAAACATAATGAAGAGCAAAGGTCCCTATTCACAGACTTTTTATTTTCACTGCTCATAAAACTCACTTCTCTTGGAAACGCACATCTGCTTTTTTTGTCATTCATGGACTGACAGTCACACGTCAGCATACCTGACTTCAGGCTTTCATGGGGCGATTTCCTCCCTCCAACTTGGTGTATGATCAAGAACAATACACTGAGTGGAAATACGGGGTATTTAAGAGATGATTGTGTTGGGACGCTATGAGGAAGAACTGGGATCAACACTGTTTCCCTAGTTTTTCTGTTGTCTTCTTAGAGTGACTGTGTCTCCACCTTTGCACTGGTTACAGAGATTTGAGCATCCACCTGTCTGCATGTTCCTAAGAGAACTTTTTCCTAACCTAGAGAAAAAAGGGTGGCCACTACAGCAGGGGCATGTCTGCCTTGTGCAACAGAAGTTCAGCAGAGAGAAAAAATTACAGTAAGACTACTAAAGTTATCTTCTCTCTGTGGAGTTAAGGGTGGGGCAAAGTATAACCACCTGCTTTTGATAGGTGCCTTTAAATTGCATGCCTGAAGCATGAAGTATACAAAGCCCTGTGGATGTGTTTATTAATGTATTAGAATCTACTAGTTTCAAGCTGTAAGATAAATTATAGAGATTTGGTTAATGAAAAGAGAGTTCTGTCACCTGCTTACTGGGTGATTAATACCAGAGAGAAATTAAACTGGGCTATTACCAGTTATGTCCACAAAGTACAGACAGTAACTCTTTTTCCTCAGCTCGCAGCAGTGAGGATGACAGGCTACAGGAGAGTCAATGTATAAAACATCCAGAATTTTTTTCTGGGAGGAAATTAGAATAGCATAAAAAAAATACGCAACTAGATGCAATAATTACCCTGAACACAGGGACTTAAAGGTTCTTTGTGAAAGCTTTTTACATACTTCGAACTTTTATTTCCAAAGCTATTCTAAGCCCAGGGACACTGCTGGTAGAGGAAGCTGTCTTCAGTTGCAACAGGGATGCACTCTGGAAAATTGTTATTTTCCACTGGAAAATGTTTATCGCAGTTTCTCAACCTGTTGTCCACAGTGCACATACATACTGTTTTCTTAACAACTGGAAATGACCCACCAAATAATTTTCCTTGGTGTAGTTTAGTTGCCATAGCCTCCTGGTTGCTATTAAAAACTTACGGACAAGGGAAATCGCTTTAGGGAAGTGGAACAGCAAGTTATCAATAGATGGACCCTTGGTACCTTCTTACAGTCGCCAACTCAAGTTGTACGCTTGGATCATTTGCAGATGTTAATTCTCCCTTTCACCTTTTTGACAATCCCTGAGATTTCCAAACACAGTTTTATCTTAGCTTAAACAAAAATATTATGAAATGAGACTTATGCAAAGATGCTAGACGTCACAGAAAAGTGGTGAAGATACTTACTCTCTTCTGCAACTCAATGGTAGGAACAGTAACATGGCAAGTCCCAACATCTGTTAAGGGAATACAGCTCAAAGCCTTATTTTACATTAACCTAAAGATCTTCCTTAAGCCACAGGAGGTAGTGGTTTGATTTTAAAAGTGCTGTGCAACTACTACTTACAATCCAATTACTCTTGCTACTGCTCCCCTGTTGGCAGCCAGTGCCTTTTAAAGCTTATTTTTGCTGTTATTTGTGGTTTATGCTGTGTAGTCATCCACAGAAGTTGTCGATTAGCTTGATTCCTCTTCCCTTGTTCCAGTATTAACTTGTGTGATGCTTGAAAAGGGAATGATTTGCATCAGAGTGAAAGGGTTTTGTTATTCCATTCATTAGTAGTTACACTAACAGTTGCATCAACAGCATGTTCAGCAGTTTGAACTCTTAGGAATTTCCTAATGCAAATTACAAAGATTTAAACCCAAGGCAAACACTTGTTGACTCTCACTAACAGCTTTTAACTATCTTGACTACACCCCAATTAGACTGTGGCAAAAAACATATGGATACCAGAAGGTTTAAGTGTATTGTAATGCAGCAGCAAGCAGTGTCATTACTGTTGCCCATAAAAGCAGGGTAGCACATACAGATTTTTGGTGCAGCCCATTTTAAAAGAATTGTGTTAAAAATTTTAGTTTGAGGTGACATCGAAGTTTTTGCCTCCTAAGATGCTGTCACTAACGAGTAAATGAAAGAACATTTAAATTCTCTTATTCTTGACCCCAGTAACACAGCAGCTCACTGTAGGCTTAGAAAATGAAAAATCCCCTGAGGTGTGTTTATGTATGGGTGGGAAGGAAGGGGTCTTTTTTTTTTTTCCTTCTTAAAATCCCGTTCTAGCTGCAATCTGGAAATAGGCTAATACAGGTTACACTGAACTGTAATCACATCCCTACTCACGCAGTCCGTATGGCACTGTGCAGACCATTATTTCTATCCCAGCATCTCAACTGCAACAGCTCTGTCCCAGCACGCCTGCTGGGTGAAATGCGTTGGCCAGATCTGGAAGATGTTAAGCTCTTTCAAGTAAGAAAGGAAGGAGCCTGAGATTCTTTTGAACTCTACTATGCAACCACAACCACTACTTGAATTAACATTTGAATGGAACGAGTTAAACTTATTTTCTTTCTTTTGCAGGGACAACACCCACCCCACCCCCACCCCCCCCACCCCCATTTAATACATCCTCCACAATCCTGTTGCAGTTGCCTGGCAAAAATGAATACTCAGAATTAAGCAATTTTGGCAGTTAATTTCGATAGTTGAAAATTACTTCACTGGTAGGATATGAAGGTATAGCTTTTACTGCCCCCAAATACTGACATTTGAAATCAAAATGCAGGAATATTTTAAGAATTACATGCTACTCTAGCACCAAAAGCTTTGCATATCCAGTGAATAGTACAGCCTAAGCTTTTGTGAAATGGAGTATGTCCAATATTCTACATAAGATGGACTTCCCTTTTGTCACAGAACAGGTCAAATGGCGATCTGATGGTTTTGGCTGAAGCTCACATTGCAGGAAGCCTTGAAGTTATCGCTAAACAAGTCAGTGCTTCTCCAGAAGAAAAATAAGAACAAGACAGATCTCATCGTTTGTGAGGCTGCGTAAGAATTCTTCTATGTTTAAGGTAATTTTTCAGAAGTACCTTTTCTGCCTTATTAGGGAGTGGGATGGCATGTTTTCAGCTCTTGGGTAAAAGCCCATTCTACCTGCCATCTGGAAACAGGCTAATACAGATTGTGCTGATTTGCAACGTTGGCCCTAGTCTCGTAGGTCACCTTGCACTGTGCAGACCACAGCTGCCAGCTCAGCATCTTGCCTGCTTAATTTTTTTTTGCTTCATTTTTGCCCTATTAAACGGGGACAGAGAAGTTCTCATTTTAATAGTGGTAGTGTCAGCAGTATTAAAAATTTCATGCTTAAACTGTACTGGTATGACCCCTTTCAGTCACAGAAGTTATTTTCTCGTACACAAATGTTTACATTTATAGTTCAGAAAAGGAACGTGCGACAGCGACAGATCAGTGCACGGAGGGCAGTGGAATTCACTTGTGACTTTACTGCAGAAGAAGAGATTGTGCAACAGTTTTTGGAGTTAAAACCACAAATTAGAATTTATAACGCTGGTAAAATTTAAAATCCAGGATGCGCACTAAGCAAACCATTGATATGGCTTAAAATGCTGCAACCCACACAGAGGTGGTGAAATAAAATGCATGACTATTTGGCCCAGAACATCTCCTGGGCCCCACTATAGGGCAACTTCTAGGAGAGGAAGGCTAGTTTGACAACCCTGCTTTGGCACCAGGCCTTTGCCCAGTTGTTTCTAGGCCAGTAGTTGAAAGGTTTCCTAGCGTCATCAAGGAAGTAATGCAGGTGAGATAAAGCTCTTTAACACATTTTAGATGTTAAAAGGGAAGACCTAGATATGAGGTCTAACACTGAAGAGCCAGTAATTTTGTACAGGTAAATTCAGAAGCCTAGGTTGAGAAAGCATTCTTAAACTCTAAGTCAGTAAGGCACATATTTTGGTGAAAACAGCAGAAAATGTAACTGATTCAATTTGCGCCTAGTGAGACATGCAGATGAAAAGTCACTGTAGGCAAAAAATTAGTTCGTGAACTAATGACTGAATGCTGGAACTACACTACTGTTAACACAACTTGGCAATTTCTTCCCTTTCTCCTGGTGTAAGAAGTTGTTTCAGCCATCTCAAATGATATATATAAAAAAAAGTTTATCTAGTTACCTATGACAATTGGTACACAAGCTTCTGAAAACCTGAGACATGAAAATCATGACATGATTCTTCATCAGTTAGTGCAGGCAATCCTCCCTTTTCTACCCTAGTTCAAGGAAGATGGGAGGGAGGTAAGGGCCAAGATTTGGGGAAAGGAAAACAAAGTCTTTAGTCTTGTGAATTTAGAAAAAAATTGTAAAACCAAGTTTAATTACTTGCAAGACAGTCTTGGCTCATGTATAAAAGCACATGTATGAATCTGAATTCAGAGCAATTGCTAAACAGAGCAGTTTATTGCAGAGTTGGTAAAAATCACTGACAAACACATGGATGATATGATTTTCAAACTGTGGTATTAGATACTTACGTACATTGCATGAGTAAATCCTCTGACATCAGCAAGATTACTCAGAAGAACAACTTGAAATCCAGACTATAAAACCTTTTCTTTAGAAGGGAGCTGAATAGCTACTTGTAGGCTTTCCACACAATGCATGTTTCAAATGCTTCCTCCCTCAGATGCCTAATTAACACATTTATATGAAGTGAAGAGCACTTAAAGATATCCTTAACAGGAAAACAACCTGACTGCAGAAGTTACCCATTCTGTTGACCAGAAGCATTTCCTCTGCAAAGTGCTCCCACTTCTGACGTTACAAAAATGCTGCCACATGTCCATGCCTTATTGCTAACTCTAAAAAGAAGTAGCTTGATATGTATTTTTAAAATCCTGTTTTAATTGAAACTTTAACATTCCAAATTGTTTTACAATTTCAATGAAAATAGCGGGTACAAAATGCCAGAGAAGAATGAATATTCCACATTATAAAGTCACAGCAAAAACCCAAACCTGAACTATCTTTGAAGTATTAGAGCACACAACTTGGGGTAACTGCCCGCTTGGTGTGCTGCCATGTTACACAGGATTGTGCTTGGCTGATTTAAGTTATCTTACTGTCATATTAGCACAATGTAGTAGCAGTGCAGTCCACTGTTAAACGCTGTAGCAAACATCAACAAATGAAAACAATTTTTTTTGCTAGAAGAGCATTAGTCATGAGTTATACAATTCCTTTACAACAACTGAATGGAAAGTCAGATGGCCTTGACAAACACAATGCAAACAAAACAATGTAAAAGTAGTACATAAATCCAAACTTCTGAAAAAGGAGCAAAATTACTTACCTTAACATCTAGAGAAGTCTGCTGAAGGAAGAACAACGCCCATATTCTTACTGTGTTCATTACAGAAGAATCCCTTCATTAGCAAGACACAGGCACTATTTTGATTCATGGGCTCACGAAGAAAGGATATGTTTGTGCTGTACTTTTTATCATCAAATGCTATTTCCAGAGCTATACTGTTACTATGAAGTGGCTTCATTAACAAATGAGGAAGTGATATATCCTATCTCCAGAACGTTTGCCATATGGGAAACAAATCAGTGAGGAGGTAAGTGCTTAAGCTTCCTGGGTATCACAGCAAAAAAGGCAAAGCTTAAATTGGCTTTAAGTACATTATATTTATAGTTCTGAACACTATATATATAGTTCTGAACTTTACAGCTATTTAACAATGACATTTTGAAATGTTAGTCTAATGGCAGAATTCCTCCTAGAAGCCAAAAAGATGAATAATTTTTAAGTTTTTGGTGCAGTGTGATAAGGTTAGTAAGGTTTATTTTACATCTACATTTTAATTCCTTGCTGATTCTTGACCAAATTATTGAAGCCTTTAGCAGTATGATGTACTTAGAATTGTTGGGTCACATCTTGAAGTGCGCTGGAGCAGCAGCTTAACAGATAGCATTGTGGAAGGCCTATATTGATTAAACAATGCTTCAAGATTATGTCCTCAATTCTCTTTCTGGAACATTTACCTTCGTTGATGTCTGACACCTGGTTCCAGGAGTTAACAGTTATTACCAGAGAAGGCTGGTTTTGATCCCTGGCTCAATTACAAAGCCAAAGTGGAAAAAAAACGCATCAATGTGCAAGGACAGCTGATACTAGCTACTGTACCATCAGTCCCACCTCTAACAGTCTCTCTTGTCATGAATCCTTTTCCTTCCTCCTTTCCAAACTCCATGTCTTCTCATGTCTAACTGAGAACACATAGCTTTAGTCTGTTAAATATAATTGCAGCTGTTTCCCCAAGATCACCAAATGTTGCAAAAAGTAAACTACACTGAATTACAAAGGAAATAGTAACAAAAAAGATGACTCAGTTAAGCACCCTGTAACTTTTTTCTGTGAGCTTTCCAACACCTGACAGGGTTAAAAAAAAAAAAAAAGAGACAAAAAGACAGAAAACTTTATACTTCAATTTTCACAATGACAATCAATTTATAAATTCTAAAGACTATCTACAGCTTGTCAAGTCCTCTCAGTTTTGCTGGTATGTGTTACAGATAACAATACTGATAGCTGCCATTTAATACTTAACATTTAATATCAGTATTTAACAATACTGATAGCTGCACGGTTTTGATCCAGGGATGAAGATTTAGCCATTCCTGATATCAAGCAGGCATTGTGTTCTCAGTTCTCGGAGCAGGCTTTTTGGATATAATACTAAAGCAATAAGGTCAATTCGGGAAAGACACAGTGACAAACTTTAGATTATGGTCATAAAAGCGGAAGACTCGGCTAGCACATTTCACCATGTTAACCCCCCTTCCAGTCTGAAGTAGCTCCTGAAGGCAGTACTAACCCAAGACATTTTACACTGAAACAGATAAGGTATATAGGACTATTCTACTTCAGCCAAAGACAAGTTACTAAGAATAGTCTAATGTGATTTCCTGTGCTTTTCTACCTAACCATGCTTCAGGACCACAAAAATATGTTTTCTGTGGAGTATGCAAGAAGTTTAAAATAGGACATATGTTTTGAAAACTGAACTAACGCTTTTATTAATTTTTAACCAAGTCTTCGCCCTCTACCTACTGCTTCAAACTCAAGACCAACTAACAAGTAATGGTACATTCAACAAAAATTTAAGATATGTATTGCAAGCTTAACATCGCACATTAAGAGCATGCCTGCAGTTGGAACTACTTCTTAATTGTTCTAGATTACAATATTCACTACTGGGTTTAAGAATGGATCTTCCATGTATAGACAAGCTCTATAAAAAAACCTCATTTGTTTTCCTCTTCAGTATAAAAATAGAACATGCATGCACTCAAGACTTCTCTAGGCAAACATGTCTGCCATAGTTAAAAATAAAAAATAATTTTAAAAAATAATAAATCTTGTAGAGATAAAAAAAGATGCTATGCATGTACTAATGTCAACCGTATAACAAACTGTCATCCATTCTATGCTGTTCTAACAGGTGGATCCAGAAAGTAATTGTCATTTATTTAATCTTGATGTTTTATGTGCTCCTCAGACTTGGTAAGATTCCAAATAAGATTTTTTTGAAAGTACAAAAGCAAATGATTACATAATTCTGTTTATGACTCAAGAGCTGGTTTAACAAATTAAACTTTCCAAAGACAATACATTTGCTTCCTGAGATGGCTAAAAGTCATGTTTCAACTTCATGTTACACTACAATTAACAAAAAATACTATGCACAAAATCAGGTTAACTACAGCATACAAGCACAGTTACAGAAGTCACCTAATTTCACTAGTACTATTTGTGTTCATATGTACACCTTAACGAAGTCCTAAAATAATCTTTATACATTACAAAACAAGGCTTTACAAAACTTTATTTCCAAGTTACTTCATTCTAAAAATGTTGAAACATAAAAAAATACCATTTCCTAAAGGAGTTTACAATAAAAGGCTAACAATCTGGCATGGAAGAGGTAAATATATGGAAACCTGTTTTAACAGTCACAAATCAGTCGCTGGTGATTAAAGAACACTTTGTTCTTCAAAGCTGGTAGGCACTTCCACATAGCCAGAAACGTAAGTTTTCCTACCACTCCTTTTCCCTCACATACATAAAAATATCCAATGCAATAATAATAAAAAAAAGTAGGATAAAAGGGTGGACATGATCAAATAAAAGCGTTATCTAAGGTCTTGATTATTGTTCATCTTGTGTAAGTGTAAAGATTTTGTCCCAAAGTTTTCCTGACAAGATGGAGTTATTTGGCTTTAAAAAGGTGTTTAGCTGAAATACCTCCCTTTTTTACCAGTATATGTTGTTTGCTCACTGCTGTATTGCTGGTTTATGTCTGTAACAGAAACTGGCTCTAGGCCAGCCCATGGGTCCTCAAGCATTGAAGGTCTGTAATAGTTTTCCACATCATTAGACACTCTTTTCTCTCTGCCATGCGCTGTACCAAATGGAGTAGATGTCCTGGGTGATCCCTTTGGAAGAAAACCATCAGGTAAAGAAACATTTAATAGACTAATTAAAACTAAAAAAAAAAATAAAATAAAAAAATATTTCCTTCTAATGTAGCAGAGCTTTGAATCTGATTATTAATGCTAATTACTACTCTTCATTTGCATCTTCCTCAGAAAATCTTAACTTTATTATACTTTAATTATGAGTGATGATTTACCAGGATAAGAAAAAAACCCCCAGACCTCTCTAAAATACTTGTTTATGTCACTCTGGCACATAACTATAGAAAAGCTCCTCACGCTGTTTTTCATAAGCTGCCTAAGTCAATGACATGTCTAACTCAAAAGCTGAACAACAAAACAAGAGGGTTAGGGCTGAGGAAGAGTGGATCATGTTTACAAAAGCAAAAGTCACATATTAAGTACTTCTAGATTGAAGAGACCATTGTATAATGCAAATAGCTACAAATGACCCCCAAAACTTACTGGGAAAAATACCCTGTTTCAATCAAACTAGTGTTCTGTAAAATTTGCGAACAGGTAACTATTTGATATACAATCTAGACGGTAATCAGTGATTAAGCAGATACTGCATGAAAGAAGACTCTTTTGTCTTGAGCTTTCGATTATTTTTGGTTAAAGATCAAGGATCACCACCATTGTTTCCGTAAAACCTGCTCCAAGCCTGCAACTTAAAGAGAGATATGACAAAGGAAATCGCTATAACCCTTTCCTCCTGTTAGCATCATCGATTGTTTTCTTCAGATTCACTTCCCCAAAAAGCGAGGTTTTGTCTGAAGTTATATTTGTTTAAATTCATTGGTTTTAACCCAAGTTAAACAACCTGTATCACAGATACACAATAGTTAAGTCTCCAAACATGCCTGCTGCGTTCTTTATGATTAGAAGAACAGGACTCCTTGAGGCTGACTGTCAGCTTCTGACATCTAAAGGAGGGTAAAAGCACTGATTAAGGGCTGCTTTGCCAGCTCCCCCCAACTTCTTAGACCAGCAGTGATGGCATTTGAATTTGACTAATAATCTAATTAATAGATCATATGAAACAATTTCTGGGTAAAATTGGGAAATGGTGTCATATAGTGAAGACCCACCCCCATGCTTAGCCAGAAGAACAGATTCCACTGGAACTGCTTGAACCTGTTTCTAAACACGTGCTGCATCTGGAGCCTGCTTGTGTGGTCCCAGTAAGTACTTTTCTAGAACTCCTGAAGCTTGATGGTAATGGATACACAACCAAATGTGGGAATGTCTGTGTCTTACTTACAGGGCGCTTGTTTCTAATGACTCATTGTAGTACCATGAAGTTATGTAGCTAAGAGGATTGCCTCAAAACAGAAAAATTGCTAAAAGGTAGAGAATTACTTTATTGTATCTAACCCAAGGCCAGAGAATCCCCTCAGAATACATCTAAAATATGAAGGGATATGGAGTTCCCTAGAGCAAGTCAACATGCAGTAGCAAAAGTGGCATTTATGTTAAGCACTCACATTTAGTAGTAAAGCAGTAGTACACAGTGCATTCTATCTTTGTAATAAAAAAGGATTAACTCTTTAGATTACAGTGTTTAATGGAGACACTGTGACTTTGACACTGTAAAACAATTTGAGTTTGGAGTTTATTTTATGTTATGTCTAATCTGCAGAACTCAGAAGAAAGCTGAAATGATGTAACAATCTACAGTATCCAGTGAGAGAACAAAAGAATTCAATGGTAAGGCTCTTTTAGATGGATTTCACAATTTTATATCTCACTGAATAAATGCAGGCCATCAGTAACACTGACATTTTAGCATGTTTGAAATCTAGGAAATGTATTATGTAATACAAGACTGACGGCCTTCAATAATTGTTAAATTTAAGCGAGTAGATTTTCTTCCTTTAATTTAGAATACTAGTAGTTATATGCTTCCCCCCCCCATTTTTTTCAGGGGGAAAAAAAGTCAAAATGTGATTATTAATATTATAGACCTGTGGAAAAGGAAAATAGCCCCAGTGAAACCATTCTGTACAAGAGAAACTGTTTGGTGCCAAAGATACCTTAAAAAAACTTTACATTTCACTCCCACTGGTGTCAACAGCCTTTTTTCACTGAAATTGCCTTAAAGAAACAGTCTATCTATTCTCAAATGTTTTTTTTTTTTCCCAGACAACAAATCTCTCTCTACAGTAGAAAAACTCCCATCTTTTGGCGCTGTTCATTAAAATGGGGACAGTCATTCCCTTTATCAGCTTTCTTCACCTGATGCGATTTTAGCTGCTGGCAGATGCACAGAAACACAAAAATCATGATTGTACTATTTCAAAAGATTTTTTTTTTACTTTCTGTAATAATTTTCAACCCATCACCACTAACTAGCTACTGCTACTATCTAGTTCACTAACTCCTGTTGAGTGCAGAAAGAATTCACTTAGCAGTAGCATTCCCCTAAGAGGAGATCATCAAGAAATACAACAAACGTTTTCATTAAATATAAAGCAGATGCATCTCTGTGGAAAAAAACACAAAGCTCTGTAAACTATAGGCCACATAAAGGTTGTCAGCCATTTTGGAAAAATTCAAGCTTATTATGTTTTTATCGGTTTTCAAAAAATGAAAGTCTGCAGACACAAAAATGAGCACACAATACTAATGACATGAAATTAATAGAACACTAAAGTCAATATAAACTGTCTTTTGGATTTCCTGATAAGATTTTAAAGGGTCATTTAAGACTTTCATCTCAAAGGGGACAGTAGCATCGTAAGTCTTAAAAAGCACTGTAGTTCTCTTAACAATAGCATCTGCAGGAGGGGAAGGAGCAATCCACATACCTCAGAAAAGATCTGATGTTTAGAAAATGCAAAAAATCCTTCTACCTGAATCTATTAATGGCCTCATGGACTGACATTCTTGCCCACATGGAAGAAAACAGGGACTCACAGTTTTGAGAGTTCCTCCCACTGATCGCCTCTATTGCCCTCCCAGGCAAAACAACCCGTGTGTATACACATGAAAGTACACATATGCATTACTGTAGTCTTAGGCAAAGCTACAAACATATGATGCATCCTTCCAGTCTTTGAAAGCATCACCATCAGGTCAATGCTCCTAAACGGCTCACAAGGTCTACAGAAGGAAAGGGGAGAAGGGAAAATGTTGTGACCATCCGAGACAGCACCTTCCCCATGTCAGGTTTCTTACTGAACACCTAGAATGGAGCTATGAGACTCTGCCAGCCCACAGGTCCTGACATGAAACAGTTCTGAGTAAAACTAGAGGCAAACTAAAACTAGAGGTTTCCTACATAATCTTCTGCTCAGTTAAATTTAAGGTAGGCTTTTTAAAAAAACACATAATTGAATATCTAAGGAGTGATCTTCTAGAGGGAAATCAGACATTGGTGACATTAAACTATCCCTCCAGAATCTGCAGCAGAAACCCCACATCCTTTGCCTTTTCAACAGGTACAGAGGTCAAGCAATCCGTAGGCTTCCACACTGTGACAGCCTTTGCTGTTGTGTTGGAAGAAAATGTATAAAGCTCATAATGATCCCCTTCCACCAACTATGAGATTCCTGTAAGAGAGTTATCTGCATCATAAAAGGAGTAACCGAAGCCACTTTTTTTAATGGAAATGTTACTATGCAGTGCAGGCTCATTAAGATTTTACTAATCTCTATTACGATTTGATTTCATTATTACATTTAATCCTTAAAGTGTCAGTAAGAGCAACCTGAAAATTTTTTCATTTTTTGTACAGCACATGTCATTTGTTGCAGTTTTACGGTTTCTCTAATACTGAATAAACCCAGCCAGCTATGTGCATAAAGTTGGTATCATCTCAAGATCTGTCATCCCTACCTGCACTGGAACTCACATGACTCACCTAAACCATCTGAAAAATGCGTAACTCACAGAACCTGTTCTTGACAGCTCTCAGGAAAACTACTTTATATAAACTGAAGCTTTCAGCGCTGCCATGTAAAGATTTTAAAATGGTAACTCTTATAATCCCAACAGATGATCCCATTTCTGCTTAAAGGAGCCTCAGCTTAATTCTCTTTAAAAGAGCTCTCCTTTTCTCTACTCATGTCCCAGAAAACTCTGCGTGTGGATGGGGCAGTTTTCACCATGGAAGACAACACAGGCAAAGCAAAAGCACACAGCGTTTCACCACGGTGTTAAAGAAAACTGGTCAAAGGGAGGTACATACAAGGGGAAGAGGCGTTTGCTGCAGTTTTGGGTGGTACTTAAATTTTCTCTCTGCCTTCACACACCAGAATATGAGAAACAAAAAAGCTACAATCCTGTGAGTCCACATATCTTCACAACAGGCCTCTGAGTGGCCTGGGGCTCTGTTCCCTCTCCTGATCACACGGCTGCCTCAGCTGGGGGGCGGGGGAACACTGATGCTGCCCCGAGTGGTGCCAGTCTCGCCCTCCTCTGAAAGTCGTGGTGGAGGCGATGGCTGCTGCCCCGTCCCTCCCTCCCTCCCTGCCCCGCCCCATACCTGGTAGTGCCTCTGGAAGCCCCCGGGAGAGCGCTTGTGCTGCTGCGGGTGCAGGACAGCTCCAGCCGGGGATTTGCCGCTGTAGGGCGCCGGGTACCGGGGGCTGATGCTCTGCGGCCTGCGCGGGGTCTGCCCCCCCGGCGAGGGGCTCTCGAACCGCCCGCCGCCGCCGTGGAAGCCGTGGCCTCGCGGCGAGTGGCCGCTGCCGTAAGGCCCGGGCCGGTAGCCGTAGGGCGGCGTGTGATGAGGGCTCCCGTAGCCCCGCGGGGAGGGCGGCACGGGGCCCCCACCGGAGGGAGGGCTCCGGAACCCGCCGCCCGCGTACGGCGGCGTCGGGGGGCGGAAGCTCTGCCGGTACATGGCCGGGCCGGCGAGGCGATGGCGGAGAGGAATAAAACCTGCGCAACGGCGTCCCCCAGCAGGCGCCTCGGCGGGGAGACGTCGCGTCCGGTTTTTTCTCTTCCCCCTCTTTCCCTGCGAGGTGTCCGGAAGGTTCCGGCTTCAAAGCGTTCCGGGACGGGGAAGGCGAAGCGAAGGACACCCGGTGGCAGCGGCCCGTCCCGGCTGACGGGGAGCCGGCGGCGGCCGAACTCTGCCGGGAGCGGAGCCCTTGTAGCGGCCAGGCGCGGGCTGGCCACCGGCCTGCCCCGGGGGCGGCACCGAGCTGCCCGGACGCGTTTCCGTCCGGAGTCCGGAGAAGGGGCGCCGGCTGCAGCTTGGGGTCGGGAGGGCGGCTGGTCCGGTGGAGGCAGCGGTCTGTGAGGCTGGCCCTGAGGAATTCCTTGCATTTTCAAGCTGGAGAGGAATAATGTGAAGTAAGAGAGTCTCAGGAGATGCGTAGCAGCCGTTCCTGTTAATTCAAATCGTAGGGTGCTGTGATAAACCCGGTATTGGCGACCTCCATATAGTTGTGAGTGAATGCCCACGGTACACCAGGGGATAAAAATCAACAAAATCAACTCTTGTAAAGCAAAGCATTTGCCTCACATTTCACGGCACATCAGATACGCTTATTTGAAAACATGCACAATCCCATATTTAAAGAGTACTTTAGTGGAAAGGCTTTTTTAAATCAGTTTGAACTGTCTGCAATTCTTCGGCACGGCTGTAGCTCAGGCAATGAGACCTACAAGTACAGACCCATGGGGAAAGCACCCACTTGGAGAAGAACCTCATATTTAGCAACATCAACTTAATTTTAACGATGTTATTTATTAGCATTCCTGCTCTGTGCTTCACTATGTTAATGCAAATCCTCAGCAGCTCAGTAAAAAATAGTAAAGGTTTTTTCTTTTTTATTTTTTTTTCTATCAGTGCAACAAAGCACTTACTCAGGTTTAGGACATTGTGACAGTGACATATGCAAGTTAAAAAGGACTTTCAGAATAGCAGCAAATAAAAGTTAGCTGATAAATAAGCAGAATGTTTCTATGCTTTGTGTACTGGTCTTGCTTTTCTTTGGCTTTAAACTGTTGGTTGTGTTGGTTTTTGGTTTTTGTTGGTTTTTTTGGGTTTTTTTTTTTTTTTTTTGCAATGGCAGTAACTATATATACTTGGTGAACCTGGTTGGCTCTCTACTAAGAGAGCTTTCACAACCTCCCTGTGAAAAACGGGGCCATATCCTTGCAATTCTAGAATGGAAAGAGACTAAACCTGCTCACTTAGAAGTTTTGCTAATACTTTACTGTTTTATCTTCTGTAGGTGACCAATTTTCTATTCTTATGATGCCCACACAGAATGCCATGTCTACACAAGACAGTTTACCAACATAAACATCAATTTGTCTGATTGATCTTATTCCAGAAAAGGACAACTTCATTTAATTTTAACCCCTTTCACACCAAATTAGAAATGTGTATTGTTACACACATGTTGAGTTACACTGGAATAATTTTGCTGATTAATTCTTCTTGTTGACAAATCCTAATTGCTTCTAGGATTTTAAGCAGCCACGTCATACTTTTCATTACACAGCGTATCCAGTCAACAAACACATCATGTAGAAGATTTTCTCTATGGATCTTCCTCAGCATCCAGGCCACCTGACACACAACACTTCTTAAGCCTGGGCTATTCGTTATGCTCATTCTCAAGCAGTCAGAAGTTTCAGCTGCTCTTGAGATGCAGTTGTTGTCTTATCCTTACACAATGTATTTCTGGTCAATAAATGCTGAACCTCCATGCAGGCTTTTTTATCCTATTACAGAGCAGGAAGACACCATAGTGTTCCTCTAACAAGCCTGCCATTCTGTGCTAACACAAACTAAAAATAGTCTCAAAGTACTTAGGCTCAGGGAAAAATTGGGTAAAGGTTATTTCAAGCTAACCCTTCTGTAGCTATGTACCACTGAAGGTACAGCTTACCGTCCAAATAACGCTGCACCTTCCACAAAGCAGAAATGAGATGAAGGATCTACCTTGTGATAGTGATACCATTTTACTTTATTCCATCTCAGCAACGCTGTATGCCGCTGCTTGTACACCCAACTGGATGTCCAAGTTCCTAGTGCTCAAGCAGTGGCTTACCCAGCAGCTAGATGTGGCAGTGAAAGAACCCTCAAGTCTACTTTGTATAACTACCGTGGTTTATTACGCGGGATCTAGAATTACTGCCGCGGCAGCTGCAAGACGACGCTTCGTTTATAGAGCCCAGCCACCTGCCACGCTAAGAAAAACAGAAGGGGCAACGCGCTTTTAACCGGGGGAGCCGAGCCGGGCTGAGCGATAGCCGAGACCGGCCAAACCCAACCCAGCCGAACCCCTCCGAGGCGGGCCGAGACGAGCCTGACCGAACACAGCAGAACCCAGCCGAGTCGAGCCCGGCCGGACCCAGCTGAGCCGAGCCGAACCCAGCGCAGCCGAACCCGGCCGAGCCCCCCGGTGGGGAAGGAGCGCGGCACCCGGCGGCGCTGCCAGCCCTCACGGCGGGCGGTGCCGGAGAGGAGGCCCCGCCCCGCCCACGCTGCAGCGCTGCCCCCGGGTGCGGGCAGGGGAGTGCTGGGCCGCTGGCGCTTGCGCGGCGCCGGCTGGCGCGCTCGGCCGTGGGTTTTGCAGCGGCGGGCGTCGGAGCGCGGAGATGCTGGGCGGAAGGAACCGCCGCTGCGGCGGGCTGTGGAGGAGCCTGTGCCCCGCGGCCGCCGGCGGCAGCGCTTGGCCGCGCTGCCCCAGAGCCCTGAGCGCCGCCTCCCCTAGCAGCGGCGGCGGGGCGCGGAGCGGAGGCGCTCCCCCGGCAGGTAGCCGTGCCGCGCCTTCCTCAGCCTGCCCTTCCCTCCCCCTGCCCTCGAGTGCCGCCGGGGCTCCGAGGCCGGCAGGGGCCGGGGCCCTCGGCGCGGGCGGGACCGCTGAGCCCTGAGGGACGCTGCGGCCGCCCGTGGCCTCCAGCGAGGCGGGGAGCTGCCCTGCCGGCAGCGCAGGTGCTGGGCGCGTTACCTGCGCCCCTCTGCCGCGGCGGGGTGGCGAAGGGGGTCGCTGGGCGGCCGGGCCTGTGTAAGCGCGGTGGGTGACGCGGGTGCGCGGGCGGGCGGCGCCGAGGTCACCGCGGCTGGACTTTGCACGTGCCGGCGGGGGCACCCTCGGCTCGCGGCAGGGGACAGCCCGCTGCCGCGCGCGCCTGCGCCTCGTTTCCCAAGGGCTGGGAAACTTCGTGCAGTCTGTTTTTTTGGGTTGCGGTTGGTTTTTTTTTTGTTTTTCCGAATCAAAATAAAGCTGAGCTGCAGCAAAGTAATTCTCTTCTGGCTCTCGGGTTGTTCTGTTACCTAATTAATGTGGAAATACACCAACAGTTGTGTTGGTTGCATTAGAAGCAGGGAAAGTTTGGGATTCGGGTTCCCAAGGTGAATGCACAGAGTGCGCCTATTGCTAGTGAATTCACGGTAGTGATGGACTTGATGGTAACTCGCTGGAGGTATAAGTTAAAAACTATTGATTGTGCAATCAAAGTAGAGATGATAGACTTACGGAGTGATGCCCTCCATAATTGGAATGGAATCTATTTGCTTGCTGTTACTTTGTATTGGTGCAAAACCATTAAATGTACTAACCAGCTTTATTCTCAGTGTCCTCTTCTGTCTCTTACAAGCATAAAGGAAAGTTTTTCTGGGAATAGGACCTGAAAATTAATATTTCTTCTATAGAATGATTTCTCTGTTGCTTGCTTACTAATATTGTTCCATTAGACCAACCTCGGGCCAACCTAGTGAGCTTAACGAAAGAGTTTAAATCGTATTGAGAGTAAGTGGATCTATTTTATTCTTTGTCAAAGTTACTTATAAAAGATGTATGACTGTCCAATTTGCAGTAGACTCAAAGAGTTTACAAATAATATATAGTTAGAGCTGGGAGAGTAGATTTTTCTTTCAATCATCAAGTTACTGGAATAATTAATAGTAAAATTACAAGAGAAAATGTGAGTTAATGTTTTGGAGAACTTAAAACATTGAGCCAGAATTCTGAGAAAAAACGCTCTGTGGGGAAAAGTTTAACTTCAGATATGCACCTGATAGGAAGCTAGTGAAGAGGAGAAAAAATTAAATAAAAAGATGCTCTTGTCAATACTGATAAATTCGGATCTCTTCTGTTTGTGGTGTGGTTTTGTTTCCTATTGTTCCTGCAATGAGGGGTTGGTAGCACTCTGGTACTTGAGATCAGTGTACCAGAACTGCTGTTTTTCTGTCAAAAGGCATTGTTTTGTAATTGTTTGAAACATTTAATCGTTTCAGCCATGTAAGTATCTTGCTAGAATGCAAATTTAGGTCCTCTGTGTTTTCTCTTGTGAATATCTGTGCTTTTCCAGTTTGAAGAGGCTAGCCAGTCTATTTTATTTTATATTTTTTCTCCAATTTTCAAAAGCAAGCTTTTGATCTCTCTTGCATTTCATCATTGTGGACATCTGACATCAGTGATACGATAATTAGTAAGAATCCATCAGTCTTAGTTATGCATAAATGTGTATTTACAGGCTAATCTTAACACTTTATAGGCTTCTCTGAGAAGTATCTTTTATGGATTCCTACAACAGCCACAGGTAGAAAACCTGTGGGCTCTGAGAAGTTGCTATTTCTCTCCTAGTGTATCTGTGAGAAACTTACAGGAGGAGAAAAAATGACCCATTGAAGTAGGAGAGTATAGCTTTAAAAGATGTGGAAAGAATAGAGGAAGATGGGCTCTTTTTGTTGACTTAAATGTTCGGTTGTTTGTTTTTTTTTTAGGGAGCTGTGCTTTTCAGTTAAGTGGCTGCTTACATATTTTCTGTAAACAAAGTAATGCTGTTGTGAAACAAATGGTGCACTCAGTTCCTTAACAGACAAGCATATGCTTAAGTGCTTGCTCAGCTAGAGCCATCTTGATAAAATTGAGGTTATGCTGCAGAATCTGTGGTGTTTACCTGGGACAAACACAAGTGTTGTCCAACACCTGGAACACTGCAGTGTGCAGCATTGAACAGAGGTAGCAGCCTGACTTTACCTAAAGGCTTTGAAATGTGCCAAATAGATGGCTGCTTCTAGATAAGCTCACTTTCAGCATGCTGCTTGATCTGTATATTGTATTAAAAACCCAAACCTGTTAAACTTAAATCCCTTTGGAGCGGTTTGTAATACTTGAGGAAAATGTCTTAAAGAATGGGATGCAAGTGTTCTCATTGAGAGCAGTACAGTGAATGAAAACATTTTATTAGAAGCCTTGAACTCCTAGCGCTGCTTCATGTCTCTGTAGCTTTTTTATTGCATGTATCTCTCTGTATCCATCAGCTTCTTACCATATATACTGTAAGGTAGGTGGGAGAGTTATGGGGGTTACTGAAGGGTGGCTCAGGTCTGACGGAGGGAGTGTGGAGCAGGTGACACAGGCATTTGTTGCTGTGTGACTCGGGAGATGCACCGTGCAGCCCTGCATGCTTTGAGGGATTGTGCTTCTTTTCTCCTTCCTGTTCTGTAAAGAAGCCTGTGCTTGAATTATTTTTTTTTTGTTTGTTTGTTTTGGATTTGGTGGGTGTTTGGTTTTTTTTTGTTGTTATGTTTTGGTTTGGTTTTTCGCTGTGTTTTAAATCTTTCTCTGACCTGGACAAACATCAAAAAGATGCTTATCAGAAGTTACTATTGCACAATTTTTATATTTTTATGGTGTTACCAGCTAGGTGCTTTATTTCCTGTGTGTATGTGTGTGATATGAGACCACCTTCCAAAAAATAATGAAATTACCATTCACACAGGGCGGTGAAGTGTTTTTATCCCCATCCTGCAATGAAAGTTAGCAGAAGATAACCCAAGGTCACCCAAGAGAGAGTTGGGCAAACCTATGGTCTAGGCAATGGGATTGCTTGCTCTGTCTGTTACACTCAGTGCCACCCCTGTTGTTTTAGGGCTAGTCAGGCTGGAAAGAAGGAAAGCGTTGTGATTGCCTTGTATCTTGCATGTGCGACTGCCATTGAAAGTTAAAGATAGGAAAACAAGTATTTCCTTGGCTTGTATGTTCTGTCTTCAGTTTTGTAACCTTTTTTTGAAATGTAGTTTATTTTTGTGTGTGTGTGATGCAAGTGCATAAGTCTGTGCAGGTCAAAACAGTTTGTGAGGGTACTGTGCTTCACATTGGTCTGCTACTCAGTTTTAGTTTGTGTCATTCTGATGTTGCTTGCTGTGCTTTTATTGGAGCTTTCTTCAGATTAGTCTTTAAAAGCTATATGGGTGTTTGTGGAAGGAACATATAAGAATATCTCTAAAAAGTAGATTTACTGTAGAACTGCTAGGTGTTTAGAATAGGTTCTGCAATGGTAACCAGAAGGTTTTCCAACTTTGAAATGCTTTATTAATGTAATAATAATATAACTCCTAATAACCTACCTGTACAGAAAGCTTTATTATCCTTTATTTGCGGAAGGAGATGAGGGAGGGTGTTGAGAATGTCATAAGAGGTGTTTCAGATTACCAATAAGAAACATATCTTAAAAATATTGAGGAGTAAGTTACTGTTTTCTGTTTCTTGTCAGGTGCTAGTAATGTAAAGCCATTGGATGGTGTGAAAATTCTTGATTTAACCAGGTTTGTATTTTGTCTGTAATTTGGAACAGTCTGTCTAGATGCAAATTTTCGGATAGGAAAACCTAAGAAAATCTTTTTTTTTTTTTTTAATATTACAGGGTGCTTGCAGGGCCCTTTGCCACAATGAATTTGGGAGATCTAGGGGCTGAAGTTATCAAAGTGGAAAGACCAGGTAAGATTTTTATGTATCTATTTTAGATACAATAAGAATGTGGGGTAGTTCAGCAACTATTTGTTGATGTATTTTAAGTGATACATGACAGAATGCAAAATTGAAGACATTACTGTATCTGTTTGGTGTGTTATGGTGACTGTGTGTATGGTATCATTCTAAGAAAAAATTGTAGCTATTTAATTGGGGTTTTTTTTGAGCCAGTAGTTTTCAAGTTTTGGGAACATTTTACATCTTCATACTATTTCTGATGTGGTAGAAAACTAGTTATTAGGAGGTTTGCTTATACCTGTATGATCCCTTGGCTTTAAATTTAACACTGTGCTCCACCTGTGTGTTTTGATCAGTAGTCGATGTCTGTATTTAGAAAACAGTGTGAGAACAGTTGAAGTTGTAAGGTCAGGTAGCTTTTTCAGATACTAATGTACAAAACAGTGCTGAGTCATCACTTAATAAAGTGTCTTATTCCATCACTCAAAGCTAAATTGATTTTGTTTGAATTGTTTGGACTTTGCTTAGACTGTAAATTGGGCTTCTGAATGCTTAGGTGTTCGGTGGGTTTGGTTTTTTGGTTTTTTTTTTTTTTTTTTTTGTGTGTGTGTGTTTTTTTTTTTTATCATGTGGTAAGAGGATTGAGGATTAAAACAGGGTTTTAGGTGTAGTGTTTGACATGCAATATTTGACATACACACAAATCCTTCCAGCAATTAGTTACATAAGAATTACAGAAAAGGTGTTTTTCCTGTTTGGGAATTCAGAATTTTCAGCTCGGTTCCCTCTGAGCCAAAATGTCTCAGATAATTTTAAATAGGAATACATTTTACTACTCAGGATTAGAATACTGATAAAATGACAGGTGCTTTAATTTTGGAAATAGACTCCACATTCTATTCTTCTATTTTCATTTTTATTATTACAGGAAAGAAAGGTAATATGAGCATTTAAAAATATATATATACTGTTTGTTAGCACTGCTTTTGTGTAATATTATACAGATCTAGTGGGGCAGGCAAGCGTCTTGACTGGTAGAGTATAAGATGACTTGCCCTTCCCTATCAACTTTCTATTGAGAATAATTTTAATATTGCAGCACAGTTTCAGGTTGTTAATTAAAAATTACCTTGTTGGAGAAATTTTTCTTTGGAATTGTGCAAAGTGAACAAAAGTTATTTTCTGCAAGAGGTAGTTTCATCTTTAATGTCCAGGATCTGATATTCCTGTATAGGTGGAGATGGAAGTTCATTGGAAAAGGGAGATTTCTGAATTTGGATGAAAATCTTCATGCTAGTGCTGAAAGTGTCTGAGGTTAGTGAGCTGTGAGCGTGTAGTTTCAAATGCAGAAACTTCTGTAGCTCCATCTGAGTCTGATTGGACTCTGGGTAATTAACTTCATAAATAGAATTAATTTTATTTTTGTGTATTTGAGCTTAACACAATGGTTTTCTTCTCCCATTTAGAACATACGCTTCTTAATTTAAGAGTTGTTGAGGATTGGTAATGATAAAAAATGCTTCATTCTTGTGGAATAGCTACACTTTCTAGTTCTTAAGACCATACAAGAAGATTAAAAAATTGCATGACATTCAGGTCTTTTTTTAGGAATATTTCCTGCATTTGGCTTTCAGTTTTATACATCATCATGCATTTGAGGCATGAAATTATGCCACAGCAGCTGCAAATTTTCATGTATTTTTTCTTTCTTGAAGTTTCCATTTTTAAAGTTTCTCTTTTTTGGTATTACTACTTTTGAAAAGAGCTGGTGAAGATAATTACACACTTGAGATACTAAAACATATTACTTCGCCTATATTTTATTTTAAATAGGAAATATTGGAAGTTTGAACATTTAACAAAATGTAGAATGTCTAACCGAAGTCACACATCAACCTATGGGTCATCCTTAATCACTCACCATTGTTTCAAATGTTTTCACTTTTGTGGCAGGGCAGAAGCTGCATCTATTTTGTACTATCTGATGAGTCTGACAGTGGTATAATTCCAAGTATCTAGGTAGTAGGAATGGAGAAATGTCAGTGTTTAGGTATGAAGTAATGGTTTTGGAGGTATGCATTCCAGGTCCTAGAGTTTTGTTTTGTGACTGAAGGAAAAGGGCAGCCTGAGAATTCTGAATTTCAAACATTTTAGAACATGAGTAATTGGCTCTTTCTGGGAGAGGATATCTACTTTCACAGGAGTATTAATCTGTAAAGGATAGTAGCCACAGTAGCATCCTGCATGGAAAGTATTACTGAAATGTGTTGTTTTGAATGGCTTGAAGTGGTAATATACAGAAGAAAGATATTTCCCGTCCCACCCCCCAAGCTTCCTGCTTGAACCAAACTAGTCCTTTGACATACTAAACAGTACAGATGTTGATAAGTAATTGAAACATTTGTATAACTTCTACCACAGTCGATCTGAAATGACTGTAGACTGTGGACTGTGTTGTGTTACTGCAGTGTATAGCACAACTGTGACAGTGGCTATATGGTGTAAGACCTTCAGCTTGTTTCTGTGTCTGTGCTAGTATCAAAGAGTCTTCTGTGTTGCCTCACTAAGGAAAGTTTTTACTCACGTGAAGTTAACAAGTAGATAAAGTCTAGTTATTGAAATAGATGTAGGAATGTGCATGCTTGCTAGAATTCGGGATGTTGATTATGTCTGAATTTAAATTTAGCTTTAATTCTAATTGAAATAATTGCCAGTCTTAATGACATTTAAGAAAGGTTTCAAATTGGAAATTAAGCATAAATCATACACTGACATCAATGTCTGCAGCAGCTTTAATGCCATCTTACCTTTTGCAATTGCTTCCTTTTGTTGGTGTTCAGCAGCGTGCAGTTTAACAAGTTGTTGCTGATCAGTGGTGTCTTGACATTGTGTCCAGAGTGTTTCAGGAATAGCTTGTTGACCATGTGCACTGTGTGACTTGGTGCAGGGATAGAGCTGCTGCTAAATTCTTCTGGATTGCCTTAAAGAGTGACATTGTAGCAGTGCTTTAAGGTAAAAAAACAACCCCCAAACAAAAAAGCCCCTTCCACCTTCCCCCTGGGTGCCCCCCCCCCCCCCCAAAAAAAACCCCAAAAACAAAACACAACAACCCAACCAACAAAAACACCCCAACAACCAACCCCCCCCCCCAAAAAAAAACCAAACCCCAAAACACCAAAACAACCAAAAACCCAACAAAAAACCACACCAAAAAAACAACCCACAAACAAAAACAACCAAAAACCTGCAAATACATTGGTGGTTTGTGGCTGTATAGTAATATTTTAAAGCTTAAAAATAGTCCCAGCACTAGCAAGCACTGTGTTCACTTTGCTTAATCACATTCACTTTTAGGTGTTTTTTTGATATAAATATCCTTATATATATATATATATATATATAAAAAACTAATTTTTGTCCTGCCTGCTAGATGAAGCTTAGGTGGTTTAAATATGTTGGGGGAAAACTTTTTATTCTTTTTGTTTGTTCACAGTGGGATATTGGACAAATATGAAAATGTGTTGGCATTTCTTTCAGGAGCTGGTGATGATACAAGAGCCTGGGGTCCACCCTTTGCTGGAACAGAAAGTGTTTATTTTCTCAGTGTCAATAGAAATAAAAAGGTAAGTGGAGTGTGGCATTGAACATTAGCCAATGTTTTCTGTAATTACAACTGAAGACATAACAGTTCTTTGTTTGATTCTTAACATATATAATGGAGCAATAGTTACATTGGCCTTAAATTGTGATGAATAAGTTTCAGGAGAAAAACCAAAGAGTTCCTTTGAACAAAAAAGGCTGCAAACCTTGTATGGTGCTGTGGTCAGCTGAGGCAAATGCAAAAAGCAAGAGTGGTCCTGAATGTCCCCAGCTGGTGGTGCAAATTGACTGGAAATGAACACTGCTGAAAGTCAGGGTTATTTTATTCGAAGGATCAGTTTTTTTCAGGGGCATCAGCTCAGTTGACCTGCTTCAGCTGGTAGCTGGAGCTGGAGGAAAGCAGGCATCATACCACAGTTAGGTTGGCTAAAGGTAGCCTGTGAAGTTTCAGGTTTAAGATGAAGTTTCACGACATGTCTGAATTGTTTAATGGCTTGCTGCCATTGAAACAAATGTTTTTGGTGTACCCATGCATGCTTGCAGTAGCTGCTCTGCAAACATACAGTGATCAGACTGCAGTGCAGCTTCCAGCTGTGCATCTGCCATACTCGTTTCAGTGCTTGTCTGATATGTTGGTGAGACATTTCTGCTTGCTTTACCAACAATTTCTTTTAGCAGGGAGAGGTGGTGTGTGTGTAAATATTTACTTATTTGATTTAGCTGTAGTGTGAAACTTGACTGTTGGTTATGTTTAGAAGAGGCTGATAATCACCAGAAGGGCTTTCACATAAATTACTGTTGTATTTTTTTTTTTATCCTCAGAGTATAGCTATCAACATGAAAGATTCAAAAGGAGTAAAACTTATCAGAGAGGTACGTTTTGATAGCATGAAAACTGTGCCTATTTTGAGCCTGAGTAATAAAAAATAAACTCTATATTTCAAGTATTAGTTTGATATCTGATATAATTTTAAAAGGTACGTTAAGAAAATTTGTTACATTACGGTATATAGCCTCTGTGCTCTGTTCCTTTGGTCTCAATGTTAAATGTAATTTCTAATGATTTTAGATATAAAATTTACATGAAAATGTTACTGAAAGTCTCAAATGAAATATTGTGAGGAAACAGTCTAACAGCCTAGTGCTTTCCTTTTACTGTTGCTGTATGTGATCTTGTACTACTTCATAAGAAAGATTCAAGCTGGACTGATCTGATGAAGTCAGTGAGCAGTTTAGGAAGAGGAGATACTGGGCTCCAGTGTTTGCAGGTTTTTGAATGTTACAATGTATTCATGTCTTCTGTTGCTGTGTGTCTTTCTGAGAAATATTGTCCTGTAGGTAAACTTGATGTTTGATTCTTTTTTCAGTACTTGAGTTCAGAATGTAAGGGTCTTTTAAGAGTGATCCATTTTTCCATTGAAAAATTAATAAAAGTATCACATCTCACATTCTGTGGAACTTGTGCACTTTGTCATCCCTTGTTTATGTATTGAAAAATACAAGACCTTCTACTTGCCAACGCTGTGGTTTTAGCCCTGCAGTACCAACACATCTGAGAGGGTGAGCTGGCTTTTGTTACTGTTTGTTTCAATATCAGTTCCAATCAGTTTATCACAGTGAGACTGTATGTGTCCTGCAATAAATGGAATTTGTCTGGTAGTATTTTTTGTTGTGAATATTGCCTGAAATGCAAATAGATTAAGTTGTCTGGTACTTTTTACCTTTTTTCTTCCCTGTCAGCTACGTAAGACTTCCACATGAAGCATCTCTTTAGAGTTTATAACCCAAGGGTTCTGTAGTGTCTTTTCTATTTGCAGAGCAGAACCATTTATTGCTGATTTGTTATGAAGTTGTATGTTTATCTTTTAAAGGTTTTGGAAATGGATACAGTCATTTGGAATAATTTTGCATGGTATAATGCAGATTTTCTTTTTTTTTGGATAAACTAGTTACATTCTAAATAGAAGTTGTTCCTCTTGCACAAGAGTATCTTGTTATTTGACCCTTAAAAATGGTGAAAGAAAAAGTACTCTCTGCAAAACATTCGCTGATTTCATGTGTATGAACTGGCCCTGTTTGAAGAATCAAAGGCAGCTGAGCCTTTGAGTCAGGATAAGCTGGAGAAAAGATGGCTTCAGCTTGAGCTTATGGTGTGACTGCCACTGTTTGTGGTTAGGAAGTTTCCCTTTTCTCATCTTGACATCTGTGCAGGAAGATTACTGATTGCTTCTCGTTTTAAATGTATAGCTTTCCGCCTGTGATATGGAGAACCTTTTTATGGTCCGTGGAGTTGAGTGTCTGGTGACTTAAGAATTTGCAATACAGCTTCTGTACTTCAGGCTCAGGTATCTGGTTAAGTTCAAATCCCACATAATTTTTGAATCAAAGTTATCAGCTTTCTTCTCTCTCATTTGTGCATCCTTTCTGTCAGCTCAGTGCTGGGCTTCCCACCCTTTTCCTGCTAGTAAGATCTCTTGTATCACTGTAGTGTAGAGCTATCATGATGCTGAAGATGGGATAGCTGGCAGTAAGAGTATTTAGAGCTACAGACAAATGCTTCCTGCCAGCAGCAATATTAATTTTTCCCTTAGCTTGATGTCACTGAAACAGTCAAGCAGTGTAGGAGAATTATTTGCTAAGATGTGATGTTATGGAATCACCAGTGAGAGAACTAACTCTGTTAAATATTTACCACACTAGCAGTGGAAATGAGGCAATCTCCTGTGAGAAAGTTATTTCTTAGCTTGTTACTCTTTTAAGAAGAGTTGCTTTCATAACCATTACAGCTTTCTGTTCATTAAATCAATGGCATCCTTATCTGTGATATAGCAACATTGTGGACTGAAGTGATGAGGCATTACTGAAATGTGACTCTACTTGTGGAGTTGTTTGTCACTTTGCTTGATTTAGGGTGGTAGTTTTTTGGAAGTATTTGGTGCAGAGGTCTTGACATTCCATTATTGCATCTCAAATGGAGCCAGAATATAACTACTTCTGTTTGGAGTTTTGTTAAAAAGGATATGTAAAGGGAAGTTATCTATAACAGGCTTTTGTTTTCAGTTGTCTCCTGGAAACATCAGGACAGATGTGTATAGAATTGAGGGTTTTTCAGCAATGTAATTGTTACTATGAAAAATAGTATTCGTGTCTGTAAAGCGATTGATGGCAAGAAGAAATTCAAATTTGTGACACTGGTTACTCATACAGAAATATGAATCATGTCCTGAGCCTAAGCCCTATAAAGTAAGGTAATAAAGTTATAAATTTTCATTAAGAAAGGTAGCATGGTTAGAATACTAAAAACAAAGGAGTAGAGAGTCTTCAGGTATATGACAAAAGCACAGCTGTGATAACTCAGTCAGTAGTATCAAGTAAGCTGAAGAAATCTTTTTGTCAGGAGTCCTGGCTGTTTTTCTTCCTTTGGCACAGCACTACAAAATGCTTGTCCAAGGTCTGCTCTTTCATAATTACAAGATTAGATGATTCCCACAAAATTATTATTTGGTCATCTTTTTTATGTTTATTTATTCTGTGCCACTTGTAGCCCTGTCTTCCTTCCTAATGCTTTTGGCTTGCTATTAACTGCTTCCCAAATATTTGTATGTTTGCCTGAATGAATTTTTTTTTTTTTTTTCACTTCAGTGTTGGTATGTGCACCAGTCTCATGCTCTGACATCCTTCTGTTGTAATACGGCTCAATATCTCTTTAGAGCATTATTCAGCAGTTATTGTCAGAAGCTTCTTTTAAGAACCTTGAGGATGATACCTTTCTCCTGAGTATTTAGCCTTAACTGGTTAACTTCTCTATTCATGAAGAATTTGGGAATATTCCATTGGTTGGGAGCTGATGGCACTCCTTCCCTTTTATTACCTTTAGCTGATAGGTCAGCATCTCATGCATGCTGTCTCACTTGATAAAGCAAACTATTCACACATGCAAATACACAGTGTGTGTGTGAGTGTGCACATTCTCCTTTGTGTGGAGATTTTGTAAAAAAACAAAACTAAAAAACTAAACAAAACTTCCAAAAGGTATGATTAGTTAGCTTTTTAAAGTTAGGACTGTCATTATTTGTTATTGTAATTCAGTTTAATGACTACTTTGGCATGCATGATGTCTTTTTTTTTCTTTCCTGAGGCACAGACATAGGACACTGATATGCTCAATCTGGAATACGTAGTATTCCAACTCAGGTCTGTGTTGTATTGCTCTGTTAGTAGAGGTTTAAATACAAGTGATATGTTCAGAGCACTTTGTAGGACGTGGAAGTGTGACATTTCAGTTGACAGTGGACTTAAACCCTCATTGAGATGGAAAATCCCTTTGAGTTTTAAGAGCATACAGTTTGTTTGGATCAGAGTTTGAATCCAGTTCTCTGCAGTGGTAGTACCCTGGGTACTTATGCTTGGTTCAGTGAGCATTAAAAAAAGTACTAAGCACAGACTGCTGCCTTTATGCATTGAAGACTATTTCCAAGCGTCATGAAAACTTTAGCAGCAGAGCTGACGCAGCATTTGTAGGATGTCTTGAAAACTCAGGTTCATTTCTTTCGGAGAGTAGATATACTGCTAAACTGGGCCCAAGTCATTGTATCAGACTTTAGCGCTGTCGCCATCCCATGTATATTTCTAAGCCCAAAGGTGTGGTGCTTTTTATGTTATAGTACTGTATGTCATGCTTTCTTCCTCAGTGGCTCGTAGTAGCTCTTTCGTATGAGATAAACAACAACTCTCAAACCATTTTAGCCCATATAATCATTGCAAATTGGATAGATTATACAGTTCCAGTGAAAACAATACAAAAGCTCTATCTGATTTTGTCTCTTGAATGAATTAAGCTAATGCTGTAGCATTACCAGTTGGAAAAGTATGAACTGTGAAGGATTTAAAAAGAAAATGAAAACCCCCTTGACTTTATTTGCATAAAGGCATACTATTAGAGAATAAAGAGCTTGCCCCTATTGTGTTCCACTTGCCTTACTTTGGTGGCCTCATCTGCTGTCCTGCACACAGGGTTGGGACAGCTGTAGATCAGTCTGAGCTACTTCTGTTTTTACTAGCAAATACTTTAGCTCTGTGGAAACTTGGATCTTCTTGAAAACCTTCCTGTGACAAATGCTTGTTATTTAATAACTTCCATGAAATTATGTTCTGTTCACTTCTATGGAATCGCAAAATAACAAACCAGCCAGCTGTCCACGTTGAAACCCAGCAATGCTTATTAAGAATCTGGAGACTGTTTCTCATTTTGCTATAGTCCTACAGGTTCTTGATATAACAACTTTAAAAATAGTTGATAACATATTTTAAAATGCACCTTTACTGTATGCTGAACTTCATTTCTGTTAATGTCTCCTTCATGCATCCCATTGACCCATTTTTAAGTGGTGTGGTACCTTGTCCGAATAAGAATCAGTTTCTATTTTTCTTGTTAAAATGCTTCCTGGTTTGGCACCCTCTTTGGCCTTACATTCAGCTGAACAGCCTGCATGCTAGAACAAAAAATGCTTTTGATTGTTGTTATGATGACAGTAGTTTATAGAAGCTGGTCTAATATACTGTATGTATTAAGCGGACATCAACATGGTAGTTTCAGAGAACGTGACGCTCATCAGCTGCAAATAGCGTTAAGAAACTAAATGTCCTAGGCTATGCTTAAAAATGTGTGCACAAACGTGGGTACCTGTCAGGGAATAGTTCCAAAAATTCCAGGGGGCGAGTGGGGTGCGACCAAGAAAAAATACTCAACGGCCCCAAGGCATACATCTTTCAGTGTGTGGTTCTTTTGCTTTGGGAGTTCTTAATTTGTGTTAGTCGTCTTGAAACTTGTATATGTGTGTTTTTAACTTTTATAAGATAAAAAGATGCAACTTAAAGCCTGTTAATATGTTATTTAACTTCAGTGGATTTTTGGACTAGGTCATTGATCTAGATGCGATGGATAAAGTCGCATTGCAGAGCGTGACAGCACTATTCTAATTGAGGTGACTGTTCATTTTAACCCAGTAAAATTTTTGGGCTCGCTATTCTGTTTCTACATGCAGGAAATGAGATATGTGTCTTCTGTTACAATAATTGTATTCAATGATTTTAAAATGAAAAATAATTTGTAAGTTTATTTCTATGGTAGAGATAGAATATATTAACCTTTATCCTTCACGTTTTCTCCCTTCTTTTTCTCAAGCTAAGGGCAGGTGTAAAGGTGATGATTGTTCTGTAAACTATCATCAAGTCGTGGGACATTGATGTGATACCGATAATGTAATTTTATCATAGTTTCATCTAGTTGCTTTAGGATTTTGACAGTTATCTTTCTAGATATGCAGTGTCTCTAATATGTAGTTTGCAGAGATGCACAGTCTAACAGGTAAAGAAAAATCTCTCTAGGTTTGTAAGTTTTGTCAGAAAGACTGGAGCCATTTTGATTAGTGAGATTTTTAAATTAAGTTACATGAGGAATTTATTGAAGTTTTGGAAGTTCATTAACAAATCTTACTTGTCCTTTTCTTTTCTAAAGCTTGCAGCAGTGTCTGACGTTTTCGTGGAAAACTACATCCCTGGGAAACTGGCTGAAATGGGTCTAGGTTATGAAGACATTAAGAAGATTGCTCCTCACATAGTGTACTGTTCAATAACAGGTAATTTCAATTGCTTGTGTTAATTATTTCCTTTATTTCAGGAAAAGTTTTAAAAGTCATGTGGTAATATACAAGTATATTATTTTGATGTCAGTTAAGATAAATTGAAAGACTGAGAGTTTGTTCAGTTCAAAAACAGGTATAGAAAAATTGGGAGGTAGCAACCATGACGACAGCTTGTAAGTTGTTCAACAGTGGCATTACCATGCCAGCCTGGAATGTTCCTGTTGAGTTCAAAGGAGCCAGGGTTGGCAGGGCTGCTTGGATTTTCCTTTGCACTAGCTGAAAACTCAGATATTTTGAAAAGTTTCTTCCCCCTGCCTCCAGCAGTCCTAATGTATCCGTTTACATATTGCAGGTTTCCAGTCTGGTAACCTTAGTGTTTGTTACTGAAGCACCTCTCTCTTCACAGTTGCGTGGTTATATGTTCGTGGAAGTTTTACACTACATTCTGTTGCCTGATAACTGAAATGGTAGAACAGTTGTAGGTACCTTATAAATGCTGGGGAAAAATGAAAGGAAAGTAAACGTATGAATATCAGGAAATGCATACATGTAAAAATAATTTTAAGTCTGAAAAATCACTTAAAAAAAACCCCAACTGAAAATGCCCCAAAAATCTTGATCAAGCACTAAAATGGAAGGATGCCTGCATGTAGTCTACTGTTAAAATAGAACTAAATGAAAACATGAAAGTTACAGGTATTTCTAGATTGGTTTAAAGTCTTAGTTACAAACTTGTTATGCCTCTGAATTTCTGAGGAATAAGTGGCTTTGGCTTTTTAGTTACTCTGTATTAATGTTGTTTAATAGGAACCAAATAGCTTTTCAGTCTATTGTGACGTATATATCATCTTTGTATGGTAAATGTCTGAAGAAGACAAGAGCAGAAAGGCAGTTCAGGGCTTGCTGAGAATCTCTTTGTTTAAACACATTTTTAGGTTGGTCAGTGGCTAGTTACCACAATGTTTTTCATATTTGCTTATGCATGTAATCTCACAACTGGAATTTGTCAAGTGGTTTTTGGATATTTATTTTTTGCTTAGCTGCTGTACCCATAATTAATGAAAAAGAATATAAATTATATCCAAGATACAATTTCTGTGAGGTAATGGCCTTTGATTTGGTAAATCTGTTTTTCCATTCGTACTGCATGTTAACTTTTGAGTGCTTTTGTAGTTTACTGATAATAAACAAAATCTGTACTTGAAGTCAGGGCCTAAGGAAAGATACTATTTAATTTCACAGATTCATGGAATTGTTTAGGTGGAAAGGACCTCTTGAGACCATCTAGTCTAACCCCCCAGCTCAAGCAGGGTCAGCTACCGCAGGTTTCCCAGGATTATGTCCAGCTGGGTTTTGAGTATTTCCACAGCTGCTCTGGACAACCTGTTCCAGTGTCTGATCATCCTCACAGTAAAAAAGCTTTTCCCATGTTCAGGAAAACTTATCTGTTGCCTCTTGTCCTGTCAGTGGGTGTTACTGAGAAGGGTCTGGCTTCGGCTTCCTCTTGCTCATTCCTACCCACTGGCTATTTATATGCATTGCTAAAATCCCCCTGCGCTTTCTCTTGTTTTGGCTGGAGTCTCACCTGTCCCGCCCTCTCACCATGTGTCAGGTGGTCTAGTCTCTTAATTGTCTGTGTGGTTCTGTGGTAAACATGCCTCTGATTTCGTATTTGTCTTGCACTGGGGAGCCCATGACTAGATACAGTACTCCAGGTGTGGCCTCACCAGTGTTGAGTAGAAGGGAAGGATCTCCTCCCTCAACCTGCTGGCAATACTCTTCCTAATGCATTGCAAAATATTGTTGGCTGCCTTTGCTACAAGGGTGCATACTTCTGTATGTTCTGTTTAAAGTGCTCCCTAACTTCCTCCACTGAGGGTGAGCCTTTCTGCAGACTTCCCCTCAAATCTCGGGGGCCTAGGACTACCAAGGGCCGGCTTTCATGGTAAATACTGAGGCAAAGAAGGCATTCTTCATGTCTTTTTGTCACCAGTTTCCCTGCCCCATTCTGCAGTAGGTCCGTGTCTCCCCTAGCTGTCTTTCTGCTGCTGGCTTGCTTGCAGAATCCTTTCTCATTGCTTTTTGCATCTTTCACCAAATTCAACTCCAGGTAAACTTTGGCTTTTGTAATTATATACTTGCACATTAAACAGTGACTGTACTCCTAAGTTACTTGCCTCTGCTTTCACCTCTTGCACGCTTTTATCTTACTGTGAAAACAAATTGGACAAAGATCATATAATTTTGCTGTTGAAAGCTTGAATATCACAGTTTACAGTTATACATAATGAAAAACACAAACATAAAAAAATACATAACTAAAGATTCTTTTTTTTATTTATTCATGGACTGTGATCATTCGAGGTTGAAGGTATTTGGGAAGTAAGAGGTAAGTGGCGTTTATCAGATGCCTATAAAACAACTTGGGATCTTCAATTATAGGTGCTTAAGTCTTGGACATCCAACAGGTGACAAGGAACATCTATTTAAGGATGATGCACCTTCTAGGAATAAAGGCAAAATCTCTAATACTCTTAAAAAAAAGAAAAAAAAGACAGATCATAAACCAATTAAGTCAAGGCAGAAAATAGGAAAATCTCAATCTAAGCATATTAAAAGAAGCAACCAGACTAGGACCAAATGTGCATTTGTCACAGAGAAGGCATGATGGTGATACTTGGGAAGTAATTCCCCCCCCTCCCCCAATACGGCAAAAAACCTGATTTAAGAAAAAATTGCTGCTTGATTTTTAAAAGCTCTGTGGCCTGATTCTAGATATTAGAATTCAAAACAGTTTTGTGCTGTGGTTGACTCTACTACATTCAAATATACCTTTTGGCTTTTTTGCAAAGGAGGACAGGAAGAAACTAGAAGAGGTTTGATGTAGTAATGCTTAGCTTAAAAAACCCCCCAATGAACAGTGAAGAGGAGATCTAGTAGTTATAGTTAAAATACCTACTGATAAAAATTGCTTAGATTAGGAGCTCAGATTAAAACATGGAAAGAGACCAAGAGAACTTTTTTGTTTGTTTGTTTTTCCATCAAAAATAATGCTAGACAAACAGCAAAGGAGGTTGGTAAAAGCATTAAAAGATCTTTATGGTAGCAAAGTTCTGTACACCATGATTTATTATGGGGAAGGTTAGGGAGTTTGCGTACTTGAGCCATTTTCTGCAAGGGATCAAGTTGGAAAACTTCGTTAATCTGAACATCTAATATAAAAGACTTTTAGAACAAATTGGTAAATGAGTATTTATAAATCACCTGTAGCACTACATCCAAGCAAGGTGAACTTTTGGTCTGATCCTGTGTTTTATTAAGACATGTCATAACTTTGCCAGTGAAAACACACACATGTAACATCAAGCTGTTCATGTAAACATAGCAATTAATTCAGTTTCATTTTCTAAAGCAAACAGTGAACCTAATAGGCAATCCTTTACTTTTGCAAGGCATGTCTCACCCATGTTGCTTGCTATTCATGGTGTTCAAGTGCTTTTCTTTTTCTTCTGGGTTCTTGGTTGTGGAGGCCTGTTGAAACTAGTGGGATTCAGTACAGAAATTTGTCTGAGAGCAGTGACTTGGATGTTTTATGCTGGGTGTTGCAATGTTTGACCCAAAACCCAGGTTTCTGTAAGCTGAGACATCTGAGTTGGATGGCTGGTTTTGTGAGAGATTGGTGCAGAGAGCAGGTAACTGCATTCTGAAAGGGCCACCAAGAAGTGCTCGGTTCCCCTGAGTTGAGACAGGAGCTATGCTTGTGACAGTGTAAGAAAATAAGGACTGGTACTGAAGCAGAATGAACTGAGACACGCTGAATCTAGTAGGTTCCTGAGAGCTCAGATGTAATATTTGGGATAGAAAGAAACTAAGAACACAATCTAAGGTTATTTGGTAATGCCTTAGTTATGTGTATATAAAATGCCTAGCTAGGGATACGGAAAATATGAGTTAAGGAAGATGCAGAGAGCAGTATTGTTTGTCAGATGTAAGAGATGTGCTGGCCTAGAACACTGAATTAAATGGACTGGTTGTCTTCCCAAATGTTGAAAACGGTTGAGACAAATCATCTTGGTTACAGTAACCCCTTTTACGTCTAAACAGTGGGATTTCATCCATCATTTGGCATTTCTTGTACAGGCTGTGCAAGAGATAATAGAAATATGTTCGTTTCCAAGCCCTCTCTAGTTTGCGGTCTTGTGAAGTTTAATGCATTCACAATATAGCGTGAATTATGTTCTGAGGTCTTTGAACAGAGGATAGGAATAGTTTATACTATTTAACTCAGTTGAGTACGCTTTTTTTAAGGATGTATTTTATTTATCATGACTATTGTTGACAGACAAAATTGTGTTGGTGATTTTTAATGACTGTCATGAACTGTATTACATTTTAGATGTGAGAATATGTAGACAGACATTTTGGCATATCATTCAATAATAAGTAGGTAATCAAGAAATAAACATGTCCAGTATGTCAGAATCGGAATGTTTTTCCAAGTTTAATTTTTTATTTTCTTTGATTTTCGTGTTAGCATATATGCTGAAGACATAGCTGATTCATTTAATAAATTAAAAAAAAGTACTGGACACTACTTCCCTTATCCAATTGGTTAACTCATTATTGAGAGTGGATATCATCTGGAATGTTTTGGTTTCTTATTTTTGGAACCATATTCCTTTCAAGTTTAAACTTCATAGGTATGGAATGCAATCAATAAACAAGTTTTGAAGAAATTGGTTTCACCATATAGTAAAACATGTCTAGCAGCTGTGATCAAGATGTCTTTAAGTTTCTTGGTTGTTGTTTTATTTGTTTTTTTTTGTCGCAGTCACTTATTGAATGCAAGTGTAAATAAATCAAAATGAATATTAAAACTTTTTAAATTTAGGGGTTATCCAAATATATGGTATTTCTGACTCTAGACTGTACTGCATCCTTTCCTTGTGCTGCTCCAGAGAGTGTGCTCAGGTAGTTGCCATTCTTATCATTGTTACCATGGTTGGTCCTTCCACTTTGGAGAGTGGTGCTTTCACTTTTTAAAGACTTTGTGACAAGGCTTATGTGAAAATAGGGGTCTTGCATTTGTCTTCAGACCTCAGTGTCACCGATAGCCTTTTTGTAAAGGCTCACCTTCTAGAACATTTTTATCCCAGTCACTGGCTGGTTCGGCACCTGCTAGCCGCATTTTGCGTTTGTGGTTACAATGATAGTAGCTGTTAGCCAGTTATGGATTAGGTTATTTGCTTGATCCCTGAAGCGGTTCAGATGCTGAATGAATGCTGTCCTTTTGAAACGGTTCCTGTGTGTCCTGGTACATTGGAATTTCTGTTTTATACTGCTTGACGTGGAACCAGGTGGGGCTGGGCTGTCTTCAGAGTATATTGCATTGCTCATGTGGTCATGAATGGCTCATATGTGTCATTTGTAATATAACACTTGTATGTATTCCATTAAACTTATTTCTCCTTCTGGATGGTAGGTAAAATATCATAGAGGTGTCATCAGCTTACTTCTCATTCATTATTTCCTTTGGCCTCCTTGCTTTAAGTTGTAGTATCACCATGAAATCTAGTCTAATCCCAATTGTTTTTATTGTTCCTCCTAGTGTCCCTTTCTCCTCACTTCTTGTGGCCTACAGACTAGTATTCCTATTCTTCTCAGCCTCCCACCTACACGATGCCTTTGTGCCCTCTTCTTGGTCTTTTTGTCAAATATATTTCCCTTCCTTCTTGGTCTGCACCCTCCCCCCTGCCCTTTCCTAGCCATGACTAGCTCAGCCAGTTCAGACTCTTTCCCTCTCCACTTCAGTTCCTCACTGAACATGTTTCCCTTGCTTCCTTTGGCTTCAGGCTTACATTTTCCTACCAACATCCTTTTCCAGCCCATTGTGTTCTCCAGTCCTTTGGAATCTTCATTCTAACCTCCATTTTCTTCTGTTTCTCTTTTCCTACACTGCAGTGCTAGCAGGAATCGAGCAGAGGGGATACTCTGTGCTTGCTTTTTGAGTGCTATCCTCGCGCACAGTAAGTGTGAGCAGTAAATACAAATAAAAACAGGACTAGAGCATGCTCAGTTGGTCTGTGGGGACAGTGTACATACATTTGTCAGAACAGAGTGCTGGGATGTATGGTATGATGGAACATGCATGCACTTCATGGACTGAATCTTTGGAGATTTTAGCCTTGAAGCCCTAAAATATTTCCTTGGAGAGCATATATGTCCCAGCCCCCATGATACCTTAAGCTAGATTTGAGGATTTTTCTAGTGGAGAGAAGATACAGCAGCATTAATAAAAAGCATAACCATGACAAAAAGGTCTCCCGTTCTTTAAAGTCTTCACTCTAAAGAGCAGAAATTCTTGGGGTTTTAAGCAAACAGCTCTAAGTTGTTTTTTCTAATGTAGCAAAACAAACCTGCTTCCCCCCCCCTCCCCCCTTCCCCAGTGTTGTGCTTAAGAACAGCAGAAACATTCTGTGAGAAATTCTGAAAACATTCAAAACTCTGATTGTTATATAGCTTAAAGATCAAGATTGGACTTAATTTGCATTAACAAAAAGCATTTAATGTACATGTATGGAGGTGACTGGTTCAGCTGAATGGGCATGTATTGTGGCAGAATATAAAATCTGAAAATCTGAAGTAAATGCTCCTTAGAAGTCAGAAGATATGCTACTTTATAACTTACCCAGATTTGAGCTATTTTTTTTTAAATACAGGAACAATATTTCTATGGAATTTCCCCTTTCTAGATTTTGGACTGTAGCAAGTTGTTAGTGAGAGTCACATGGAATACAGCGTGATTTTTCTTAAAGTTCAGAGTCACGTGTAGGTGAAGAGTTTAGACACAGGTAAGCCAGATGCAGCCTCCTTAGTGGCATTTTGGAAACTGATTAGCAACTGAGTTGCTTATCCAAACAGCTCTGATAGAATACATCCAGCCCTGCAGTGGCTGTTACAGGGTTGCAAGGATTTCCCAGATATTTCCCAATATTCCTGCTGTTTTGAGTGCTCTTGAGCTCCAGATTGCCTGTTCTAACTCACAAGTTGGCTTTACTGATGAGTGTAATATTAGAACTAGTTTAGATGTATTCGGCTCTGTGGCTGAGATTAGTTTAAATTTTTGACAATTGGCTAGTTAAAGTAAAGAATATACAGGTCTTTAGGGAATGTCCGTCCGTTCGTTGCTTTATTTCTGAACAGGAGGGGGCACTGTTTAAAAGGACAACATTGTCTTAAAATCAAAGCACTTTATTGATTGCCCCCCCCCCCCCCCCCCCCGCCTTTTCTTAAAGCCTCTGAAGGCAATATGATTTGAAATAATTTTGTAGTTGTCTTTGAATGACGAAAGCTGCTACTCGCAGATTCTCAGCCCCATTCCCTTCCTCTGCTAAGCTGTGTGAATTGTGCTTACTTCTCTCTTGCCTACAGGTTTTGCCAAAAGATAATGCTCCTCAGGGCTTTTTGTCTCTTCCTTTTCTAGGAAGTAATGCTTCATATCATACGCAGGTTGCTTTGTATGCTGCTTGTAGCATTACAAGATCTTGTTTCAAATTTTATTTTCTGTCATTTTAGTCCTTAAATGCTTAGTTTTCTGCCTTTGAAAGAAATTTTACTCCTATAAAGACTCTTTGGAGTGATTATGCGTGAAAGGAATTGAATACATATGATAATCATAGAAAATCCTAGAACTATTCTTAGTTAAACCAAGAGGAGCTACGAAGATAACATTTTGGGGATTGGTATTTTTATTAACTTTCTGTTACTGTAATAAATTATATTTCTTGGACATTTTCAGCCCCCACCCCAAAGAACTTAGTCTTAACTCTGAATTTATAAATACTTTGACTGTACTAAACTGTTAATTTGTTAGCAAATGGTATTGTTGTAAAAAGTAAAAAGTTAGGTAGAAAGAAGGCAAAACTTTTATAAAAGTGTTGTGTGTCACCCGAGTTTCATATGGGTCTGAATCTGGAATTGTATATGTGGCTTTAATATACATAAAGTCCTTAAGGTCCATAAATTGTTATCTTCAAAAATAATAAGTAAATCTTGTGTCTTGTGTGGTTCTGATGAATCTATGAGAAGAAAAATAGTTCTAAGCTCCACTCATCTACATAAAAGTTAATAGTAACTCAAAAGAACCAGCATTTGGTACTTCCCAGTACATCATCTTTTTTACGGGTAATTTGTTGTGGCTTCTCATGAGAGCATTTAATGCTATAATTTTGATGTATATCTATCTTACTTTGCCCCCAGTATTTTCACAACAGGAAAGAAATGCCAACTGCAGTGTGATTTGCTGGGCAAAGGCTAGCTGAAATGTTCTTCACATCCTCCAGTTTGTTAACTAACTGTGGTAATATGTGGAATTGCCTTGGACTAGGTACTGTTTGTAGACTCCTTTTTACCAAGTGATGCTGGCCTGTAAAATTGTGGGTAACTTGGAGTGTCTGTGTCTTTGTGCCCACTCCTTCCCCTGACAAATGGCATGTGATTTCTAGGTGGTTATAGTCTAGATATAATTAGCTGGTACAAACTGATAGCTCCAACTTAACAAAAAAAAAAAAAATGCTGTGTATTTCATAGTGATACCATTTGGCAAAATAATTTCTTGATGCTGTAAATTCTTTATTGATAGCATACAAGTAGAAAACTGAGTTGTATTCAAAAGCTGGCTCAGTGGTTGCAGTTGTCACTACATAATAGCAGCTATAGAAGTGTTCCTGATCATTAATCTGTTCAAAAGTTATTAAAATTTGTGAACCAAAAATACTAAAAAGAGAATTTTTATTTTTTGGTTTTGTAACTAAAAAAAAAAAAAAACAGAGACCCTAAAACTAGGCAGAACAAACTGGAGGGGAACACAAAAACAACAAAAAAAAAATAATAAAAAAGACAAAGCCCACATAACAAAATACATAGGCTGGTTGAGCCAAATAACCAATGCAAGCAGGATGATGCGCAGAATTAAATGGAAATTAGAAGAATTAACTGAGAATTTAAAGCATTAAAACAGTCTTTTAAATATGTTAGAAGCAGGAATAATTTGGAGAATAAGGTAATTAATGAAGCTGGAAGCTGCAAAAAAGAGGATTGATGTCTTGGTACTGGTCTTCAGTAAATGGTGTTCATAGAGAACATTTCAACAGATGTCTTGTTTTCTAATACTAGAAGACACTGTATGAGGACTGGTATGTTGGAGGAGGCATTGTCAGAACAAACTGGGTGTTGGGCTTCCAGTAGCTCTTAATGTGGCCTAAGAACAAGGAGGCAGGTCTGGTAAACTGCGAATGTTGTACCTCTCTTACATAAACACAACAATCACAGGCTTACAAGCCTTGAAATATGAACTTAAGTGCTGACAGTGATTGAATAAAGCATTTGGAGGGGAAAAAATTGTGAAGCTTCTACCTGAGCTTGAGTTGATAAAAATAGAGCCTTCCAGCATTAGGAAAGAAAATCAGGCCTTTCCAATCTGTTAGTTTTTGCGTTATGCAGTTGGAAGATGGATGGATTAAAGACTTGATCTGTCAGGTTTTTTTGATAACTGCCCACTCACAGACAACTTCAAGCTAAGAGAAATTAGTAATCGGGGTCTAGAGATAAAATAGTCTGAGAACAGTTTTTGACGAGTTGAGTTAGCAGACTGAGGATTTGTGGAAACAAAAATCATTATTGGGACAATATAATTACCTATCTACAACAGCGTAATAAACCTTGTGCTATGTATTTTGACTATAGTAAAGTTTCTGACACTTTTGAGTAATGCTTTCATAGACAAACTAGGAAAATGTGATGTACAATAAATAAAAAAAGTAGTTCAGGAGTGGTCACAGTCTCCCTGACATCTTAGCTCTCATGGTACATAAATAATTATTATTGGTATTTCATGATTGACATGGAAGGCAGTACACTGTTGCTGGATACTTTTTTTCTCAAAATAGGTGATGGAATAGAATGTGGATGAGCCCCAAATCCTCATGTGATCATGAGCTACAGGGAATTTGTCATGGGTTTTAGAGTTGAGAGGCAGGAGGCATCTGGAGCTGATTTACAGGTAGGAGACATCATTTTCTTAAAGCCTTATACTCTTTAAAATTGCTTTTGGGGATGTGGCTAACTCAGAAGAGAGAGCTCACTTCAGTTTTTCATGCCTTGACTCTGCTCCGTTTTTCTTCCCAAAGCCGGGGATTTAAAGCACCCCAACATCCCTGTGTCAGTACATGCACATGTGGTGAAATCGTGGTGTAGAAGCTGAGCTTAATGGCCTGAGAGCTCCATGCAACTCTGAAGGCCCACAAAGCTGAAAGGGAGTAAATCTATACAGCATGATTATAATTAAAAATAGCCTTGACCAAATTGTTTACACAAATAAAAGTGCAAGGATAGAATTGAAGGTTGGAGCAAGTCCATTATACTATGCTGAATCAGAAATAATCAAGTCCTTATAATATAGCATGGAGGACATTGCTTTAAAGAGGGGTTCTCAGAAGGCTTGGTGGTAACAGTGGGGCATGATCGAAGCTGAACACAAGTCAATGTCAGATTGTTAGATGAAAGACTAGTATCATACTGCATTATATGAAGACAAATATGGCATAAATGACTGTTTCTCTGCCCTGCTCCACACTGGTAAGGTCTCAGTTGGAAGGCTAGGTCTGCTACTGGGTACTGTATTTCAAAAATTTTTTGGACAACTGAAGAGAGTTGGGAGAAAAATCTGAGCAATCTATAGGTGAACAGCATTGCATATTGAAAGGTAGCTTGGAAACTTCAGTTTTTTTCCTTAAAAAAAAAAAAAAAAGCTGCTGTGATCAGAAGAAACTGCGGTAGTCATCTAGCCATCTCTTCCTAAAGCATTCTGTATGTTTTCACATATTAGTTCTTAAATTAGGATCCTGATGGTATGTGAAAGCATAAAAAAATAATTCCTTGCCTAACCTGTAGAAATAGCTAAACTACTTCCTGGTATTCAAAGAATGAAAGTATTAAGAAAATAAAATCTTAAGACAAATTCTGGGAGCTAAAATAAGTGTTCAGTCATGACAGTTGGAGAAGTAGGTTGTCTTTGGTTTTCAGAGAGTGAAGTAATTGGGAATGCAAGAGCAGCATACAAAATAATAAATGGTACAGGTAGAGTATTAGCCATTTTCTTTCTCAAGTGTAATAAAGGCATCTTGTGAAGCTGGAAGACTGGATATTTAAAACCGGTAGTGCATCACAGAGAAAATTTTGCCTTTTAATATTCTGCAGAGTTTGCTGCCTGATCTTCTTAAGAGAAGGAGTAGATAATTATATAGATCAGGAGAACAGGCACAATTATTAAGATATTCTCTCAGAGGGTTTGGAACAAGCCAGCAGATAACTAGTGACTCTTTCAAACACTGAACTAAGTGGTGTCAGTTGTATGTACACCTCAGGACCAATATGTGAAAGAAACTCAATCAAATGTAATGGTGGTCTGATTTTGAGGAGGGTAGGTTACTATGACCTTGCAGTTTTTAGGTACAGAGAGACATTAATTGAATACTTCAGTGCTTTTCTGCCTTGTGCTGATGTGCTGCTTTGTAATTCTCAGTGGCAACTACATGTTTGTACAGACTGGGAACTGGTTTCTTCTGCGGTAAAGAACTAGCTTTATGGCATGCAGCTTCTCATGTGTAATTACTCTGATATCTCAGGTGGCCATCAATGTATAATCAAATGTCCTGATGCTTTTAAGACTATTAATTCTAACTATTCTGCAAGAATTGGGAACAGCATTAATTTATAAAGCACAAGGGTTAAATACTGTAGAGCAATTGTCTCGTAAAGAAGTTAAACAAAAAGCTATGATTGGAAATTTGCTTGATGTCAATCAAAGCCAAGGAACTAGTTCTCCCTATGCTGCCAGGGAGTAGGACAGTTTTTCAAACTATCATTCCTTACTTCTTGTGTTCATCATACGAATAAATTAGCTAAAGACTCTGATGCAATCTCTATTTGCATTATACTGTGTTTGCAAGCAGAATTTCTACAATTTAAATGTCAAATTTTCATTTTGGCTGAGCCACTAAACCAGAAAACTTTAATATAAAAAGGCAAAGAATTTGCGTATGTGAAGAAACTAATTGGCAGAAATGCAGATGCCCAAATATTACTTCAGTGATGTAAAAAAAGTACTTTTTTTTCATTATAATTTAGAAAAAAAATCAATTGTTTCTCTGAAGAAACAATTCTTGTTTCTAAGAAAGCAATCAATCACCATGGTGGTGCGTTGGTTTATCGGTGGTGGTCTTATGTGGTAAATAGGTCTGGTGGTAAATTCCCTGAGAGAACAACTTAGATGTGTTTATGTAGCTTCTTTCCTTTACAAAAGTGAGTTTATGAGGCCAGTCAGGATACATTTACATCACTCGATAGTGTTGCGTAGGCAAAAAAAGGGAGCTGTCTCTGAACTAGCGTGGTAAATTGGCCTTCGGGTATTATATTTGCATTGCTTTTGTGGCTTATTGGTTGTGTCATTTATCATGGTGTAGCAGTGTGTGCTGTCAATGTACTCTCATGACATCTTTAGGACCAAAAGATGAATTGTGTAAACACAAAACTTCAGGAAGGAGACTCTGAAAAGAGAGCCATTGATTTAAAGGGAGGTGGTGCTATAGCTGAGGTTTCTGAAAATTGCCCTTATTTGTTTAGGGACAATCACATTTTAAGGACTTGATTTGTTTTGGCAGTAATGTTAAGCTATTATTGTGCCTCTACTTCACTCTTATCTTGTAGACAGTCACCTGTAAAGTCCCCCAAACTCCTTTTGCTTGGCACAAAACTCATTCCAGAATAGAGTCTGTTGCTTTAGGATTGGCACTTTGTAGCCAGTAATTCTTTCCAGAGTGAAATACTTTGTATATGAAATATAAACTGCAATCCTAACCTCATGAAATTTAATTGTTGTAAATGTTATTTATGTATAAAAGGAATCAAATGCTGTTATAACCTTCCAGCAGTTGACTGCTTTATTCAGAAATGAATTATGAGGACCGGTGGAAGCTTTTAATTTGTTTCTCTGCCCGTGGTGCCAATTACTATTGTGCTGAAGCACAGCTATGCAAGCAGAGGGTTCTCTTTGATACTGTACAAGGAATTTGATCCTCATTTTTGCTGCTTATGAAGGTCTCCTAAATCTTTCCTGCTGTTTTGTATCATAGGTGATCCATCTGCAAACAGGTGTTTACCTCTCTTGCTTTCTTGGACACAAATGAAAAACATTTATATGAGTGTGTTAGACCCAGTACTCTCCCCTGCCACCGCCTCCCCCCTTCCCGCCCCCGCTAGGTTTAGTGGTGTATTTGGTGTTTTTTCTTAATATAAAGTTAGGTTATTTTGTGCTAATTTTTACTTTTACTGGAAAAAATGTAATCCTAATCATTCTGAGGAAGACTGGAAAAAAATGACTCCACTGTTAATCAGATATGCAAACAGATGACAAAAAATGGGATTACTTTGAATTACTTCTACTTTATTGTTCATGTCTTTTAATACTCCTTTTTAAGGGTCGTATCTTTTAGAAGCCTGATTAATAGGATTTGAATTTCTGGAATTGCTTGTTAAAATATTGTGGTGATGTTCAAAATCTTCACAGATTTTTTTGTTGTTTGTTTGTTCTTGTTTATGTTGTAATTAAGTTGAAAGTGTCTGCTTAGCCTAAGCACCTGAAACTTGCAAAGGTTTTCTGTGTATCTTACCCCTAGTCAGTTGATTCGGGAACTGTCATGTAACTTTACCTATCAATGACAAACTTAAACCTGTATCTGCTTACTCAGGAAGACTGTCAGCTGCAAACTGTTGGAAGCTGGGAGAATGTTCAAGAAAAATATTAGATAGACTTATCCTGTTCGTGTTGGCATCAGTTTTTCTCAATTGCTGGAGACAGTGTAAGTAGCTAGATGTGCCTTAAGTCTGATCTAGTGCACTTGTTTTCATATTCCTGTGCTACTCTATGCTTTTCACCTAAACTTTTACACCCATTAGACAGCACGAGCACAGATTTGCTGTGCTTTTGGTCCATTCAGGGTGTTATCGATAGAACTGCTGCCCAAATACCAATTGCAGGACTAAAGCCCCTTAAATAGACCTTTACAACCCATTTGGAGGATGTGAGTTGCCAAAAGGTCACAAAATAGAGTATGAACCAGCAAGATATGACAGAGATGTGTCACAGAGCAGTTCAGCTTGGTAGCTTGTAACTGGAGAAGAATCAAGATGAACTTGACTCTTGGAGTCCTTAAGTTTTTCTAGTGGTGATGGTGACAATGCTTTCTAATGTGTTTTACACCAAAAAAGTGTGTATTCAGTTCAGGAGTGATTGAAATATAAGTATCACAAAGGTGCATTTTTAGGGTGTTTCAGAATAAAACCAAACTTTAAAAATATCTCCTTATACAGGACTAATGTAGTTATACTCTGTCAACACACAGAACCAAAGGATAACTTTCCTACTTAAAACATATTCATGTTGCTGGTAGGTTTATATAATTTTTCTCTGCTGCTTGCAAAACTAGCATACTGGGATGCCAAACAAGTCTATATTCAGAAGAGGAGTCTTCTGTAAAATTTGGTTGACAAACCTTTTGGAACTGAGCATGAGGCTGTTTTCTATACCACAGGCTTCTGTCAGCACAGCTGTGTCGATCAGGGGTGTGAAGAGGTGTGAATGCTGACAGATTTAGCTGTTTTGGCAGAAGCCATTAGCAGATATGTTATCATATTTACAAACCTTTTCTTTTGATGGTAAAATTGGTCTGCTCAGAGATGTGTCTCCGTAGTTTTACATTCTTGTATGAGGTATGATTTGGTCCGGAAAGTTGTATTTGCCCTATGCTTGTGCTTTGCCGGTACCTCTAGAATACTAAAGGCCACTGTCATTGATACAGACAAAACTTCCAAAATGTATTGGTAATCCAAACTAATATGAAAAGGGTGGAAGGTGAAAGGAGGCATGTTAAAACAAAGGTTGCTGAAAAACAGATGGGAGCTGACAGGACCCCTTCTCTGTCAGTAGGATTGATATCCTTGTATGATTCAGATCTGCTGTGCACCTCCAGTAAGGTGGGCTTTTTAGCTGAGTGACACTAAACTTTGAATTTCTGCTGCTTCTGTCATCAGCACACTAGCGGCAGCTAGAGTGTGGGGTTTTCTTCTTTTTTTTTTTTTTTTTTTTTTTTTTTCCTTCCTTCTGTGATTGAGCTAGCCTTTTGCCCTGGCATTAAGCATCCTAGCAGGAAGGCTTTGCTATTTTGTTCCACTATTATTTCTTCATTCACACGTAGCTTGCATGTCTAAAATACTGTGAGTTTAGGAATAAGAAACAGTTGAAAATGAGTGCTGTTCTTAAACACTGTGTTCCTATTCATTGTTCAAAATGAAGCATATATGAAGTTTAATGAACAAGTCATAATTCTTCCTTGCTTTAAAACTAAGTATTGACTTTCAACTGTGCATGGAAGTAATATTTTTCTTATGACTTCACGCTCATTGCTTGTTCTTTCATCTGAGTACCAGTATTTTGTATAAAATCTGAAACTTCAGGATTTTGGACTCTGTCCTAATGAAGAATACCATAGCAGACAGAGAGCCTGTGAGTCATAAGATTTGACACTGGGTTAGTTTACAGTGAATGAAACCAGATTAGGCACTGAAATCCTGGATATGAACAGCATAGCAACACAGTACAATTGTGGAGACACTTACTGATGGCTTAATGTTTATTTTTCAGTAGCTATTATACTTGGACTAGTGCCTAGCTAAGTTAACAGAAATAAAGCTGGAAGATTTTAGGCGGCTTCAGAAGCCTTGCAGTAGGCTTTTATAAAGCAGTATTTGTTGTGTTTAAGCTTTAATATCCTAAAGAGAAGACCCAAGAAAAGATCACCAAACATTTTATTTGTTATTACTAAAGATTTCTCTGCTGGTTTCCAAACGGAATTATTTTTTTCAGGGAATCTCCTGCCTTGTGACCTTCTTACCTGTTTTACGTTGTTTTATTAGACTTTTTTTCCTTGCCTGATAGACTTATTTCGTATGAAAATCGCAGGATTTTTTTTTTGTTTTACTGTTTAAAATGGTGATGTTTTGAGATTCACCAAAGAATTGAATGTGACTTATTCAAATGGCACAAAGATCCAGTGTCTCTGTGCCCATTCATGGTATTTTCTGTGGGTGGTGTTAGATTGGTAGGAAGACTGTTAAGTAGCTGGTGTTGACCTGAAAATGTTTCCCAGTAAGCATATGGTCTTCATTACTTCTGTTTTTAAAATACTGTTGTAAAATAGAACACTTTATCAGTAGCTAACAAAGAAAAAGAAAACAGTTTTGGGTGGAGAGGACGCAAAATTTTGCAAAATACAGGCTATTTTTCAATTTTTAGAAACCAAAATGGTGGCAGTATCTGGCACTTTTCCATGTACTTGAACATTAAAAGCACTCTGCATCCCAGTGTTTATGTCAGAGTTGGCTGAAACCCGCTGATCTGCAAGTTGTCTTGTAGAGAAAGCTTTGTCATTGGAAGGTGTAGATGTTACTGCAAAGTAAGGGTGTAATGAGAAGAGGTTTGTGGATAACAGCATTCCTATAAGTGAAAGTTCTTGTAAAGAGAAGAGAATAATCTGTTTGTGATACATGGGACAGGAAGTAACTATTAAAATTTCAGCAAAAAAGATTCCAATTAAACATTAAGAAAAGCTTTCTGACAGATAGGATGGCTTTCTTGTCCAGGAGTAGAGTACTTGTGGATATTTCAAAGTCAAGATAGGGGTGCCTAGTGCCGTTGTGATAATGTCTGCATGAACCCTGACCACCTTTTCAGGAGGAGAATGGGAGGCCAAAATTTTGTAACATCTTGCAAACGAGTACATCTTTCAAAACTAATTTTATGGAACTGTGACTACGACATGCTTACTTGTATAGAACTATGTTCTTTGTACAGTATGAAGGAGTATTATGTATCACATACCTGCTTGGGTTATACTATATGATAGACAGTTTTTTTATTTCTGTCAAAGTCAAGTCATGATCTTAAGATATGTGGGAGTGAATTTGGTAATGAATCTTAAATTTTTATAGCATTCAAACTGAAAAGCTGAAATATAGTGAAAGACAAGGTATGGAAGTAAAGATACCATCTCCAGTGCTATGCATTGCTCTAATTCTATTACCTTTATTACAGTTCTGAAAACCTTCACAAAGTAATGTCCCAAGGTGTTTGAGTACTTTATCCAATGTAAAGTTTGTTCAGTCTGAACAACTTATCTTGTTATATTTTATATCTTGTTATATTTTATATTGTATTTATTTACTTAGAAGGTGTTTCTTATCAATGACAGAGAATTTGATTAGAGGTCATTGTGTTAGGAAAATCTTTAGAGGGGAAAAAGACAAGTATGAGGAAAATCTTTAGAGGGGAAAAAGACAAGTATGTGAAATACCAGCTGTGTCCACTATGGATTTTTTTTGTTAAGGCCAAAGATTCTTTTCACATAAGACCCTTCCTAAGGAGCCAATTGGCAAAATCTGTTAGTACAAAAATATTCAAGTTAGGCAATACATTGAATTAAACTGTTATTAGATTCAGCTGTTTCAAGTAACCAGATGCATTTAGTTCTTACCACTCCACATATTAAATTCCTGTAAATGATCAGCAACTATTATATTTAACTATGCATTGTATAATCAGGGAATCTGTTAACGCGAAGAATATTCAAGATCACTTTCATATTTATTTCCAAAAAAAGGCTCTTGCAACTTCTCTTTATGTTCACTTAGTTTCTAATGTACTGGTAAGTTACTGCGACTTTCTACTTTCATCTGATCTGCAAGAACATTTAAACTTCAAGCTGAGATTTAAACCATCATTAGGTTGCATAGAAAATTAATGTTCTGTCAGGACTGCAAATGAAATTAATGTTAAAATTTGTGCTTTTTGAAATAGGGTGTAGATGTGTGCTTATTCTTTGAGATGAGTAAGGGTTGAGCTGTGTGTGTGTATTTGGTGTGTATAAACCAAAGAGAACTCGGGCTCAAAAAGTATCAGTAAAGTTGCCAGGTTGGAAGGACAGCCTGGAATTTTAAGAACTTATTGTATTCCATATAACTTGAGTAATCCTCTTTGGGAGTTAAACTTCACAGATCTTTTTTTTTTTTTTTTTTGGAATTTTTGAAAAAATATTTGGAAAGTTTAGAAAGAATTTCATACTGATTTTGGGTTTGACACTTCTCCACCTTCAGCCCCTTGAGGGACTGACTATCTATTTGATCTTAGGGGGAGAGTTCAGGGTTACAGTACACACGCTCATGCGTGTGGAAGCGCAGCCCCTGGGTGTAGCAGAGTGCTTAGTCAAGGTCAGCTTCTTAACTGGATGCTGCTGCACAGATTTGTCTGTCCACAGAACTATGTATATTCACAACAAATGAAGGTCTGTTCAGGTAATATCCACTTTAGAATGTATGTTTTCTGATTCAGATGACAAATAATTATGTACTTAAGTAGTTACTTTAAATTTCTGTCATAGGATAAAAATGTCCTTACCAGAGACTACTGTGTATCTGTGGCCTCAGAGCTGGGCCTTCTCTAAGGCCATCCTGGCACTGTACTGCTTGGCCATGGCAGTATAAATATTCATAGAAAATACACCTTGCAGGTACTCCTTAGTTTTACACATTTTTCACTACAGAAATAGCTAAGTTCTTAATATCTGTTGAGCTGAAGTTTGGTGTATTTCTGTTGACTCCTGGCTGATGCCCAGCATTTAGCCAGGTGCTTCTCAAAAAAAATTTGCTCTCCTACCTTAGCAGTAATAGCATGGCAGAGGTGTGTGGCTGGGGTTCTGTCAGAGTTGGTGAGGACACACAGAGGTTAGGCAGCTCACCACGGTATGTTGCTAGTTTCTATGCAAGTTTTATGGCATGGATAGATTCTAGAAGAATGGCATTGCTACACTGCTAGGAGTAATTGATGTCGCTATTTAAAATTAGCTTTTACAATATAAGTATTTGGAGTCATAAGGTAAACTTTATCTATACTGAGCAGGGTACAAGGAGTGAGCTGTTGCCTTTAAGAGTGTGTAGGTAAGAATATTTGTGTAAACCGAAACAATATTGGGGAATTTGGGTGTGTCTCAGCCTCCTTACAAGATGGGGGAAAAAGTTTGAGTACTTAATCTGAGTGTCATCTAAAAGCTAAAGCTTTTAATTGATTTTTTTTTTGTTTCCAGAAAAATGGTTACCATGTTGCATTTGATTTCTGAGGTCATGTAAAAGAGTGCCTCCTTCTAGACTGGGAAGCTGGTGCTGCCTTAAAATTCAGTGCCAAGCTAAACTTCAGCTGACTTAGCAAAAGAGAGTGATAGCGGCATCTCTTAGGTAACTACAGTTTAGGTTATGGAGGCAAGAACTGCTTTCTTTTAACTTACATTTGGTTTATCGAAAGGCTAGAAGAAGTTTTCAGGCTTGATTAAAAGCCTCTTGAAAACCAGGCTTGCGTTGTTTGAACCGGTCTGTGGCTGTCTCCCAGAAGTGTGGTTGGTGTTTTCAGAGCAGTTGCGTGAGGCTTAGTACCCAGATCGCATGAAGATTGCATGTAGTTGGATAACTGGTGGAGGCTGTTGTTCGTTCCCTTCTAGTCTTTCAGTAGGTAGATCCTAGTAGAAAGTTTTGCATTTGATTTAATAATTTTATTTTAGCTTTGCCTTCCAACTTACGACACCTGATTTTGTTTAAATATAGGGTTAGAATGTCTGAATCGGCATGTGTAAAAGCAATAAAGTAACTGATATATTTTACTCATTCAGAATTGTCAATTGGGAAATGAAATGTACTTGTCAGATTGTTGGTCAGATTTTATGCCTGCTGACTTAAGTTTTTTCGGGTTTTTTTTGTTTTTTTTAACTCCTTTTATCTCTCTTGACAGTTTGCTCTGACTTCACCTTTTTCGTATCGGTTCTGATCTCCTGTAAGTTTGCCTACCCAGGAAGTTGTACTTCCTTTCCTTCTGACCAACACATGGCAAGCATTTTCCAAAAGTCTTTACTCACTTTGCTAACGTATTTGGCAGCACTGACATTGCAAAGTTTCATATAATGCGTCTGTTAGATTTTTGGCTTTTGTCATCACAGAGAATTGCTTGTGTTCTTCTGCTTGTTTCATTAATCTTTATTAAGTAAAGATGTAAGCTGTCTTTAATTGAATGTTTTCTTTTGGCAATAGAACAAGTCAAAAGGTGTTTCTCATTAATTTGTTATTCAGCAGGGATAGCCATCTATCTGGATTGAATTTGTGACAATGTTTAGGCCCTATTTGTAGAAATGCCTATGCTGAACATATTTTTCTATGTTTTGCTCAGAATATCCTATACAGACTGATTTTATAATGTCATTTGTCATGTGGGAATTGAGCTACAGGGAAGTGGTCTGTGTTGACAGCATGTCTCCGTGTTGGTTTTTCCTCTCCCTTAGTACAATGTGTTTTATATTTGGTCTTATAAAGTTTTATCATGCTATCAAATCATGAAGAAGTGCAGAAATGATGGCGTTTGGTTTTCTCTAGCATGTGATACAAATATTTTGGACAAAGGTCATAATGAGAAATGCTGGCCCCCATTTTTTTTTTTTTTTTAATGACACAGAAAAGGATATTCAGAGTTTCCTGTAGCAGTTAATTACAGGGCAGGGTCATCATGAGCTTGAAAGCAAATTGAATTGAAGAAATGAGAGCAGCGATTTCAGGTGTTGCATGACTTCTTTTGTCTGCCTTCCAGCTCCCATGCTTTTAGTATTTTTTTAAGATTTACTTCTTTCTCTGTTGTTTCGTAGAAGGTGCAAACTGTGTTTATGACCCACTATCCTGAGGGAAGTGTTAAATTGCAAATCAAATGCACAAACCTGAGAAATGAAGAAGCATTTCTGTTAAACTTTGTTAAAATCCCGAATGAATTTAAGGTAACCTACATAAAAATATTGGTGTTAGGGTGATTGTCCTTCAAGTGATGATATTGCAACACATTGGCGCCCGTGTATTCCAGATACTTTCAGGCAGCTCCTAGTTGAAATGAATTGTTTTTATACACGTTAGGAATCCTGTCATCATATTGTCAGTAACTCCTAAGCAAGAAGCAGGATGTCCAAATGTGTGTTCAGTACACGTCTTGGAATAGCGTAGGATCTACGGACACATGGAACTTTGTCTGGGACAAAGTTGTTTATTTGGTTTCCCTGCTTTCTTAAAATTTATGAAGTCTGCCATAAATGTAGCTTAAAATCCCACTGTCATCTGGAGAAATGAAATAAAGCTATGTTGTATCTAACATAGTATTATAAAGCTAAACCTGGAAAGACACATTAGTCTGTTTTTTGAAGAGTTCTTTTTGGAAACAGTTTTTGCTAACATTTTTAAATTTAGTGTGACATTTTTGAGCATCTGGCATTTGGCAGCTTCGCTACTAACACTTTTATGCAGTCTAACTGCTTTTACTGTTATTACATTTTTCCTAATCTTCAGCCTGACCTTTCTCACTTCATAATATTTATTTCTGTCTCTCAGAAGAGAATCATTTAGTGTAGATTCCAAAGCAAAGTATATCTCTCATGTGATAAATATATTGACGTTTTTAAAGTGGATAAACTAGCAGTAGCTTGGTATGACAGTGTTATTTTTTCCCAAACTTTTGTCCCATATGATGCCTGTAAATACTATCATTTTTCCTGTGTTATGTGCCAAAGCTTGAGTGCCATCACATGGCACTTGTGTACTTAGCACAGAAGTGATTAGCTTCATTGTGTCAGAGGTGACTTCTGCCTTACAGGCTAATTGGCCCCCTTTCATCAGAGCAAGAATGTCACACCAGCCCAAGAGAAGTAGCTAAGATTTATTTCCCATTGAAGAGTGTCTGTTTACTAGGTCTCTCTGACCTAACTAGAAAAATCTGGGGGAAATAAATACTTTCTGTCCTTCCCTTTGTCAGGAATTGTGATGTATTAATAACGATGTAATTTAATCTGATAATAGCAGCAGTCTTAGTTTTAATTGGAATGGGTGTATATTGCCAAATTCATGGGAAATTTGTTTTAATCCATTTTACCAAATGGATCTTCAATCAGTTGCAATTAGTGTCTTGCATAGTTACTTTTGTAATGTCCTCAGCTAGTGATGAGGATCTTAGTGCAGTTGTAGCTTACTGTTTATCTTGATGGGTTCATCTCTCAGTTTTGCTAGATAAATATTTTTTAGGCATCATGAGTCTTCTCTTATTGCTCTGTAACAAAGATATGGCCATCAAACAACTGGAGGCTTTTTTTAGAACAGCTGTGAGCTGCATTATTTGATGTTAGCTGCCTTATTTTATGAAACTTTGTCATAAATCCCCAAATTTGAAAAAATAGGTACAGGAACAGATATATCCTTTTTTATGTCACATTAAGCATGTCTCATTTTGAATATACATACACTGTATGTTACGCTGCAGACTAACAAAGGGAGACAGTGGAGACCTTAGTTAAGAATATTCTTTCAAAATTTTCAGCTGCAAATTTATCTTAAACCACTCACAAGTTCTGAAAAACAGAAGATGTTAAGTATCACCAGCATAATATATTATACGTATATTATATATATATTAATATATAATAATAAATATCACAGCATGTCTGTGATAAGAACACAGGATTGCCAGCGGCATACAGGATTGCAAATGGAAAGCTGTGGCATTCACTTTGCAAATGTCTGTCATAAAGGCCCACGTTTCCCTTAAGCTGATCCAAAGTAGCCAGTACAACTTGTTCTTTCATACTGGTCTCATACCCAGTTCATTTTTCTTGCTCACAAAAAGGTAAAGACAATAAAGGTATGCTTTATTATGGAGAAGGTAGGCTTGGCTGCAGGGTCAGGAGAAGAACAGAAGGATTTAGATGTGACTGTGCTGAATAAGCAAATAGTCCTTTAGTGGACAGCTAGAGTTTGTGTGTCTAGTGGTTTCAAATGCTTGCCATGCAGATTATATGATGTTTTGACAATGAGAGTTTTTAGGAGGTACTTGGAGATCCGACTGGAGGCTGTTGTGACTTGTAACTGGTTTGAATGTGAAACTGATGTACATTTTGCAGTAGAACAAAACCGCTCATACTGCCAACAGTTTTGAGATCTAGGTATGTAAGCATGTTGCAGGTATCAGAATAAATTGTGCCTTCTTAGTGCAAGGTGTAGAATAGGGATTTTGGGAGTCAAATAGAGATTTGGGGGTGTGTGCAACATTTTTTTTTTTTTTGTTCTTTCCAGATTCCTTTTCATACAAATCTAAAACTTGACATGGGATTAAGCATCTATGCAGCTCCCACCCCATCTGAAATAATAAAAGAGTTTTCTAAATCAAATCAATTTAAGTTCTTTTGTCTCTCCTCTGAAATAAATTCCCAGAAATAAAAACATTTTCACGGGACCTAAGGGTCTAAATTAATTTCTCTGCTGGTGGAGAGTATTTAAATATTGCCTGTCGCCTAAGGAGGTGAACTCCACTAGAGGGCAGTCCAGAGCAAGAGTGTGATCAGTTGCGTTGTTTCCTCTTCAGACCTTTGCTGTAAAGTCTATTCTTTCTGCATTCAACAGGGATTATCTTTTCAGCCTGCAGTATTTTTTGTTGTATCTAAACCGGATAAGCCGGTAACTATGTTATACTGAACAGGAACCGATATTTAGGGTTAAGCATGTGTAATTGCAAATCTATGCTTTTGCATGCTTGACTTAAGTGTGGGAGAGTGCAGGGTATTTGGAAAAACAGGAACTTCGGGTGGCATTTTTATATCTTTAAGAAGTTGTTTTATTTATTTTTATGTATATGTACACAGATATAAAAGTCTGTGTGTATATATTACAATTATGGTGAGATCTGTGAGCCAGGCTGAAAATTTTCTGAATGTAATTTTGTGCTCTCCTTCAAACATTTTGTATTTGTGCTCATAGTTGCTTCTAAAACTTCTGCACTGGTTTGCTCCACTGACCTGTGTAGTTTAGTAGAGTGATAATGTTCAGCCTCTGATTTTTGTCTGGATAATGACATCTTTCATTTTGTAAGAATAGGTGTTTGTTACTTAACTGTTACAGTTAGATGGCTACCTCTTCCAGGCATTTTACATGTCCGTAGTTCCCGGGGCAAACCATCTCCAATGACAACAGATTTTGTTCCCACACTAGCTTTGTCGGTTCAGAATTCAGATCAGAAGCAAAATTATGCATTTTTTTCTGGTTAATCTACTGTGACCTGTGAAAACTAATTAAACATTCCTTAGAACCTCTAATTTTAACCAGAAAACCTTGTTTTGAAACCAGGCTGCTATAATGTGTGAAAAGGACTTAAAAAAAATCATGTTTCTAAAATACCACTAGAAAGATGCATTACTTGTTGCCTGTCACCTTTTCTGAATATAGGATAGTGTTTGAGGGATCAGTGTTTGTCCTTACCAGAAGAGCATTGCAAAGCATTTTATAGTTGTTCTGTCTACATACTAAACACTTAATTTTCAGATGTTTTCTGTTTATGAAAACATTTGTGTGAGCAGACGTGTTGAGATGTCTTTTCTTTCTTAATAATTGAGGCCAGTACATAATTTCTCACTTACTTCAATATGCTTTTCACTATTCAATTAAAGTTGTTTTGAGTATGTTTTTTTTTTTTTTTATTGAGCAAGATTCTGTGTTTGAAGTGGCCCCACACATTTAAATGGTTTTAATGCTACAGTTCATTCCAATGAGATAATGGTATATGTCTAGTTAGAGCCCTTCAGAGCATTTTTGGGTTGATCCACCTTATTTTATTTGCTAGTTCTTTGATGTTTGAAAATGAAAACACTGTTATTTTCTGTGAAGTGTGTGAATATGAAAGGAAATGTCACCAGTTGTTCTCTAGGGTCTCAGTCAGCTGTTGTCAGAGACATGGTTTTGAATAAAACGGGGTAAACTGGTAGGTTTTTTTTCTTCTCTCTTGTGAGTAGTGAAGTCAATAAGGTACAGGTTTGACCATAAGAAAAATGTCTAATCCTTTCTTCTGACAAGTTTATTTTGAGGCCACATTGACAAAGGTAATGTGTTGGCTGTCGTATCCTGATATTTATTCCCTGTGACACAGAGTGTAGAAGTTGAGTTCTTCCTCAACTTTGCACAATGTGGATCTGATGTCTCTAGAGAAATAGCAGGTAATTAAGATAATTTGTGGTGTAATGGGGAAATCGGTATGGCTAGTGGCAATTGTTTTGCCTGGTATGATTTACTAAATACTAATTGGAGTAGCAAAGTGCGTTAACTCCAGTTTGAAGTGATCATTGTTCTCTTGCACTGTACATTAGAAGCCATTTACGAATTTTGTATGTAACAGCCTTGGTCCAAGTGGAGGAGCTGAGGAAGATTACCCCAATGACTAACTTTTAATTGTGTGCTGTAATGAACATAGCCAGTGCTTAGACCATTGCATCTACCAAATAGACTGTCTGTATATAGAAAAAACTGTTTTGGGAGAATTATTAAAAGGAGTTTAGGAGATTAAGGAAGTTTTATCTTGCAGTATATGTTGAAATATTCTTATTTTAATACTGTCCTCACAGCTAAGAGTAATACAGAAACATTGCCTTAAAAGTGCCAGCCAAACTAGGAATCTTGTCTGTGACAGATATCTCCTAACAGTTTGCTCCTGCAATTAGGGGATTTCTCCTAAAGATATTTGAAAGGAAAAAGAAAGCATAAGAATAGCTTTTGGATTTGCTACCTCTTTGAGGAGGAGGAGAGACTCTAATATCTGAGTCTTAAGGGCTCTGATGGTTTCTATTAGTTCTAATAATAGCAATCAAACATGTTGCTCCTTCCCTGATGACTTCTCCCCTCTGTGGTGGTGGTCACTGGGTCCATAAAAAGAAAACCAGACTTGGCTTTTTGACTACTTAAGGTCATTACATTGTACAGGTACAGTATATTAACTGTCTCCAGTTTCAGCCTTAAATTATTAGGTTATACCATGACTGAACAGGGCAGTAACCCCTGGCAGAGGAATAGGATTAGTGTCTGGATTTGTAACCTTTTCAGTTGATCCAGCAAGACCTCCTCAGTGGGAAGATTTTGTGGTGGCTGTTGAAAGAACATGTTGAGTTAAAGCAGACAAAAGCAAGACAGCATCCTTCTGGCTATAGCTGTTCATTCAAAGTTAATTCTATAGCTGAACAAAGCTGTATTTATGTAGTTCTGTTAAAGTTTTTCTGTATTTTGTGTTTCATTGTTGCTAACCCTTGCCAAACAGATTGTGTGTACTTGCTAAAGGGCCAGCCTTCCCCTCTGTTGTAAACAATGTTTTATTTCAAAGGTAGTTCTATTGATGTGGAATAAAGTAAGAGATGTAGGAGAGGAACAATTAATGTGTCTAAACCACAGTTCCATGATTTTAGTATCGCTTGTGGTATTCCAGGTATCTTTATGGCAGAGTGGATATATAACTCAAGCAGCATGGGCCCAGTTGGACAGCAGTTAGAGGCCCGTAGAGATACCATGCAGCCTCGAAAATGACATCTGAATCCCACCTCAGCTGACACAACAGATTAAAAAAGGGATTCTACCCAAAGTGAATGAAACATAGGAGGGCAAGGAATCTGTCTAGAATTAATACTAAAGACATCATCAACCTGCACAGGATAAATCTAACAGTAAACTCTTAAAAATATGCAGGAATTAATAGAATACCATAGCATTCATTGGTTGTACAGTGTGGACAACTTGTGAAAAAAAGCTGATGAGTAATACTAATTCGTTCCTTTTTGTACTAATATGGTAATATGTGCTTGTCATACTTGTCCTTGATGGAATTACTAATTGTTCCCTTTCTGTTTTAGGTTATGGTCAGACTGGTCCAATGGTTCAGAGAGGTGGATATGATTCCATTGCAGCTGCTGTTTCTGGTCTCATGCATATCACAGGGCATGAGGTATGGTGCTCAACTTAGCAATCTAATAGCTTTTTTTGTGCTCTATATGAAACCTGACGCTGCATGGAGCAAGTTAGCTTATGCTAAGACGTCTGTTATACATGCCCTCCTGAATCTGACAAGAGACATATCTCTGGGAATCTAAGAAAATGATAGTACTGACATCCTTCAAGTATCTCACTCCAGGCTTACAAAGCCAACACCAGAGAAACAGAAAATGTAAGACAAATGGTATCCTAAACCTCTAGTGAAAAAGCTGGCAATTTATGCCAACCTGTTAATGGCCACTTGTAGTCACTTCAAGAGCTGTAATAGACATATTGTTGACACCTGGATGATGGAACCATACATATATATGGGAATTCTCACCTATGCTTTGATACTGATATTCCCTCTTTGAAAGAGGGAATTATGAAACCATCCAAGTAACTCTGACAAACTTTTTCATCATCCTGCCTGAAAATAAGCAGAGAGATGCCATTAGTGTTTCTGGAAAAGATTTATGTGCTGCTATTTCCACCTATATCCAAGGTAGCTCCAATAGTGCAGGAAGCATAGAGGGAGTCTAGTATCTGGATTTCAGGGATGCATAGAATGTGTGTCTTTACCTTGGAAAAATGCTGGTCAAATAAGCGTTTACTTAAGCTGACTTTGAATCACCTACAGAGCAGGGGATGTTGTCTCCAAATGTTGCTTAAGTGAGATAGTGTTACAGGTCTGTTCTAGGCATCATAAACATTAGTTTCTGTGGTGGTGCTGTTGGTACTCTGGAAGCAGTAGTGCAGATCTTTAGAATATGATACTTGCATGCCCTAGATAAACAAGGAATTAATCAAGTTTATGTACTTAGTGTCAGATACTCATGTTTGTCTGGGTTTGTTGAAAGCTAACCAAGCATGATCTGGATAACTCAACTGTAGGATTGATATTCTGCAGATAGACTTGTTTTCTGCTGAGAACAATGGCAAACATCCGAACTCTGTGCCTTGTGGCAATTATTGTTACCAGAGCCCTCCTTCCTGTTAAAAGAAGAAGAAGAAAAAAAAAGTCAGGCATTGTTAGACTGAGTAAGCTGAAGGATTTCGTGCCTAATGTCCTACGACAGTCTGCCCATTGCTGCCATGTTAATGATACCCATAGGATGTTCCATCTCGGAAAAGACATGAAGTTGAGCGCAGTCCTTGCAGGTACTTCTCCTCAAATGTATAATGCACATATGCACTAAGCAATGACTGACCACAGTAATTGTAGTGTAAATAATCTTTAGATTCTGACCCTGGTGTCTGTAGAGTGAAGGTTAATATTTCCAATTCAATGCCAGAAACTTCATGCACACCTCAAAATTTACCAAACAAAATTGAATGGGAGTATAAACTGGTAGAAAGGGGCAAGTGTTGTTGGTACCATATGAATTATGTATGTTGAAACAATTGAAAAAAAAAAGGACCCTTGTAAAGCCTTGCAATGATATGTGAACGACAGAAAATACAAGTGTTATACTGAATAATTGCATATAAGTTGTATTATGAGAGTAATAGTCCTCAGTGGCCATTATGAAGATGGATTTTATTAAAAGGCTGTGGTAAGTTGTACACTGGAAATCCAGATGTTCGCATCACCTCACCAGGACTTGAGGCAATGTAATCATAGGAATCATTTAATCATTGTTAGTAACAGTTCTGTCTATTCACTGGGGGCTCTTAACAATTCATTTAAACTTAGTCATTCTCTTGCATGATTAAAATAAACATGCTAAAACTTGCTTCTAATTTTTCCTTATTTTAAGTTGTTTATATAGTATTTCATCAGTTTCCCAAAACCCTTTTCTGATGTATAGTTCTGTTTGAAAGACTTAAGTGGTCAATGACTCCAGAGAAGCAAATGTGCCTTTTGTTGTTGTAGTGAAAATTTACTCACGTGGCTTTAAAATCATATTGTCTGCTTGTTCGAAAGTTACTTTAAAATAATAATGTATTATTAATAGTAAGATTTTCCATGTTCTACATTTATGTTCATGTCATTGGGTTGTACTTAAAATTCTACAAAACCAGCTCTGAAAAAAAGTAGAAAACTTTGTTTCAGTCAGCATGTGGAAAAGTGGCCAAAGCAAGGAAGAAAAAAGAATCTTACTGACTTTTCGTGCTGTCATACTTTTAGTATATGAGTTCCATGTTATCTAGTCAGCAAGTAATTCAAGGTTTAATAAAGTAACATGACCATTTGAAGCATAACCTAGTAAACTAGAATATGATTTTTTTTTTTCTTAAATAAAATTGAAAGTGCCAGTCTTATAGACTAGGAAAAAAGTTATAACAGATTGTCTTGGCCGTGTACTGCATTGCAGTAGGTATGGATAAATCAGCATAATAACATCAGTATAGCAGTGCTCTGTGGAAACTTCCCATTAAACAAGCCATTGAGTGTGCTTGCACAGTGGTCTTAGAGGTGTCAGCTGATGCAGTAGACAAATTATAATGAATTAGAGCAACAGTAGCAAAACATCTACATACATCACCAAAGTGCTTAATTTTGAGGTATGCTAATATGTATTTACAGTTCCTCACTAAGCATTTTAGTAACAGGATATTAAAAATATGTCCTGTATCTGACATTTTTAAAATGGATAGAACTAATAGCAGTATATATTCCACAAACTTTATTGGGTACTGAGGCTGTGCCTTCAGTCAGTAAAGTCTTACTATTAAGCCATGAAATCAGTATATTACCAGCACAGGATTTTGAGCAAAACTTAAACCTTCATTAAGTCTGTCACATATATAACATTAATTTTCTTCAATATTTTATATTTCATGTAACAGTATGATTTTGGAGGCAGTGAAGAGATCAGTGGAAGAGATGGAAATTTCTAACTGAAATGTATTTTATTCAAGCTATCTTTTTATAAAGGGGATAAAGTTAGTGTAATACAAATGTGGAATGTGCCAAAGATACACAGTAATATAACATTTGGCGCACAGTGTATACCTCCTGAAGGAGAGGCAATATCATATTCTTTACACGTCTGATTTTTAAGATCTGAGAGAAGATTCTTGCATAAAGAAATCCTGAATGGCTTGCCTTTTTTTTTTTTTTTTTGCTAGGAAATCATTGTTACTGCAATGACTTAATGCTAATTATTTTGAAATGCTTCTGAGCAAAGTTCTGAACCTTGAAATCGGGCTGTAACTTCTGCAGTATTGCAAAGTTACATGCACAAACAATTGCATTTGTGCTAGTGTTTTTGGTGATTGTACAAAATCAAACCCATTCAGTGTACAGTGGAATGTCATCTTTAAACCATGTTTTCATGTGCAGAAATCTGCATGGAGTTCAAGCTCTTACACATGTACTTGATTACCTCTGTATTAGAAATGTATGACACCTGTGAAATTTGAAATTCTAGTGTGTGTATGAAAATTTACAAGCAATAGTGGGGAATCTGTTCTGTGTAAATCTGTACCACAAACCCATTCTGAATAAAAGTAATTGCTTCAAGCAACATTGTTTTTCTTTACACAAATTAAAATATGCTAAAGGAGGAAGTTTACACTGATGATACTTTTATTGTCCTGGATGACATAATTTATAGGTATTTCCTGGTTAAACGTTACATTCCAGTTTCATATTTGATGAATAGAAAGATTTTATTTTATATTTTCAGATACATCCGTACCAGATGAATATCACTTTGATGAAAATGTCTATGACTCATTAAGGCAGTAACTTGAAATTAATTAAATAAAACCCAATTTGGTTACAAATTTCCTTCCATCTTCAAGTGGATTATAACATGCATTTTTTGGTATTTAGAGTTATCTTTATGTTGGTGCATTCTTTCTTGCTGAAGAAATATTTATGTTTTACTGAACACGAGACAGCAAGACATGATTGGGATCTATGATACCAGAGGGGCCATTCTTCAGCTCAAAACCAAACAAACTGCAACAAAGGAGTACACGTGGTGTATAGCTCAGAGCTGTTGAAAAATAAAGCCATTGCTGGTTCATATTAGCTTCAGTAGCTATTTCCCATCCATAATGACTACTGGACTTTGAATATTTTTATTAAGCATGTCATTTCAGAACAATTTCCATTTTTAGTGGATCATTTTTATATTACTGTTGTGAGTTTGGGTAGAGAAATAATGTCAAAAGGCAAAAAAATAACTGGAGTGGAAGCTTCCAAAACGTGTTGTGGCTATCTCTGGGCCAGAATATGTTCACAAATTGTAAAGAATTTAGCAAATATAAAAACCTAGGAATAAAAGTGTAAACTAGTGGTAAGATTGAGCAATACCAAAGTGCAGTGATGGAAGAAAAGGTCTGCTGTACTGGAGTGGATCTTCATTGTTTCAATGAGCAAAGGGCATGTCCTGGTGCTGCCTGTAATTAGGGTTCAACCCAGCCCTTGAGCCTGGATGGCAGCTTTGTTTGCTGAAATAAGTATTTTCTCCCTGACTAGGGTTACATGCTGTCCCTCTACCAGAACAGTAATACGACTTTTGGCTGGCAGAGGTGATGGTGTTTGTTACTTTTAAAACTATTCACTTGAATAAAAGCTACTGGGTAGATCCTCATAATGTTAGCTACACAGAAGTACTGCTGTGCTATGAGAAGCCCTGTCTAAAGAAAAGTTTCTCAGTGCGTGTACCTTTATCCTTCCTATAAAGCAGCTTTGTACCACTTGTTCTGCAGCATAGAGGTGAAAACCTGAATGACTCTGTTGCATAGTACTTACAGCTGTGCATCCTGCCACAGGAAGGCTGGCTTATGGCACAAGTGGACATTAGAAGCTGATTAAAGGGTGAAGATGGCAGCTACTCGTGGATCTGGGTAGAAAGACCAAGGAAGAGCACAAATTGTGTGGATTGCTGCAGAATTCTAGGTTGTGGAGTATTAGGATGAAGTAAAGCTAACACGTTAAAAATAATGTAGCAGTATAGTGCTAGTAGTTTGTAGAAGTGTTCTGTAAGGGGAAATTCTGGAAGTATTTTTAGAAATAAAGGTGAACTTTTTACTTAGGCAAAGGAAGTGTTTGCTTTAAAATGTTAGGTGGTTTAGTACTTGATGAGGTAAGTGCTGGAATCAAAGCTCAAGAATTCAAATTCACCTGTAACAATCTATTAAAATTGTCATGATTTTTATATCTTCAGGGTGTAGTTTTCTCTATCAAGGATGAAATAAATGACTCTTTGAAAACAGTGGAAAGTGTTTTCAAACTAAGAATGTTGCTGCACATCTGTTTGCAAAATTTTAAGTCTTCTTGATTTTCTCTTATCCTAGCAGCTTGGTTGCAATGAAGAAAGAACAGTTTAACAAACTGAGAACTTAGAGCAGATAATGTGGGCAATTTTATTTTTTTTTTTAATTCTGATTTGTATTTCTTTGTGATAGCTCTGAGGAGCAAGCATCTTCTCACATTCTATTTAACATTCTCAGTAGGCCTATGCATACAAAAATAAAGAATTTCCTTTCCTGTTTTCCCCCAGAGTTGGGTACAAGGTGAGTGGTAAATGGATGGAACCTTTGAGTTGTCCTTTCCCTTGGGAATCTGAAGTACTTAAGTGTAGAGTATGGAGAAGAAGAAATAAGAGATTCTTTGAAAACCTGAAGGTACTCACTAAAGGAAGAGTACACTTTAAGGATGTGTAGTTTATGCATCATCCTTCATGTGTACGCTTTATATAGTCACAGACTAATCCTTACTGCAGTTTGAATGATAGTAACTGAGTTTTTTTAATTTTTGTCATATTTAATACTGATTTTATAATTTTGTTTAGTTACTTTTATGATATGAATAAAATAGCAGCATTTTCCTTCTTATATAGAAAATACTGTACCTGTACTACAGTCTTTTTTCCTAGACTTGACTTATTAATGCAATTGAAAATGCAGTATGATATTATTTTTCTTAAAATATTTTTTAACTTATACATGATTTGATACCAGGCTTATGTAAATCCTGTTGGAATGCAAAAGAAAAATAAAATGTGGTGAAGATAAGTTTTAAATGTTTTACTTGAAGCCAAGACACTTTTAAAAAATATAATTATCAGTAAACATAACGCTTGCAATCTTACAAGTATGACTGCACTTGGAAGTTTAGACATGACTAATTAATTCTGTAAATTTCATTTAATTGAATTTATGCTAGATTAGTTTAAAGGCATTTATGCAATTTTTGACAAAGGTTATTATTTATCAAATATACTGATTTTAAGTTGAGTTATGATTCACTTAAGTGCTGAAACTCCGAAACAGTCGGTTAGCTTTGCATTGGTATTTGTGGACTGAACTTCAGGGTAAGCAATTACTGTCAGAAAGAGCATCCAACCACAAACTTTTCAGACTAGGAAATGGGAGAATGTCTCAGAAGCAGCACCTTTAAGCTCCTATGATAAAAGCCTACCTTGACTGAAATTGTAAGTTCATTTTGCCATTGACTGCAGATGGGCCGTATTTTGTAGCAATGATTAGGGAAGTTCTGAAACACATGAAGTAAACCAAAGGTTCTTCCCTTGATGCTTGAGAAAGGAATGACAGTCTGAAAATGGAGACTTGAACCACCAGCCTTCCAGTGATTGTTGTTCAGAAGGTCAAGGAGTTGCACGTACTTACATGGGTAACCTGTACATGTGTAAATAAAAATAAGTTGGTTTTGTTTTCCCACTGAAAGCCTGGGGTGTGTATATTGGAAAATAAAACCCCTGAGATTTGGCTGGGGGAGGGCCAGAAGAAGAGGGAGAAAAAGAGTGAGAAGAGCTAAACAATATGGTTCTGCCTGTCGGACAGACATGTACCTGGGTCAGTGTACTGTGGAAATTCTTTAGACCTTTGGCACCTAGGCTTGATGAAATTCAGTTTTCACTGGATTCTCTTGTCTCTAACAATATCTCTTTTCTTTTTGCACTGGTGAGTTGAAGCATTATGTTATTAGGCCAAAAAGTAGCACAATAAATCATTCACTATTTGTAGCCTGCAGCGTTGTGAAGTTAGTGTTGTGTAGGTACTGCAAGAACATCTGTTCTTTGGTGGTAATTTTTATACTCTAGTTCATTCAAAGATACTCTTCTTGCAGAACCATGTAAACACTTTTTTTCAGATGAGTCTGGTGAAGAATGTACAAAACCACAAAAAGTAATGGTTTGCCTCTGCTTGTTTTCTTTTCTGCTTTTTTTTTTTAAATTGTTTTGTTTGTTTTTGGGTGTTTTCTTCTTTTTCTTCAGGATGGTGAGCCAGTTAGACCAGGAGTAGCCATGACAGACCTTGCTACTGGGTTGTATACATATGGAGCAATTATGGCTGGTTTACTTCAGAGGTATAAGACGGGGAAAGGACTGCACATTGACTGCAATCTCTTGTCATCTCAGGTAGGAGTTCTAAAATAATTGCTTTTAGTTGCAAGGATGTTTGAGCCATTTAGATATAAATTAATGCAAATTAGTGCAACTAAAGACAACAATAATAATGAAAATAATGGCGTTAATGACAGTTTCCTTATTCTGCAACTCTGGTAGTGACCATTTTATATGACATGGTTATTATAGTTACTACTGCATTATATTTGGTTTTCGCTTTTTAGAAAGGACCTCCACACTCTTTGAAACATTGGTTAATTAAGGTCTATAATATCCCTGAGGTTGTAAGCAACAATTGTAGTAGATGATTTGAGATAGACAAGCAGAAATTGTGAAACCACTGATGGAAGGGAGGCCTTGGCACTGGGTAATAGTACTACCAGAGTGACTTGTGCAAAATCTCCCAGAATACTCAAGTATCAACCAAGTGTCAGAGTAATGTAATTCAGGAGATCTGTCTTTTGGCTCTGGGAATTAAAGAATAAAGAAATCTTGAAGATGCAGCATTTTCTCTAGGCATGTTAAAGAGAAATATCATCAGAATTGTAAAGACAAAGATGATGTGATCATGAAAAGTATGACACAAATAATGAGAATGTTAAATTGTCTTTGAACATGTAAGCACCGTTGGTGCGATGGTTTATAATTCACAAAGAAGAAAATGATGATGGCAGGAGCTGCATATGATCAGATCATACATTGTCTTGGTGACAGATACTTGATGGTAGTAACTGGGTATATGTTGCATAGGAATTTTTGCGTACATTTAAAAATATACAGCAAAACTGTATGTAGTACTAACTAAAGATACTACAGTGTGCTGATATTTTCATCTTTATTTAGTTGGGTTTTTTTCTTCTCATTATAGCTGTCAGTACATTTGAGAGATGGTAGAATGCCCATAGTGCAAAAAGTTGGCCGTGGTGTGAGCAGGAGGTTGGACAAGATGACCTCCGAAGGTTCCTTCCCACTTATATCATTGTATGTTAATAATGATTGAGGTTGCTCTTTTTTTAATAACTACTACTCTTGTTTAAATACCTACTGAAATCAGATCTGGAAAGGAGGGGAAGCCCTTGCCTAAATAAACAAAGAATTTTTCATTTGTTTCAGAAATGTTTGTAAGGACTAAACTCTTACAAATATACAAAAGTTTAATTAAATGTTGTGTCTGTATTTGAAAAATGTAATAAGCGGTTTAGAACTATTTTTAATGTATGTTGAACTTATAAATGTTTTGTGTATACATGGAAGGGTTTTTTTTTTTGTTTAAGGTATCATAGTGATTTATATTATGGCAGCTTCTCCTTGATCTTTTTATTTTCTAATTTTCTTAAAAGGACTTCTGGTAATTTCTATTGATTTCCACAGTAATTCTGTTATTTTTTGATTCCTTGTTCTGCTGTCTTTTGGCTTTTTTAAATGGAGCTTTCTTGACTGACTTGATATTTTGTCAAATGCTGAAAGTAAGAAGAGTTGAAGTCAGGTGCTGCTCTAACTCTCTTCTTTTATTTCACCTTTGTCACCTCACTTGTCTTTAGAATCTTTGTCCTTGCTTAGGATAGATTTGGCTATGTACAAAAGTGTTCTCATATTGCAAAATTTCCATCTGAAGTTCCACATCATCCTTTAGGCCACTTACTGGCATGCACAAGAAAGGGAATGAGACTTGCATGGGTCAGTGAACAAAGCGTGTATGGTGTTTGACTTCTACCTGCTAAGCTAAAGAAGTGCTAAATGGTAAAGGGACAGTTTAGTGATTCTTTTTTTTTTACACGTTAACTCATTCCATGCTTGTTATCAAATTATAGTTATCTAAAAGTTATTAAGAAATAATTCCAGACTTGCACATTTTTGCAAAATAAGTGTTTTTATTTACTTCAGTGTTGGGTGAATTAAACTGAAATAAGTTGGTGTTTTGGAACAGTGTATGAGTGTAAGCTGTAATTCAGAAAATAGCTATGTTGTTTTAGATAACTATTCCTTCAGTCCAAATTAACTTTAGAGCGTTGGTTCAAGACTGTAATGAGAGCACTTATTAAACTGGAAAAATGTGTATGGTTGAGGTGCCGGGGTACCAAAAATAAACCCATGTGATCAATCCCATTAAAAAAAAAGTTAAAATGAATGAAGAAAAAGGTAAGTGCCAGCTGACTCTGAGAACATCTAGTTTTCATGGTTGGTTTTCTTCCTTTTTGCAAAACTGATGGTTACTTGTAAGTTTTTAAGGGTGAGTGTACTAAGAAAGAGTACAATAGATCTAAAATTTAGTGTAGAAGGAGAAATGGCTCTTGCAGGACTTCTGGTGGTAAAGGCTTTTTTTAAAGGAAAGTTAGACAATTACTGTGATATGATCAGGTTCTTGAAAGATCCATGCTTTCAAGGGGATTATGGTTTTACATACCAAGCTGAGATATCTAAAGCTAGCTCTTCCTCATGTGATGAATGTTTAGAAAGAACAGCCTTTTGAAGTCTCTCATGGATGCTGCCAAAAAAATAAGGAATCTAAAGTTGTAGATTTTCAGCTTGTTAGGTTCTTGTTGCAGTTGATTAATGGTGGGATCTAGAGGTCAAACAGATGCATCATGGTAACTTTTCCTCCAGCGTGAGTTTTGCTGGAGTGTAGTAATTTTTAATGAGGAAAAAAAAATCTTTTTTCGGTGTGGGGGAAAAAAAAAAAGGCACTATTGAACTCTCCTCCTATTAATAGTTTTACAACAGCAGGGACCTGCATGAAGCTTTTGTCTTTTGTCAGTATTTTATGCACTGCGCTAATATAGCAGCATGCTTGCACCTTTTGTCCATTCCTTCATCTGAACTGAGAATTGTGAAGCTGGCCTGTATGTATGTCTTCATTGGGCTGTGTTGATGACTTTGACTATGTCAGAAAAGAAAAAAAAATAAAAGAAAAAACCCAGGGGTTAAAGCATTTTAGTAATTCAAAATCTCTGAAAACCACTTGGTTTATTTTATAGCAAAAATACCTAGCATGTATGTGTCCATCTGTGTTTCTGCTATCACTTTTCTGCATGCCTTACAGAAATGCAAGTGGATTATTTTTGGGGGGTTGGGGGTGGAGGTGAGCTGAAGAATGCTTTTGATATTAATTTTCTGCATGATATGCTAATGACAAAAAGCACTGAGCTGAATTCAGCTGTCAATGAAAATGATCTGAAGCTTTTTAAAATAATATCTCACTGACTGACAAGTTTGTTTAGTATTTAACTGGTCTGGGTAGAATGAAATAACTGAAATCTTGCTCTCTAAAGAAGAATATTTTTAGAATATCTTAAAATGACATCTTTCTTTCAAATGCTGTGTATCAAACTTGTTTGCCCTATAGCTTTATAGCAGCTTATTACTACCAAAGAGGACTTGATTCCCTGCAAAAAATAGAATTCTAGGATTTTATTGACAAGAGAGATATGGTGACCCCTAGGATGTGGTTTTGCAGCGAGTACTAACTTTCTATATCTCTCATCTATAAACTTTTAACCCATGTCTTACAATTGCTTTGAAATTTTTGAATTTTAGATGATTTACAGTTGTCAGTTTCAGGCCTTTCAGCATCTAAATAGTGTCCTTTAGAGGATGCTAGTAAATAAGAAGGAAGTGGGTTCTGGATTTGGTTCCAATTATGCAATTGTGCCTTTTCTTCTGTTGTGGCTTAAAAAAAAAATCTCTTGGAAGTTTTAATATCCTTCCTGTATTTAATTACAACCAAGCTCCAACAAATACTGTAATAAGTTAGTTTCTCTTGGATTGAAAATCTGGAAGAAGTATTTTACATTTAACATTTCTGCAGTTTTGGAGTGTATTTTTTTCCCAGAACACATAGTCAGGATAATGTGGTTAATATTGTTTGTATTATATGATTGTTCATCAGACGCTTCTCTGCTTCTGATTACTATGTTTTAATTTGTATTTGCCATAGCAAAGTCTTAATCTTCTCAAAATTTTGAAATGACCCTAGAAAAAACCTAGCAAATTGGTATAACTAATTTTCAGTATTCCATCTTTGTGCTTTACTTTGGCAGTTAATTTACTGAGATAATGGTGCGATTTAGAAACTATTAGTTTTTGTGCTGTGTCATTTTTTTCCCCAAGATGGTTGTATTTAAAGTCATCTATTTAAGGCTCCTTTAGTGCTCTGTATTTAGGGCTTTCATGACATGTCTTTTAGAAATTATTGAGTATAGGTGAAACTGGTAACAATTACACACTGCCTGCAGGATATGTATGGCATCACAGGATCCCTGAGCAGTAAGTTGTGTGAGAAATATTAGTCTTGGAACTCAATTACTGTTCAGGTGTCTTGTTTAATCTTATTGCTTCTCTGCTGGCTAACTGAAAGTTGTGAGTTGACTGAGTGCAGAAAGAAAATCTGCTTTTTTAGAGGCCATGGCTGCTGGTGACTTCAGAGGCCGGCCAGGAGGACAGTTACACAGTTGTTTTGTTTTGGGTATGGTTTGAATAAGGGGTTCTTTTTTACAAGTTTATAAAGCATCATCTTTGCAAAACATTGTATTCTTAATGTCAGTGACGATAAAAAAATTGTGTATGCACTGTATTGGAGACATTGTCTTTTTTTACTGCATAGCTCTGATATGGAAAGATAATAAAATCTGAATTGATGTGGACATTTCTTTAAATATATACCATGCATTAAATACTTCTCTTGGCTACTATTCTTAATAATTTTAATTGAGGACATCAGTATAACTAAGAACAGAACTTATCCCTCAGGGTTTTAAGTAGCCAGAGTTTATTGAATAGACCAGATGACCATACTAACATGACAGTAACTCAATTTAATATTGGCCTCTGTGGAATGTGTGTTGTGTTTTCTAATGATTAGTTATGCAAAAAGTCATTGGTAGATCATACACGAACTGGATCTTGCATTTATTTAGTGGCTTTCTTTAGTCTGTAAACAGAGTACATACCAAGATTGCAAGGGAATTTCTTCTTTAGCAGCTATCTGACAGTAAATTCTGTGCCTTTTTGTTTTTGCTATTATTGTTCTTGTGCTAATGAAACTGAGCCTGAATGTGTTGTAGCTTCATTTTTCTGTGTTGAGCTACCTCTGTCATCAGTAAAAGAAAGACTAGGAAGGAGATAGGAAGAAATATGTCCCTTTAATACACAGAGAAAATAAAATGGCTGTCTGGAGTGGGTGGGGGAGGGAGTTTGAAAACAAAGGAGAACATTTATTTTAATGAGTTTATTATTTAGATGACCTTTGAATAAGGGTGTAATTTTGGAAATGGAATCAAGATGTTTGTTGTAGTTTATTACCAGCAGATCATATTTCAGGATCATGCTAAGTATTAGGAGAAGAAGGACAACCTGGGTAGTTCAAAAGAAATGGGAATGATTTAAGCAACTAGTACTACAATCAGTACTTTTAGTGTACCCCAGAAGCTCCCCCCTCCCTCTAAACTCGTGGAAGCCTTCAGAAGACATTTTGTAAATTTATGTATATAGCAAGAAAAAGAGCTGTAGCTTGATGGAAGAGGTTTTAATTTTATGTCATGGAAAATTTTAAGTTAGCGAAACAACTGATTTCTATGTGCTGTTGAACCTCTGGAAATTAATAAATCTTAACAAATATGTCAGTTTTGTGTATGCTGATGGAACGCTGGCTAAGGTTTTAACACTACTTGGTTTGATCGCCTCAGATAGCTCTGATTGAAATTTCTCAGTAGATTATAATAAATAAAATTATATATAAAAATATATATAATTATAAAATTATATATATAAATATATATAATATATAAAAAAGGAACTAAAGGATAATGCTGAAATAAACTTGACTAATGACTACTTTTTGGTCTGATGGACTTCTGCTGCCATGACTGTGTTTTTCCCTGTTTTTATTTTTCAGCACTGTATTGTTTCTGGCTAATCAGTTAAATTGCAAACTCTTCAGCATAGTGACATCTGATTAGGTTAGAGATCATAATTCTTTAGTTATGCATTATATTATAATGAAAGCTATAAAAAACGTGTTCAGGCTCTGGTTTAGGACTTCAAAAACAAGTATCCATTAAACTGTCTAAAAATCAGAGTTCAGTTATTCGTAAAAATGCTTTGCCTTCTTTGGAATGAATATTTGTAGTACTAGATTTCTCTGATAAAAGAATTATGTGAAGTTCTTTTCATCCAAGCTTACTTTGTAATATACCATTTTGGTTTTTTTTGTGGTACTATTTCAATATTTTTGTAGATCGGTTAAGGAAAAACTTCCTTCCTCAGAGAATAATTTACCAATTTGTTGTCTCTATTCAAAACTATTCCAACCAAGTCATTGTCACTATTCCTTCAGGCAGAAGTGCTCTATTTTGACTACAGGCTCATGAGTAATGCTTAACCCATTTATTTATCAAATCAAATGGAACTTTGAACTGTGTTTCTCTGTACTTGCATGTTGTTCAACAGCTTAGTAGATGAACCACATCTGTGTTGTGGACAGCATTAAAGTACTCAAAAAAGCATTGTGGATGACCAAATTGCGGGTGTTCATTAATGCTACACAGGCACAGAAACACAATCTTGTGCATTGTAAAACATCGTATTTCAAACATTTCATTCAATTGCATGCGTTTGTTTCTTGTCATCCCTTTAGTACATTAGCACGTAAGTACTTAATGGGCAATGTCCAGAGATCTTTCAGTGTTAAAATTTAATGCCGTGTTGCTCTGGGATAATACTGTTATCACCAGAGGAGATTTGGCTGTGATACTAGAGGTGGAATATTTGCACATTTCTCACCCAACCAAATAGACATGACTCATTTCTGCTTGTGCCTCCCTACGTAGCAAATGAAAAATCTAAAAATCTACCTGCTTGCACTGCTGCAGCGCAAGCTATTGAAATTACTATTAGTTTTGTGGAGGGACAATTCTCTGCAGATAAGATGAAAATGACATTGTCAAAAGCAGACAAACACAGATAAGGTTCTTTTTTCTGTGTAGGTATTAATGCTGATAAATGTGGAGACAAAAAGACGAGTGCTGTAAATGATTAGGTATATGCATATTTTCAATGTAAATAGCGCTGTTTCTAATCATGAGATCAAAAGTATAAGGTGCCTTAATACACCTTCTTTTGGATGTTGGTAGCTTTCGATGGGAAAGCGTCCTTATTACTGATTGAATAAAATAATAGAATCCTTCATGAAGTGTAGGTCATATTCAGAACTGGAGTCTATGGATACTACCTGATTACAAATAGTAAGAAAAATTGCTATAGTTATTCTGATGCCTGTCTTCACAGGTAATTAATTTTTATATGGGAAAAATCTGTTTGCCTGGATTTTTATTTGTGTGATTTGCTCTTTTCATTCTCAGCTGTCAAATGTAACTACTGTTTATAGAATAGAATAAATCGTTTAGGCTGGAAAGGACCTTTAAGATCATCAAATCCAACTATTAACCCAGCACTGCCAAGTCCACCACTAAACCACGTGGCTAAGCACCACGTTTACAAGTCTTTTAAATACCTCGATGGATGGTGACTCAACTACTTCCCTGGGCAGCCTGTGCCAGTGCTTGACAGCTCTTTAGTTGAAGAAAAAATATCCAGTCTAGACCTCCCCTGGCACAACTTAAGGCTGTTTCCTCTTGTCCTATTGCTTGTTACTTGGGAGAAGAGACAAACACCCACCTCCTTTCAGGTTTTTGTAGACAATGATAAGGTCTTTCCTTAACCCTCTTCTCCCCAGACTAAACAACCCCAGTTCCCTCAGCTGCTTGTTGTAAGATTTGTGCTCTAGACTCTCCATCAGCCTCATTGCCCGTCTCTGGACACGCTCCAGCACCTCACTGTCTTTATTCTGGTGAGGGGCCCAACACTGAACACAAGATTCAAGGTGCAGCCTCACTCTTCTAGTCCTGCTGGCCATGCTGTTTCTGATAGAAGCCAGGCTGCTGTTGGCCACCTTGGCCACCTGGGCACACTGCTGGCTCAAGCCCAGTTGGGGGTCAGCCAGCACCCCCAGGTCCTCTCCCACCAGGCACTTCCCAGCTGCTCTGCCCCAGCCTGTAGCGCTGCCTGGGGCTGGTGTGACCCAGGTGCAGGACCCGGCACTGAGCCTTGTTGAACCTCATACAACTGGCCTGGGCCCGTGGGTCCAGCCTGCCCAGAGCCCTCTGCAGAGCCTCCTGCCCTCCAGCAGGTCAACACTCCCCCCCAGCTTGGTGTCATCTGCAAACTGACTGAGGGTGCACTTGATCCCCTCGTCTAGATCATCAATCAAGTTATTAAACAGGACTGTCCCCAATACTGAGCCCTGGGGAACACCACTTGTGACCAGCCACTAACTGGACTTAACTTCATTCACCACCACTCTTTGGGCTCAGCCATCCAGCAAATTTTTTGCCCAGCAAAGAGTATACTTGTCCAGGCTGTGAGCAGCTGGTTTCTTCAGGAGAATGCTGTGGGACACAGTGTTGAAAGCTTTAGTAAAGTCTAGATAGAAGACATCCACAGCCTTTCCCTCACCCCCACTAAGTGGGTCAGATTGTCATAGGAGGAGATCAGGTTAGTCAGCAGGACCTGCCTTCTTTCATAAACCCACACTGACTGATGGTCCTGTGTGCGCCATGTAATGGCATTCAAGTTGATCTGCTCCATAACCTTTCCCATCACCAAGGTCAGTTTGACAAGCCTCTGGTTCCATGGAACCTTTTTCTGGCCCTTCTTGTAGATGGGTGTTGCATTTGCTGACTTCCAGTCTTCTGGGACCTCCCCACTTAGCCAAGACTGCTGATAAATGATGGAAAGTGGCTTGGTGAGCATTTCTGCCAGCTCCCTCGGTACCTTTGGGTGGATCCCATCTGGCCCCATAGACCTGTGTGTGTCTAAGGGTGTAGCAGGTCACTGACCATTTCTCCTTGGATTATGGAGGCTTTGTTCTGCTCCTTGTCTGTGTCTTCCAGCTCAGGGGGCTGGGTAGCCTGAGAACACCTGGTCTTATTATTAAAGACTGAGGCAAAGGCAGCTTTAAGTACCTCAGCCTTTTCCTCAGCCTTTGTCACTATCTTTCCCCCCACATCCAATAAAGGGTGGAGATTCTCCTTAGCCCTCCTTTTGTTGCTAATGTATTTATGGACACATTTTTAAATTGTCTTTTATGGTAGTAGCCAGATCAAGTTCTAGTTGGGCTTTGGTTCTTCTGATTTTCTCTCTGAATAACCTCATGACATCCGCCTAGTTGTCCTGAGTTGCCTGCCCCTTCTTCCAAAGGTCATAACCTCTCCTTTTTTTCCTGAGAAATGACCAAAGCTCTGTTCAGCTATTCTGGTTGTCTTCCCCACCAGCTCATCTTCCAGCACATGGGGATGGCCTGCCTCTGTGCCTTTAAGAGTTTCTTCTTAAAGAATGTCCAGCCTTCCTGGACTCCTTTGGCCTTCACGACTGTCTCCTAAGGGACTCTGTCAACCAGTCTTCTAAACAGACCAAAGTTGGCTCTCTGGAAGTCCAAGGTAGCAGTTTTGCTGACCTCCCTCCTTACTCCTCCAAGAACTGAAAACTCTGATTATTTTGTGATCACTATGCCCAAGACAATCTCCAACCATCACATCACCCACAAGTCCTTTGTTCAGAAACAGCAGGTCCAGCGGGGCATCTTCCCTAGTGGCTCCCTCACCAGCTGTGTCATGAAAGTCTCTTCCACACACTCTGGGAACCTCCTAGACTGTTTTCTGTCTGCTGTATTGTATTTCCAGCAGATATCTGGTAAGTTCAAGTCCCCCCTGAGAACAAGGCTAGCAATTGAGAGACTTCTCCCAGCTGCTTTTAGAATATTTCACCTGCCTCTTCATCCTGGTTGGGTGGTCTGTAACAGACTCTTACCATGGTATCCACCTTGTTGGCCTTCCCCCTGATTCTTACCCATAAACACTCAATCCCATCGTCACCATCATTAAGCGCTAGACAACGCAAACACCCCCTAACATACAGAGCTACCCCACTGCCTCTCCTTCTTTGCCTATCCCTCCTGAAGAGTTTATAGCCACCCATTGCAGCGCTCTAGTTGTGTGAGTCATCCCACCGTGTTTCCGTGATGGCAACTGTGTCATAGTTTTCCTGCTGCAATGGCTTCCAGCTCCTCCTGTTTGTTGCCCATGGTGTGTGCACTGGTGTAGATGCGCTTCCGTGGGGCTGTTGATCCTGCCACGTTTCCTGGGGTGGAGAAGCCCTAATTCCTGCATGACTGTTCTCAAGCACTTCTGTCATTTCTAACACATCAATAACCCTAGTGCCTTTGCTGCAACATGGATCTCCATCTCCTACCTTCGCTGAGGCAACAGAGCAAAGGACCTCACTAGCACACTGTCCCAAAAATATTGGCCTGCTGCCCTAGGCTTATCTCTAGGGAGCCTGATTTTATCCCTTCAAATCTAAAGCTCTTTCAATGAGTCCTGCTGATGCCTGCACAAAGATCCTTTTCCCCTTTGAGAAAGGTGTACCCCATCTCTTGACAGCAGCCCTTGTGTTATGTAGGCTGACCCATGATCAGCACACCAAAAATTCTGCTGGTGACGCCAGGCTCGAAGCCAGGCATTGATCTTCTGGGTATTCCTGTTTCCTCCTCCATTATTCCCTGCAACTGGGAGGACAGAGGAGAACACTGCTTGTGTTCCGCATCCCTTAACCAGCCATCCCAGGGCCCTGAAGTCTCTCTTGATTGCCCTCAGACTTCTTGTCACAACTTTATTGCTGCTGCCTGAAAAACCAGTGATGGATCATAATCTGAGGGCCGTGCCTGGGTGGGCAGCTTTCTCCTCACACCTTTAACTGGGGCCCCAGGCAGGCAGCAGGCTTCCCCAAGGCGTGGGTCTGGTCTGCATGTTGGGTCTTCAGTCCCCTCAGAAAGGAGTCTCCTATGGCAGTGGACCCATCAGTTTTCCTTTATGGAAGCGGTTTTTAATGCAGGGCATAGGCCAACATAACGTCAGCGACACCTCCAAGCTAGATGAATCATTGCCCTCGTTCTTGCTTGGTTCTGCTTTGCTGAGCCTCATGCCTGGCCTGCGAGGGCCCCGGGGCAGGTGGGGCGGCCACAGAGGGGACCAGCAGGCACAACAAGCCAGGCAGGAGCTTGTTGCCATTGCTGCCTGCTCCTTCAGCCAGCAGCAAGAGGATGGGAAATCCTCCCTATTATGCATCCTGCCTGCCTGTTGGACCTGTCTCAGGGAAGCCAAGGTGTGATTCCAGCAGGTTTTCCCTGACAGTCCTCAACCTACTGGCCTCCTCCCTGTACTCTGTCGCTCAGCAGAGGAGTTCCTCTACCTCCCACAACCCAAACTGGTCTGTGTTTTGCAAGTATGCTCGCAGCTCTTTGCATGAATAGAAGCCACCCCGAGAACTTGATCTGTGCTATTTTCTAAACAATCAATGAAATACCACCAGGCATCATTACAAAGAATAAAAGAGAAAGTTATCATTCATATTAAATGCATAGGTTCTTGGCAGAAAAGGCTATAATTAAGGAATAATTTTAAAAACACATGTTCTAGTATTAAAAAAGCTGTGTAAAATATAGTAGAAGAAACTTTCTGTAAGTTGAATTTTGCTTGGATTTAGTAAAGCTGTGTGAAAATACAGGGCGTAATGCATTTAATATTTCAGTGGATATATATTCTTTCTTTTGAGAAGACAGAGACTTGAGGAAATGATTGTAGAAGTGTTATTTATACTTAAGGTTGTCTGATATGTCTGTTATCAGAGTCTGATTTTGTTTTTTATAACTTTGCCAGAGTTTTAACTGTTTTGGCTGAATTTTCCATGTCATGGAATTGCCAGAAAGTGATTTGTTTTTAAAGTTACTATTAAAATGATTCATCTGTTTCCAGGAACAAGTTATGGGAAAATACGTTGATGGGGTTTTTCTTTTTTTTTTTTTTTTCCCTCCTGAGAAACTCAGTCCCTTCATTCTTTGTAGTGGAAACTTGAAATCTGGCAGATGAATCACCCTTGTTTCAGGGAAGTATCTTTTGAAAGAAACTCAGAATGGCAGAAGGTGCGATGTGTACAACATGTGATGTGTATAAAGGCTGGTAGGGACTCTAAGAGTGATTGGGCTATATATTCCTGAATAAATTGAAAGTAAATATTCAGTAAGTACATACTAATTAAATGTAGGTCAGAGGCTTGATAGAAAAATATTATTGGACCATATGATTAAAGTTTGTATGTAAGTGCACCAAGATCTTGCAGTGTACAGACTAACTTTGGAGTTCTTGGGTTTTTTTAATATTCTTTTTAATAATTTTTTTTTTTTAATGTTACGTTCCTTAGAGCTGTTCCTGTGCTGTTGTGGAGCTGAAACAAGAATTTTTCAGTGGTCTAAGTAGTATGTTTTCTCACACTTTCAGAAAAATCTGATTAGTATTTTATTTTAATCAAGAAAATGTAATTTATTCTTCATTTTAAAATGTTGTTTTCTTCAAACAGAGCTTATTTTAATTAAATCTTTTTTCCCCTTTTTTCATGTCAGTGCTGAAGTGTGGTCTTAATAGATTCTGTGGTTAGAATTTTTATTTCTGATCCTTCACCTAAAATTAATTTGAGTGTGTGTAGGTTTGTTCTATTTTTTTTTTTAAGTGGAGACTACAGAGGGATAGGAGTCAGTTTAACATTTACTTTCTCTTGAAACTGTATACTAAATAATACATATTTTTGAAATTTCAAGTCCTATATCTGTTTAGTTGCATCAATCCTTGCTGTTGTTAATACTAATTGAATTTTAATCAGGAAATGATCTCCGTGCTGTGGCAAGCACAGAAGCATTCATTCTGGTCTTTTCTAAGCTCTAAATAGCTCATCTAAAAAATCATTTGTAGATAATTTCTTTTTGTTGTTGCATCTTACTGAACTTGGCAGTTCTCTGCTATCCAAATGCTTTATGTTTCTGAAGATGCCTGAGTTTCCCTCTATATATGTAGTCTAAAGGTTTTTTTGTAAAGCAAATATTGTTTTCAGCTGGCACTTTTACACAAAAAAATATATCTACACAATTGTGCACTTTATCTTTTGCTTTGTTTTTCTTCTTTGAAAAATCTGTGTTCAAGGTAGGGTTTTAAATACATTACTTTTGTTTTTCTCATTGCATGTATCTTTTATTGTTTCTAGTTCATTAAGCACCTCCTAGCACATAATTTGTGTGATTGTGATTTGCCGTGTGCTATTTGATCAAGGGGGTAACTTAAATCAGCAAGTCCCACAAGCTGCATGGGCTTGGACACATGGCATGGAGCTGGACACCTGCTTAAGTGCCTGGCTCGAAGGCCCTAAAAAGGGAGCTAATATGAGACCTGTTCTAAAACTGTAGTTATTTGTCATTAAGGATCTGACTTTATCTTCACAAGATTGCATCTGTGGCTGGGATTATACCATTTGCTGATGCTTCAATGCCGGGAGGTTTCTGTTATGAAGGGTGTATTCACGCTCACTTTCTGGAGTCTCACATTAAGAGGAGTCGGTGTCACTGGGAAGAAAATGCTTTTTACCCAGACCACAGTGTTCATAACATGACATTTTCTAAAGGGGGTGTAGGCTCTTTAATTGTAAGCCTTGGCCTACGTGATATCAGTCTTGCTTTTTTAGCTAGCTTTTACAGACTTCTTCAAAGGCATTCATGGAATTTGCTGGTCTGCAAAGCACTGGCTGAAAGCATATACAGTATTGCTGGCTCTTGAAGGGGAGAGAACTATATGGAGAGGGATTATGGGACAACATGTGAATTCAGGAGAAGGTCACACATGCTGCTTTGCACAGTTCTCGGGGCGCCACTGATGAATTTGTAAAATCTTGCAGCTTTGTGGGCAGTGGCTTTGCTGTGGGGCCGTCTGCCCAGCCTGTGGGTGTATGCCACTCTTGAGCTGATTTTTAGCTCCTGAAGAGCTCTCAACTCCAGGGTAGATGGGAGGCCCTAACGTGCCCAGACACAAGGTGATGTTTGTTGACAGCTCCTGGGAAGGCTGTGGCTTCCTGCTGGGCCCCTGTGGAATGGGCTGCCTTGAACTGTGGCAGCTTTCTTGCCTCCGTGCAAGGTTGTGGTTCCCAGTTCATTGCCCAGTTCCTTCTTGCAGGAGTTTGAAACATAGTTCTCTGCCTACAGACCGGTAGAACAGCACCATGCCACAAAGAACATCCTGAACCAGTTGGGTCAACGCTTAGAATGTAGCATAAAACGTGCACTGTCTATGGCAGCAGCGAGATTGCAGACTAGTAAGAATTTACTTCTACTCTGATTAAGCCTTGCGGCTGAATGTAATTAGACTTCAATTAAAGGAGTGGGTTTTTCTTCTAAGTGGAGTAGAGATTTCTGGGTAAAGATAGAGTTTGTTTTTTTTCTTAAATGTTTTTGGTGTTTTTTTAATGAAAAAACACTCAAGAAGCAAGAGCCAAGGGTCACCCCGTGCACGTGTCTGTGGGAGCAGCTTCAATACAAATGTACAAATGAGAAGGTCAATGTCAGATAACTGCAAAAGCCAAAGTAATCACACTTGAATATTGATCTATCAGTGCCAAACTATTTATTGCAACATGGAGAGGGGAAAATGTATGAAACAGTACAATCAGTCATTAGAGAAATACCAGCGTAGGGTCAGTGATTTTGAGAGCTTTGTTTATGTACACCAAATGAGGATTGTGGTCTTATGTTCAAATTTTCCTCATTTAAAGATATCTTTTTCGTATCACCAGAAATAAGGAAAAGGTGTAAGTGGAATATTATTGGTCTTTCTACAACAGAAAGCACTGAAGTTTTCCAGGATGATTTTTTCTTAAAAGCTATAAATTAATATTTGGGTTACTAGTTCCCTATATAGTGTAAAATAAGTTATCTATGGTGCTGTAAAATGCCTGTGTCTCGAAGGTCCTAAAAGACAGTCTACATGCTTTCAGGAAAATTAAACAAAAAATGAGGAAAAAAAAATCAGTTGGCTAAGAGTCAGTCTTGTTAAGATATGTGGCAGGAAAGCAGACACAAAATTGGAGGGAGAAGAAAGTAAAGGATATAATTAAAATGTTATTTTCTCCTCTTTCCAGTTACCTGTCTTCTTTTGTTATTCGTATACACTTGTTGAACTTGCATGTATATGATTGATTGACTCAGTGAACTCATTGTAATAAATTATGTTTGATGTGCTATCTTGAAAAAAATCTTTTGAAATTCTGTCTCTTTTCTTTGTCTGCTGACCTTGTGGCTTTTAATATCTTGTTTCCCATCTGTCTCATTGCATCATAAGCTGAGCATAACTTTTCAGATTTTAATGCAGCTCTCTTTTTGTTCTGGTTTAAGTAAGGATGTAATGCAAATATGTGATTTGGCCGTCAACAGTAATATCAGAAAGGAATGTTGAAGTGTGTGTTCCCTTTAATGATGTGAAATAAAGAAACACTTATCTGTAGATATTTGATAATACTTATTTACAGTGCATAGATGTGTCTCTGCAAGCGAATGAATAGTGATGTCTGTATCATTGTATTACATCTGCTTTAATGTTACAAGTCCAAAGGTTACTTTTAAGGATTAGTTCTTAATTAAAGGAGAAAAGAAATGGGTCTATAAGGTTTCAGGAAAGCATTTTTAAATATAGATTTAAAAATACTTAACTGAATATGCGATACAGATCTACCTAAACTTCATTTTGAAAGATTGATTTTACTGTAGGTATTGCTACTACAAGAAGGGTCTCTAGCAGTGAGAGCCTAACTGAGTCTTGAATTACAGGGGAATTTGGATAAACAGATTTGTTGAAAACATTTTTTTGCTAGGGGTTATGATGTCTGTAGAAATGTTCACTTGGGATATCTTTTTTTATGCTTATAGTTCAGAAGTTTGCTTACCAATGGTTAGGTATAGGTAGATAAATTCTTTGTGTTCTTTATTAAGGACATAAAATGTATATGCTGAAAGTGTTTTTTTCAGATAGTGCCTTTTTAGTGAAGGTAAATCTTTGAAGAGACCAGGGAGAATGAACTGAGCCAGGAGGAAAGGGAAAAGCATGGTAGTCCTGGGACTGTCTATAATAATTTAATGGGACAGTCGAAGTAGATTCATCTTTTAAGTCTGCTGAATTCATTAGAGAGTTGTTATGAAAGGGTCAAAAGGCTACAGAGTTCGCTCAATTAAGTGTGTGTATGTGTAAAACGCAAAACACTGAAATACTTACTTTGATGTGGTCAATATAAGTTTATTTGTATGATGATGATACTAGTACTACTAATAATAATTCTTTTTGGCTGGCTGATTTGACTATGAACAAAGTACCCAATGCAGAGAAGGAAGTCAAAGGGAATCAAAAGTTTTTTTTCCTTCATGATTCATTGAAAAAACAATGAATAAACCAGTTTCAGCAGGGTGCATAGGCATATGCATTCATGCAATGAGTTGGTACATCGACTGACATGGAATTACTCCTCAGGCTAAGTATTGTGTTGAACTGAGGCCTTGATATAGTCTAAGCAATTTTTAGCTCCATAATTGTGTCTTTGCTAAGCTTCTGTCATCTGTGGCATTTGCTGTCTATTGCCACTGAAACAAGTCTTTGAGCAGAAGCTTTAGTGGGGCAATTGCAATATTTAGCGAGTATTATGTTTGAATTATTTTTTTTCCTGTTGTACTGTGAACAAGTGCTTTGGAGAAATCTAGACATGTATGTTTTCCATCATTGAAAGAGATATTCTTCTCATCAAGAAAGCTGAAGCAGTTTGCAACACTGGTAATTTTTTTCTTTTTTTAAGGATAGAAGTTTTCTTGTGAAACTTCTTGTGAAGAATTTATGAAACTCATAGATCTATTTCTACAGCATAAAATATGAACAAATTAATGGAAAAAAATTTTGGCTCCATTATATTCAACATCAATATTTTAAGATTTCTGTTTCACAAGGTTTTAATTCACTATATCCTTCCCAGAGTTTAGTCTGGTATAGCGTTTCCTTCCAGAAGTGTGAAAACTTAAATGCATGTATCACAGAGGGCATTCTTGTATCTTTAAAAGCCCATTGTAGCACATGCATCTCTCCTGTCCGTGAAATTTGTGTGGAATAACGCAGCTGTATAGTGTTACACACAAATATGGAATACCTGATGATATTTCATCATCATTGCATAGCCATTTGCTTTGGCAGAAAGAAATATCACTGTGGAGTGTGACCCCAAACTGAAAAATGACAGGAGCGATGGGTCTAGGATATGTGTTATTAATAAGTAACACACTTTTGTGACTCATTAAACTCTCTCTGTAATAACAGTGTGTTTCATTCTGTGTTGCTGAGGAAAGTTGCAAACCTGAAGAAAAAAATTTTTTTTATGTACTCCCAGATCCATTTCCTTAATTGCTGAGATTTTCCTGGGGACTGAAGGACAGACTAGACATTGTTCAATGTTTTAGCTGAATGAAGTGACACTGGGCTATAATAAGCTGCAGCTGAAATCCAACTACAAAGTGTTTTCCAGCAGTACTTGGGAATAAAGCTTTGTATTTGTAGTTGGTATATACAAATATAGTTTTTGGCAGCAGTTCCATTCTTATTTGCTGTATGTTTTCCTAGGTTTTCTGCTGGACTAAATCACTGTATCCATGATTTAGAGTTAAATATTTGCTTTAAATGTGAGAGTGACCTATTCACGTTGACTTTTCAGCATATATTGAGATAGAAGAAAATGAAATGGCATTCTTTTTCTGGAAATTCTGATATAATTCACATATATATTGGAGTGTTAATAGTGGACTCTGCATTAATTACTGCAAGTTTTGTTGTAGATTAGACATTAGTAGGCACAGAATAGTGTAAAGGCCTGGGTCATCATAGGAAATTTCTTCCATCTAGGGAAGAAATATGAAGAAAATAATATTTTTGGGAAAAAAATGGTCACATGGCCTATTTACTTATTTACTATTGCACTTACTGGCACAACTAGTTAACAGCAGAAAAAATACATTGTGTCTGGTGAATTAGTGATAACCTTGCATGCTAAATGTGATGCATTACTTTGCTTCAGATATATTCATACACTGTTCTCTCAAAGAAATAAGAATAAAGAATCCGCCATTGATTATAACAGAACCACTGATTTTTATGCATCACTGCATCATAAAAGTTCACTTCTTTTTCCTAAGATACATTCATGCTTGCAAACTATTTATTTATCCCCTCAAATCGTGGTTACCAAATTAGCATGCCATATTTTTCACAACATTAATCTTTCTCCAATTTTGTCTGTCTGACTAATAACTTGATAAATCTCTCCTTATCTTCTAATGGCAGATGATTTACCAAGGCCTACCACTTAATTAATATTACAGAGCATGTGGGGAGCTGAAGAATTCAGAAGTATTTTCCATAGCTTGGACATGTAAAATGAGAAGCATAGGAGAAAATAAAAATCTTGTAACTGAGAAAAAGCCTTTGTGATTTAAGCATGGGATTGAGGTTCAGGAAATGGTGAGTTCTATCCCACAAATCCATCATGCTTCCCACTAGACTCTGGGCATGTCACTGATTTTTTTTTTTCCCTTTGCTGCAGTTGACCATTTTGCAAAGGGTAATACTGTCTTATCTCTTAGGGTAGTTGAATGCTAGATTTCTCTAGCATTAGTAATGTTATAGGACATGCATTATTTTTTGAGTTTATTGAGTTGTACTTACACAAGCACTTCCATGATACAGATGTACCCTGATTTTTTTTTCATATTAAAAATATACATAATATGTAATATATAAAAGATACTTTTTTGATATAAGTATTTTAACTTATCTATCTGAAGTGCATATAAATAGACAGAAATCTCAGAGAAATTGTCAAGGAAGTTTCAGCTTTCCTGAATACTTTGCTTTTTCTCCATTTCCAGGTTGCATGTCTCACTCATGTAGCAGCTAATTACCTTAATTGCAAAATTGAAGGAAAACGCTGGGGTACTGCTCATGGGAGTATTGTTCCATATCAGGTAAGCAGAAAGCAACATTTTTTTTTTGTTCATGGAATTCATGATTTTGTGTATTACGAGAGTGAGAACTGACTGACTTTTCCCATGATCTGCTGTAGTCTGTAATGCATCTGTGTCTGGGTAGGACAAGGTTCTGTTGTTCATTGTAATTTCTGCATTTTGAATATTTCTTCATGAGCAGTAGGTTAGTAACAGAACACTGAAATAGATCAAAGGTGTTTGCTGAAATTGGATGACTTTAAAGCTAGCATGATGACTTGATTGGTTTTCACCTGACAGAAACATTTTTTTTTAAGGGTTACCTGACTTCCATACCAGTTATAAACTGAATTTTTTTGCCTCTGAATGTTGATATTTTTATCTTGTTGAGTCTACAAGAACAATCTAAATGACCATGAAGATCTTGGAATTCTGCATATTTATAGTTTTCTGTTGATTTTGCTCCAAGTCACTGCAGCTCAGTGAGACAACAGGTTGGCAAAATGAATTAAGCAGACATCAGATCTCCCCAGCAGAATCTGTAGTCTGCTACATCTAATGAAGAGTTGAAATTCCTTAAAATAACATGACCTTCATCATATAAACAAGCATAGGGGAAAAAAAAAATGCTGCAAGTTTTATCTTACTTCTGGCTAGCATGGGAAACTCTTCCAGTAAGCAAAATTTTGTTATTTTCTAGCTGATCATTTTGTGTTCTTGGTTGAAGTCATGCTAACGTATGGAGACTGGGGCATATATTTGATTTTAAAAAAATCTATTCTTTATTTCATAATTTTTGGCACTTCTCATCAAATAATCATGTTTGGAACTAGCTATGCAGAGCCTGAATTTCTTAATTTCTGGACAGAGCCCTTTAAATCCTGAGAGGGACAGTTCCCAGTGTTGGGCTGGCAGAACTACACCTAAACACCACTCAGTTTCTTTACCATCTCCTTTTTTTTTTTCTTTTTTTTTTTTTTTTTAGTGAAAGTGAGGGAAACTTGATGTATTGCCTTCTTCCTAGTGGTGAAGATGGTGCTGATCACATCAAAAGATTTGCTGTTTATGCCCACAGAAACTCTATAATAGTCATTACACAGAACACTACCCCTGGCTAAATATTTGGTCTAAAACCAAAAACATGTGCTGTAAGAGCTACGTCTACATGAGCTAGGAGACTTTTTTCCTGTACACATCACTGCATAATCAACTGTCATGTAATGACAATGAATTGACATTACATTGTCAAATGTCAATTCATTATGAATTAGGTAGAACAGATTGCAGATTGTCTCAGGTTGTTGGGGATGTCATGACTTTCTGTGGGGATGGGTTTGGTCCTGCAGTGTTCTTGTGTCAGGTGTAGTGGAGCACAGCTGCGGCTCTGGCTGGTACAGCATAGCAGTATGGCCATGTTTTCTAGAACCAGCTCTACATGGCCCAAGGCAACCAGACATTCACTACACAAGCAGTTATGTTCTGCTGTGTTTCTGTGATGAAACCTTTTGGTACAAACCTTTTTGAACTTTGGTATGTAGAAAGGATAGAACAGATACGAAGTGTCTGAAGTTTGTATAAGCAAAACCAAAAACCTGACTGAACAAAATGTTTTATCTTCACTGCACTGCATTTGGCTGAATAACTGAAACTTGCGGTCTTTTATGCCCTTTTGCCTTTGTTTTTCCATAATCAAAGCAAAGAGAAAGGCATACACTGAGTATTCTTTGTTTCTTTTTTCATAGACAGCTCTCTAGATTTACAAAATCTGAGGAGATTGTTTTAGCTGCTATCACCTGGTTTAATCTAGATTAGTCAATACCTTTTTTTTTCTTTTCAAAAAAATAATATCTAAAATATGGTTCCTGTGTTTCTGCATGCTGCTTCTGTAGTAGCTATTACAAATATTACCTCAATATTACAAACAATTTTAATTTGAATTTTTTTGTTCTAAACCTGTAATTAGGGTGGATTTACTATGGGTGGAGTTGTGTGTGTGTGTGTGTGTTTATGGCTCATCTCTTAACATTCCATCAGCTAGTATGGTTATAATTCTGATTGTAACCATAAGTATATTATGCTTTCTAGAGTTTATTTTTTGCTTTACTAGCATAAGCTATACTTAGACTGCAAAGCTCTTCCAAAACTTGAATTAACCCTCACTGTTGCTATTGTACTGCTTTTATAGTTGCTTCTAAAGCTCATTTGTAATATGGTTTCAAACAGAACTTTAAAACCTTGCTTTAATCTTTCATACTAGTTTTTGAATATACTGTCTTTTTCTTACTAAACTAATATTTGACTATCACGGTGCTATTTTTTACAAATAAATGTTTTTGTTTTTTTCCTGTTTAAAGATATTTTGTGCAAGTGACCTATAATTTGCTCAAATAATAAAAATCACGTTTTAGAAAATTGAATTTCTGTATATTTCAGAACAAGTATGTGGTAGTGAACTGTTGGTTTTTTTTCTTATGTCCTCAACTTTATTTTGTTTTCACTTTCTGTATTTTGAGTTTTCATACAGGTAGTAAGTTACAACTTTGAAGTGATACAGAGTTTGCAATCCCGCTAAAAAGTGTCAGACTGTTGAATCATGGAAGATTGGGTAAACATGAGAGATCCTTTGGTAGATATCAGAAAATAATTTACGTCATCTTTCCATGTGGTGGAAGTCTGATCACAGTCATGTTAGAGTACTGACCAGAATTTAATAAAAAATACATCAAAAGCATCTTAAATATGTACATAAATAGTACCATTTTTTTCTTCCAGTTCTTACACTAAGTATTCTAGTCCTCTAACATATTCAGTAGTATATACTGAATGCTATTGTGGCTTTTATTTCATTGAGCTTCAACTGAACAGTTTTGTTCAGAATATCCTTGCAAATGGCTCTATTTTTTTCTATTTATAAGGTCAAATTTAGTTTTGAGTATATCTCTGTAATTTCACTGAATTCCCTGTTGCTTCTTGACTAAAATCTAGCTGCATAATTTGGCCCTGAATGTGTTCTCTAGATTGACCTTTCTTACTTTTCCCTGTATTTAAAAACATAAAAATCTAGCATTAACGGGCAGCTGGGTTTTATCTTTCCTGAAACTATGAAGATGTATAGCACCTTTGAAAATGTATTTCTGGTCTGAGCAACAAGTTCTTAATAAGAGATGTAAAGTTTGGTATGCAAGGACTTACATACTCTTTTAAGGTTTTTTTTCATTTTCTGATGATGTACTGACTTCATGACACGATCATCAGAAATATCTGAGTTTTCAGTTCTGTGTGCTCAATACCAGAACCGAAAGGAAAGGCTGTGAACCTCTTTGAGTGTACACTGTCTTTCTTTCAGCATTCCCGTAAAGCTATCTGTAAAGGTTTGTCATAGATTTTCAACCCAGGTGAGCATTGCGATGTGCCAGAAAGATGAATAACTCTAGATTCTAATAAACCAGAATCAGGAATAGATTTTTGAGTGCTGAACCCTTCATGAGAAATTATCTACTTTGAGTATATCTGCTTAATCAGAGTGATGTAGTTTGAATAGGTCACTCCTGTGTTAGTACATGTAATCAGATCCCAATTTGTTCAGTTTCAAGTGTTAAAACACAAACCTTGAGTTTGGGGCTGTATCTTAAACGTAATTAGTGCAATTTTTTTAAACAAGTTCCTATAATGAGACACCTTGTTTAGCTACAGCTGCTCCATGATTATCCAGAGAAAATCAGAGGCTTAAAAGCATCTGGTTTACATAATTGTGCTGAAATATGAAGTTGTATTAATTGTTTTTCATTTGGGTTGGTAAGGTCTTGCCTCATTCGTGTGGTTTCAGCAATGTAGCTATGTTGCTTGTACCATTGCATGAGATCTAGACATTCACTTTTTCATCATCCAACTGGTCCAGTCGGAATGGATATTCATCCTCCTAAGAAAGTCTATTGTAACCTGTGTGTTTAGAGATGTTTCCTGTGGCAGCTTATCACCCTGCCATCAGACACCCGGAGCAACACTTTGAAGCAAACTTCCAGCAAAAAGCATAGGGCTGCTTTCTCTTGGTCCGTAATGCTGAAAGTCTCTTTAGAAACTGAGAAACCAAGCTCTTACAGATATCCATCCCCACCCACCCCTGCAATGAAATTGATATTATTTCTGTTTCAGATTTGTTTCTAAGAGTCACAGGGTCTTCTCAAGTATGCTTCAATATATTTTCAGAATATGCGAAGGGAACCATTCTGCACAGAAGCTGAAACCACCAGACAGGAAAGAAATTATTTTAACAAATTATCTTTTCTGTTGACTGACTTGTGCATTGCCATAACTCATCAGACCCAATGTTAATATTTTTATATTAGAGCATCACTTAGATTCTTTAAGCATCAACCTCTTGTTGTGCTAGCCATATAATTTCCCTCATATGAGGAAACTGTGTCTGTGTCAAAGGCCTTGCAGCTGGAATATGTTATGAGAACCAAAGTATAAGCTCATAAGGAAATGAAAGGTATGAGGCAGTAGGAAGATGAGTATAGTCATAGATATAAATATCTCTGCATTATTTTTAACATAGGCATCTCATATTTTTTGCTTGTGGAATTTCGTCCTGTTCAGGAGTCTCACTAAGAAAATCCCACTCATGTCACTTGTGTCTCGCCACAGGAACAGGGAAATGCAGTGAATTGTTATTTACCTGATTCATCTGGCAGAGTTGCTTTTAACTCAAAAGTGCAATGTGCACCAACTTCCCTAATTCAGCTCTGGAGAATCTCACAAAGCTTTTCGCTACTTTTTTTTTTTTTTTTTTTTTTAACTTTCCAGCAAAGAGGACAACATATTAATGTCAATTGTTCAGAAATTTCAAACTGCTTATTCCACCCAAGAATTGTGATATGTAGTTTCTTTTCTGTCTTTATGTGGTTTTATTGGGATACTTCTGCAGTTAGTGTCTTGAAATTAAAATCAACATAGAATAGAACTTGGATTGTTTGCAAAGTTTTGTTTTGTGCATGAAACTCTCCTTAAATAAGTCCAAAATGGATGTTATGGAAGAAAATCTTTCTGCTCTGTAATTGCCCAGTCAAGGAGAAGATGGAACTTATGCACCAGAAAGAAATAAAATGAAAGTTTTATTTGGGGGAGTTCTAGATTCAGGAAATGCAAGATAAGCATTCGTACTCTGTGAGCCTTACCTACGTAGTACTCACCTGGACTGTTTAGACTGCCTTGGGGGCCCAGTGTCCTGTACTGTTGTTCTGAGCAATGAAATAACACTGCTGAAAGTATAGCCCATTTGACATGAAAATTATATGTATCACAGATGAACTGAATAGCAACTTTGTGCTCTCAAGCAGCAAAGCGTGCCCTCTCACACTCAACAGATTCAGTTGCCAAAGAACAGCCTGGCCATCCTCAAGATACATGTCTTGACACATACGATGCATACCCAATCTCCCAGGTACTTTAGTGGCCTAGCGTATCTCCTTGAACTGCTTACCTACAGGTCTGGGTTTTTAACTAGCTGCTTCCTTTCTATCTTTATCTTACAAGGCACAGGAAAGGGAGAAGCCAGAAAGGCTTGTGTTATCCTGGATTCTGTAAACCAAGAAAACACGGCTATCATTTGCAGGACTTTTCTCTTTCTCCCTTTCCCTTTCCCTTTGACAAGTTTGTAGATTTTCTTACTAGATTTTTCAGAAGTGTCTTACTGTGGTACGACTAGATGAACTACTCACTGCACAAACATTTTTGTGTTACTGTGATTAGGGGGGACCGCAGCTGGTGCTCTGCTTCTAAGAACTGCTGGAGTCAGGATTCTGTTTCCTTGCCATTTCAGTCAAAGAAAAGGTATAGTAGTCATCTGTGGGAACCTGTGCAGAAAGCCGCCCGTTTATGAGGCATGAATTCTAGTTATTCAAACCTGACAACATTATATTGATACTTTTCTGGTGATCCTCCTTCAGTGAGTTGTCAAGGCTCTTTCCTGAGAAGAGCAGCTGTCTGGAAACCAAATCAGTAGATTTGCCTTAGGCAGTTTTAGATATGTGCTCGGTGTATAATGTGAGATGTAGTTAGAACTTCGTTCATATATATCCTATCCTGCCATAGAGACAGCACTTTAAAGAAGCTGATCTTGTATACACATAGAATAGACAGCTTTTTACCTGTACACAGGAACTTTTCAGATGGAAATGAAATGCATTTTTAACTTAAAACATGATACCTTTTTTTTTTTTTCCCCTGAAGGAAATCCTCTTGCACTTTCCTATTTTAGGCAATGCCCACGAGGTATTTTTTTATGTGTCTCACACTTTGAATTTGCAGTACAGATATGTATTATCACAATTAATGTTAAGGAATGATAGCTGATAATTGAGACTGTTTCATTTTTGATCTCCTGGGAAGTGTCACAGACTATTTTGTGTCTATTGTAAAATATTCTTATATATATATACTTGTATGTGTTTGAACTTATATATATATTTATGCTCATTTAAACTGGGTGTGTATTAAGATTATTAGTCTGTAACTTGTCTATGGTCACATGAGAAAAACTTTAACGAAACTAACATCAGAACACATGATGACACTGATGTTCAGTGTCATTTAGTGGACATATGTCTCCTTTATGTGTGTTGTTCATTATTTCCCCCACATTTGTCCATTGCTGGGGTGAAGGATCTAGTTTGTATTATTTACAGCAGCATGATTAGCCTCCAAATGTATTGCAGGGTTACCAAGCATTACATATTTGTATATCCATGTGAAATTGTAATTCTTAGGAAGGGCAGCATAACAGAGCCCTGATTAGTAGATTGCTCTTCAGATTGTAACCAGTTGGAAAGTGGTGAAAGTAGGACCTGGGGGCTTGTGGAGGAGATACTGACTGCAACTGAATCAGTGCGTTCCTCTAATCTGCTAGGGCAGAAGAAAAAACTTGGCTTTTCCTTTTCTGAAAATTTGTTTCATAGTTGTAGTGTAACTGTATAGTGCAGCCACTCAAAAGCTGAAACGTGTTTGAACAGTCTGAAAGAAAACTCAGCAATCTGTGTGCGACAGTATTACTTAATGACTCCTGACATCATCATCCTGCATACAAAAATAGTGATTTGTATTGCCATTGTAGCTAGGAACTCTATTAAAACGCCACAGTCTCTTGTGCAAGGTATTATACAAGCAAGACAGATCAGCTCTTTCTGGTCAGTAGTGGGGAATGAAACACAAAGGAATTACTTTAAATGACTGAAATGAGAGAGGGCTTTGGTAGTGTTCACAAGCTTTTAGAGCTGTGTTTTCTTAAGAACTTGAGGATCTGGTGATTTGTGATGAATAATATTCAGTTTTGGGGCATAGGAGAGATTAAGGCACGTCCATGTGATATTAACTTTATGAAGACAGAAAAGTGAGTAAACAAAAAACCCAGGAAAATTCTTACCATTGTTTAATTGATATTCAGGTGCTTGCTTTTGCCAAGTGGAGCTTGCAACAGCTTTGGTTGGACAAAGGTGATTGTTGTGGAAGGGTATGTCCACTAGATGTCATTCATGTAATCTAGTTTTTGTTGCAGCATTTATTTCTAAGGAGCTATGTAGGATCGTAGATACAAATTATCAGCATTA